>NC_092826.1:66782661-67425518 GCF_039878825.1 Excalfactoria chinensis
CTGAACAAATTATTTACCTTCTACTCTTGCTTTCTTTCCTTCAGGCATTTTTGCGAGCCCTTGTAGAATGCACCAGTAATGCAGGAGAAAAACGGAGGCTTCAGGAGCTTTGCAGTAAACAAGGAGCCTCTGATTACACTCATTTTATTAGAGAGTCTAACGTTTGCTTGCTGGATTTACTTCATGCTTTCCCAAGCTGCAAGCCTTCACTTAACCTGTTAATTGGTGAGTAATTTAGACTTAACTGGTTTTAGTTAATTCTGAAAAATGCCTCAGACTAAGCATTCAGTTTCTTAGATGCAGATAACTCTTCAGTTAGAAATGCTATAGTATTCATAGTCATCAAATGCAAATGTTAGTGGGCATGACTCTGTCCACCAGTGGTGGTGTGTGGTCTTTGTTCTGCGCTTAGTTATGTACCTGTGCTTTTAATGACTCTGAATTGCTCCTGTGCATAAAAATAAGGTGTTCGTAGTGTTTTTAAGAATCAATTCATCAGCTGCTTACAGTTCAAAAAGATGTGTTTTTATACCTCCTGATATCTCTGCCCTTGTGTTCTTTTCTTGGGCTTTTATCTGTGGAAACAAAAAGCTTTTCCCTGTATATTGGTGTTTAAGTTACACCTAATACACTTGCTGAGTTCTTTGCCTAAAACTTTGAAGGAATGAGACTAGAGCTGTACGTGTATCAAACTCATCTGAAAATAATAACAGTTACTTTTCAGATTAAAAAACAGAATTTCCTGTAGTGTTTCAGTATATGAAACAAAGCAATTGCTTTCTATAGCTTTGTGATCATGTTCTCCATTACTCCTTCTTAGTAAATTGCAGAGATTTAAAGATAGCAGCTCTGTTGCACTTGATACAAATCCTTGAGTCTTCTCACTGGCAGCAAAACGACATAACTTCTCAAAGGTGGCATGGAATGTGCTGTAACGACTGAACTGAATAAAATGAAGTTCTGAAAGTTTTTTTTCTTTTAAAGTGTGTTGTCCCAAGGAGGTAATGTGCTGAATGGGCTTAGTATCTTTAAGAGATTTCAGTGAGCTAGTTTGTCTCACCTCTGGCTTGCAACCTGCGTGAGCAGCATCTTTCAGATATGTTTAAGTCCGTATGCTGGGGGAAACATACACAAAAAGGAGGCATGCATGGAATACAACTAAAAAGCAGCTGAACTGCACTGTATTTTATCTTGTTAAATGAGTGTGTATTCTGGTATTTCTTGCTTCTTGTCACTGTTCTCCACAGCACTGTTCATTTTGTGATGTGTCTTATCTCCTTTTAATATACTCATCTCTTCAGCCAAAACATACAGTCATGCTAGGTCATTCCTGCGAAGATACCAGTGAGTTTGACATTTTCTGTATGTGAACATACATATGTATGTATGTATGAGGGCAGATAGATGTAGGTTTTGGTATGTACGTGTATCATATAGTGGACCTTTAATTACAAGAATGCCTAGTAAACTCCTGTCTCAGTTTTGAATGGATACCATTCAAAGCTACCAATGTTAAGCTTTTTTTTTTTTTGGCTTCTTTTTTTCAGAGTCCATTTCAAAAATGTATGTTGGTATTCATAGGAGTTTGAAATTAGGCTGGTGCACCTGCCCTAAGGCCATTATATATAGGAAATACTCAAACAAGTAATTCCTATTTCGAAAACTTTTCAGCTCCATTAAGCACACTTGCTTGAAAGGGGAAGGAAATCCAATCTGAAGCTTTACTTTGTTTACTAACTACTGTCATCTCTTCTGTGTGCTTTACAACTGTTTTTAAATGATCAAGAACCCCATAAATTAGCTGTTCTGGCCTTATTTTATCCAATTTCTAACAGATGTTCCACAAAATCTAAAATTAAAAAAAATAAATAAATTCCTATCACAGTCCCACTGTTAATGGTTTATTTATGAGCTGAAACCACTCAATGTTAGTAGGTACTGTTACACTGTGCTTGCTACCTGTAAACATTTCCTAAGTGATATTTTGATTTTTATGGGGGTGAATAAAGCTATAAGTAATTCTGTTGTTGTTGTTGTTTTCCAGAACATCTCCCTAAATTACAGGCCAGATTCTATTCCGTTTCAAGGTAATGAAATATTCAATCATATCTTCTTTGTTATTTAGCTATGTTTTTTTTTCTTAAGCGTGTGTGTGTGTGTGTGTGTGTGTGTGTGTGTGTGTGTGCACTTCACATTTTTTTTAGAGAACAAACTCCAGAATATATTTCTGTAAGTTCATTCTGGTTAGAATTTTTTCTCCCATGTACTGTTAAATTTGTCTTTGTCAACTTGAAATCTTAGGCCCTTCTTTCCCATAGTGCAGACACACAAGTGGGCAAGCACATAAAACTCCTTCTGGTGAAAAGTGATTCTGCAGGTCTGTGTTCATCTGAGTGGGGCAATAAGAATGCTTTGAACTCTGCCTTCACTTTTGGAAAGAGTGTGTGGCTGCCCCTGAGTGAAGAAGTTGTAATGTTGTCTTCACCTTGAATTTTTCCTTGAAGATTGAATTTGTTTTTGGTTTTTCCTAGTCATTACTGAAATTTACTTCATGTAGTTTTGAGCAAAGCAGAGTAGTCATTGATAGCCTGGATGAATCTTGGGTTGTGAGGCATGTGGCTTTTTTTAATTCTTCAGCGGAACTGGAGCCTTACTCATTGCCAGGACCTTGTGTCCGTGTTCTTGATAGTGTGTGAAGTGTAACCTGACTTGGAAGATCAGAATCCAGCTCTTTGTGTTCAGTAGTGTAGCACTGCATCTTTCCAGATGGCCTTCCTTGCCTTTGGGTATCTGCATTGTTATTTTATTTTATTTTTCTTTTTTTGAGGTTTATTGTTTCAGATGCTTCTTTGCCTAGCTCCCTCTTCCTTACAGGTTTCCCTCTGGCTTCCTAAGAAGTTACACTAGGAGGCAGTTCCTGCCCATGGTGTTTTTTGTTTCCAGTTTGCCTATTACAGTTTTGCCTTTATTCTGCCAAAATGAGGAAAACAAAAACAAAACAAAACAAAAAAAAGCCCAATCCAATAGCATGAATAGCACTTCTGCAAGACAATCTAGTGAAAGCAATATATCTAAAGAAGTAGAATAAAACAGAAAAGTAGGAATGATGAATGAAGTCCCTGTTATCAAACTAACAAACAAACCAAGCTAACCTAACAAAAACCAGAGGTTCGGCTATTTCAAACAGTGTTGTTTTGTGTGTCTGATAAGAGTTTGGTAGAATTCCCAAGAGCAAATTCACACACATGAAAACCTGATAGAGAGCAATTCTAATTCCATCCTGAAGGCATTGCCTTCTGATTCCAGCCCTGGGTAGCTTTATAATTGCTTATAGATCTCACAAAGGTAACTGAACACTGAGGGGAAAAAAGAAAAACAACAAAAACTTGTTCCTTTACAGTTCAAACTTATATCAGCCAGGAAAACTGTGCTTCGTGTTTAATATTGTCGAGTATCCTGCCTGTCCTACGAGACCCATCTTACGGAAGGGAGTTTGTACAGGTTGGCTTGCTGAGTTAGTTGCACCTCTACTGCGCACCAATAAAGACACACTGGATATGAAAAGAGAAAGTTTTCCAACTGAAAAGGTATGAATGTTACATTTAAATTCCATTAACCTCTAAATTTGTGCATGCTTGAAGTAGTCTTTGTTTTCATTGTTTATTTCTCTCATGTAAAACAGATGTTTTGGCAGGGGCTGTATGCATCTGCGTTTTGTGATTCTCCCCTTCTTTTAAGTTTACCCTTCAGTCATCACCCCACTGTACTCCTAAATGAGTATTGGAATATACTTCCATGGACTAAGATACCAGTTAAATGGTTATAGCAGTTTGAGAAGCGCCTAGTCACTTTCAGGAGAGGCTGGCAGACTGTAGAGGGACAGATGTTTCACAGTTTGAAAAGGCTGAGTTACTGAATGTGATACAGAGAATAGTCTTCTGTGGTATTTCTGCTGTGCATCAAAGATGTTCTGGTATAATGGCTGTTATTAGGGGATGATATTCTTCTTTCATCTCTCTTCTTTTGTCTGTGTAATCCATCACAATCTCAAATATATTATGTATAAGTTAGGGCATGAGGGAGTGGCTTAAAGCTTCGTGGAGGAAGTTCAGATTGGGTGTTAGGAGAAAGTTCTTGATAGGGAGGGTGGCCAGGCACTGGAACAAACTCTGCAGTGAAGTGCTCACCACTACAAGCCTGTTGGTGTTCAGGAAACATTTGGACAACATTCTTAGATGTGGTTTCACTCTTAGGTTTTTCTTTGTGGAGTCACTAGTTGGAATTGTTCCTTGTGGATCCCCTCCTACTCAAGATATTCTATGGTGTATATACTGGTGTATACTACAATATATAGTGTATGTAGTATTATAAGTAGTATGGCAGGAGAGCTACTGATGCTGTAATGGGAGCAAGTTTATACGTTGAAGAAAACTGTGCTGATAATACAGGGTATTTGGCAGAATGGAAACAAAACCCACAAAGTTATCTTTAAAACCTAAATCAAAGGAAAATTGATATGTGCATGATGAACCTTATTCAAATTGTCACATCGCTATACATTTAAAATACAGTGGACTTGCAAAATGTTTGAGATCAAACTTGAGAAAGAGGTGGGTTAAAAAGAAAAATAAAAGGATTGTTACAAGTGGAGTCAATAAAATTTAGAACCATTTTCATCTGCTGTGCAAGCTAGAATCCAGCACAGATAAATGTTCAGCGGTGCACATCTATTAGAGAGGTATATAGAGTAACAATACAAAGTGGATGAGTGTGATCCTATGCAAAAATATCTGAGATTAATCACAAAAACTTTACAGAACAAATGTGTGTACCAGTTGAGTTATTCTTTTTAAGGATTGGCAAGTTTGGAATTCTTAATAGGAACGGTAGCCTGCTAACTCAAGATAAGCTTGAAATAGTATTACAGAAATATGAATATCATTCCTCCAGCAAGAATTATACTATTCTTTTTTTAATAATCATTCAGCAGGAAAATTAATCCTGTTGAACACTGCAGCGATTTAATGATAAGGAGGGTAGTAGAAATAAACCACTCGGATTTACAGAACAAACTTTAAATAACACGGCCTAGCATTTGACTCCTTACACTTGAAAGGAAATTCGAATAACTTCCTAATTAATGTTCAGAATAAATCAGATCCTTGCTTATGACTTTAATGGGTGGAGGTCAGCTGCTGATTCTCTGTCGATTTGTGTTCTGTTTGGAGATCATGTAATTTCAGTGTTTGTGAAGATTAGAAGGCAAGCTCAGTATCAGTAGGCTTCAGTTTACTGTGAACAAATCCTTACCCCTACCAGAATGTTCACAATGTTAGACATAAATAGATAATAAGATAAAATGAGTTGCCTGTAACAGTTAGCATGGCTAGTTTACCACTTCCTTTTGCCTACCGAGCTTTCTGTGAGTTCTAAAACTGTTTTCAGCAAATGTAAGGCGCGTCAGCTTTCACAATCAGAAGCTCATGTTTATGTGTCTTTGTCTGGTTTCTTTATGGATGGATTGGTAAATCTGTAAACAGGGCATGTTGTTCAGCATCTCCTGTAATTTTATTCCAAATGCTTGGCCTTACAGCTAAACTCTGAAATGCAGGATTTGGAAGGGTGTCTGCACTCATATGATATACATCAACATACTGAAGGTTCAAAAAATTCTTTTCTATTTTATGACTTACAAACATTCTTTGATTGTCTTCTCTCTAATTTCATTTTAGATATCTATTTTTGCTCGTCCAAACAATACTTTCCACTTGCCTTCAGACCCATCTGTGCCTTTTGTGATGGTCGGTCCAGGAACAGGAATTGCACCATTTATTGGTTTCCTACAGCACAGGTATGTACCAAACTCCCACATGTAAAGCAGCCTTTTAATGTCAAGAAAAAAAATACAGGCTCAGATATTTTTATTTTTACTTTTCAATTTGGGAAAAAAAAATGTACTTTTTTTTTTGTGTGTGTGTATCTTTTTGTATTTGTTGTTGCTGTTAAACTAAAAACAGCAGTGGTAATTTCACAAATGCATGTGTGAACTATTGTTTACTGCTTTATTTTTTTATCCTGTTTTCTTTTTATGACACTTAAAGAACTCTGTGGAAGCCTAAAAAATGTAACAAAACCAAAGCAAAGCAACCGTAGCAAACAAACATAAACATACAAAGGATATTATGACAAGGCACACTGCTATGTTTTTTGCCTATCTACAGATAGCACTCTTTTTATTAGTTCTGTTACTTGCATGACTTCAAAGGTAGAAACCTTTCTTCCCTCCTACAGCAACTTAATTTTGTAAGGCAAAAAGAAACTTGCTTAAAAAGTGAGATCGCCGCCACTGATGTGTTTAAAAAGAAAAAAAAAAAAAACAGAGGTAGAATTTTTAACATGCTTCTGACTGCATTAATCTGCTGTAAGCAAAACATTGCGTACAATCCTCACTATTTCCCCGTAAACATTTCTTTCTCTCAGATTTATTTTGTGTTTTATTTTCAAGGATTTGTAGCATTCCATGTGTATTTGACCAATGTTAAATAAAATCTTTCTCCCAAATGTAACTAGGCAGTTTCAGCTAAAACCCCTGTAAAGTAATTTCTTTAGCATTATTTGAAGAAAATAAAATAACTTTTCTGATGGTGTAGTAGTAAATAGATCGTTGTTCCTGAACTCTTCCAGTCATCTGAAGCTAAATGAAATGCATGCTGAAAATGATTTGTGCTGAGTTTTCCTCGGGTGTTTTTACAGTGCTTCCAATGGAAGTTAAGGGGTAACAATATCCTTATTCAGCAATCAGAATTGTTTTCTGAGATGTTCAGAAGTGCCATGCCTGACTGTTTCAGTGGGAAGCTGTGGCAAAAACAAACACACAAAAAAAGCCCCTTTGAAGTTGATTGAATTTGAGCTGGGCCGGAAGTGAGTACTCAACAAAATCAGAAAAGGGAGGCTATTTACCTTAAGTCATTTTACATTAATAAGCTTCAGGGCAGGTAGAAAAGCACTATCATAAATAAGAATTACACTTTAGGTTCTGCATTTGATAAAACAGGATTGGATTTACATACATTTACATAAAGTCAGTACATTAATTTATTTATTCTTTTCTGTTCAGGCAGAAACTGAGAGAAGAACATACAGACTGGGAATTTGGAGAGACATGGCTCTTCTTTGGTTGTCGGCATCAGGATAGAGATTATTTATTCAAGCAAGTTCACTATTTAACATTCTGTGTGTCTCATTTGTATTCATGAGGCGTTGTTTATCTCAGAGCCATTACTAACACTTTTTATTGCCTTTCAGGGATGAGCTCAGATGTTTTCTTGAAAATGGAACGTTAACTCATCTGAAGGTTTGTTTCTCAAGAGACTCTTCAACAGGAGAAGTAGCTCAGCCTAAGTATGTGCAAGATGTCATTAGGCTTTGTGCTAAGGAAGTTGCCAGAGTCCTGCTGAAAGAAAGTGGTTACTTCTATGTCTGTGGGTAAGTAGAGTGTAGCAGACTGTCTCAGAAAGAGAACAGAGTTAGCAAAAGTTTGAAGTGTTAGAAAGACTTAAAGATGTCTGAATAAAAGGACCAGCATGACACTGAAACTTCCTTTCTGGAACACCAGAATTTATTGTGTCCATCAGTAAACATATAGCTTGTAACCATGTAGTTCCACTGCTGCTTCAGTTGCTTGTTATTTATTTTTTCTGTTTTAGTATTCAAATGAGCTGTGATAGGTTTCAAGTTAATACATTGCTCTTAAGAAAATTAGATACAGGAATACATGTGGTAAAAAAAGCACACAGTGGTGAGGCAGCAGTAACTTCTGCTGCATTCCACACTTTGATGGGCCAGGATGCTACCTGAACCTAGAAATTTAAGGTTTTTCATCCCAGATTTCAAAGTTCTGTCACCTTCATAAAGTTCCATAATAGTAATACACTTTACAGTGGAGTCTTATTTGTGAACACTAACTTACCTGGATGTTTCAAATTCTTAGTGTTGATAAATGGAGAGCTGTTTGAACACAGGGCTCGATGTCAGTATTTTCTCCTACAGAAGTTAATGTCTACTGTTTGTATTAAAAATAACATCAATAATAAGTGAAGATTTTTTTGTGCACTGTGTGGTTTTGGAACCACATAGTTACTATATAACATCAGCATCCCCAGTTCTCCCTAAAATAAAAGAATTATTCTGTGACAGCTCAAGTGGAAATCCAAGGTTTTTTCCTTGTATACTATGATATAATATGTGTTTGAGAGCAATCCTTGTTCTTGTCAATGCTCAGCTGTGTGAAAACTCAGTGGGTCTCTTGCCATACAATACATAAGCTGTTTTTGATGTTTTTGATCTTTTCCAATATTGCAGCTTCTTAAGCTGTTGATAAAAGGAAAAATACAGTATTTTACATTTTCCTTCTTTTTTCTTAACCCCTCCTCCCCAGAGACAAGAAGCACATGGCTGATGATGTAAGTGATGCTGTGTTAGATGTTTTAAGTATAGAAATGGAAGTTGACAAATTGGAAGCAATGAAAACCATGGCCAAGCTTCGAGAAGAGAAACGTTATTTGCAGGATGTTTGGAGCTAATCATCTACTCTTTCCATGTCGTTGTAAGGCAAAAGATTTTGCTTTGCTTTCACGTTTATGCTTTTAACTAGAATCATCAAAAATGCCATTGTCACACACATTTTAACTTTCTTTGCTGATCTTTCACTTAGGAATGTGAAGCCTTTTCAAGGATGACAAACCATTCTGTCTTTGGAATGTATTTTTTTTAGCAACATTGCATAATGGACTGTGTCAGTACCTTGATTTTCTGACTTTTGAGATTGCTTTCGTGTAGAAAGTGAGAACTTATTTGTACAATTATAATTGTATGTTTGTTACATCACATATTTTTTCCTATAATTTATACATAAAGAAGCTACAAAGTAAATATGTTAGTCACTTAACTGTACACCATCAAATACATTAATGACTTATCAGAATCTACTTGGATACTTCCTGAGGCTTTATTTTTTTTCCCCACAAACATACACATTGTTTGGACAAGAGGGAATGGCCTCAAGTTGCGCTGGGGGAGGTTCAGGCTGGATATTAGGAAAAATTAATTCTCAAGAAGAGAGGTCAAATGCTGGAATGGACTGCACAGGGAAGTGGTTGAGTCAGCATCCTTGGAGGTGTTCAAGAAACATTTAGATGTTGTACTAAAGGACGTGGTTTAGTGGGAAATGCTGGTGGTGAGTAGACAGTTGGACTGGATGGTCTTGGAGGTCTTCCTAGCTTGGTGATTCTATGAGTCTGCACATGTGTATGACTTCTTTTTCCTCGAACAATAACTGCCAAAAGGAATAAAGGTCCAGAGTACTGCACAAAAACCTGCTGCAGAATATCAACTCTGAAGTATTTTTTTAAATACCTCTATTTTTCATTTTTTCATTCAGATATCTTGAAGTTTTGCTACACTCTGCTAATCCTTACAGAAATTCCGTGCGCAATTCTTTTGAAGTTGGCTTTTTTTTTTTTTTTTTTTTTTTCCTAAAATAATAAAATATGCTAAAATATGCTAAAATATTTGTAGTTTAATTTCTGGAAAAGATCTTAGTAAAAACTTCATCAGATTGCGAAAGTAGTATTTTCTGTATTTTAATTTGAAAATATAGTGAAATAATGTGTTCTAAAGCAGTTTCACTCACTTAAGGCAATACATCTTCTAAATCAAACTGTTGAAATCAAATGATTGAAATACCCTGTCTTTTTCCTTCCTGCAAGGACTGTTTGGAATGCGAATAGATGGAAGAGTTAAAGTATAAGGCATTCATACTTCTCTTCAGAACAAACCATTGTCTGTTGTTTGTAATGTAGACATTTGATATAGGAATAAGTTCTCCGCCTGTACTAGTTTGTGGTGGTAGGTATTTCAGTGGCCAGCAGAAGTTTCCATGTCTTCTCATTAGATGTTCTTCAGCTTTCTGTGTGTTCGTTGTGGTTCTTCATGTTGCTAAGTGGAGCCGAAGATACATGAAACGCGGAAGACTTAACAGCACCTGCCCACATCACTTGCGAACTATTCCATTAATTGGTGCCTTACTGCATTCGTGGTTATATTAAAGACTCTGAAGATCCTAACCTATTTTGGAACCTGAATGTTACATGAATACTTCTTCAGCTGCTGCAGCTTATGCTGGATGGTGGTAATTACTATTGCTAGATAAAGACATAATGCACTGCCACACAAATTCTACAGATAATGTACAGTGCCTGTTTTATTTAAATTTAATTGTGTAGCCTTGCTAGTGCTACTTCCCATATCATAGCTGAAGCAGTGGCCATAGTGGATCTGATTTCAGATGCCATACTCAAAGACCAGATGCTTTTTAAAAGCTTTGCCAATACCATGCCATAAATAACTTTAAATGTGTCTAATATAAAGATGCTGTGCTGTAAGGAACAAGTTCTAAAAACTGCCATCTGTATATAGAGGTACATTCGACTTAAATAACTGAATATTCAGTCTGTTATTCTGTAGGCAGTTTGTGGGGGCACAGAATAAAGCAACACTTAAAGCAAACAGAAGTGAAAAGACCTGCTTAATGCTCTGTTGAGATTTATTGGTTCACAAGAGGACTCATTCTTGCAACTTCTATTTGCTGTAATGTAAATATAGGTATTCTCATTGCATGTTTATGCATTTAGCAATTTGGTATGTTGATGATCTTAAGCAATTTTGAAACAACTCATTTTTCCTTGATGTTTTCCTACTGTTATATGGAAAGGAACCTTTTTAAAGCCTTATGCCTCCATCTCTGGATCCAGTTATGTTTCATCTGAGTTGAGAATACCACAATTAAATCTGGTGGCCACTCTAATTGTTTATATATATATATATAACTGATCAATTTTATTAATTGTTTATCATAAATGAAAACACTTCCTTGGCAAAAGCAGTATGTCTGCTTAGCCTCAAAATCTTATTCAAATACGTTTCATATTGGAAAAAAATGGAATTTTATACAATTGCAAATTACAGTCTTGAGAAGTTGATTCAGCACCAGTACAAATTACATTTACTTTCATTAGCATTTGAATAAACGCTCCAATTTTGGTGGAAAAGATTTGTCAAATTCACAAAGCATTCAAAGCCAATTGTGCTTCTTTAAAAAGAATAGGTTTTGCAATTGATTTAAAAACAGTAATTTTGTATGACTCAGTCATTCAGGGATATTCATTTCTAAGCTTCTTTGAACTGTATTGCTTAGATGGTCGACTGGATTCCATCATCAACTTTTTATTATTATTTTAAATGCATTTTATGGTAACTTGGTAAATCAGCAGGGCTGTGTCCAGTGCTTTCTAATTAGATGATTCTCAGGACTGACTTATCTGTGATGGAACATGGCATTTTTGAACTATCTTTCAGGTGTTGTGACAGGACAAGTTCAATTGTGCTCAGTTTATGAACATCAACAAGCAGAATTATTGCATGAGGATTGCTGAGTGTGTGGACAGGTCAGATCCTGAGATAGGTTATTGTGCTTATTTGTCTCTTGTATCGCTGTATCTTTGTATAAACCGTTCTGTCTTCCAGTTAAATGCTAGCTCCCTTCTGTCTTTTCTAGACTACAACAGCTTCAGATGAAAACAATCCTGCACTTTATTTTGCTGGTGGCAACAGGTTCTTACAGTATAAGCCAATCTATATGTCACCAGCACTCTCTCATGAGAAAGGATCAATTCATAAGCTTCTTAAACTGATTAGATAAAAACTCTGTAACACTTGGAAGATAAAGTATTGAATGCAAAACCTTTCCTGCTTTCAAGTGGAGTTTCTAAACCTGCTGGAAGGGGATGACATCGATGCCAATGGAAACCTCAGTTGCGTGGCTTGAGGGTAGTACACTTCTAGATTTTCTTTGCCTAATAACCAAAGCAAACACAGAAGGAGGAGAAAGAGATCCTGTATTTTATTTTATTTTTTAATAAATGACTGAATGTCCGAGAATTTCACACATTGGTTTTTAGAACATTTATTCCTATGAATAGTGGAGTGTGTGCGCGTGTGTGTGTGTGTGTGCACTTGAGAATTTTATGAAAATAAAAACCAAGTTAATTCCTAAGTAGAAATAGTTATGTTTCTTCCCAATACATGAGTTTGTTAAAGCTCTTATAGCCCTGCACAAGGCAGTTACTGCTTTTGAAGGTAAATGAAAACATTTCTCATATTTTTAAGAAACTGTCTACAAAACTCAATTTAGAACTTATAGGAAATAATTCTTTAAGTTTGTTTTTCTTTAATAATTCTTTAAGTTTTGATTTATTTTTCTTTGTTTTAATAAGCTTTGTAAAATATCTTTTTCTTTACGCACCCCCAGGATCTTAAGTTAGCTTTTGTCTTCTTCACAGGTTAGACATAATTTCATATACCAGTCTAGACAACTTTGTCTTTCAGTTTACACAGCCGTATTTTACCATTAAGATACATGTAGACCTTTGTTCAGAGGATGTCAACAGAATACTGCCAAGAAAAAGATAGCCACCAGGTATTTCCCTCTACTCATTTTGTGATACTGAAAGAATATGGGATTTTCTTTGCTTTTTCATTTACCAGAAAAAGAAGACGACTTAGGAGTTCATAAATATACAAATAAAAAAAAAATGCATGTTTGTGTAAACTACTGTACAGATGTTTAAAAAAAAAAAAAAAGATTTTCTCATTCATTGTTTCTTACTGTGTCTACAGCATGATAGATGCTTGTGAGCTACATTTCTTCATTTAGTTCCTTTTAATCTCACTGAGTGATCTTTAAAATCCTTAGTGATTTTAAAGAGCAAAACATTACAAAACTGACATTGAGGAGGAAGAAAACTTGTAAATTCTGTAAGTAGAGTTATCATCCAGTGTTATTGTTTACACATTCAATCTGCAGATTGTAGGCCTGTTCTAGGTTAGTTAGGTTAGTTTTGAAAGGTCATGGTAACAGGGAGGCTCTGGAGGACTGGAGGAAAGCAAATGTCACTCCTGTCTTCAGTAAGAGCAAAGTAGACCTGTGGCACTAGCCTTACCTTATGGGGATGGTGGAACAGATCCTTCTGGAAACCATTTCGAAGAATAAAATAGCATTCGGGATTAGTCATCATAGATAAAGGGGAAATTGTCTGATCAACGTGGTAGCCTAAAATGAGAAGACTAGCTTAGTGGATCAGGCAGTCAGTGCAGCACGAGATGATGCTTTCTGGCATTTTTGTACTTAGGTGCCCCAAACTGAACAGTACTTGAGGTGAGGCCTCACCAGTGCTGAGTACAGGGGCAGGATGACTTCCCTAGTCCTGCTCACCACACCATTCCTGATACAAGCCAGGATGCCATTGGCCTTCTTGGCCACCTGGGCACAGTGCTGGCTCTTATTCAGCTGACTGTCCATCAGCACATGAGGGTCCCTTTCCATCAAGCAGCTTTCCAGCCACACCTCCTCAAGCCTGTAGGGTTGCCTGGGGTCATTCTGACCAAAGTGTTTATGTTTGGGTTATGCACAATCAAATAATGAAAAACATTGCAAAAAAATCACACAGTAGCATTAAAGTTTACAATCTTGTGGGGCTGCATTACTAGCTGTCCAAGGTTGCATGAGGCCTATGGGCTACAGGTTGGACACACCTACTTTATGGTCTGCAGTCTGTTGTCCTAACCCTGACCGCTTTCTGATATGTTCAATATTGCACATAGTAAGAAAGGGGTGGGGGGAAATGACAATACTTCAATGGATGGCTGCTGCAGTTGATCTACGAGAACCGTTTTTCTTCCTTGGATGATTGCATTAAAAATGATCACTTGCAAAATTGCTTATACTTTGCATGCCACATTTATTTCTTAACAAAACTTCAACATAGAGTTCAGCAGTATTTTTCCATTAAAAGATTTTCAGCAGCAGGTTGGGCACTGGTCTGTGACAACATTTGTTTGGTGTTCCTGCTTTGTTTGGGCCAAAGCCAGATTAATCTCTTAAAAGAAAATACTCAAGATATGGTATGAACCTCTGCAGTTCGGTACATCTGGGCAAGTTCATCCTCAACAGGGCTAATTTAAAAGCAAACTGGTTGACTTACTGTAAAACAGGCTGCAAAAATAAAACACAAAAAAACATACATCCAGGCTTCAGTAAGATGAAGTATATTTGCCAGCTGGCATAATAGACCAATTTTAGTTTGTATTTTTAATGTTGGGTTCCATCAAAAAATTATTACATTTCAGTCACTTTTGCAAGTTCTGTAGCTCTGCAAGATATCGAGCTTTGATCCAGGCAGAGATCTAACTAATTGTGAGTTTCAGGTGTTCACTTAGATTTCTAATGTATCTAAAGAGGATGTGCAGTTGACAGCGTCTCCAGAAGTTTAATTTACAAAGTATGTATTGATGGCTGAGATTCATATTCTCATTGGTGTAGGTTGCAAAAATCAGATGGAGAGTGGAGGTGAACAGTGGACTTTGCAGATCGACCTATAGGCTAAAGGAATGGCACCTGTGTAGAAGGGAGTAGATGTGGTTAATGAGGATGTGTTGGATGGTGTGGGACTGGAGCATAAAGTAGGTGGCACGGAGTAAGTGGTGAAAATCCTATTGGGTCTGGCAGGGTTGTGTTTTCTTCCTAGCAACCTGTGAAGTATTTTGCTGTATTAATGATTTGTGTCTTAAATAGTGTTGATAACACAGGAATATATTACCATTTGCTGAATAGAGCCTATTCATTCAGCATCAACACCACTTCTATTTCTCATGCTACTGCTCTAGCAAGTAGGATGGAGTGGGTATGAGGCTGGGAGGGAACACAGCCAGCACATCTGACTGGACAAACTAGATGTGTCATACCATTAAACATCATAAATAAAAAATGTGTGAGGTGCAAAGGAGCTTCCAGGTGGGCCTTGCATCAGTAGCCAATGAGGAGTTTTCTTACTTCTGCTCTTCTGATTCTCTTCCTTGTTCCTCATAGGGAGTGCACAAGAAGTGATATGGTAGTTGCCTACCAGAGCTAACCCATGACATTCTACTTCCAAATAAAGGGCACCCAGACTTTGTATGGTTGTGCTGCTGCCAGTGAGGGACTTTGCAAATTCTTGTGTTTGTGACATGGTAACAGCTATATACTGAAGTGAATTGTTTCAGAACTGTTTGACACCATTAGTCATTACCTTATATGCACCTCATGTTTTATCATATGTGGTTACTTACAGCAAAACAGTTGCTTTGAATGATTTTCTCATCAAAATCCATAAATTCCATATTTATACAACTCTTGTTAAATAACAAGTTTTAACATTCTGTGTAGGTCTGAGTATAAATGTAATCCACTGTAAATGAAGGTGTTTCAATTGTATCAGTTATATATACAATTTAATACAACAGTTTACCTGGTTTGCTGCCTATCCTCCATTTTCAGATTGCATGAACCACCTCCTTGTCTCTTAATTACTGTATAATACATTAGCGTCAACTACAGGTGTTATTTCTTTGGAAAAAGTGGACTTAAAATGTCATTTTCTGTAATGTGACCATGTGCAGTCTTTGAAAAGGTCTTACTGGTTTCTCTTTCTGAGTTCCTGTTTACCTCCTGTCTCAATTCTTTCTCTGTTCTTGTTCCCTTTCATACACTCTTCTGTCATCTGCTTTTCTTCTTTTGCAAATGCGTGTGTTTCGCTGCTATCTTCTCTCTCCTCTTGTACTTGTAGCTGTCTTTCTCATGCCAGAAGGCTTCCAGCTGCAGTTTGAGTTTGTGCATGACCTCCTTCCACAGGTGATTCTGCTTCCTGAAGGTGTCTCAGGTTTTCCATCAATTTTTCTCTTTCATGGCAGTATTCTCAATGGTGGTGACTAGACTTCTTTTTTCTCACACACATCTGGGAGTACTGTTGATGAAAGATGTAGAGCACATGGAGTTGGCCGAAAGCTGTTGGAGTCAGCAGTGGAAGAACTTTTTCCTCTCTCTTGCTGTGTATTTCAGAAGGTATTGGTATAAAATTCATTTTCTTTAAGCACAGGTGATTTCTGTATCTCTTAATGAAATGACTGTATGTCTCTGAGCTTATACCGGGAAATATTTGCATGTTCTGGGTTGTCTTCTGCGGAAGTCTTCATTCCCCACCAACTGTTCAGAGTAGAAAAAGAGATGGAAATATTTCTCTGGCACCAATACCTCTGAACTAGGGAATATGATGTAGATAGCTGTGTCATCATTTAAGTTCATTTAATTCCATGTTAAAAAATCTCTTGTCAAGGGAAACCAAGAATATGTGTACATAATACAAGTCTTCAGCACTGGTTGTATGTAGATGATGGAAAATGAATCTACAATCTCCTACAATTTCCTGTTCTTATCATCACCCAGGGGGGAAGAAAAATCAGTCCCTGGCAAGTCAGCAAATAAGCATTCAGTGATCAATACCCAGATTTCCATTGCTGTAAATCTGCTCATGGCATGTATAGGAGCTTTTTTCAAGAAAGGAGATGAAGGATCTTGACAGTGGGAGTAATGTATTCAAAGAGCTGTGAATTAATTTTCAGTATACATGCTTTGTTGGTTTCTTTTTTTCCCTCAGATTTCCTCGCTGCATGCTGGGATTGAGAGAGAATCCCTTATCTGAGGGGATCACACACTGCCTGTGGTTAATTCCTCAGATTTCACAGTAAGTGCAGTGGCTTTGCCGAGATAGACTGCCCAGTTGATCTCAGCTAGAAAACTGTAACAGACGAAAAAGTAAAGGCAGTTTGGCCACACATAAACAGTCCTGTTTCTGAGGAGACAGGGCATCTTGCACTGCTGTCATCTGCAATATTTCAATCTGTTTAAATTTGCAGTTGATGTTAGGTGAAAATTCCAACCAAGTCAGCAGTATAGGATGTTACAGCACAGAAAAGTGCTGAATTAACACAGTCAAACACCTGCATTAGACAATGAGTGTTTCCTAGCTGGCTAATATCGAGCTGGTGTTTGGGGAAATGCATCTACCCACAGTGTCTCCTTGTAGAGTGTGCACTGCAGTGTATTCTGATGCTCCCTACTGAGTATATCAACAGTGAGATCATGTGCTCCTCAAACACTCTTCTGCTGTTACATCAAACTCCCATCCCCAATCTCTGATAACGTGGCCTTGAGCAGCTACAGTGCTAGAGAACACATTTTGATGCATCTTCTTTGAATTATAGAATCCTTAGAGTCAGAAGGAACCTTTAAATGTCATCTAGTCCAATTCCCATGCAATTAACAGAGACATGCACAGCCAGATCAGGTTGCTCAGGGCTTGATCCAGCCTCACCTTAAAAGTCTCCAAGGACCAGGAATCAACTGCAGCACTGGGCAACCTGTTCCAGTCCCTCACCACCCTCACTGTAAAAGATTTTTCCCTTATATTCCATCTAAATACCTTCTTCAGACTTGTAGCCATTTTCCCTTGCTCTATCGCCACAGACTGCTGAAGAGTCTGTCTCCTTCTTTACTGTAGCTCTCCTTTAGATACTGAAAGGCCACTATCAGGTCATCTCAGAGCCTTCTCCAGTCTGAACAGCCCCCCCCTCCCTTAACCTGTCCTTGTAAGAGAGGTGTTCCAACCCTTGGATCATTTCTGTGGCTTTGGTACTATATAAACGGCAACTGGAGAGAATACACATCAAGCAGTACTCACTGTGACTGCCTCTGTAAGGACTGCTAAAGCATCATGGCCTTGTTCAAAAGTAAATAAAAGATCACTTTAGAAGAAAACAGCAGGAGAGAAAGGCTGTCCATTGATTAAAGTTCAGAACAATTTTAAAAGGACTGAAAATGATTACAAAGGCTAGAGACTGTTTAACAGATTTAACCCCAAGCACTTCTATTTATCATTTCTGGCTGGTAGAATTAACTTCATTTCAGAAGCAGTGACAGATAGACTTCTTGATTTATGATTTATTTTGGCTGAGGCCCGAAATAGCCTCTTAGAACCCTTGTAGCAGAAATCTTTTGTATTGACCTGAGGGAGAATTGATCTCCAACAGTAGGTAAAGCAAATTCATAGCGTTGCCACAAAGTCACTTCTTACAAAAGAAGCTCATCAATCTTGATGCCCTGTTTAATTTTCTTTTTAAAAGATCTAATCTTTTTTGGAGAAATGGCTGTTAATAAGATGTCAAAAAAAAAAAAAAAAAAAAAAAAAAAAAAAAAAAAAAAAAAAGCATCCATAAGTTTGAAAATGTTTGTAAAGCAGGAACTTGCTTTTCAAAAAAAATTGCTTTTTTATTCCAAGCTTGGACCATATTATCATAGAATCATACAATCACAAGGTTGAAAAGGGCCTACAAGATCATCTAGTCCAACCATCCTCCCATTACTGTTGCTACCACAACATTCTGGTGTTTATACTTCTTAGTATGACTTAATCCTAGTTCTTAATGGGAACTCAACCCATCCAAACGCAGAGGACCTGAGAGGCAGCTGATGTAAGTCAAAACAAGGCCACTCTCTGTCATCTTTCACATGTTACGGAGTACTGGGAAAGACTGAAGGAAAGCAAATGTTGCACTGTCTTCAATACAAACTAAAAGGACAGCTAGAATAGCAACAGACATTAAATTATCTATGGTCTCTTGAGAAGTCATGAATCAAGTCTTCTGTATGGAGATATAAATGGGATAACATTAGCTAGCATTTTTCTTTCTTTTACAAGGCAATGATTTTTCCGAATAGTACAGGTATAATAGTAGCTAAACCAAGCACGGTTCCATTCCAGAATGGCATACTTAAGAAACTCCAAAGTACCAGGACAAATCAGCTTCAATATCATTTTAGGATACCTCCTTAATATGGCTAGACAGCTACATTCTATCTGTATTACATTTGTGATATTTTGGAAGGATGTTGCTGAAGCAAACAAACCAGGTATGATAGCAGTCATTGTATAAACATAACCTGTATACTTACTGCACAAAAGCAATGAAACATTCTTAGGTCTATTTATCTACAGTTATTGCTTTGTTTTTGTTTTGCTTTTTTTGTTTGTTTGTTTGTTTGTTTTTTAGAGGCAATAAATAGGATTTTGTGTGTTTGTGTTGCTTTGTTTTGTTTGAATGTAACCAGTGAGGACACATAGCAGATTAGCAGATTAGCTAAAAACTACTGATTAAACTGTTAGGGAACTGTAATATAATTTCATTTAAATGAGGAAGCCTAATTGCCCAGGTTTTGTATCTTTCTTGTTTTAATTCTTGAGAAATTAAAAGGAAAAAAAAGTGAGATCTGAAGCTGAATAAATTACTTATACTTGTGACTCCTTTCTAAGCTTCTGCCTATGTTTCTGCCAAGGCAGGTAGCTGTAGGGTGCTGCCATTCTGACAAGCAGTGCTTGAAGCAAAGCTGGTCATTGCCCAGGGTCATCTTTTAAGATCACAGGTAACAAAGACAACCTGAATATTCACCTTGTTTATGAAGCAGCATGTAGTCAGATTCTATCCTGGGGATACGTCTCCTTAATCTTCAAAGCAGAAGTTGTAGTTTGCTGTTACTTCCCTTGAGGGTCAGAATTTGAATCATTTCACTAAGGAAACTGGAAAATACCAACAGTGAAGAACTAGGCTATTCTGTATTTAATTCAACCTCACCTTTTTTCTTCCAATGAGAGAAAAAGTCCTCAGGAGCCGCAGTTTTATTATTGTTTTATCTCTCTTCTGGACAGACCAATTTGGCCAAAAGACCTCTATCAGAACAGACCATGCTATTTCATAAAGTTCTAGTAAAAGCTCTTTCAGTGTTCAGCTACTGTGCTCTGAAGTAGCAATGCTGAATATTTACAGCATCCTTTTCACTTTGCAAGTTCACGGTTTTCAGTGAGACTAATTCACAAATGGAGGAAAACAAAACCAGTCATTTAGACCAGCCACATTCAACTTGCAGCCCACAGGCCACGTGCAACCTGACTCAGCCCATCCTGTAGCCACCCCATGCCATCATGGCAGCATCTTTGCCCTGTCAAGCAGCCCAGCCCAACCCTGGGTGTACTCCCATTCCTCAGCAACGGCCAAACATCAGCATGATATTGGCACTGTCTGAGCTGAAACCAGGACAAGAGGAGGGTGTGGTGCAGTTCAGTGCTGGTTCCAGTGGCTGCCACACACAGTCAGTCAAATTGAATCCCGCATGTACTGCATATTATGTGTGCTTGTGCCTCTTGGTGAGTAAAACACAATGCCTGCCTATAATAATAATTCAGTCTGCCGTTTGTCATCTCAAAAGAAAACAGGACCCCTAAACAATGGATGAAGGAAGAGAATCCAGTAAAAAATCGACAAGTGAGTACTTTTTCATCAAGAGAAATAATATGGTACATATATGCTTAATTTATAAGGAAATCGTCTGTTTTCAAAGATTACAATTTGAAAAGACATTATATTCAAAAACATGCTGCCAGATTTTGTGCCTATCAAAGAATGTTTTATAAAGACAAAATCTGTGATAAGCACCTTGAGAACTCACTAAGACTTGCAGCTTCCATCAATCCAGACTTCTGCCTTAGTTTCACAAAAATAAAGCAAAAATATCTCTCTGGTTTTATGGTTTTGTTGCTCTCCTTTTTCAATGTTGTAATATATATATACATATATACAAGTTTTGTTACTTAGAGGTATTAACTATATTATATATTTTATATGCAGCTCAAGACAATTAGTCTTCACCTAGTGTGCCTCAGGCAAGCCAAAAGCTTGGTTGCCCATGCATTAGACCTTTAGCCTGAACTTGGCAAGCAAAAACCGTGGCCATCTGTGTAGTAACCTGCATCTTATTTCTTGTCCTCTTGAGCCACTCAGTGAAAGGCTTTCCTTTTTCTCTTAACCTTGGTTTTAATAAAATAGCAGAGAACACATCAGTGTTGACTGTAGATAACTTTGTGGCCCGTGGCCACTTTACAAAGGACAAAGAAACTCTTTCCCAGCTGCAGGTAGATATTGGGCCACCAGATTGGCAAAACACTCAAAAGAGATAACGTTATCTGTGCTCAGGCATACCTCTGCATCAATCTTTCCTCTGCAGAGATAATGAGCTCATATTTGCAGTGACATGTCTGGGATTTACTGCTTGAGTATCTGACTCTACACTTTGTATCATATAGATGTATTCCTACTGGAACCATCGATTTTATCAGATACAAATTTTCTCTGGGTTCCAATTGGCCATATTCCTTGAGCACCAGCAAATATCTGCACTTTATCTCCATGAGACAGGTCATGATTGCCACATCTGTATTCCCAGCTTTTCATTTCTCTGTCTCAGAGGCTGCTGCTCCAGGACATTTTATTCCATCAGAACTGTGATTGTGTGAGAAGACTGCAAGCTAATGGACAGAGATCAGTTATGGTCTGGTTCTGTGTGGACAGGAAGACTCTTCTACAACAAGTGAAGCAAGACAAATGCTGGAGTAGAGGCACACAGCAGGAGTGAAATCTCCATCTTTGGGGACACTTTTTGGAACTGGGTAAACCAATCTAGACTTGGGAGTTAGCCTTGTGTCTGGGAAAGAGGAAGGAATACAAATGATATTCAAGCTAAATCCTGCAAAATGGTTGTACCTAATCACATTAGGTGAAGAGCAAAGCTCAGTTATTTCTGCACATTCATGTGCCCATGTAAACAAGCGATCAAGCAACCTGTCCTTCCTACAGCTGGGAAAGGGAGAAAAGCTGTTAGCACATAGCAATGCTTTGATGAGGAAGACAGTCTATGTGGCTGATGGGTGCTGCAGTTGTAAAGAGCCTAAGTATGGCTGAGAAAATTTCTTAGCAATTGACATCACTTCTGTGGGGGAACCAGCCAAGCCTGACTAAGACAACTCTATCAGGAGTTTTAAGCATCCAATTGCTCAAAATTTCCATACTGTTTAGTCATTCACAGTAGAAGTGACGAGGTACAACTACAGGACGTGTAAACGTGGAAGTTTGGTGGCCCTGCCAGGCAGGGGGTTGGAGTTTCATGATCCTTGAGGTCCCTTCCAACCCAGGTCATTCTGTGATCTGTGATCTTTGACCTATTTTTCTTGTCTTCTGTATTCTTTTACACTTTGAGTCCATTTCCATTATGAGTCACAGGGAAATATAGAAATATTGTTCAGATTCTTTTTTATAGTGTAGTACTGCACAACACAGGAGAGTTTTTAAAATTCATCCTTGGGTCTTGACAAGTTTGTATATATAAATGTGTGCTTCAGTTTTGTTCTCTATTTCTCCCAGCACACAAAGGATTTAGTGAATTTAAATGATTAACAAATATTGGCATTCAGGTCTTTGTTTTTTCAGTTTGCATGCCAAGTGTTAGCAGGATTCAATTTAAAAGGGTTCAGATAATGATCATTCTCCTTATACCGTGTCATTTTATCAGTTCTGTACAGCTCCTTTTTCTATCAGACAGCCATGGAAGATTTTACAGTAGATAAATAACAAAACTCAAGCACTGACTGATTTATTTGTATCTTCCACAAATATAGCTTTGAATAAAAGCTGTGGATGCCCCATCCCTGGAGGTGTTCAAAGCCAGGTTGGATGGGGCCCTGGGCAACCTGGTCTAGTGCCAGACATGGAGGTTGGTGGCCCTGCCTGTGGGATGGGGGTTGGAGCTTGATGGTCTTCAGGGTCCCTTCCAACCCAAGCCATTCTATGATACTATGATTTGTTTTTAACAAATTCTGGTTTGGTTTTCGAAAGTTTTTCAGCTTTGCTGGTGGCCTTGTGCTTTATCATTCTCCTTTTGAAATTAGTGTGCATCAGGGAAAGGGAGAGCAAATGTGATCACAGTCACAGCCACCAGCTTTAGAATAAGAGGAAATTTTCCACATGGGTCTGTTTGTATTTCAAAGCCAAAGGTGTACTCCCTGTGGAAAGGTGGCAGCACTAGTGTAGCACTCAAAGAATGTTAATTGTCTTTCTGTTTAGTTGCTGACTGTTTTGGCTGCCTGACTCTTCACTCCTCAGAAGGTCACCCACAGTATGCTTTAAATGCAAGATTTCTAGATTCCTTTTGGAATCCAAATGACAAACAGGAGAGTTTTAATTCTGTTGGGCTTGTTATTTGTTTGTTTGAGCCTGTTGTCATTTTGTCCTCTCTGCTGGATAAACTTCTGTTGAGGTTCCCAGACAAGCTGCAATTGCTTTCTAGATCAGATCTTTATCAGACCTTCCATAGTCCAAACTACTCTATGACATCTACAAAGAAGATAAAGCAAGAGAGGAGGTGTTTTTGTGTAGTTTGTGGTGTTCTGCCTTTCTTCTCAGGCACAGAATAAACACTGTATAAATTGGGCAAGATTGGTTACAGGACGAATCCTGTGCAAAGTGAACTGACAGAGGGTATGTGTGATTTCAGGAAGAACAGAGATCTTGAGCTTTGAAATGAGAGAAAGCTTTGAACGTGAAGAGAAGAAATACAGTTTTTGGTGTGTTGTTTAGTTTCAAAAAAGTGGTGAAGTAAATTCATTTAAAGAGTCTGTAGTATTTGACAGTGTCTCTTTACTTGCTGGATCTGATTTCTTGTGTGTCTTATCAACAGTTATCTGAGTATCACAGTATCGTGCGAGTTGGAAGGGACCCTAGAGATCATTGAGTCCAACTCCTGGGATTCGAGCCTTTCTGTGTAGCAGAGCAGCACTTGTACCATGTGCGCCACAGGGGGGATTCGAACCCCGGGCCTCCGGTGTTGCAGGCAACACCTCATATCACTACACCACCGGGGCTCACACATATCTTGTTGCATGTGATTTAACTTATATAGTTTTAATATTTAAACATCTCAGTGACTTAATTTATGTGAACAACTATCTTGAAAGTATTCCTTATTCCTAAGGAACCACTGTCAGCTTCAAGTTCATTGTACCTCCTGAATTCCTTATCTTATACAGCAATATTATTCTACATTTTGAGGTATTCTCTTCTTAGTATGTGCTGATGTTTGCATTGCACAGTAATAAATGTTTTCTCCACTTATTTCTCACTATTAGAGAGTAATAAGCTGTTATCATCATTTGTTATACCAGCAAAACATTAACATAGATTGTGGATGGTATTTCAGAATTTAACTCCTTTTGCATCTCAGACATGTTTCTGGTATGAGGACAGTATGGTCCTCTTGGAGCTCTTAGGGAGTGTATGAAAACAAAATGTAAGTGTGAATTTTTGGGCTAGCTAAAACAGTTTATCCTAAGTCATCGGACATTTCTTTGTAAAATTTCAGTTTATCTTCACATTTCCCTTTCCCAATAGATTTCTTTGCAGATAGGCTTCATCTGACCAAAGTATACAGGAAAATATCATAACAGTAAGAAACCAAGGATCTGTGCCTGCAGTTACAGGCAGAGAGGGGGGTTTTTATCTACATCAGGATGAGTGCAGTGACACTCTGCATGTGTTTGGCATTAGTCAGCACAGATTCATGAAGGAGAAATCATGTCTGAACAACCTGATAGCCTTTTCTGATGAGGTGACTGGCTTGCTGGACAAGTAAAGGGCAGCAGATAATGTTTATCTTAGGTTTGGAAAGGCTTTCAACTCTATCACTCATAGCATCCCACATACACAAGCTGACAAAGTATCAGTTAGATAAGGAGACAGTAAGGTGACCTGAGAACAAGCTGAACTGCTGGGCTTAAGAAGTTGTGGGCACAAAACCCCACTGAGGTCACTAGTAGTGTGCTCCAGAGGTCAGTATGGAGTCCAATCCTCTGTAACATCTTCACTAATGACTGGAATGAAGCGAAACAATGCAGCTTTGAGCTGGCAGATGATGCAGAACTTCAGAGGAAGTAGAAGAAGGGGTGAGCCAGCATTTGATAGGCATGATGAATGTTCTGCCTTTCAGGGAAATCTTGGAAAGCTGGAGCATGGATCCAACAGCAATCTTCTTAATTTTATCCATAGGAAATGCAAAGTCCTGTGCACATGGAGTAGTAACCCCATGTACTAGCATAGGCTGTGAGGCCAAGTGACCGGAAAGCAGTTTTAATGAAAGAGGCCTGGAGGCTGGACATCAGGTTGAATGTGAGCCAGATATAGACTATTGTCACAAAGAAGACCAGCAACATCCTGGGCACTTCTCTTGGTTAAGGGTACAAAAGGAGCAGGAAGGAAAGAAGGGCTCCCCACTGGGACACTCAGTAAGTCACCAGAAAATCAATATTTCCAAACTACAGCTGAGCTGAGAAATGTCAGCATTTTGGATCCAGTTCCCTTCACAGTATGTTATTTGAGTTTGTTTGTCTTTTCAGCTGTCACCCAAGGAGCTATGGATTTCTTTTCAAGTGAATTGATCCTAGATTGTCAGACCACAGGATACCAAGAAAGATCACATAGGCCTGTGTTTGACTGTCCTTCGTGGAAGTGCCAGAATGCTAAATTGCTTCAGGAGTGTTAGAGTGGCACCAGTGGAGCATGAAATAAACTACTATGAATCAAAAATACCAATGGCAGGACAAAAAGGCATAAGAAACACCAAATTTATGTATGGAAAGGAGACAGCAGCATTCTCTGTCTCGGGCTGTTACTGACTTAGATATGTAACACCATGCCTTCTTTGTTTCCTGAATAGTGCCATCCAACTTGATAGTATCTACCTTAATCAACAGATTGGAAAGAGCGTATAGATATTTTCAGTGATAAGTTTGATGTATTGAAATCCCACCATGCTGACTTCTATCTGAGACAGCAATCTGCCCTTGCAAAATGCATTCAGATGAGGAGCTCATCAGCACTGTGACACTGGAAGTAAACTGTCATTAATTGCTTGCTGTTCTGCAATGCCGTAAATGTCTTTTCTCCTTCTTAATGGCTGGTGGATATTTATGAGATTGAGTGGCCTATTGTAGAAAACATCACAGACTTCTTTATATTTCCCCTCCTTATTTTAGCCTACCTTTAGTTGTATTTGGCTGAAGATAAAACTAAAACAAAGTCTTGTTCAGGTTCAGCGCAGCACTTACTTCAACATCTCTTGTCTGCCTATGAAAGACTAAAATAACAAATGTAGATCTGAACAGCTCAAAACAGGCATATCTGAAATTTAGGAAGCCAGAGTGTGAAAGCAAAAGAGCTTGAAACCTTTGATCTTCAGGTGTGACTAAATGGAGAGCCTCCACAATTTGTTTTTAAGTAAACTCAAACCTCTTGTTGGTCTTACCTTGTAGGTGAATCATGTATTTTGCTGTTTTCCTCTAATTCCTACTGTTGTTGCTTTTACTGCCTTGTCCCATGACAGCTCCAGAATCCTGTTTTCCTGCCTGGCTTCTGTTGTCTGCAGTGCAGTTAGTAAAGCCCATGCATCTGCCTGGCCTGGCTCTTTGTCAGGCTGGCCAGTCCCACTGAACTCATGGCTGCTGCAATGCTGGAAGAACCTCACAATTATATGTCTACCAGTGCTGGAGGCAAGAGGTTCTCCTCCCTGTTACAGTTTCGGACATAAAATCCCTGCAGTTCAGCTCACAATACTGCTGCAGAATAAGCTGAAATATTACTTATTGTTCAGATGAAATGCATAAAAGTACCTTCAGCCATTTACCACCTTCTTCATAGAATGTGACTTATTTGTTGTTAAAGACAGTCCAGTTCACCTGGTGCTTTCATGATAGATTTTTCTAGCCTCAGATTTTAACATTTAAAAATACAAAATTCCACACATTTAAATTTACGTCTAGTTTCCTTCCTCCTTTTATCTTAAGTAATCCGTCATTTGAATGATTCAACTTTTGGAATAAGTTTGTCCCTACACACTGAGATGTTATCAAAGAACAGCATGTGTATTTGTACTAATGGGATGATTTGCTGGTATGGGTTTTTGTTCTGTGCCAAACAGTTCTGTCTCCAGTGATTGTTTCTGTCATCACATACTTTACTTATCCATTTTTTGGCTGACCTTTTGTAGGCATTGTCTTCTATAAATAAGAACCAGTCAGGAAAACGGTGACTTGCAAATTGCATGATTCTTCAGTACTTACAACAACTTAAAACTTACTGTTGTTGATATGTACAGAGAAAGAAAGGCTGGCCTTGTGAGTAAGGTCTTGTATGGGTCTCAGAAAGTCTGTTTTAATTTGTGACTCTGCCACGCATTCCTTATGTGGCCCCTAGAGAAAGGTGTAGGTTCAGAATTCAAGCTGGATAAACAAGATAATAATTACTTTGCATTACTTTGTATTTAGCTTGCTATTACATTACAGTCTTTCTAGAAAATGCTATAACTTTTACTACATTTATGCAATATCTAAAACAAAGGCATTCAGCCTCCTTTTTGGCCCCAAGATAATATAGCAACACTGAGAATAATGTTAAAAAGCAACAGATCAGCCCTCTTTTTTTTTTTTTTTTTTTTTTTTTTTGCATGTTTTCAATGGAAAGTAGCAGGCGAGCTTGCTGTGACCTGTCCCAGAGACATGATGTTAATGCATTTCACAGTCAGGTACCCCCAGGCATTTTTGATTTCCTGTCATTTATCCAGAGGATGGAAAATCACAGAAAGTCAGTGAAGAAAATACTTCTTAAACAATCACCCATAAATAGTGGTGAAATAATAGATTTTTTGTCTGAACTGGTAATCCTTTCTTCACCCCTCAATAGGAATGATGGAGAATCCAAAGGACCGGGACAGTGCTGCAAGCTGTTGGTATGACTGTAAGGCTGACACAAGTCTGCAGAGCACCTATTTGGAGGAAGCAGCTGCAAGATTTGCTTACATGTCATTAAAATCACATCTATGGACAGAAAGACATGCTGCAAGAATAATCATGTCTAGTAAGTTATGTAGAATTCTTCTGGAAAGAAGGAATGTACAATACTGGTACTCATTTCATCTGTTTCTTCAGAATGAAACTGAAGCAGATTATCCCTTATGACAACAGGCTGTCCTTAAAACAGCCTATTCTGAGTAAAAGTGCTCCTATATTTGTACTGAGTTGTTAAAAATCTTTGGCAAGTTTTCCTAATTCAACATCAGAATTCAACGTTCTTTTTCTGTGGTGAACATGAATAAAGTTGTGTTTGTCTTGCTAGGAATCCATGGTTTTACACCCAAAACATAATTTTTGACTTTGTGGGGAAGAGCTACAAACTCAAACTGGAAATAAGAAACCATATCATGTAATTTTCAAGTTACTTCAGAATGCTTGGCTGGTCACATCCTCTGTACCCTGCAGCTGCCTAGAGCTACCTTCCAAAAGAGCAGTAACAAGACTGGACAATTATACCAGCCAGCACTTGAACAAAAAAATCTTTTCTGACCCCTGAAGGTGAATAGTTTACATCTGACATAAAATACAATCCCCTTGCACTTTGCTTGTGTATTTACAAATACTGGTAATGATCACTGGGACATAGGTCTGTTTCTAAAGAAGTGAGAATTCAAGCTGTTCTCTCTGAATCTAAAGAAATCCCTACAGCTATTTGCTTAGAAGATCATTCAAAGCACTTCACAGGAGAAATGTATTAAATATATGCCCTGAGAGTTGGGCGATTTCACACATAAATCAGTTCTGACAGGAGCAGACCAAAAACAAACACTCAGGTTGGCTTAATATGTAGAGAGCTAACAACAATCACTTGTCTGGCTCAGACTATTTGAAAGTGCCAAATAATTCTCAAAATTTGGCAGGTCTTAATGCAACTGCAATTGTTGGCAAGGCAGGACTTGAGTCCCGGTGGTTCCTGAAGGATATTCTGTACAAAAAGACATGGTAGAATGAAGACAGAAGCACTTATATAATCTAAAACTACAACTTCTAAGGCATTGTAACCAAGACTTCAGGCTGTAAGCACTGGAGGTCTTTAGGACAGCTATCACAAACTCTTTTTGTAGGCCTGCTGGAAGAGTTGATATTCTAGAAAAATAATTTGACTCACTTGAGATTTGAATTTTGTAAATTCTTTGGATTTTGAGAGTTGATTTCTTTCTTTGTTTTGTTTTGCTTTTGTAACTGTAGAACACGGCAGAATAAAAGTAAGAGGGAAGTATATAATGTGTATTGATTTGTCAAATTATATGTGCAGTGTTGGAATTCTGTGTAAATGAAGACCTCCAGAGGAGAAATCCTCTTTGGGTTTCTGTCATCTGTAGCAGGAGACATGCAGGAGCAAGGAAAGATAAAACACAAGTATTTAAGGGGTAGCCTGATCTTCAGAAGCAACTATTTGTATTGACTGGGGCTGAAACAATCCAGGTGTCAAAAATGACATGTACTGAACACGAGGATTCATGTCGTGCAACCTCTTTTTCTTTTGTTAGCCACATGGTCTTTGAAACTGACAGGCAAACTTGCAAGAAAGCTGCAGAAATAATTTAACAAAAAAATTGAGATTATTAGTAAGTGTTACAGTTTGAAATTAATTTTTTATCCCTATCTTAAATATCTGTTTTCCTGTCTTTATATGTTTTGCAGTCTTGCAGAGTTCTTTTTTTTTTTTTCCTTCATCTTCCATCATTCCTAATTTTAGCATGTCCTGTGTTATTTATTGTAATTGTCTTGCTTCCTTCTGGTAAGCAGCTTTCATGCATGATCCTGCTTTTCCTACCTCATTCATCATTCTTTTCTACCATCAGCCCTGGCAACATCATCTGTTGTACCAGATCTTCACGATGACTTGAATGATAGACTCTGTACTCAGAACTCTTCCTTACAAGCACTGATCTTTCCACTGCCTTAAATAATATTGGTAATATTCAGATGTAGAGTGGACAGTGTAGGGCACCCAGACTCACTCTGAATACTGGCAGATATTTTAGTTTCTCAGTTCATCTTGCATGTCTTTCCAGTGCTCATGTATTGTGCACACACACTGTGTGTGACGTTTGACTGAGACATGCAGTAGGAGAAGCAGAAGTGATTACTGAAGCAGTCTGGAGGACAGAAATTCCTTTCAAAGTGAAGCCCTTAGGTATGAACTCTTCTTTTCCAAACCTAGAAAAGTTACCATCAAGCTGGTGGCTCTCCTAGGAGATATTCATCTGAATTGGTGTACTTCCATATATTGCTAACTGCTATTACCTTGAACCTATTTTTTGAAGAAATAAGTATTTGTTAAACTTGAATTTTGGGAAATTGTGAGAGGAGAAATGTATCTGAGGTAATTTCACAGCTGCATAACTGGTCTCTTCCTTCCCACTCCTCTGACCAGCTTCATCCCACCTCCAAACAATTTAGTCCATAATGACAGTACTGTGAAAAGTTTCAAAAGTTGTTACAGAGTTCAATAAATACAATTGTCAAAACATTAATGTGCTGCTGGTAAAACAGCTGATTCCCTTCATGCTGCTGTCATGCTCTACCTACAGGTCCTTCAAGAGCTATGTAGAGCAACACAAGCCGGAAGCACCAACAACATGATCACAGCACATTTGTTTGAGTGAATGACTTCCACGGTCCCTTCCAACCAAAGCAATCCTATGATTCTATTATACTACATGGAGAACAGTGAGCTATGGAGATAGACAGACTGTTTACAGTGAACAACGATCCAAACTGTACCTCAAAGATTACATAGCAGGCAAAGGAGGGTATCCTTTTGTTTGGTTTGTTTCCAGGTTGTGTGGGCTGTTCACTGAATGAGCAATGAAGTGGATCAGACCCTGCAGGGCTGTTCCTGGAGAGTCTGTGGAGACTGTGGGCTTGAGGGTAGAAGTGAGGGACTGGATACTGCAGTTCACAGGGAAAAAGTACTGGAGGAAGAAGGACAGAGAAAACCCACACCTGAAAGGTAAAAGAATGCCTAAAGAGGATCGTCCAGACTTTCATGCAATCCAGAAATTCTTGATTAATTGAAAGTAAGAAAGTAATGTAGAGGGAAAATATGGTTTGTAAACATTTAAAATGTATGCTTTGCCTTTTCTTTTAGTCACTTAGGGTTTGGATTTTTTTGACACTTTTTAGTTTCTCTATTCAGATAGTCAAGAATTCTGCCTCCTTAGACGTGACATAAAAACTGAAACCGAATTTTCTTTCTTCCTTTTTTTTTTTTTTTTTTTCTTTTTTTTCCCACTCTGTCTTATTTAGAGACTTGCAGTTCTTATTAAAGTCCACTTTTATCTGAGATCACTTCAAATCCGTTGTTGATATAAGGTACTTTTATACATGCATTAGCCTACAACTCTTTCCATTGTCTATTCTACAGATAACCCAAATATAAATAAACCTTGTTCACATGATAAATAATAGAAGGACATAGGTAAAAAACAAAACAAAACAAACAAAAGAACAAAAACAAAAATAACAAAACCAACAAACCAAAACAAAACAAAAACAGAAATAAATGACTGTTACAGATAAAGATCAACCCATTTAAAATTCTTGCTGATCTTGCACATTTCAGCCCACTGAGTTATTACAAGGCACATTCCAATTTTCCAGTTCTGGTGGCCTGATCGATTGTGAGGTTTAAATCCTGCAGTCCCTCAGACAAGTTATCGATGTCTGGGATTTTAACTCAGTCTGTTCCACTATTGAATCATCAGAATACTAACAGACTATTACAGTAACAGTTGTATTGCTCTTCCTTGGATTTTATTAGGATTAGTATCAAACTGCAAAGTTTTGCCTCATCTGCTGTTTTCTGAATGTGTTCTTGTCAGAATAATGCCAGCTGTAAGACAGGGCAATGTATATTGGCAATGACAAGACAGAAAGTATCCATTTTGTTGTAAACTGCAGAGGCATACATGACCGAAGATCAAATGAGAACAGCTTAATGAAGTAGAAGGGAATTTGTAGTCAAGCCCAAACAGTCAATGGTTGTATTGGTTGAATTTTTATATCAGCAACTCCCAGAAGATTTGGGCATTTGGCATCATGCTTAGTGCTTCCAGTCTGCAGGACACAGTAACATTTTAGCTTTCTGCCCTGTGGTGCGTGGTGCTTTTGTTCAGCTTTACTTTGTCACAGCTTTTCCTTCCTGAGAGGTCTTCCTGCCTTGCCTCAGTTTATTATGGCTTATCATCTTCTCAAGGGTTGTTTTTTACTCTCAGTGAAAAGAGAAGTTTTTATATCTTCATTTTTATGTTTCTATGAACTTATGCTGGCCTGGAAGTTGAATGAAGAATCTGTGAAATCGCTGACACAGCTTAGTGCAACTTGCTGAAGCTTTGAGAAGCTCTCCACTGCCCAACCGCAAGGCACTAAAACATGCAGTGACCCTCCTCATAATGTTTGACATTTTAAACATTTTGTTTATGGAAAGACAATTAGTAAGTAAGACCTAGTGAATAATTTCCAGCAACATAATTGAGTAGAAAAAGACTTTTCTATTGATGCATTAAATCCATTTAGAAGAGCTACCAACAAAAACAAGCTTCTTCTTTGGCATTTTCAGTAACAGTGTCTGTTGGTGGCTTCAGGTGATATTAAGTTTCGGAGGACAACTTTGAAAGTATTCTTACAGGAAATGGTTACCAACAAATTCCATAAAAGCTTCGCTTTAGATATAGAAGAAAACATACATGGTAAATAAACAATCTATAAACAGTCAAACTGTACAAGTTCAAACAAGCTAAGGACTTCCTATGAAATGTGTCACGTTCAGATTAAATTAATCAGTTTCTGACACAAGACTTCCAAATTATCACTTCCAATCTGTATATTGCTCTGGTCATTTTGGTGTCATGTAGCTGTGCTTTAGCTGACATAGCAATGATTATGACTGCAGTCTTAGAGAGATGGTATTAGTTGACATTACAGCAGAAACAGGGATAGGAATATAGGTTATAGGATTTATTTATTTATTTATTTCCCCACAGGAATTGCAATTTCCAGAATTTGTGTTTTCTAGGGGTTCCCTAGATAGAACAAGTTTGTTTAATCATTTCTTTAAGGATCACAGTTCTTGTTTGCATCTGAATATCTGTCTACTGTTGTTACAGGGAATAAACAACAGCAGTGCTGCTGGATTTGCTCTTCCCTCTCTTCATATGAGACATAGAAAATATATGTTATCAGTTTCTGAAATATTGTAAATTAGATTTTCTTTGCTGTAGGGAGATGACAGAACTCTTCTAGACAGTATTTCTGATGCGTCTCTACCTCACAGAAGGTCTGTATTTTGAGATTTTCTGTCTTATAATTTCTATAAAAATAGCTGGGCAAAGAAAATGCGGAATGCTACTCAGATACAAGATTTGCTCCTACCTTGCCTTCCTCTAGAATTGGGACTATCTTAAAACCTGATTTGTACTGCCAGGATATAGCAATTTTGCCTTCATTCATTATGATTTGGATTCCCCCTCATATGCTGGAAATAATTTTTCCTGAGGTAGTTGTGTCTACTTTTGAAAATAAATACTGGTCTAGTATGAAAAACACCATTTATTTGTAGATATCCTAGGATATCTGTGGGGTGAAGTTTTTGATAAACATTTTGGACCCTTCTCCTTCCTTTTTGGTGTGAGTTTTGCCTGTGTGGGCAGGAGGCAACCCTTGAGGAACTGCTGGCTTCCCAGTGCAGTGCCTTTAACCCAAAATTGTTTTATTCTTTTTCGGACAGCCCCTTCTGCATCCTCAAAGGATTCAGATGTTATTTATGAGTTAGGATCTTGCTGCTGCCAGACCTGTCTGTGGCCAGTGGTATTTGACTGCTCTATATGAAAAACCAGTTAAGTAGAGCAGCTGTAGGGAGTGCTGAGATGATTCAGTGTTTGCCAGTGTCATATACGGAAGTTCCTGCTGTAGCTTTTTGTAGAGAAGAGACTACTTTCATGTGCTTCTGCTTGCTCCAACCATGCTTCAACAAATCAAGATTAGAAGATGCAGATCAAATAGCTGTGGCAAATCAAAACAGGCCTTAAAAACTCACAGCAGTAGAACATACTTAATGGAGTAGAATTCCTATTTTCCTCACTCATCTGAAGAAGTTACATTTCAGTGAAATGTGCTGTGTCTAAAAGATACATGAGCTATATTTCCGAAAGCTGTTTGAAAGTCCAAGAAATCCCAGGACCATAAGAAATGGTAAAAAACTTCTTGTCAGTGTAAATCTCATCAGTTTCAGCCTGTTTTTCCCTGTCAGCTTGGATGCAAAGGTGAGCAGAAGGCATGCAAGCCCTTGCTTTCCTTAACAATATCACCTGCAGCCTTCTCCTGTCCTATGCTGCAAAGAGTTTGAATGACGTGAAGTAATTACAGCAAGCTTTATCAGCAAAATTCAAGCTCACTGGGCTTTTGAAGATCAAAAGACTGTCACGGATATGATCAGTTCCATTTATCATGTTATCACAGCCTCCATTTTCACCTTGTTCTTCTGAATGATTGCAAATCTAGTCTCAGCTGCAGCTTTTATGCATCCCTTTCAGTTCTTAGACCTTCAGATCTAACTAACTCCATCCCTTTTATCTGCTCAGTAATGACTCTCTGGTTGACATGTTGTTACAATAGAGTGAAGCTTGAAACTTCCCCTGTGGATTTGTAAGGCTGATTGTTTCTATGGGTGTAGAGAAGAATGTAAGTTGAATCTGCAAAATGTGAAAGTGAAATCTCTTCAGGATCTATGTTCCCACAAACCTTTTTCACATTTTTCATTCTCAGAACTGAAACAATAAACTTGTCAGCCCATCATGAATATTGAAATCAGAAACAAACAGAAATGAGACTCTCTGATAAAGCACACTGTTCTCCCCTCCCTGCACCCAACACGCTGATACCTCTATGCAGAAGCCTGGCATTTCAGTTACAGTAGATGAACTGTTGTTATGAAGTATGATCTGATTGGAATAAATTTGAATGAAGAGTTGCTCAGCCATATATACTTGGTGAATTAACCTGCTGTGCTGCTACTTCATAACCTGCATGGCTGACACATTGCTATCCTAGATGAATTAACTTCATGCTAATATAGGAATGGTCATTAAGTAGCAATTACATTTATTTACTTTGAAAATGCATGCCAAGTCTACTGACGTAAGTAAGCCATAGGCACTAATAATGACTTCCTGCACAGAGTTAAAATCCCAGATGCATTAGGTCAGGCATGTCCAACCTGCGATCCGCAGGCTGTGTGCAGCCTGGTCCAGCACATCCTGCAGCCACCCTCTGCCCAGAGCCATCACGGCATCGACTCTACCCCAGTGAATGGCCTGGCTTAACCACCAGTGTGCACCCATCACACACAACACCCACACCTGTCTGTGATATTGGCACTGTCTGGGCAGAAACCAGGGCACAGGGAGGGTGCAGTGAAATGCTGTCTCAAGTTATAGCAAGCAATTGTGTGCAGTTTGATTCATTGACTAAACGCAATCCTATGAACAGCAAAAAATATTCAGACATGTTTTCTGTCTTGGTAAAGGAATCTGAGAATAAATTTCAGAATTTCAATAAATAAATAAATAAATAAATAAAAATCTTTTTTTTGGACTCCATTTTCAGTCAACATAAATACATTACCTGTGAATTTTCAAATTCAACTCTCGCACCTTTACCAGACGATTATAATCCTTCTCTTACCAAAGAGAAATGTCCCACACTGCACAACCATACCTTATTCATGTCACCACTTTTGGCAATACATACATTTGTGAACAACTGTTTTCAAGGATGGGGCACAGGAGGAGTAAAATTTCATCAGCAGTCTCTAAGGAACTCTTGAAATCTCAGTGAGAATGGCAACCACTGCCACTGAACTAGCCTGGTGCATTAGTTTCACAAAAACAAAGTCATATCTCCCACCTATTTTATGATTTTGTTTCTTATTTAATGCTTTAATAAGAAATGTTAAAAATAAATTAGTTTTTTTAAAAGTTTTGTCACTTAGATACATTAACTATATTATGCATTTCACAAGAGCTCTTCTGAAAGTTACACCTCCCGTTTTATGATGTTGGCCCATGACATCAGGGGCAGATGTTGGTGATACGGCAGTAGAGGCTGAACCCTCCCATCAATATTCCACTGCAGACAGATGGCAGCAGAGGGGCATTCTAACGGAATGGTGTTTGATACAAAAGTATGTGTGAAGTAAAGGTGTATCACTAAATTCCTGCATGCAGAAAAAATGGCACCCATTGATATTCACAGATGCTTGCTGAATGTTTATGGAGGCCAAACAGTGGATGTGAGCACAGTGAGGTGGTGGGTGGTGTGTTTCAGCAGTGGTGACAGTGACTGGTGCAAATTTTTACAAGCAACAAAAAACAGTGTTCCATAGCTGAGATTTTGCTCTATCAAACAGTGTTATTGTGCTCTTTGTGTCAGTTGTTGTTTCCATGGAAATAAGTAGGCAGAAATTCTTTCAGAGCAACCTACATATATGCAGCCCAAAACAATTTATTTTCACTCACTGCAGCTCCGGCAATCTAAAAGGTTGGATGCCCATGCATTAGACAATGTTGGTCAAGATCTTTAAACAAGTAAAGATGGAGAGAGACACAAATATCAACACTATTGTGTTTTTCCTTCAGTAGGGCTGCATGGCAATATACATTGCTTCTCCAACATTCTCAGCTAACTGTGAAATATATGTAGATATCAAGTAGATGAATGACCTACAGATACTATTGTCTACTACTATTAGCAATAAACTCTATGTATTGTAAAGTTAGCTGTAGTACAGCTGCTAGTAGTTCTGTGATACTAACACAGGAAAAAGCCTCTTGTATTTACATGTGAATAAACCAACTAGCTTTAAGTTAATTTAGTTGAAAAACAAATCAAGAAAAGATTACATAGAGCCTCTTGTGACATCAAATTTCCAATCAAACCTGAGTGCAAGATTATTAGATGAAGTTTACAGCAGGTAATTAATTGCTCCAGTGGAGGATACTAGGTGGAAGTAATCAGAGTTTTAAGTAAAGGCAGTGTTCTCTAGCATGGTAGACAAATTAAGAATGCAGCAATACTGTAAAGTCCACGAGCAAAAGATATCTTAGTTTTAAGACATAAAATATTGAATTATCAAGTCAACAATTCCCGGTAAGGAGTAGCTTTTGGAGACTTTCAGATGCTTTCTTAAGACTCATTCTGAGTTAACAGCTTCTGTAATCACCTATGTTTTCTTCCCATCTATGACATTCTATTTGTTACAAAATCACAGATCACAGAATCACAGAATCACAGAATGACCCGGGTTGGAAAAAGGATGAAAGTAGGAACATCCTAAAAATCATCCAGTGATTCTTATCCTAACCTCTGCTAATGAAGAGTTAGCTGATTGACTGTTTACAAGCACTGAATTAACTCCTCTGCTTGGAGACTTGTATTGACTCAAAATATCCAGAGAGCAAATGGACAAGTTCTCTTTGATTTTCTTATTGCACCTAACAGTGCAGAGTCTGATAGCACAGAAAGGCTTCAACAGAACCACTAGTGCTGTGAAATAAAGAAAAAACTTGTGAGATCACAGTATTTAGTGGTGATCATGCACTATCCAATTTCAACATCCTATATGAGGCGGCTGCATCCATGTTGGCATGTTTTTCTTGGTTACACTGCAGCATCCTTTCCTTAAGACATAATCCCAAGAAGTTGTCTGAGCAATGAGTAAACTTTGTGTAAAGCCCCTTAAAGAGTTTCTCAAATTAAACAGCACAATGTAAAATATGTATAATTATTTAATAGTTAAAGCACTGAGTTATCAGGTACCCAATCAGAAAAAAAAAAAAAAAAAAAAAAAAAATGTCCTCTGATTTCCCAGGCAGGTCACTCTTGAGTAGGAAATATTAGATAGATCAAAGAGCTTTAAAGACAGAGTAAGTTATAAAAGATCATTAATTTTCTCCTTATTCCTGGATAAGGAGTGTAAGATAGTATCAAACAATCACTAGAGAGGACTTACCCCAAATTAAATTAGTCAGATCAATCAAATAAAACCACTACGCTGCTGAAACACAAGGCTCAGAACAAAATTTCATTTGTTCTCCAGGCAGTTTACGATGGTGTGTATATAATGCCATATCACCTGAGACAATCATTTTTGTATTTAGGAAAGGTAATAAGGAAAAAATGTTTTAATAATAGGAATACTTTTTCCTCTTCTAAAAAGCTTGTCATTGGTTGGCCCTTCTGGCTGCCAGGGAGCACTGCCAGCTCAGATACAAGTAGCCACCAACCAGAATGCCCAGATCTCTTTTTGTGAGGCTGCTCTCCAGATCCTTGCCCCCCAGTCTGCACATACAGCTAGGGCTGCTCCATCCCACATACAGAACCCAACACTTGCTCTTCACTCAGATGGGGACCATCCTCAAATTTGTCCAGATCTTGGTGTAAGGCCTCACATTAAATAGCCTTAAAATGGAGCCCCACAGAATCCATTGGAGACAAGTAGGGTAACTCTCAGGCCATAGCCTTCCCTCACCCAATACAGCTATGATTTTGTTGTCCTGGGATGTTCTTAGGGTCACAATGCCATGGCATTATGATTTCATGGACCACCTCCCAGAAAACTGCTATAACTATGGGGATCCTGATATCAGAACATCAATTGTGACATGAGCCAGCCAGCCAACAAAGGCAGGCAGTTAGGGGCCATGACTCCAACCAGTCAGCCAAGGCAGGCAGGCCGGCAGCAGCTGTGACTCCAGCCAGTCAGCCAAAGCAGGCAGCACGACAAAGACAGCCAAAGCAGACCACGACACCAGCCAGCCAGCAAAGGTAGGCAAACATGGACTGTGACTCCAGTCAGCCAGTCAGCCAGTCCAGTCCAGGCAGGCAGGGGCTGTGACTCCAGCTAGCCAGCAAAGGTAGGCAGACATGGAATGGGAAAGGGAAGAAAGGGAAAAGGGGAAAATGGTAGGGAGATGGGCCTAAAAACAAAACAGCGGCAACAATCTGAGGAGAAATAAACTAATTTACTAAATAAGATATTGGAATGCAACATAATTTGGGGAACTACAGGCTGATGAGTCTCACCTCTCTACCTGGGAAGATCATGGAGCAGATCTTCCTGGACGACATGCTTGATCATGTGAGGAATGAGCATGATCTGAGATAGCCAGCACAGCTTCACCAGGGGGAGGTCATGCCTAACCAATCTGGTGGCCTTCACTGATGGAGTGATGGCATTGATGGACGAAGGGAAGGCGACTGAAGTAATTTGCCTGGATTTGAGTGAGGCCCTTGACATGGTCCTCCAACACATCCCAAACTTCAGATTGGAGGTATATTTGGAGGTATATGGATTTGATGGGTGGATCACCCAATGGATAGGGAATTGGTTGAAAGGCCACAGACCTTTCAGGTGGTGATTAATGGTTCTATGTCCAGGTGGAGGCTGGTAACAAGTTGCGTCTCCCAGGGGTCTGTCTAGGGACCAGTGCTCTTTAATATCTTTCTCGATTACATCAATGATGGAATTGAGTGCACCTTCAGCAAGTTTGCTGACACCAAGCAGTCACTGGTCACTGTGGTTGACAGAGTGGAAGGAAGGGATGCCATTCAGAGGGACCTCAACAGACTTGTGGGTCTGATTATCTACTGAGGTTCAACACAACAAAGTGCAAGGTTTTGCACTTGGGCTGGAGGAATCCCAGACGTCTATACAAACTGGAAGGAGCAGTCCTTGAGAGTAGCCCTGCAGAGAAGGACCTGGAGGTCCAGGTGGATGAAAAACTAAACGTGAGACAGCAGTTTGCTCTTGCAGCTTGGAAAGCAAATGGTATCCTGAGCTCCATCAGAAGAAGGGTGGCCAGCAGGGATAGGGAGGTGATTGTCTGTCTCTGCTTTGCCATCGTGAGGCTCCATTTGGAGTACTGCGACCAGGTCCAGGGCCCCCAAAACAAGAAAGACAGGGAGTTGTTGGAGAGGACCCAGAGGAGGGTTACAAAGATGATCAAAGGGTGAAGCACCTCTCCTGTGAAGACAGGCTGAGGGTGCTGGGCTTGTTCAGTCTGGAGAAAAGAAGGCTTTCAGGTGACCTCATTGCAGCCTTGCAGAACCTAAAGGGAGCCTATAAACAGGAGGAGACCCAATTCTTTACAAGGGTAGATAACATCAGGCAAGGGGAAATGGTTTTAAGTTGAAGGAGGGAAGGTTTAGGTTGGGTGTCAGGGGGAAGTTCTTTACTATGAGAGTGGTGAGGAGCTGGAGGAAGCTGCCCAGAGAAGTTGTGGATGCCCTGTCCCTGGAGCTGCTCAGGGCTGGGTTGGATGGGGCCATGGGTAGCCTGGTCTAGTATGGAGGTTGGTGGCCCTGCCTGTGGCAGAGGGGTTGGATATTCGTGATAATTGAGGTCCCTTCTAACCCAGGCCATTCTGTGATTCTGTGATAACATGCTATAATACAATATAATGCAATATAATTAGAATTGAAGCTAATAAATCAAACAAAATGAGAGAGAGCATCCAAAAATCAAGGGCCTTACTCTAAGTAAGCTGGACTGCACTGGAAACAGAGATGAGCCAGATGGTCAAAAAGGAAAAGGGTGGGTCTCGTGATCTACGATTTAGATGTCAGAGGGAAGTTTTTACTGAGAGAATGTTGAAGTCTTGGTAGAGGCTGTCCAGAGAAGTTGTGGATGCCCCTTCCAAGGAGTTGTTTAAGGCCAAGCTGGATGGGGTTCTGGGCAATCTGATCTAGTACCTGATTTAGCAGCTGGCAGCACTGCTTGTGGAGGGAGTTGGAACTTGATTCTCGGGCTCTCCTCTAAGCCATTTTATGATTTGCAGGGTATAAATATCTTTTTCCCATACCTATTCATTTCACATGTGGATTAACAAGCAAAAACGTCTGAATGTGCCATTCATATGCACAAATGATGATTTCTGCTAATGATCTGTTATGACGAGAATTAGATTTCTGAAATAGGACTGCATTAGAGGTATGCTCCATACCTTAATATTTCTTTGCAACTCAGTGCCTTTCAGTTACAATTGAATTTTATTACTCACTCTATTTTACTTTCTAGGAAATAATATTTTTCTTTCTGTATCTATCTTGCATTCTATGACTAGCGTACTGAATATGCCTAGTTACTGTGCAAAGCTTGTTGTTAACATTTTTCAACAAAATAAGGGACCTGTGGAAACTTCCTATGAATCAAGTGAACTTTTGAAATTTGACTTTCCAGATAGTTCATTAATTCTTATTAAATTCTTGTTTACTAGATTGTTCCCAGCTAAAGCGTGAAGGTCTGCTTTGGAAATGTTTTTTTTTTTTGATGAATCTAACAATCTCTTTTCTCCACTAATGTGATGATGTTTCCTCCAAGCCTTGGTACAAACTTCACTCATGTTCTTTTAGCTAAGCATTATGCAAATTTTATATCTCTAATTTGAAAAACTTAATATTTATTGGCTAAGTTGGTAATGATATCTATTTACCTATTTTTGATTGTTCTGTTGCTTCCTATAACAGAAGCTAATCTTCAGTCCCTTATAACCTTATCTGAACTGAACCAGAATTTTACTGTCAGAATTTTACATGCTTCTGGACAACTCAATGTCATGTAAATATTTAAACAAACCAGGTTGCTTATTTATAGAAATGAGTCAAGGGCTGTTTTTTGGGGGGAATGGGAGGGAGAAGGGCTGAAATCTTCTATTTTACAAATACTCAGTCTGTTAAAATCCATTTTCTGTACGTATCTTAGTAATAAGGTCTTGAAATCTTCAAGTAGGTCCTGAATAGAAGATGATAAACCTTTTTTTTTTTTTTTTTTTTTTTTTTTTTTTTTTTTTTTTTTAAACTCTGGTTTATATTTCCTCATTAGCTGTTTTATAGGTTTTTGAAAGTAAATCTTTAGTGTGTTACTGAAAACTTCTGCTCATATAAATAGTGTTTATACTACATATAATGTGAACATTCTCGAGCTTTCCGATAATGGACCATCAGTACTTGTGAACGTCACTGCCCTATGCTCACAGTGTTTATGCACTCTTAGAGAATGTTGTCCTCTTCTTATTTCTCTTGAAGTTGTCTAATAAGTAGGGTATAACCATCCCTTTTCAGCGGAAAAGGGTAATTATCAGGATACAAGACATAGTAATGCAAAGAAGAGGAAAACAGGGCAAGAAAAGGAGACAGAGCAGGGATTGGAATTGATGGACAAGGAAACAAGCATCTTCTATTGTGCATCCCTCCACAACCCTTCTTGCAGCATGTATTGACAGCCTGGTCTTTGGTCTGCAAAACAGCTGTTTTATTTTTCAGTTTTCCCTTACACCTTCTGGGATACTATAAACACAGGTAAGCAAATAAATAAAAATGTCCACGGGGCCAATAAAGCCACCTTCTGATCTGCCCTCCTTGGACTCTCTTCCAGGAAGTGAGTCTAAGTAAGCTATCTTCACAGTAAATTGCAAAACATGCCCATGTCACAGACATCTCTAGAGACTGGATGTGGGCAACAGCTGAATTTATTGCATCTCCCTATGTGCCTACAGGGTACTCTTTTCTTCCAGAGATATTTCTGTTGTGGGACCTTTGGCTTGACTGACCTTCAAACCAAGCCATTACAGCAATAGATATTGAGACAATGAATCAGTTCTTGCAATTCAGGCAGTCGTTCCACCTTCATAACTGAAGCTGAAGAGTCACGGAGGTTCAAATTTCATGGGATGTTTCACAAGCATGAATTGGGATAGTATGTTTTCTTTCAGCTGTTCAAGTTTCCTATATTACAGCTACTTCTTTCTGGGGTTTCCATGATCTTTGAGGGGAAGAAGACTCCAAATTCTATGTCAGGGCATGAATCTTGTTCCACACCCAAATGCTGCGAGTCAGAGTACCTTTCTGACCAACTAGGTTAACAAGTTAGCATCTGCTGGATCCAGAAGAGGACTACATGTATCTTGTTTTTCTGGAAGCTGGCTGAATTTTGGGCATGTTGGGATGTGTGCCCAGGATTGTGACACCAGAAGATTTCCTGCACAGGGGAGTTTGTAGTGTGATTTTTCAGGCCTTGTCTTTTGTTTAGGTAGGTGACTGCAAAAGTGGAAGGAATCAGAGTTGTGTTTTTTCTGTCTTTTGTAGATTAATGTGCTGGAGGAAAGAAATCTGTTGCCCTGTTGGTTAATAACCAGTAGACACAAGTTAGGGGTTGCAAGACTCCACTGATTATGAAAATCCTGTTACTGAGAAAGAGAAATTCTCAAGGATGTTACCGTGACACTGAGTATCATGCATGAGTCACAGCTGGTAGTCATATGTGACATCTGGAAGTTTGGTCCCTGTTGCTGGTGGGTACCTATTTCTTGGATCAAAACTTTCTTTATTTAAGGCTGCAGTCATAAACAAGTCAGTCTGATCAATGTAAGGTCTTGGAAATATTCTTGGCAAAGACCTGCTGTTTCTCTCAGATCTTGGAACACGTGTATAAGAATTACACTTGACTAGCCAGTGAAGAATGAAACCCAGCAATGGGCCATTGAGTTTTTCTACTCAGGTAGCAGCATGTAGGCAGAAACCAAGGCATCTGAGGGCACAACAGCAGTACTAACAGACTGGGTGTTTTTGCAATGAATACTAAACAAAGGTTACTGGCATTGCAACTGAGCTTACTCTGACTCAGTGCTGCAGAATTACCTTGCCATGCAAAAGGATTGGAACAGAAAACATGTGAACACATACAGAACCTCATTTTCTAAATTCAGTTACACAGGAGAAGATAATAGAATTGTTGAGATGACAATAACAAAATGTAGTAAAGGGCAACTAAAAATAGTGCTTTCTCACTATTGAACAGAAAGGAATTTCAGTGGGCTGAGTTAGTGGTAATCTAGAGCAGTGTCCTTATCTAGGAGAGGATCACAATACTGGAACAACTTTAGTCTTTTTGTTCTTCCCTTGTTGCTGTTCTTAGGGAGGTTGTGATGTCCTTCACATTTTTCCTAATGATTTTTTATTTCAGCATATACAGAATGTTGGATATATATTTCATTTGCCTCTTCTATGTCCTGAAGTTATTTTTATCCTACTCTCTAATGAGTTGCATTACTTCAGTAAACAGTAACTGAGCATGTGATGGCAGGTGCATTTAAAATGTTTCTATTGGCATGTTCTGAACTAGATGTCGATTGTGATGTGACTTGTGATGGAAGGACTGTGTAAGCCAGTTGAAGAGGATGTCAAAAAGTAACAGAGTATCCAGGATGCTCAGAGCACTTGCATACAGACTGGGTGATGGAGTTAGTCCTGTTTATTTTGGAAAACAGGAGGCTAAGACATAAGAAACCTTACAATAGCCTACAATTGCTTGAAGGGTAATTGCAAAGAAACTCTTTAGTTGTGGCAGACTATATAACAGGGGACAGCAACAAGTTTTAAGCTGAATAACTACAACTAGATATTTCTTCCACTCAGTCAACCAGAATAATGGTGGCATCTCCATCCTTGGAGGTTTTCAAGATGTGACTAGACAAAATCACAGCTAACCAGAGGTAGTTCATGGCCTTAATCCTGCTTTTAGCAGGAAATTGGACTAGAACCTTCCACAGGTCTCTTCTTACCTTCTCTTGTGGGGTCTGTGATGAGAGAAAGGTTTTATAACCTCTGTGATTTTCAACTACTTTTTTTTTTTTTTCACTAAGAACCACCTAGGGCTATGAAAGAGAGCATCACGTATTAGCTCATGGACTGTGTGTAGACAGGTGAGTTTGTGATTCCAAGGCACACCAAACTCTTTGAAGTGATTTGTATGTTGTTCTTTTTATCTAGTATCAAATTTTAATGACAAATTTAATGACAGTGTCGTACTTGTTCAATGTGACTTGCACTATATTAGTGTGTGAAGTTAATATTATTTGCAGCGATGTTGTCTGTAACAAAAGCTCTTCTTCCCACTCTGTTAGCCATTCTGCTGCTGCTTATTTATAAATATCCCTCCGAGATCTCTGAAAGCCACCAGACCAACCTACCGCTCAAAGCAGGGTGAACTCTGAATGTTGATCAGGTTGTTCACAACCTTGTTCAGCTGAGGTTTTGAAACTCCCCTACACTGGAGGTTCTACAGACAACATTTTTCAAGCACTAATCCAGATATTTCCAGCAGAATTTCCAGTTGCATCTGTTGGGTTGTTTTCTCTTAAGGCACCTATGAGAAAAGCCTGGCTTTATTTGCTGCAGTTGCCATCCATCTTTTCATCTCCATAAGAAGTAAACCCAGTTCTCTTTTCTCCTATATCTATGAATGGAATATTTTTCACTGAATTATCAGTAGTGATTTGGAACGTATCAAGTGCTTGTAATTGTTAAGTTATTTATAAAAAGAGTCCTTCAGGCAAAATTGAGAGTCTTTTTGGAAGAGTAGGTTAATAGGGCATATTTCATTGAAAAAATAAATAAGTGGAAAACTTACAAAGCAGTTATCTTAGAGACAACCTGCTCAGTCTGTCTGGGGAATATTGGTGACTTAGCTTATCCATGAAACATGCGTAATAGCAACATGTTTAATATTTTTTATATTTTTTTTTAGTATTTGTTTTAGGAGTAGATAAGAATAGTGTATAATTAAGGTATTAAGCATGTATTTTCCTCAGTCAGTTTAAGATATGCTTTCTTTCAAACAGTGGTTGAATTTCATTTCTATGATTAGAAGCTTAAGGCCATTTCCCAATCTAATTAAATATGTTTCACTATAGTTAATCCAGACTTCTTCAGGTTCTGACTCTGCATGATAAAGTCTGAGAGCAATCTGATAAAATCATAATTGGAAAAAATATTTCTCTTAACTGCTCGAAATGTTGATTTTTCAGATTGTGACTGTTCTCCTGAGCTCATTTTTAAACACAAATGTAACCACGGGAAAAAAAACACTCTCAGTTGCCAGTTAAGTGTCTGCATCAAATGGATTGCAGTCAGTGAAGCCCAGGCAGTTGCTTCTGTGGCTAATTCAAAGGATCTTTCAGATTTGATAGAAAAACAGCAACTGATGTCAGGAGTCTGAAACAATGAAAAATTAAATATTTCTGCTGTTTTTCAGTGGTGTATTCCACAATTTTTCTACATTTTCTAGAGGAACCTTCTGAAGAAGGAATAAAAAAAAAAAAAAAAAAAAAAAAAAAAAAAAAAAAAAAAGAACAAAAGAAGGATTTTGCTTATGTTTTGATGTTTTGATGGAATTCTATTTAGAGTCATAAAAAAGCAGATTGTTCTCACACGTGGCTGGGGAAAGGAAAGATGAACAAAATGTTCTGTGGCCAGCTCTGTAAATCCATTGCCAGAACTAAAACAGAATTTCTTCAGAGGAAAAAGGATATGTATGTGGGTGAGAGATGAGGATGTTGTTTTGCACCCACTGCAAACCACTGCATGCACTCATGCATTAAAACTTCACATTTACTGATAAAAATGTTCCTGCAACTAACTGAAGAATACCCATTTCCAGTGCAAGAATAAACTTCTTCACAAACCCATTCCTCATGTGGTGAGCTGCTGTGACTCTGGCTTCATCTGGCCCCTTGTCTAGAGGCTGCTGTGCTCAAAGCTTCTCTTTTTCTTGTGTGGGTTCAGTACACCATATAAATCCTTGGAGAAACCGGCAGTGACAACCCTTAAGTGAAATCTTATCTCAATACCATCAGTAATAATAAGGAGCGAGTCTACCAGCATCAGATAAATGCTGAACAGTTATGCAAGGTTGTAACTACCTCCTCTGTGGCACCTGAAATTCTCCAATACATAGTTTCAGCAGTTTAGTGTTGCCTACTAACTGGGTAACTGTTATCTTCATTTTGAATCTTATGTTCTCCTGGGTGTGGATTCTGGAAGTAATGTCTCCCCTCCTATTTTTATGTCTCTCAGCTACTTTACCAGGTGTTGAGTATTATGCTTGTCACACTGGGCCAGTATGTATCTGTGTTTCATTCACTGATGTATGCGTATGTACACACAAGTAAGACCATGTTTATGCTCAAAGAGAGACTAAAGAAAGAGGGAAGCAAATCGTTCTCATCTTGTTTCAGGAGCTTTCCTGTAGAAGATCTCAGAAGTTTCTTCTCACAGGTTCTGATGAGACCAGTTAGAGTCTTAGTGTCAAAATGTCATATTTTCTCTGTAATTGGTACCCAAAAGAACAGAGTTGAGTCTAAGTTTTAGTCTGTCCCTGTAGCTCAGTGAAAATTACTTAGCAGAACATCTGAGGTTTGTCTAGAGTCTGTCTTGCAAACTGTAGAGAAATAGGATGCCACAAAGGAGTTTCTAATACTCTTAAAAATGCTGGATGCATATGCTGAGGAATTTGAGAAGCTGAAAGCTCTACTAAGAGAGTTATTCTGATCAGTATGCTGAAAGCAGGCTAATATTCATTTTCAAAGTTAGGAGTTCAAAACTGGATCAAGCTAAACAGGTAGAAATACAGAAGTTAGATGTTCAGTTGCTACACGACTGGTTCATCCAACAGTTTTCCTCACACAGTGACCTTATATTGCATGCATAGAAGGAAGTAAAAGCTGGGGAAAAGAACAATTATTGAAAACTGAGAGAGAGGGGAGGTAACAAACCTAATGCCTTTATAATTTTTATACATCTTTTCTAAGTTGAAGAAAGAAATGCAGTTCTGAAAGAACATACTAATTTGCACTTAGAGTCTCCACTGAAAACCAGAAGGCACATAGAAATTGTTTGTTAGTGCGTAGACTGTCCTAAACCCAAGCAAAAAGGACAAAGGAAGAGTTAGTTACAGGCAGCATCAGTTTGAAAGAACTAAACATTGCTTACAGCAGTCATTTGACTTTATAGCCTTGTGTGTGAGGCTGCCTGACAATACGAACCTCCTCACTTTGTTAACAATTTTCATTTATGCTTTAAGGTAAACATGCAATTGTCACATGTATGATAGCCTCCTGCATAGGGTTAAGCAGAGCAGATATCTCTTGAAAAGAATGACAGTGAAGGTATAATACGAATGTAGAATCAAGAGGAAGTAGGACAACACTGACAAGACTACCTGATACTTCAGGGAATGTGAGGGCATGCATTTTAGCAGTGAAAAGATAATGTAATTGGTAATGTAAAATGTGAAAGAGGGTCAGCTTCTCTGCAAGGAGAGAGTTAGATATTCTGCCTAAAACCTAGGAGCAGATTGCTTTGTCTCTACCAGAAGCTGCAAATCCCCATTGAAACAATTTTGCAGGATGTATTAGGAGCAAAAAGCAGATGATGTGAGAAAAACACCAAAAATACTACTTTGAGAAAACTTTGCCACTGAAGGCAAAGGGTCTCAGGTAGACATAGAGGTTTGGAGACAATATAAGGCTTAAGCCTGTCTCATGGCAGAGAATTCACTGTGCCTGGAAGTAAGAGGAGATGATTGTTGAGAGTCAGGTCTGGTGTAATAAGATTGGAGATGTTTGCTCAGCATCCTTTTGCAAATTGTATATAAGCTGCTGCATATTCTCATGGTTACCTCTCATTTTGCTAATAGAGGAGGAGCCTGGTGATCATAAACAAACTTTGGTGAAATGTTTTTAAATCTGCTCTCAGTCCTGTTTCCTTCTCAGCCACAGAATTCCCCAAGTTACTTCTGCAGCAATAACCAGTTACCTTCTTGGCAAAAGGAGATGCTGAAATCCACTGACAGAAAGTCACAGTGTTACTCTTTCTATTCTTCTTATTCTAGGTTCTTGAAGCACTTATCTATTGGGATAACACAACAGAAACTTTAAAGAAAAAACTATAATGACAGTGAATCACTATAATGTGCAAATTGTTTCTATCCTAATAGAATTGGGTTTGCTTTGGTCTACTGCATAAGATCCTAACTCTAGTATGATATAAAAAAGCGAGGGATCTTAAACACGTCAATGGATGTCTTACGAAGCATGTTGTCTGATGATAACATCCAAAATAAATTATGCAACATGGGTTTACCTTTTCTGCTAGTATCAGAAAAGTGACATTCACTTCAATAAACTGCCTTGCTCTAATAACCTAACAAAAATCATGCCAGTTACTTAATTCACAGAGTTAGCAAGAATGCAAAGTGAGATTGAGGTCAAAGAAATAAAGAGAGGAAGGATTTCCCCTTCCAGGAGAGGAATGGGACTAGCCTGATGAAGAGACTGTAACAAAGAACTGGCATGTGGGAAAGGGAACCAGGAGGAGGTTATACAGGTATGAGAAGCAACTGTGAAAAGGAAAAAGGCAGCGACTCAGCAAATCAAGAAATCAATGCAAAATTCCTGTTTATGATCTCCTAGATGAGCTGGCTGGTCAGTGAAAAACAAGTTCTTCAGAATAGAACTGTCTGATGGCAGATGATGCGTTTTATTTCCATAACAATATTTTTACTTAACTTGAGAAATCAATGTTTTAAAGCTTTTAAAAAACAAAAGAAAATAACAATCCTTCTACTGCTTGAGAAGAATGCTTTAAGAATTATATTTGAATTTTAAAAGGGGAAAAAAAACACACGTCTATGCCTTGGGTTTCCCATGGCAGGTTAATCCAAACATGAATCCATCGCCCTGTAGTATGAATATGATTATTTAATATTAGCACCTACTTCTGAGTCTTTTAGCATAATCATAAATGTGTCCTGAGAGGTTATTAATATTGCTGAAAGTTTAGTCAATGTTTCACTCCTTGCTTTATGCAAATGTATTAAAATGTGAACACTGAAAAAGATGAACCAGCATCTGAACTTAGCTGCTATTAATTTAGCTAAGCAAATTAAAAAGAAAAAACACAGAGACACTCAATAGCAATCAATAGTGGGCAATTTTATTAACATCACATTTGAAAAATTAAAGTAATTTAGTCTGTCCCATTCTTCTATATTACCAGAGGAACCATGAAGTCAAAACTGACAGAAAATCTGATGAAATGAATTTGAGGAATATGCCCAAGGAAACAACTTTCATAAAGTCTTGGGTAAAAGGGAGAGCAAATGTTCCAGTATGCAAATTGAATAGTGTTTTGTTTTGTTTTGTTTTGTTTTGTTTTTAATGTCTGCAGCCTTCTTCTTCAGCATATAGCAAATCCACATGAAAGACTGAGGTAATATTCCTTTTTATAAGATTTTGCAGCTATTCAAGTTTAAAGTCCCAAAGCTGCATTTCTACATTGTACTTTGAAGAAGGGAGAAGTGTAAAAACTCGTGTAAAAGTTGCTGGTCATAGTTCAAGCTTCCAATCTCTTACCTAAAGGAAAGTCCATAATAAAGACTATCGACAATGTGGGGACTAATGTTGGGACTAATTTTACTAATGTATAAACAGTTGATACAGGGTGAGTAATTCACAATATGCATTCATATTGGCTGATACATTTTACACCAAAGCTGATGGAAATTCTTTGTTAACAATTAAAGTGAAGGTACCTGGGAAAAAAAGGTCACATAGTTAACAACTTTGCCTAATTGCTACTTCATGAAACCATATAACCAACACATATTTTTCAAACAAACAGAAAGGCATTTACGGATGTTTAAATCCACCAAACAAGAGGTCCCTTCCATAACAAATACTTAATTCACCATAAATAAAAAGATTTCATAGTAAGAAAAGTAATGAAAGTTTGTTCTAAAATCTAATTGTTTATAATCTATCTCGGAAGGCAGATTGTGATTTCCTTCACTTTTTTTTTTTTTTTTTTTTTTTTTTTTTTTTTTTTTTTTTTTCAGAAAAATGATAAAAATCAACATCCAAAATAAACAGTGGTTGAATTGCTAGAGTAACATTGACTCACATACCAACTTGATTTGCAAGCAATTAGCTTGAAAGGAAAAATAAGGAGAATAAGCCACTGCAAGGCTGGAAATCTGATAGTTAGGATCAACGTAGTTCAGAATAGGTATATCAAAAACAGTATTTGATAGGATGCTTAATTTTGATATATATATTTAATGAATACATAATTGATACTTATTTTGGAAAAGGTCATGTACCCCAAAATGTTCTGCCTCAGTTTAAACTCATATATATAGAAGTTTAAAAACAATTTAACATGTAAAATACATATAACTGTGTATTTCAATATTAGCTTTTAGTCTGTACTCATTTCATCTGCCTCATTAAACATAATGGGAATAGATAGTCAAGTGTAATTGGAATATTTTGTTTAAGATGCTACATTAAAATATTATGTGCCAGAGAATTTTGAATCTCAAATACATAAAAGTTGTCTCTAAATTATACATGCATTAAAATAAAGTGGATGGGATAAGGATTAAACTCTTTTCATGTATTAGTGTCACTGATACTCTATTTTTTACTCCACATACAATTCTTACAGAGCTGATCATTTGAAAGGATTCTCTGTAGTCACATCACATCCTGAAATGAACTAACCATTGTATTTGAAACACTTTTAGCTATGAAGCTGAATGAGAAAATTTGACATTCATATGCTCAGATGACCTATAAATACTAATGCATATACTTTGCCCAGGGCACTGTTGGTTAAATAGGAATTCCCTATAACTGCCAGTTGGATGATACCAAAATCCTTTATTTAAACACACTGCTCAAAAACGTAGGAAATCCAAATCTCTTCTTTTACAAAACCCAAAGTCCCAAAGTTTATAAAAGCAATAACACTGGATAAGTGTCTAATATTTTACAATCTTGCATTTTATTTTGGTGGTTAGCACTTTGGGGGCCAATTATATTTAGCACTGTTGTTAGTGATCATGCCCACTTGCAATTAATTAAGTGATAATTGCTGAAAGAAATGTTCCTCCTTTACTGATGTTAACAAGTGAATGCTAGCATGTTTGAGCTAGTCAACCTTGTTTCCAAAATAACTTCTCCTGGATTCATTTAGATGCCTAGCTGAATCAAGCCCTGATGAGTGGATAAGATTATTAAATTCAAGTAAGTCATGACAAATTGCACTATTTTTACAAGAGTGGATTTGTGGCTTAAGAGGAGGATCTTCCCATGATTTATGTATGTGGAGCTGATAGATGTCCTTTGTGGCCTGTACTAGCAATTAAGTGTGCTGTTTATAATCTTATTGGCAGTATTTAAGAAAATGGCTTTTCTGTAATATTTTCAGTCTTTACATCTATATGATAGAAATACATAACTGCAAAGGTAAATTCTAGAAGAAAATACTGTGTATCCATGCTGCAATTCTCCTAACTTACTTGACTCTTAATTCTTAAGCAGTTTCTTGCTTATTTGGGGGTTAATGTAAAGTTGTTGTTACTGTCTAGATAACCAAGTATGTTTCACAGAAGTAGCAGCTTGCTTTGTTCATAGTTTCTTATTACAACAAAAGATACTTGTTGCTTTTTTTTTTTAATCAATTATTTGCAGGAGATCAGTCTAGAGAAGTTTTTCTCCTTTTATCACACAGGGGAGATGCTGTCTTTTGCACCCAAGCCACACGAGTCTTTTGAATACTGGGAGGAAAATGCCATGTGTACAGAAGGCTTTGCTTGTTAAATAATTTAGTTAGCTTTGCTGACTGAACTGCCTCAAAACCAAACAGTCCAGGAATGCTGCATTTTGGCTAACTTTTCAACTTGGCTAGATGTGAGAGAATAATATCCACGTTGTCCTCCTGAAACCACCCATGAAAAGTCTATACAAAAATAAAGAAAGCCTGCACCCTGAAGCTAACAGCTTTGTGAGAGGGTGTTTGCAATTCACAGTATGTCTCTTGCATGCCAATTGCCATAGTGCGTGCCTGAGCTCAGCGTTCTCTGCAAAATCCCTATGGAACAGAATTATGTCAATCTTCTCTTAGCTTTGTGTTCTAAACTGAACACTCAAGCCCAATTTTACTGAGTGAATTTGATAAAATAATTGCTTGCTTTCTCAAAGAATTAATTTGTCTGGGAATTTGGGAAATGAGAAGGTTAATTTTAGTAGAAGGAAGATGAAGACTAGAAGACTGCATAGTTTCTAGAAATGCATTTATTTCAGGATTTCACGTAAAATGCAAATAAACAGATATCTGCAACTTGATATATATTTTTTTACATGGTTCTGAAAATAAACTCACTTTTAGCTGTTTTTCAAATTCATTATTCAGCAGATGCTTCTAAAATAGAACTTACACAATGCATTGATCACTGTGCTTTACTGCTGAATTCAGCAAAGAATACTTATATCAATCAAAGTTTATTGAAAACTTAACTGAGAACTAATAGCTGAAGACTTGTTCCCAATGAAGTTATTGGCAAGTTCATTTAAATAGAAAGCATATAATACTGAATCCTGGGTGAAGTTTCATTTTAGTCCATTTATTTGTCAGTTAAGAAGCAGAATAAAATTATCATTATTTTCTGTTAACTTGAGGGAGACATCAAATATTTTTAGACATAGTCTTGGAATACTTTATCAGTTAAAAAGGAATTGATTTCAGTATAACTATTTTATATGAAGGAGGCACCTGGAGCATATATGTGTAAGAAGTTATAAATAATATGTCAGGACAGCTGACAGGTGGAATTGTTTCTGGTTCGCAAGCTGTTCTGAATTCTTCTACCACAAAATTATCTTTAATCACACTATTAGAGAAAACTGTGTTATTGTTGGCATTCATTTTGTAGAATTCCAGATGTTTCCTCTAAAAATGTTTCATTTTTTTTTTCAAAATCATTCCTCCTTTGTGAAGGCCCTAACCCAACATGGAGTTTGGGCAGGATGGCTGTTAAACATTTCTGGTGGGAGCAGGGCTTCTGGTAATAATTTTCTGCACCAAGCAGATCAAAATGAACTCATTTAAGTGTTTGACGTACTGTAGATAAGATTCTATGCAGAAATGCTTTTCAGTTCAGAAAATTAATTTCTTGTTACTTATTGCCTTGCTTAGAGTTTGGAAGATTCTTAAGAGTAGACAAAAACAAAGCAGCTCTGTAGGATTGGATTAAGTTGGATGACCTCAAGTGTATGTTCGCAAATTCTGCCAGGCCTCAGGCCAGGTGTGATTTCCTAGGGACCAAGTTCAGGAAATTCAATAGAGTCCTATGGCTTTGATTCAGTAAATAGAGTAACATAATTAAGTTGAACTTGGATAGAATTTTGATGTCTATGTCTAGTGGGTGATGAAAGAAACAGTCATTCTTCTGTTTCATCCTGACTCTTCAAATGCTCTAATATCCTTAAGCATACTTCATTTTAAAAGCCCAGACTAGATTCTAGTTTGCCTGCTATGGAATCACAAGTTAAAATGCCTTCCATGACCTGTTAGATATTTTTCTTTTACATTAGTATTATTTCTTTTGACTTGTGTATGAACAAAAATTGACATATTTTGTATAATCACATGCATATACTCACAAGCTATATTTATTTCTAGGAAATAGGTAGATGAATATTTCAGATGTAGTTTATTACCTGAATTTTCCACAGTACTGAGCTGCAGCATCAATTAGGATGAGCTGCGTTTTTTTACTTTTTTTTTTCTTTAAAACCAAGTGGAATTACTTTGGGTAAAGTGAAGGTTCTTCATCTGATATTCTATTCTGTTCCTCAGGCACACTGTGTATCTGCTGACTTGCCTCCTCTCAATGTGCATCCTACCTGGCTATTGTTTGCTGTCATGGTTTTGTGGTGTTGCTGTCAATATTCCACATCATAACATCATGTGCAGTATGGATCATTCATGGTCCAGTTCTGTAGAATGGCAGTGTCCTGAGTACTCAGCTCTCAGAGGAGAACTACATATCCCAGAGGATGTTGCGGCCAGAGATAAGTCATGGGAGGAGGACATATATAATCTCGCTCCCAGGCTGGAGTTCTCTCTCTCTCTTGGACTCTCAGGGAGTGGGAAGCGTTCCAGCCGTGTCGCCTAGAGTTCACAGTAGGCCTCTTGGTTTTCGGAGACTCTCTCTCTCTGTTTTGTTTGATTTATTAGCCTCAATCGTATTATATTGTGTTATCTTGTATTCCGATATCATATTCCTTAAATTATTTTCATAGCCTTTCTTACCTTCCATCTCTGTTCCATCTGGAAACTTTGAATACCAAAACTTGAAGCCTGTGTTTTCTGTTACATCAGATATCCACAGGAAATCCCTGTGCTACTACTGTCTACTCGTCTTCAGCATTCTCTCAGATCACCCATTTCTGTCACTTTATTCAGAATCTCCCATTCAGGCTCTCATAGTATCCTTGAGTAACTCACCACCTTTTTGCTTCCTGCTTTTCCAGATGTACATCTCACCTAGCCCTGCACAAAATCCAATTTCTGAGATCAAGTTGATTTGATTGTCTCGTTCACCTCTCGATTTTCTTACTTTGCCATGCTCTACCGTACTAATCTTCTCACTGTCAAGAGTCCTTTATGACTACTCCTCTTTGCAGAATCGCAGTCAGTTCTTTTCTGTTCACTTGGGCTCAATGCAGTATCTTTTAGTTTATTTGAAAAGGAAAAAGTACCAAAAAAGAAAGTGTATTGTATATTTCAATCTAGTCTTGGGCAGACTTGTCTGTACAGCATTGTGCTTGCTGATGGCTATTTGGTGACTTACCTGAAATGGAGATGGTGTCTAGTTTGCTGATGACAGATATCTATGTTATACAGTTAGATGTTATAACTGGTATTGATGTCTACTTGGCAGCTTCAGCAGAGGTCAAGCACTGAAGTAGGTTGAAGACAAAATGATTCTGTCACTCTAGCACTTGCCCACTGTAGAACAGGTCTGATACTGCTGATCCCAGAATGCTTTCTCTGTTTTGTGTGTATGAGTGTATGCCAAGGATTTACTTCTCCTTGCCTGTCAATCTAATGCTCTTCAGAAGTGCTGAGCAAACTTCAGAAGTGATCATTTGCTTAGAAAAAGTCACAGCACAAATCTCAAAGGTCATCACTTTCTGACAAAAAACTGATGATATCACCTGTCAGCATTTGTCCTTTGTTTGCTTGTGAGAATCACTGACATCTCTGCTTAAGCCATCAGTCCTTGCCAGCAATGTATCTAAACTTTACTTTTTTTCACCTTTACTATTTCTTTGGGCATTCTATTTCTGCTCTGTAAAATGTGCCAAGTAATGAATATGGTGAAGAATGTGTTTTGGAGACTTTACTAAGGAGATTAAAACAAAAAACATTCTGGCCACTTTCTAAACAATTTCACTCAGTTCAGTTAATTCAGAACCAAATAATGAAAATGTACTGGTTCAAGGTTCTCTATATATGCACTGAGCTCAATGTAGGATCAAGTTGAATTAAGTAAATACTGGAAAGAAAACATGACTAGTTGTATCACAAAAGAAGAATATTATGCTTAAGGCAGCTCATCTGGACTTCATGCACTTGAGAAGCAGTAGCACAAAAAGAGATACAGTTTCATCTTTCGGTGAGTAGGAAAATTGCTTTACATTAACAACAATAAAAAAAAGGCAAAGTCAATAAAGACATTAAAACGAGACCTGTTAGAGCTGAAACTCTCATCTTATCTGTGTGTGTATGGTGTCTTCATTAGATTTTAGCATTTGAATATATTTATTCTTAGAGCAGGAGCTCTGTCTTCCATATTTTACACAGTGAGACTTGGCTCTGACTGGCTGTGCTACTGACCAGTAGCAGTGGTAAACAGTGTAACAGTAACAGTTGCAAATCACTGGAAACCAAGTACAAGAGCCATGCCCTTTCATTATTTGCTTAAGGGCAGTTATACAGAAATTGACTTTAGATGCAGTCCACCTTACATCACCTTACCAAAATGGAAGTCGGATAAATTAATCTCAGTTAATCTCACTTGTAGTGTCATGAGGTTTCGCCCATCATCTTCTAATTTAAAACCTACAAGAAAATTGTGAAGAGAACAATAAGATGGTTATTGAAGTCTCTAGCTATTATTACTGGTAGGGTACTTAGGATTTTCAGTATGTGTCTTACAGTCTTTTTTCCTCATAGACACTTCATTTCTAGACGATAAAGTTCTCAAACACTCAGTGCTTCACAGATCTACTTAAGCAGACAAATGTTGCCTTCTACTGTGAATATCCATATGGATAATAAACAATTTGTTATGTATCTTCTTTCAAGAGTTAATTTTCTGATATGCGTCTCTTGGACTCTTCCACTCTTGCACTGACTTTTCCACTGGTGAGGATGGTTAGACTCACATTCATTTACTGAAACACTGAGAGCTTTTTGATGTTTTCATTCAGTTCTGAATCATGCTTCCCAATATTATAAAATGGTGAAGAAGAGATACATACTCATAAAAAAGCACCCTCCAGAGGGGTTAAAGAATGAGCATGAGATGAGTTCTGGAAATATCTTTTACTTATAGAGAGCTAGTAATGTCCTGACTTCAGTGTTCATCTGACAAGATCTATTACTTCACATGAGATATGAGTAGGACAGTTTGCCTTTATTTTTTTACTATGAATACTGAATTATGCCAGACTGGCACAACCCTATAGACACATGAATTCACTTACTCAAAATAAGCTTTTTTCATTGTATTCATTGCAAATCATCCTAGGAGCCACTAAGAATAATTTCAATTTTAAGATGCATTTACATCTTGTCACCTTCATTTCTGATGTTTATTAGTTTTCTTCTTCACTTTTACATCTTCTTTCCTTTTTAATGCTTTTTAGATTAAACGTTAATCCAAGCTTTCATTTCTCTGTATGTCTGTGGTGGTTTTTCTTTTCCTTTTTCTCCTTTTCCTTTGTTTAATATGTTTGCATAGCTAATGCATCAATTTTAATCCTATCCTTTAAGGTGCTCAATAAGTGCATGACTTATAAGTGCATGATGACTGAACCGAGTAATAGACTGAACAGTAGATATATGATAGGCTGTCATGATGTTGTGCTACTAAACAGATGGGGAAGCAACCATGATACCAAATCAAGACAGGAGGCTTGCACAGTCCAAAAGCAGGGCTGGTCTGGAAATGGCAGTCAGGGTCAGCCAAGGATCCAGATCAACACACAACCCCACAGTAACTAGGCATGTCCAAAGTCAGTGCTGGAAGTTGATGCAGAGGTTGGGATCTGGAAAAACTTAGTCCATGGCCAGGCACAAGCTGAACAAGGTTAAGTAGAATCTCTGGGCCCTTTCAACTGGAGACCCAAAGGGAGCCTGTCACCAGGACCATTAAGGACTATTAATGCACTAATGGCACTAACAGCTTGTAGAATAATATCCATACCATGCCTCAGAGGCATACATCCGCTTTAACTACTACAGAATCTCCTTAAGCTAAAATCACTGTCCTTAGAAATACAAACAGTAACTGTAGAAGTGATAGCAGAATCTTAACCCCATTCAAGAGAACAGCTAATAGCTCTTGTTGAGCTCAGAATAATTCTCCTCTCCCCCCCTCCTTTATTTATGAATTTAGTTGAGTTTTTATGTCATCATGCACTTTAGTAGATGCAGGGGCAAATAGTTAACCACTGCAATGAGCAGAAACATTATCATTATATCATAATGGAAAAATCATGCCCATGAATTCATCTTGACAATGGATCTGCCTAACCTGGCATCTGCGTAATATATTTAATCACTAAGGAACTGATGCATTTGGTTGTGAGGGAGGAAACCTTAACTCCTTTGTGAAACTTATAATAATGTGTGTTCAATGTTCTGAGATCGTTCAGAATTTTATATTGAACTATAAATCACACGATGCTTTGGGACATTCAGCATGTGGGAGGCTTGAAAGCAGATAGTTGAAATGGTCTGGACAATTGTTCTGCAAAAAGAAATGTATATTTACTCTTCGCACCATCAAAACAGCAGTTATTTTAAAGAAAGTATAGGACGTAAGGTACATTTATCAAATGCCAAGTTGTGAAACTCTGAGTTCCTCTCATATTTTGCCTATCACTTCTGCCCTTCATCAAGATCACCTCTAATTTGTTGGGAAGAGTAGGAACCAGCTGTATATAGCTTTTCACTGGTCTACCTACCCCAGAGCTCCAATGTAGTCACTACTGTCAAAAGGAACAAAGCCTTGTGCTGTGGAGAGCTGTTATTTCTGTTGTTTGGTTACACTATGCCCTGTGCTAAGATTCAATCTTATGATCATTGCACTGTAATATCCTTGGAAGAATATTTTCAAGTAGGATGTTAATTAGGAAAAGTGCCAAAATAATACTCTCTATCTGAAAAAATAATTGGAAATTGTTCAGTCAAAACGAATGTGCCTGTCTTTGGTTTCCTTTGCTGCTTCTTAGCCTCTATTTTTTGTTTTCAGTTTGTCTGCAGACAGGTCCTACTAATCTGGATGCACTTCTCTGTAAAAGTGTGGAACTCAGTCACACTATTTTAATTGCTTAAGTTCTTCAGACAGTTCTATGATGTGAACTCTGGTTAGATATCTCCTGTTTCCTGTCATTGTTAGGAAGGAAAATATGCTCCAATGGCTCTATTTATTTTCAGCAAGAGTCTGGAAGAGGACTTTCACCACTAGAAATTCCAAACAAGGATTGCAGTTTGTTGTTTTCCCAGTCTTGAATGTTATGAACACAAATTATTTACTGTGCACTGTATGCACTCTAGGAGGGAAAAAGGAGGGAAATGTGGTTGCTCTGAGGCAGGACCACTCCAGCAGCCCCTTTCACAAATATTAATGCTGCAATTGCAACTGCTCAACACCAGGGCACGGCTGTGTGAGAGAGAGGTCAGGGCTTTTTCTAGATCCCAGTAAGTGCCGAAAACAAAGAGCTTACAGAATCTTTGTTCTAATAAGATAATGGAATAGGAAAAAGAATATAGATAGTAAGTCTTACATCCCTTCAGATGCTGGTAACCTTAATCTTATGTAGCAGACAGATTATCCTGCAGCATGCAGTCTGTGGAGAGGTTCATCTGAAGCTGCGTGAATGTGGTGAGCTGAAAAACTGAGAAGGAATTATCCCAGTGTCTTAATGCCCCCTTCCGACTCCCCAGCCCCTCAGGTATATTAAGAAATGTTTGAGAAGCAAACAAAAGGACTAGGAAGAGGGTAACACGATCAAGTCATTTCTAACTTGCTTTTATCAACCATGGGGGAGCTTAGAAAGTGAATAAAGAATATAAGGGAATTGCAAACAAATGCTAAGTTTGGAGACTTGGTTGTGCTCAGATTAACCAAAAACTCAGGCAGAGTGGTAGACACTCTAGGAAGTATGTAAAAGAGAGCCACTGTTCACTGTGACATGGTGAAATTCTTCTGGGATCTGCTCAGTGCTGCTGAACGCAGGATTCAGAGCATCTGAAAGGTTGTAAATTTACTTGCTCTTTCCATCCTAACTAATTGAAACAGCTGTTTTATTAAGCCATTTGTTATTGAGCCCTGCTTGTGGAGATCCAGAAGAAACACTCTCCCAAAGGACCACTCTGCACAATCTCTCACCTTCCCTGCCAGCTTTAGTGTAGAACAATTCAGCTTACTTCTTTGATATAGTCTTTATTTCCTGAGCAGAAGATGTCTCTTTTTTAACTCCTCAGTTAAAAAAGAAAATTGAATCAAATAAACTCTTCTTAATGTAAAAGTAGAAAACATCTGACTCCTGTTCTGCCACAAGACATAAAAGAAAAAATTGCTACCAGCATATTTGTTTATTTAGCATAAGCAAATATTTAACACTTCAATCACTTTTATCTTTGAAACATACAACTGGATGTTAATGTGTTTTATGGTGTTAATGGGCAGAGAGTGAAATTTTCTTTTCATGTGAATGTACCTAAGAACAAGATGATATTGAAAAAAAGAAGCAAACCAACAAACCAAAACAAAAACAAAACCACATTGATTTTAAAGGAATTCCATTATTCACAGCAATTCTTCATTTTTGGTCTCTCAGTTTGCAAATATTTTCTTCTCAGCCTGTAGTAAACTGCTTTATAAATCACATAGAGGCTTCTGGGCAGAAGGGAGGAAGGTAATTGATCTTGTTACTGCACAGCCATAATGATGCAGACCCTGTGCACTAGCCTCATATATTTTGATTTATGTGTCCCCGTTTTCCCCCAAAACCACATTAATTGCATTGGTTAAAACAATAGAATGGTGCATAAAATTGATTACTCTAGGGAAACACAATCTAGAATTCTATAGCTTCTGGAATTTACAGTACACCTCATCTTGACTTTAGAAAATTTTCTTACTGATGATCATTCAGATTTTTAAAGACCACATTGGAAGACTTATCATATCATAACTGCATAATGTTCTGGTCAATTGGCCATTAACACAACATCTAGAAAGAATTGTTCTGTTGAACAACCAGACATCTAGGAATCTTGATTTAGCTGGCACAAGTAAATTTTGGATGGTCTAATTATTGTGTCAAATAAACAATTTAATGAGTTTCAGGCTTGCTTCTCATTTTCATTTGTGTTTTGAGGTAAATTGAACATATAATTTCCATCAGAACTTCTCACACCCTATCTGATGAGTTTTGTTAATTCGGTGTACCACTATGAATTTTATTCACAATTCTTGATAAGGTGTAAAGTCAGCATACTTATACAGTCATATTTATGAAAACAACTACAAAAGCAAGCATTTTTTCTCAGTGTTTCTCATACAACCAAGTTTTAATTTCTGGGACAATATTTGCAAGATTTTATTCTGTTAATATGATATTTTTTCCTCAGCTATTTTTAATGTGCCCATGTTCTGTCAAAATTATTATGTACTGGGAAAAAATGCTATACAGAACAGACATAAGCTTAATGCTTCTTACCTATGGCCTTCCTCATGTCCTATCAAGGCTTCAGTTAGCAATTGCTCAGTCTTGTTCCTGCTCATAGACTGTCCACTTCCATAATCTCATCTTTGCTACAGCTACCTGTTGATGCATTCCTATAATGAAGATATGAGGATTTCTTGCAAGGTTGTTGCAGCAGCAAATTTCTTCTCTCAAATGTGACCATAATGGCTAGCTCTGTTCCTTATGATATCATAAAGAGAAGAATATATTCAATGAAAGGACAGAAAAAAGCAAGAATTAGTCAAGATATGTAATTATCCGTAAATAACGTCAAATGTCTTAGAAAGACTCACTGAGGCTGACATTCTGGTAAATATCAGAAAAACCTCACCGTGTGAAAAAAAATAGCATCTATAATGTGAACAGATGCAAATGTAATCAACAGAAGAAAATGATTCATATTCAGAAAGCAGCAAATACTTATTTGACAGAGCCATATAACTTACTATCCATCATGTTCCCAGTACTTTTTATTAAGCTTCATGCTAAGAAATACTTTGGCAGTATCTTATTAAAAATATATATGCATTCAATGCTTTTTATCTTCAACAGTTAGATTCTGGCAGAGCAAAGCACTGAGACATTAATGTAAGGTGGAGAAAACCTGAGATATAATTTTAAGAAATATGTGTCTGGTGTTGAATAAATAAATATATTAATTTATTTGCCTTCTGTAATTTACTTAGGATTCTTCACCATACATAGAGCCACAATTCCATGCTGAAATTCATGCTTGAATCACTTTTATGGATTCCTTATGTCTTGCAATAAGCTGGCATTTGATTTAGCAGTGTCATTGCCTGAGCCACAGCTATGCATCCACTTAGTACAGTCCAACCTCCACTGAAAAAAAAAAAAAAAGCCCAACACCCTGTTGTTTCTTACTCACTGATATGGTCACTGAGTTGATTTGTTCTGGATCTTTAACCTGGCACAAGTAGACTCTACAAGCAGGACTTTCATAAATTATAAAGTGCATACTTACTGGTTAATATAGTCACAGAAGATAACTAGGGTACAATGAGCTACAAGATTAAACATGTTCATTAACTTAATAAGGCATTGGAAGAGTCTTTACTGGCCAATAAGAAGGGGAAGAGTTGCTCTTTGCAACTCTCTAGAGAGGAGTTGCTGCTGAGTTGCTCCAGTCAAAACCAGCAAAACTGACATCTTGGTGACTTCATGATGTCCAAAAGTCTCAGTAAGACTGACCACTGTGATTAGTCATGGGTTCTGTTTTGCTTTGCTTTGTTTTTGTTGTTTTGTTTTGCATTTGGATCTCGCATCTTTCTATGCTAGTGTTTTCCCCCTTTAAACTCAGAGCTATTGCTCATTTGATCTCAGCAATCCTACTTCTGTCTGCAACGTTAACATTCTTATCTGTCTATAGACAGCTGTTTCTGAGCAGGCTGAGTACAGCTGTGCTGTATGTGGACACCTAACTGCTGCATGTAGGTGTAAGCCTGCAGTGTGAACTAATGAGACAGAGGGTAACACTATCTTCCTGCTTATGGCTGCTTGTTTCCTTCCTCTCTATGCTGCTGTTACTGTTATTTGTGTTGATACCCAGTGAATGATCTTGGTTCTGGAAGCTTGAAATGAACCCAGCTGCTCATGCAGCCCCAGCCCCTGATTGCAGCCCAATGAGTGGATTTTCATTTTGTGAGCTGGAACACTGAGAACAAAGAAAACCACTGGTGGCCAAAAAGTTGAGAAAACGATCAGAAGGGAAAAACAACAACAACAACAACAACAAAAACACAAACAAACAAAAAAAAAAAAAAACACCAAAATCCTACATTTGTTTTCTAATTTTAATTTCTTTTGGTGTGTCTCACCCCTACGCTTCTTATCTAGTTTCTCTGTAAGACAACAGCATTTCCAGTTTCTCTGTTACTAGGTTTGCTCCAAAGTCCACCACTAACGGAATATATTTCTTTATTAAGTGGATAATGTTTGAGTGAGAAGCCTACCCTACTGATTGCTATAGTACTTTCTAGTTAGAAAGTTCTGCTTTCCTACATTCAGACCTACAGAAGAACAGAGGTTAGTCAGTTTGCCCAATGTTGCTGTACTTTCAATAAACCAGTGCATTCTGTAATAATAAATTACTACCAACTTTGTTAAATATTCCAAATAAATCCCTGAAAAGTATTTCTTCTGTGGATTCCATTCTACCACAGAGCAACAGTCTCCTTTTGAGTCAGCTGTAATAAATTTTTCCAAGTTTCCATTCAGCAGATTTCAGCATGCTGTGTAAATGAGCCACATGCATACTTCTTTGTAAGCTGTTAAAAATCTCTACATCACCTTGAAATGCATGCCTTGAAGTGGACTATACAACAGTCATGACAGTGATGTGAAAGACAAACCACTCTCCAGTCTGCCATGCATAGCTGTCACACTATGAAATAAAGAGCATCCCAATCAGTCCATCTGCACAAAGTGGCTGATTGCAAGCAAACTGTGCACAGAAATGAATATCAGCTTCAGTGCATTGGAAATGATGGTGTTAACACTGGAATATCACAAAAGTTTGTGCCAGATGGGCCCCACACATGTTCACACAGGAACGGAAAGAGTACCATAAGCAAGTTTGTCAGGCCCAGCTCAGGTGCATTTACACTAATGTGTGAAGCATGAGTAACAAACAGGAGGAGCTGGAGGCCATTGTGTGGTCAAGAACTATTGAATCAATACAAGGCTGAAAATGACAGTTTTCTGGATTGCATCATTACCAGTGATGAGATTTGGTGTCACTGCTACAAGCTAGAGTCAAAACAGCTCATGGAGTGGCAACATGAATTTTCCATTGAAGAAGTTCAAGATGCAGATCTCAGCAGGTAAAATGATACACACTGTCTTCTTTTGTTAGAAAAGGGATGATTCTTCTGGATTCCCTGGAACCTCAACAGACCATCAATTCTGACTGTCACACTAAGCTGAAGGCTCAAACTTCCAGAGTCAGGCCAGAGGAGAAGACAACCATTCACTTTCAACACAATAACTCTGGGCCCCATACCAGTGTTAAGACCATGGAACACACTGCAAACCTTGGCTGGACTGTCCTACCATATCCATTGTTAGGTCCAGATTTGACACATTCTGAATTCTGTTTGGGCTGTGTTGGCAACATTTTCCTAGTAACATCATCAGCACAGTAGCTATGAAACTGTGGGTTACCCACTGATGCAGATTGTTGTAAGTGCAGCATGCAGGCTTTTGTTCACCACTGGTGAAAATACACTGCTAATGGTGGTGACTATGTTGAAAAATAGTGCTTTGTAGCAGAGAATTTGCACTATCAAATACTGTTATTGTACTCTTTGTAGTTTCCTTAGAAATAAAATAGGCTTTACTTGTGGAGCAGCCAATGTAGAAGTAGAATCAAGCTCACAACTTTATTATTATTACTATTATTATTATTATTATTATTTCTTATGGAACATCTGTTACATGTATTACATCTATTACCATGGTCACAAATTCAGAGAAAAACACATTTCAAGCATCTTTGTCCTAAGTTTCTGGTCATACTTTAGCATACGATATTCAGCAGAGCAGTTTTAATCAAATTTGCAGGACTTACCTCCTGTTTTATTTTATTTGACAAACAAATAACATAAAGCCTTTTTTTCTAAACATATAGGGGAGATGAAGGGAAAAACAAACCCACACTTTTACATAAAATCACATGTTTTGTTAATTCCTCTGTAATCTGTTCAGGTAAACTGGATTTTGAAGTCCTGTAAAAATGTTACTAATGGAAGTCTGATGGGCTTTGTGGAATTAGAGACACCCGGTTTTGTTGTTTTTCAGCTCATACATAGTACAGTGACATGTGGTATGAATGTATTGAACAGAACCATAGGAACATAACCATAAAAATCAGAGGAGAGCTGCCAATGCCTCTTGCCTCCCTTCTGTTAGTGAAGAATTTTTCTGATCAGACTTCCAGCCTGTTCCTTAGTCACTGATTCCACAAAGTTTTGTTTTGGAAGGGATATTTTTTCTGCAGTTGTAACTAATAATTTCATTCTTCCACTGCCCATCACTCTGTTGGTAACTTTCATATCAGCACAGCTTCCAAGGGCCTTGCATCTCTTTGTGGCCAGTGAAAGTACTGATAGCCTGCGCTTTGTGACTCTCTGGGTTCCTTGGTAGTCCCTGCTGTGTTGTAGCAACTTTCCTGGAGTGCAGTATCTATCTTCAGTTTAGGACCATAGTGGAAAACAGCTTTCCCATAAAAAGCAGTTTGGATTACTCTATTTATATAACTTTCAGATAGAGAACATTGTAAGTTAGACCACCTGAACAAATGGAAGGTGGTTGCTTAGAAAATTATGTCTCTGGAAAGGATTTAAAGAGCACAGCTGTCAGACAACTCAGTTTAAGCTCCGTTTGAGGTTAACATTCCTTGGCTGCAGAAGGAAGGAATAATGATGAGACATCACCTCTGCATGGCACAGACTTGAAATATGTACTTTAGATTCTAGAAGGAAGTAACCTCCCTAGTGAGAAATACAAGCAGGCTAGTAACAACAGACAAGGAGAACGCTGAGGTATTTGACAACTTTTTGCCTTAGTCTTCACAAGGGACTGCTCTTCACACAACTCTTGAGTGGATGGGACAGAAATTAGGAGGTGGGGAACCATGTCCCTTCTCTGTAAGTAAAGATTAGGTTCAGAGCCACCTGAGGAACCTGTACATCCATATGTGCGTGTCAATGGGTCATGAAGAGATGCATCCTGGAGTCCTGAGGGAAATGGCTGACGTGATCACCAAGACATTCTTGATGACACTTGAACAGCCATGGTGTTCAGGTGAAGTCCCTAGTGAATAGAAAAAAGACAATATAGTGCACATTTTTTAAAAGGGTAGAAAGGACAACACAGAGAACTGGGGACCTGTCAGCTTCACCTCTGCTGGGGAAGATCATGCTGGAAGCCGTGCTAAGGCATGTTGAAAGGAGTGAAGTGATATGAGATAACAAGCATGGTTTCACCAAGGGCAGGTCCTGCCTGACCAACTTTGTTGCACTTTATGAAAGTTAACTGTATCAGTGGACAAGCAAAAACCCACTGATATCTGGACTTCAGTAAGGTCTATGACATAGTCCCTCATAACATCCTTCTTTTCAAATTGGAAGTATATGGATTTGATATGCACTGTTTAAGGGGTGAGAAATTTGCTATGAGACCATAGCCAGAGAGTAGTGGTCAATGGCTCAATGTCTGGATGGAGATTGGTGACATTTGATGTCCCTCAGTGATTTCTGTCAGCTCCCCAGGTCCAAGCTTTGTTTTCCACATTCAGCTCACCTTTTTTTTCCTGAAACAGTAACTTATTTAGCTAGTGACTGATTAGTTTTCAGAATGTAGATAGGTTTAATGTTGCAGAAAACTACTTGAAACAATAGGCAGTTTATAAATTTCTAACCCTATCAGCATTTTACAGGCCCTGTCTGGTTGGGGCTGATGTATGAAACACTACAATAGCAGAAGGCTCAGAGGAGATAGGAAGGGTAACATGCTCACGAAGCTCAAGGAGAAATGTAGGGAATGATCACAGGTGTCACAAAGGAAGACAAATTTAACACACGGGGGACAGGTGGTTTGTTTTTCTTCTAAATAAATGGCTGCAAAATTTGAGTGGATCATTCAGCATTATTGGCAGACATGATCAACTGGCCATATCAGCTGAAGGGGTCAACCATTTGTACAACTGTTGGCTCTTTAGTTAACCAAAATAATAATTCTGACAGACAAAAAAGGACTTTCAACAGAACAACAGGTTTGATCTGGATTCAACCACATTACTCCTTCCCAGCAGCAGAGGGTGCTCAGTGTCATGATGACAAGCATGTTATAAAGGAATTATGCAAGTAGTGTGAACCCACAGTACATTGCAATTGCTACACTATGGTAATTTGCACTTGTACTGTGATTTGAGTGTGTTGCTGTTATTATCCTGCAAAACAAAATGACATCTAACATCAAAACAGCTTCTGATAATTTAATTTGGTGTAAACATTAAACCCTTCATGTGTAGAATATCTAGAGCCAATTTGTTATAGAATGTTAGACTTCAACACAGTATTGTTAGACCTGTGATTCAGTGCAAGTGTCTGCTCTTCATGCAGGTCTACTCAGCTTTTTATTCCTATTGAACATGGAAATTTCTTCAGGTGAATGTAATTTATTTATAGCAGCAATCAGCAGTAATTCCCCCCATCTCTGTTGTTTCTACACAAAAACATCACTCACTAAGCCAGGAAATGTACACATGTAGCAATGATACCTCTATAAAGCTGTCTCTTGCCTCTTGTATGTTTAAGATACACAAGTTGTCAGCATATCTGACATTGAAAGATCTGTGATTCTGAAATATAAACTTTATCGCAGAGGGCTGGATCTAAAATTATGCAAATGATTCTAGTGTCCATATTTCAAAAAGATTGCTGAAAAAATAAAGTCAGAAGAGATACGCAAACAGTATTTGAAGTATAGAGGAAATTACAACAAATGGCTTAGCTCAGACTTCTTTTTTATCTTTCAAGAAAATTTAAATTAACTTGATTTTATTTTATAAGTAGTTTAACGGGCAGAAAATAGGAGTCGATGATGTAATTTTTAACTTTTTGAAGGATAGCATTGTAAGAGGCTACAGTCACAAAATTCAAATCAGAAGTATTGAATAGATGTTTAACTGTCCAAAGGAATAGAGTTCTGAAAGCAGCGGAGGATTTTCAGTCTCTTGTATTCTTTCAGCTGAAATCACATACCTACATGGAAGAAGAGTTTTTGTTTTTGTTTTTGTTTGTTTGTTTTTGTTTTTGTTTTTTGTTTTTTGTTTTTTGTTTTTTTTGACAGTTTATTACATTCAAGATGGAGTTAACTGAGGGAAATGTAATGGGGTTTGACTACACTACATTAAAGAATATGACTTAACTCTTTGATTCTATTATTTGTTTCTGTTCTGTCATAAAGAGATGCATAAACTCATACCAGAAAATATGACTAAGGCCAGTTTGAAATATATTCACTTTTGGGGGTTCAGGCTAGGGTTTAGAATGACGATTTGCAAGTTTAGGTTTAGGGATTATCTTAAAGGTATTATTAGAGTTCAGGGTTAAAGTTAGGAATTGTGTTAGCATTCAGATTTAGGTTGAGGTTTTAAGTTTGGGTTAGTATATTCTGCTAGGCATTAAGTTGTTGCATTAGTTCAGGGTGTGCTTTGGGATGATGGTGCATGCTCCAATTTTTAGTTGTATGAATGAAGATTTATAATTATGGTTAAGAATTAAGGGTAGCTGTAGAGTTACAGTTCAGTGTCACAGTTCAGGTTTGGTTTTATTTTGGTGTTTAATCTTGATGGTTTGAGTTAGTGTTTGGTTGAGATTAGTTGGGATATGGTCAAGGTTTTGGTGAGACAATAGGGTTTGTTGCTAGTCTTAAATCTAGTTAGGCTTAGAGACTGCATTTTTAGAACTAGTTTGGATCTTGCTTATTTCTGTCATGGCTATGTTAAGATAGAATTACTTTATTTCTGAATTGTTATACAGAGAGAGCCAAATGGGCAGTTAAGAGATTCATCATTATAGATAAGAAAACTGGATGCATGCATTTTTGTTTAGATGAGAAAATATTTGAAGATTCCTAGGTTTTGTGACTATTTTTGCCTAAGCTTTTCATTCAGGAAAGTTGATCATAAGTTGCAGCAAAAGAACAATAAAAGTTTTGGAGGTACTGTGTACTAAAGAGGTGATGGTGTGATGAAAGCATTTTCAACTCAGGAAGAAAACAATCAGAAATGCAACTGATGGCAAGGATCCAGAGTATGTGAAGCTCAATCAAGATATTATCCAGACTTCAGAAATCTATGTTAATCATATGGAATCCTTCTGACTTCATGACGAATAGAGCCAGATTACAGAAAAGCTGAAATTATGGCCAACATGAAACATCCAGCACTAGTGTAAGCAATAAGAATATACAATTTCTATAGATAATGGAAATGAATAGAGTTCTAATGTGCTTTATAGACTGCATTGTTTTTATCAGTAAAGTTTAGATAATAATCACAAAAAATTCAGTAGCACACACAGGCAAGACTCTTAATCAATTAGAGTATGTTACTGGAAGCCTAGTCATCATTCAGAAAGAGGGATTCTTGAATGGATGAGAAATTTACCTGCTTTAATATTAAAGACTCATTTCATGCATATCTGAAACTTTCATGTCACCCAAATTATTACCAAGGAATTCTATGTATTGCTCTTTTTCTTTTTCTTTTTCTTTTTCTTTTTCTTTTTCTTTTTCTTTTTCTTTTTCTTTTTCTTTTTCTTTTTCTTTTTCTTTTTCTTTTTCTTCTTCTTCTTCTTTTTCTTTTTCTTTTTCTTCTTCTTTTTCTTTTTCTTTTTCTTTTTCTTTTTCTTTTTCTTTTTCTTTTTCTTTTTCTTTTTCTTTTTCTTTTTCTTTTTCTTTTTCTTTTTCTTCTTCTTTTTCTGTGTTAATATGAAGTGCAAATTTAAGAACAGTCACTTAGCAGGCACTGCTATGACCCTCTAAACTTCTGGCAGCTTGACATGGTTTGAGGCAAATGCAAGAAATGCTATGACTTGACAGACATTTGTAACTGAACACCTTTTCACTTCTAAATCTCCAGTGAGTGGAAATAACACTGTGATGTATAGGGGAAAAAATGCCAATGGTGTCAGAGTGAAGACTAAGTGGTAGTGTTACCTGTTTTGTATAAATGTTCTTATTTGTGCAAAAGGCAGTTAAAATTTACCTACCAGATGCATCAAAATAAGCACAAAAGAAAAAAAAAAAACCCTCTGTAGTGGTATGTGAATAGCTGAAATCTATGTCATTACCTTCTGAGAATGTAAATCTTTCTTCAGATGCTGATACCACAATACACTTAGCCTCACTACAGGCTGAGGCTGAAACAGTAGTGATGATTAGATCCACACCTTTTTGATCTTTTTTTTTTTTTTTTTTTTTTTTTTTTTTTTTCATATGAATTAAGCGTAAATGAGCAAACTGTAAGGAAATTCTGCGAAAGCCTTCACGTGTTTCTGAACTGGAGAACGCAATTAATGTAAGACATTGTTTCACAGGAAAATTTTTTTAATTAAGAACTATTATTGATTTTGGTTACTTGGTTGTAGATAATTAACAGTTAAAAATAATTCTGACTACTTACCAGATAATATCTGGTTAGAATAAGTCTTTCATATAACACAGGATACTTTACGCAATATTAAGATACGTAGCCCAACTATAGTAATTCCGTGTTTTTGTTCAGCTTGTCAATCCTGGTGCACTGACACAGCAGCTCTAAGAAAGCTCACTCACAGATCTACTCCACATGATCACAGGGAATCCTTTCTTTTTCATCTTTTATTCCCTTTTGAATTGAGATTATATTTCTGAACTTTAGGTGTCTCTCTTATTATTCTGATAATAAGTACTTGCTTACTACCTAGACTCATAGAATCACAGAGTCATAGAATGGCTTGGGTTGGAAGGGACCTCAAGAATCACCAAGCTCCAACCCCCTGCCATAGGCAGGGCTGCCAACCCCTATCTAATACCAGACCAGGCTACCCTGGCCCCCATACAACCTGGCCTTGGACACCTCCAGGGACAGGGCAGCCTGTGCCAGCACCTCACCACTCTCTTGGTGAAAAATTGCCCCCTGATATCCAACCTAAATCTTCCCTCCTACAATATCACTGTGTAAATCCATGTAACACTGGTCTAAACTCTGCATGTGAAGGGTAAAGTTATGTTTTTGGAAACACTGCTTCAGGCAGCCATGTAGATATTATACTTTGAGCTGATGGGTACAGAAGAAATTGCTTGCATACCATTCTTCCAGCATTCCAGTTTTTTTTTTTGTTTGTTTGTTTGTTTGTTTTGTTTTGTTTTGTTTTGTTTTTTTTCCTGTTGAAACTATTGTTTGTTTTTTTTTTTTTTTTTTTTTTTTTAAAAGGCATATTTCAAATTCAGATAGATACAGTTGCATTTAATCAATTCCATCCTCTGGATAATGTGTCGTATGTTAGACAGGCCAGCACTCATGTTTCACATTTCCACCTACGTGCCATTTTCCACCTATCAGCGTATCAATGATGTCATCATAGGACACTTCATGAATTTGAAGTTTGTAAGTTGATTGTTTACCTTATTAAAAAAATAATAATTCTATATTTTCACCTGACCTTGTATGTCAGTACACATTTCTTAGCAATATTCCAAGGAGCACATTCCATCCAATTTATTAAAGGTTCATCATCCAAGGAAGCTGTTATGCCATCTCTTACATTAAGTAACCTTTCTTATTTTAGGCAGAGTATTGCATAAAAATTACTACCAAAGATATGAACTCTAATGACAATTTATCAAGACTCTGGTCTAATAGAATTTTAATTGCAAATTTAGGAAAAAGCCCTCAAGGAATGACAGTCAATTATACTGAATTTGTCCAAGATCTCTTCCTATAATATACTTATGGTCAATTTTATAAACATCTGTTTTACTGGACTAGAATCTAAAATTTTATCTGCCTGGGTGCCATTTAATTTTCTGTTTCATCTGTGTGCTGAAATAAATACCTCCTTCAAATTTAGTTGCGTGAATGTTGGGCTAATTCTGTTATAATTACTTTCAGGTATGCTTGATTCATCTTTGTTTCTAATGGTGAGGATCAATGCTTTAATCAAAGCTTCAGTGGTTTCAAAGGTGTTTGTTGTTGTTGTTGTTGTTGTTGTTGTTGTTGTTGTGAAAGACAGCTCAGCTGGTGACTTATAACTCCTGTTGTTTGGCAGTTTGGAAGTCAGTATATATTCCCTGTACTCCCATTACAGCCATGTGTGAACTTAGAACTGGTAAAAAGGATTTTTTTTTTTTTGTTTGTTTTCTGTTATTAACCTGAAATGGAATATAGAAGTAACTCCTGGATGGATTCAGCACTCATTGGCCTGTGCAGTAGCTGTTGAACTGTAAAACTTCTTAAGAAGCCTGGTTTGGGAAGAACAAAGAAAAGGGCACTTATGCCCATCGTTTGTATGCTTCTCTTATATCTGGGGTCCAGATTTACCCTACCAATAATAGTGTGATATCAATGGAAGGAGCACTCAGCCATGTATGCTATTGCATATTAAGTGTTTATTCTTCTCAAAGATAAGCAATTTCACATTTATAACCTTCTACCTGAACTGAGTACAACTGTAAGTTACATAATGTACAAATAAGTTAAAATATGCTGCATTGTTTTTATCATATCTACACCAACATTACCAACATTACAAAGCCAACTAACACTGAGAAAGTGTTTTCTGGCTTTTCTCTTCTCTGCTCAAGATCAGTGTTCCTTCACGCCATATCTCTCTTTCTGTTCTTTTTATCTACATTATTTAGTAAAGAATCCAAATCTGCCATGGAGAAGTTTAGCCTTGGTATTTTTTTAACGAATAGCCTGCAGACAAGCTTTGTAAGTGAATGAGACATAACTTAGTATCTGTTCATGGACTGCCTATAAGTTCTGTGAATATTGCAGATGATAGACTCAAGGCTTCCATTAGAGTTTTTTTTCTGCCTGCTCAGGATAAGCTTTGAGAAACAAGAACATGTAGCAGCACATAGTGGATTATCAGTCTTACAGTCGTGTCTTTCAGAGAGAGTATTATGCTGAAGATTTTGAATAATCACAAACTTCTCAGTTTTATATATTCTACTCAGTAGATAAACAATCATTTAACTGAACTTTGACTGATTCAAAGTATAGTCTCAGGCATTTTTTTTTTTCCATTAAATCACTGGAATTGTTGAAATCATATGTCACTGAAATAGTTCTAAAGACGAAGGCATTTTGAACAAGCAAGATATGATGCTTTCTTAGAATATCACACATTTCCTTCATCTTGTAAACATTTTCAAATAAACAGCCAGCCACCCAGCCTTAACAGTATGGGACCTCCATACTACTTTTGTATTAACCAAGGATACAGCCCCTTGTCCTGCCTAGTCTGGATATTTCATTTAGGATAGGAAACATTTCCTCTGGAATAAGTCTGTCTTCACTGACAGTGAAAGCTTTCCAGATGACACACTAAAGAGTGAATGCTTTTAGACAGATAAAATTAGGCATGATGAATCTTAACTGTGTCATGGCCCATGAAATTCACAAGATATATTTGTTTTATAGGGATTCAGCAACTTCAGAGACTCCACGCCAGTACTGTCTCACTGTACTCACTGTTGGGATTTTTTTTTCCTAACAGATGATTTGAATCCCCCTTGTTTTAATGTTAAGCTCCTAGCTTATTCAGCTAGTCAATGGGGGCATTATTCTTATCTGTTTAAGAGTTTGAAAATATTTTTCCTATTTTCAGCTCTCTTTTGTTCATTAGTCTTAAATGAGTTTCTTCACACTGACTAGAACCTGCTCTGCAATATGAACACTGTTCTAGTTGCAGCCTTGTCACTACTAAGTGCAGTAGGAGGGCTGCTTACTATTCTTACAGGTTTGGCTCCTGTTCATATGTTTGCATCTTATACAATGGTAACTGATTGGCTTTTTTTGATATAACAATGCTCAGATCCCTTTTTTCTTGTTCCTGCCATGTATTTGTGCAGTTGTTACCCTTTCTAGATGGTAATTAAATACTTTTTTTTTTTTTCTTTCTTTTTTTTTTTTTTTCTGTTTCTCCTTTTCATCAAGGTCACTTGTTCCTTCAGTGCTCATTCAGTTCTTCCCAGCTTAGTATTGTTCACAGATTGTCACTGTACTCTGTGGATCTGAATGGAGTGCAAAGCTACCTGCCCAGGAAGACTGAACTACTGTCCATTCACCTCAGAGTTTCTCTTGCAGTACCTATCCTTGCTGTTCTTTATTTGCTTCTGCATAATGAACTGGACAATTCAATCACACGTTCTTTTATATTTCCCAAACCAAGATAGTTTCCATCTATTCCTTCCATGTAATCTTTTGTTATGCTTAGTGGTTCACAATGTTTCTGAAAATTCAGTTGTTTTTGTTTTTGTTTTTTTTTTGTTTGTTTTTACAGAGGATAACTGATTTCTAATTCTGAAGTTCGTTAGCAAGCTTAAAAGGCCAATAAATATGACAAGGCAAATGGTTACAGATGGCAGTATATTATTTAGACCAAAGCTGACATTTCAGAGACCCAAAGTAAGTACAAATTCTGGAGGAATACTTACCACCAAATACATATTTGGATTCTCAATGAACTGTAATGGTTGTAAAGATCTGTGTTTTTATTTGAGTAAGAAAGACAAGAGCTCAGTTCAGTGCTGAGTAGAAGCAAAATGTGAGGAGGAATAAAAAAAGGAGTAAATCTAGAAAGGTTAAAGCAATATAAAACATTAGGAAAGCTGACAGTGCTCCCAGACTCTTCTCTGTGGCAATGTGTTTTCCAAAACAACAAAAAATCCACTCAGAAATAGAAAGATTGAAAAGAATTCATTGCTTCCTCTTTTGCATAAATCATAAAGAGGGTGCTAATTCATGTAATGTGACTATATGATGTTCAAAGCTAGGGAACAGAATTCTTTAACTGAATCTTATTATTTCACACTGTAATTTAGTCCAAGAATTTGCAAGGAAGATTCACTGGCCTTTCAAGTGAGAATATGATTGGTGGAAAAAGGTTGCAGTATAACCAAAATGTTGTTCATAAGTCTACTTTTTCAGAACACAAGCAGAAAGTACATTAAGAGGAACTCTCCTAGATGACGGTTCACCAAGTGTGACAAGACATCCTTTTAAAAATCTATCAAAAGTGAACTAAGAAGAGTGCATAAGACTCAGAAAAGCTTTACAAGCAAAAAGAGTTCCCTCTAGCATTTGTAAGTGCAAGATACTGTGGTCTGGACCAGTAACTTATTACATGCAATTACCAGAGTGCTTGCACAGCTATAAATCAAATTGCTGGAAGGCTCTATAGCAATGTATTTCTTGTCTCCTATAAAAACACTGCAATCAGTCAGTATTTCTTGAGGGAGCTTGGGAGTGAATAGAAAGAAGCTCAGAGGGTATTTGGAGAAACAAAGCCTGATCAGAGCCAAGGCTGAGCTGTGTACTGTGAAGCCCATTTAGCAGGAATGTGCACAAAGATGTTCACCGGCCAGCAGCAGGCAGGAGCAACTGGAATTCTCTCATCTGTGCCAGCTGCCACTACTCTCTACAAACTGACCCACATCCAATTCCACTGATAGTCTGAGACATGATTAGGATACGAACATCCCCTGCACCCATACCAGGAAGAAAAGAAACACAGAAGTATCTGAAAAGAGAAGAAACACTTAAGTATTTCTCACTCTGATACTACAAAAATCTTCCACACAGTTGATGAGAGTTTACATGTGCATGCTATTTACAGTACATCTGTCACACTCCATCTAGATTTTTGTGCTGCCAGTGTTGGCTGTAGACATGAATCTGTAAACAGCATAATACTTGTCTGAGCAGCACTTGGGAGAACCAGTCCTGTTCTATATGGAATAAACGGGAGATGTTACTCCTCACCTCAAAACATGTTGCATCAGGCTCATGAGGTTGGTAGATCATATGCTGAAGTTTGCATAAGCTCACACAGTTTGCTGGAGGACTCCTTTGGATATGGAAGTGTTTTGACACTTTCTGATTCACTCTGCTTCCACTGCAGTGCCATCCCTAGGCCGTAACTTCTTCACCTGGGGAAGCAGAAAATGCTGTGGGAGAGGGATGGGATGCCTTGCCACCAGAAATCAACCAGAACTTTAACACGTAGTCCCCTTAAAAAAAGAAAAAAAAAAAAAAAAAAGGAAAACAAGTTATTGCCATAGTCTATGACAAGATATAAAGAAAATGTTACAAAGAACTGAATGAGTTTGGAAAAGACAAGAAACAGATTTAATCCTGGATTAGATTGCATTTTGTAATACTACACACTTTATCAAGTAGGAGGGCAGTACATTATTATTTTGTTGACACTATTTCACTCTGTATAGCCATTATTATAAAAGTTCATTAAAGACTAAGAGCTTCGCAAAGTCTAAGTTCTGGGAAGAATGGATGTGAAAAAAACCTGGAAATGTTTCTGTGAAAAACAAAGAAGGCAATGGAGCTGAGGCTGCCCCACCTTCTGGCTGAAAAACAGTGGCATGTAATTTCCTGAGGTTGTTTATACATGTAGGTCACTCCAAAAGTAGCGCCTTCTCTTTACTTTACACCTTTACTTCATATGTACTTCCACATTGGATGACCATTTGTCACACTGCCCTTCTGCTGTCATCTGTTGCATGGCAACTAAATCTAATGCAATATTGGTGGGAAGGTTCAACCTCTACTGCCATACTGCCAACATCTGCCTCTAATTTCATGGGCCAACATCATAAAATATGAGGCATTACTTTTGGAGCACCCTCTACTGTTTGATGGTGATTGATCACTTCCAACAACTAGAAGAGGTAAATTGGTACTCAGTATGCAATACTTCCAAAAGATCCAAAATTTTTAACAGCAACAGTGAAATGAGCCAAGAAAACAAACTATTTGAGGAGCACTGGTACTTGCAGCAAACTGTCACTTGTAAGCACAACATATATGTTTGGAGGTAATATTTTTCAGTGGAAGACTGGCAATTAAAAAAACCTACACCCTTTTCCGATGCATCAGCTTTGATCAGCTATATTACATTCAATCATATTGCATATTGGAAACATAACTAACGCTTGAACTTCAGCTGCTTTCCCTGAGTGACTTATCTGAGGACCTCAACCCTAGCAAAAGGATATTGGTTTCTTATTTCTAGTCAATGTGGTTCAGAAATGACTGCTCCTCGCCTCATCAAAACTTTGATTATCTCTTTTCCATCTTCTTTTCCAATTCAAAATACTGAATAACAATGAAATATCTTGTAAACAAGTAAAAATGGCTACTAAACTGTAATCATCACTTATATCATCCCATGGGGGGAGAAAATTATTCTTTTGTAATATTTTGTTGATATTTTAGAACCTTGAAAGATGTTTTATCCAGTATGTAGACTGGAAGTGTTTCTAAGGTGCTTTTTAATTATGAAACTTCAACATATGGCTCCAGCAAGAGCCAATCTAAATAGTGTGCAAATTTGCTTATTTGTGGATGGCTATGTGCCAAAGTTAGACTCTGCTAAATTGGCAGTGTATCCTGAAAAGATAAGATTTATCATTTGGAAGCAGAATGAAAGTTGAAACTTTTGCATTTCGATTACTAGCTAAAAGAAGATTGGCTTGGTCTCTATTTGCTATTTTAGTAGTGCTATTTATCTCAATTCCTTTACATATCATAATATTTTCTTCAAGGTGTAAGAGTTAGATCTTGTTCAAAAAGGCAATTGCTGGGGGAAAGAAAGCTTCAGGTATTGCTCCTATTGTCCCAAACAGTAAATGTTCAGGATCCAGAAGAGTTGTGCAGTTCATAATGGCTGATATTTGTGATTCGAGACTGGATCCATATCCAGGTCATACAGCCTTTGATAAAGAATAGTCTCCATTTCTCAAAACTCATGCTGCTATATGTGCTTCTGTTACACTTGATAATAGCCTAATACAAATTGCTGCACTATACAAATAATGAGAACATATTATGCCAACAATTAGATTGTCTGCAGAAATAGCCCAACTCAATTTGCATGATAACAAAATGGTCCACAAAAAACAAACACCTCAGAAAATAAGATTTTATGAAGACTGTGTGGTACTGTCTCCCACAGTATTCTCCTGCAGAAGCTGGCAGCCCGTGGCTTGGATGGGTACACTCTTGGCTCGGTAAGGAGCTGGCCGGAGGGCCGGGCTCAGAGTGGTGGTAAATGGAGTTAAATCCAGCTGGCGACCGGTCATGAGTGGTGTTTCCCAGGGGTCGGTGCTGGGGCCTGTCCTCTTCAATATCTTTATTGATGACCTGGATGAGGGCATTGAGTGCACCCTCAGTAAGTTCGCAGATGACACGAAATTGGCTGGGAGTGTGGATCTGCCTGAGGGTAGTGAGGCCCTACAGAGGGATCTGGACAGGCTGGAGAGCTGGGCTGAAGCCAATGGGATGAGGTTCAACAAGACCAAATGTTGGGTCCTGCACTTCAGCTACAACAACCCCGGTCGATGCTACAGGCGTGGGGCAGAGTGGCTGGAAGACTGTGTAGAGGAAATGGGCCTGGGGATATTGATTGATGCTCGTCTGAACATGAGCCGACAGTCACCTGGGTGGCCAAGAAGGCCAATGGCATCCTGGATTGCATCAAAAACAGTGCTGTCAGCAGGAACAGGGAAGTAATTGTCCCCCTGTACTCAGCACTGGTGAGGCCACACCTTGAGTACTGTGCTCAGTTTTGGGCCCCTCACTGCAAGAAAGACATTGAGGCCCTGGAACATGTTCAAAGGAGGGCTATGAAGCTGGTGAGGGGTCCGGAGCACAGGCCTTATGAAGAGCAGCTGAGGGAGCTGGGATTGTTCAGCCTGGAGAAGAGGAGGCTCAGGGGAAACGTTATTGCTCTCTATAACTTCCTGAAGGGAGGTTGTGGTGAGCTAGGGGTCGGCCTTTTCTCTCGTGTAGACAGTGATAGAACTAGAGGGAATGGTTTCAAATTGCGCCAGGGAAGATTCAGGCTGGACATTAGGAAATATTACTTCTCGGAAAGGGTAGTCAGGCACTGGAATGCGCTGCCCAGGGAGGTGGTGAAGTCACCGACCATGGGAGTGTTCAAGAAACGTTTGGTTGTTGTGTTGAGGTATATGATTTAGCTGGGAAGTATTGGTGATGGTTGGACTGGATGATCTTCTAGGTCTTTTCCAACCTTGATAATTCTGTGATTCTGTGATTCTGTGACTATGAGTCAGACAGAGCAAGACTTTTTGGTTTGTTTGTGGTTGTTTTTTTTTTTTTGGAAAATGGTTAACAACGTTTACCAAGTCAAGGAACATGAATGAGCACTACCATGAAAAACAAAAGAACAGGAAATGAAATTTAATTTTAAATTGTGATGGCAATTTATTTGCTGTTGTTGTTGTCAGTAATGTTCCGTCTATAAAATAGACCCTTCAAGAGGAAAAAACGCACTGACATTTTGCATGTGCACTGAAGGCAGACTGTAGCTGTGCTCTGAACATTTCTGTCATGATGGGTACAGCACCACCAGTGATATTAGGGAGAGATAAGTGGCAACAGACTAAATTCCAGAAATGCTTCTCTTCCCCATGATATATATGTATATCATGTGTTCTTTAATTTGAGATTTATGCAACTTCACCTCTGTAAGTGTCCTTGCGTAGGAAAACCTTGATGACTGAAACAGAATAAAGGGCCTTCATGCATTGCCTCCGCATTGTTAATTTCATGGAAAGCACATGCTAATCCTACTTCTGGGGCACAGAAACATTTACCACAACAAAGGAAGAAGCTTAGAACACAAAAGGACCGCTGACTGCAAAACATTTGTATCCCGCTTATATTATTTCCTAATTTTATGGCTGACGTTACCCTTGCTACCAGAATCATCAACAAAGAATGGACATTATAAATGCATCTAATGCAATTCTTGTCTGAAATTTTTTCCCATATACGAATATGAACTTGGACACAAACCTGAAAAAGTACTGTGCTGAAAAATGAATCACCAAAAAGACAGAAATTGTCTGAATGTTGCTTTGCTATGCACATGTCACAGACGTAGTGGCTAAGCACTGGAACAGCCTGCCTGGGGGGTTAAAGATGTTGGTAATTTTAAAGACTCAAGTGGAAAAGGTCCAGAACAACCTGTTCTAGCATTGAAGTTGAACATGCTTTGAGCAGGAGTTTGGACTTTGGACCTCCAGATGTCCCTCCCATCACAAATTATTATGTGTTTTTTTTCTACTTCTGTGAGTATGTTCTGGAAGAATTTAAACATGATCCTCTGCTCATTTTAGAGCAGATGTCTTCCTCACCAAGAGCCTAGTCCACAGCTGACTGCTGGAGCCTTTTAGTTGCAATCACTAACTTTGGATCGAGGCCTTGCAACACAGTATATATGGTGCTCGGGGGAGGAACCAGCTGTCCTATATGTCTTCTTTATACTCATAAAGCATGTGGCTGCATGCTTTGTTTACTGAATCACATCCAAATCCCTCTTTGACAGTAATACTAATGTCTTCACGGCTGTGGGTTAATTAATTTATTTATTTATTTTGCAAACTTATCACTATAATGTTCAAATGCTTAATGAATTTCTTGTTATAAACTGTAAGTGACTTTTTTTACTGTCATGGGGACTAGCAGCACTGTTTTTCATTCTTATGATGATAAATGCTGAAGACAACAAGACAACTTGCAAACATGAAGAATCTGTTCCAAACCTTTACTGAATGTGGACTTCAGTACACGTCCATCAAGTTAGGACAAGCAGCTTTGGGAACAAATGCCATATCTAATCCCAGGATGTTCACTACAAGGTACATCTGCCTCTTTTCCAGTAGAGTACAGAAATGTTCTGAACTGGATCTGTGTAGAAAGCCTGTGCCATCCTAATTACCTCATTGCTGAAATTGTTTTAGCCATCTGCTAGCTAGCAGAGGAAGATCTGTGAGAGACTTTCTGAAAGCTACAAGAAACTGTTATAATTCAAACTGGGGTGATATTTGGATTATTTGATAAATTAATGTTATTCATATAGGTGGCTTAGAGGTTACACAAATAGAACACCGTAAAAGGAAGTAAATAATTTTTCATTCAGTTCATAAATATGGAAGTCTGAAACAGTGCCACTATTACTGAGAAGCAAAGGTACTTGAGAGCCAGTGCTTATCTTCATAGTCTGAGTAGTATTTCACTTTCAGGTTTAGCTGAAAGATATATGCCAAGTAAAGAGATGTTCAAACATCCTTTTCAAGCTAAAGTCACATCTGTTTTAATTCAAAAAATCAACCAAAGAACTACCACAGGAATATTAGCCACGTGCATTTGCTTTGGAACCTGAACTTTCAGATCACAGCCATGCTGCCTTGTGACTCAATATCTAATGTAAGTACAAGCACCTCAATAATTTGTATTTATTTTGGCAACTGTATGAGGGATGATTTACCTAATTATGAACATATAACTGGATAAAATAAAATAAAATAAAATAAAATAAAATAAAATGGGAGTGTGAACAGTCCTCCCAGTCACTCCCTATCATAGTATCGTGCAAGTTGGAAGGGACCTTAGAGATCATCGAGTCCAACTCCCGGGTTTCGAGCCCTCTGCGTAGCGAAGTGGCACTTCTACCCCTGCGCCACAGGGGGGATTCGAACCCGGGCCCTCCAGTGCCGCAGGCAGCAGCTTAAACCACTGCGCCACTGATCCTTTCCTCTCCCTTATGATGTTGGTCTGCTGTGTTTCACTCAAAGATGTTGGCTTTTACTGTAAAGTACTGAAAGATGGAAGAAGAATAGCTCCTTAGAGTTTCCCCCACCAGCAGTCACTACTGACTAGCAGAGGTTTCCGTACATCACTCTTGCAGAACCTTGAAGGGTTCTGGCTATGAAGAGAAACAAACATTGTTAACGGGAAAATAAGACAACTGGGAGCATTATACTGAGCTAAATCATCCTGTTATAACAGTTCTATAGTAATGCAATTCAGTACCAAAAATAATGAGGACATTATTTCATCTAGTTTACTTTATTTTCAACTGACATCGGTCATTTTTATTTCTGTACAGGGTCTAAATTTGATCAAGCAAAAAAAGTATGTAATCTACTTAGTTCTTTTTACCCCTCTCTGCTTCCCCTCCCTCCCTCCCATACAGGAGAGGAAAACATACAAATAGGGATATACTTCTGTACCTTGCCATCTGAAATGAAACATTTCTATGTCTCTGCTGTTGACATGATAAATGCTGACAGCATTTTTTGCTGCCCCTCAAGACTAGTCATGTTTTCAGTGATATCTGTATCAGTCGAAGCACTCTAGAGAGATGTTCTGTGTCCCTATTGCATTGCACTAGAAGGGATACCATTCTTACAAAATTCCAAAGAGCTCTGTGCCAATCCATCTGGGCACCCTTCTAGCACAGCACACAATGTGCTTAGGATTTATTAGCCCCCTGAGTGACACATGGCCACCTCAGTAAGCTCCATTAACAGGAGCAGGCAGGCAGTCTTTATCTGCTGCCCACAGTATACAGGCTGCCTACTGCCTCTTCAGTTGCTCTGCGGGTTCTAAGTACCAGTGATACTTTGGCCATGGCAGAATTTTATCAGAAAGATTTGGCAGTTCATTGGCAGGCCTCTTGCTGTCTGCAATGGCAGCTGGCAAGCTGCTTGCTACTCAAATAGAACAGTACATAAATAAGGCATCGAGTAGCTGTGGGCCAGCCACATGGACTACCAGAAATGCAGTGTGCCACTTCTGTTGAGTCAAATCATTCATATGGTCTGCCTGAGCTGCTCCAGCCAACTGTCTGTCTACAGTGAGCAGAGATACTAGAAAGCCAGTTTCCACTGTTCAGCACATGGGATAAGCTGAATGTGCTCTGAGGATTTTTATGTGGGTATCCCTGGTGGACCATTGAGGAGACCTTGTTCACACCACAACACAGAATTTCTACACAGACACAGTAAAGCTTGAGCCCTGAAATCTGGAAAGGTGGCAAATGGTAAGGAGATGTTGGACATAGAGATTCCTAGGATTGTAAATTGTGCTGGCTGGATTTGATAGATTCGATGTGTGAATGCCACTGCCTTTCTGTATGGACCAATTGCTGCAGAATTGGGCCTTAGAACACTTGTATGCCCAGCCACAAACTGCCACCATGACTAGGTATGCACCAGAGAAGACGAACAAACATAAAAGGTTCTCCATGTGTGAATATTTGGCTATAGGAGATCAATCTCTTGGTGTCGCAGCAGAGTCTGGAGAGAGAAGCCTATACAGTGAGTCCATCAGGTCCCCAGAAAGCCTAAAATATAACCCTTAATGCAGGAAAAATTGTACCATTCACAGTCTAGAAGTCACAGGACACCTAAAGCCCTATTATCTCACACAGTGTATCCTGTACTTCAGCAGCAGATCATTCAAGTTGATCAATCTTTGGAAGGGCATGTATAGTGTGAAAGCATTTATTTTATTAAGTTACCCAATTAAGAATTATTCATTATGCATTAAATAACAAATAAGATTAAAGATGATTAGTTAAACACACAGGTGCAGAAACCTGGCAGATAGATGATAATGGAGTGAGGAACAAAGACTAAAAGACCAGAGCAGCTCAGCCACTGGATGACAAGCCATTAAAAATCTGCTAATGCACAGTCTGGAAGAGGGTCAGCCTGAACCTTGTAATTGATAAGAAGATGTAAACAACACTGTAATGAGTACTATCAGATACTTGAAGGACCCTGTAGACTTTGCAAAATTTATTATAGAATGTCATGGGGAAGGACCAAAATCAGAGATAATGAGGCCAAGGTGAATCAGGGAGATAGAGCATTGGGAAAAGATACCAAAAGGTGATAAAAGAGAGGCCATGGGCAACTTATCTGTAGATAGAAATCTTTGTCTTAGTCTTATCTTTTTCACCTGCCCAGGTCACTGAATTCACCCGTCTATGCATAACTTGTTTCTTAATATCTCTACTTTTTTTTAGAGAGCTGTGTCAAGCAGAGCAAGATAAACCTGTGCAGTCTTAATACTCTCAGACACATGGCCTGATTTTTTTATGGTCCTGCGTGGAACCAGGAATTGGAATTGATCCTACTGTGTTCCCTTCAAGTCAGGACATTCCATAATTTTATGATTTTATGAAACCACCTGTATTTTGGGATATATGAAGTTCCTTTATCCACAGTCTTCCAAGTTTTGTCGTCCCACAAGGAGCTCGATAGGTCACTCCAGGGCAAGGCACAGGAGCAGTTTAACAGTGTGAAAACCTAGGAGTCTTCTACTTGCATTTTCTTCCAAGCATTTGTTTAGCCAGTAGTATGTACACAGCCTTTGTATGCAACTGAAGGTTATCAGAAGTTTCTTGAAATGACATCTGAAATTTTGCTTTAGGCTTAATTGTTTTACATTAAAATAAGTTTTTAAAGACTAGATATAGTAACCATATTTCTGATAATGTAAAAAGTTATTTACAAGTACAGCTGTACTGATAAGCCAGAATAATGCTGCATGACATTGACATATATGCAACCTCATTTGTAATAGCTGCCATGAACAGGCCTGTGGAAGTAAATGGTGGATGCAGCTTGGCATTTCTAGCTTGAAAAGCCATAATGAAAGATTTATAACTACTGCAATTTTCTAATGCTGCTCTGGGATGAGGAAACAAAAATAATAGCTTAAATAACAACACAGTGGAAGTATTCTATAAAGGGAAATAAAAACATTAACCCATTCAGTCTTCTCAGAAATTGTGGCAATGTAAATCTGATCTTATCATACGGTCTGCAGTTTGTGTGCAATCTGAGAAACAGTTAAGAAAATGAGCAAGGACATACTATGCACTTCAAAAGTCTCCTTGGGAACAGACAGCACAGAATGTAAGAGTTTAAACTAGTTCAGTGTCATTTGTTCAGCTAATATCAGAGCAATAAATGCAGAACCCTTTACACAAATAACAATTTCTTAATGTTTGTGCCAAAAATTAAAGCCAATTCCTATAAATAGTCACTTGAATAAAAACAGTGTATTTTTAGAAATAGCATCTTAAAAGTACCAGATTGTGTGAAGAGCTCCTTTTTTTTACCTATGCTGTTGTGGTGTCATTTGCCACCCAACTCATTTCTGTAGGGTCCAGATCCAGACAGTACTTGTCCAGTCACACTCAGGACTGAGCCCAGATTGTAATATATCTCCAGGATATGGTACACTCCTTCCAGTACCTGAAGGGGGCCTACAGGAAGGCTGTCGGGGGACTGTTTACAAGAGCATATAAGGACAGAATCAAAGGAAATGTCTTTAAACTGGAAGTTGGTAGAATTAGACTAGATATTAGGAAGACATTATTTACTATGAGGATGGTGAGACACTGAAACAGGCTGACCAGAGAAGCTGTGGATGCTCCCAGCCTGGAGATGTCCAAGGCCAGGCTGGATGGGGCTTTGCGCAGCCTGGTCTAGCAGGAGGTGTTCCTGCCTATGGCAGGGAGGTTGGAACAAGATGAAACGGGGTCCCTTCTAACCCAAACCATTCCATGATTCTATGATTCTATGATACTATGATATGCTTTTAGTAGCTCCCGGCTAATGTAGGCGCATACCCTCAGTAAGACCTCTTCCAGTTTTTCCTTCAAGATCGCCAACTGCACTGTCTGTACTTCTGCTCTGAGCCCAGGCAGATAAAATCTCCATGGGAGGAGACTCAGATAGTATATCAATTACTTATTTGTTGGAAGGACATGCAAAAGCATAGTTTTTGTTTCCTTCAGTTATCAGCCTCTGCACCACAGATGGACCTTACAGGTCTAATGCTTATATGGGTAATAAAGTTGGCTCATGATAATGTCTGCTTAACCACAACCCTCTTTTGTCCTCTTTTGGATGTGCAACCAATTATCCTACATGAAGTTCTGTAAACAAGCACTAGGGCACTACTGCTGTCTTCAGAAATAATTCTATGGCAGCAATGTAAAACCTTGGAGTCTAAACACAGAGAAGCTAAAGTACAGCATGAAAAGAAAGATTCTTCTGTGCATAGGTAGACTTGCACAGTTGCCTAAGCTTTGGAGAACAGAAAATCCAAAGTTCTCAGGATTAGCCCATCATAGAAGCTGCTTCTCTATAATTTTATATAAGAAATTAAGTTGCACTGTGGATGATGTTGTATTTTACAGAATTATTTTTTGTGGAAGTTGGATGTTTGATACTTGGTACTTGGAACCAAGTTTCTCTCTACACAGTATATACTGTACTCTCAGCTAGGCTTGATCTTATTGTCCTTGTAGAGCAGCACTGCATGCAAAGCAGACTTCTTGGGTAGTTACCAGCACCCTAAGAAACAGTCTGACACCATGAGCTCCTTTCATATCTCATATTTGCCTGTCTTTTGGAGATAATGACTTCTCATTGTTGTGATCTTGGCTTGAATTCAAAGCAGCGATCTGGAAATGAAAGACTGTTTCCTCTTACCAGACCCAGAATTCACCCAGCCTTCATCTCAGGGATGATGATGTTCAGTAGTAATCATTTAATTCTGTAGATTTCTATAAACAACCTTAATGATATAATTAGAATTCTCAAGGATAAAAGGTAGTACTCCCATTTCAAATTGTCACATTAAATACGCATGGCCTGTTTCAACTAATTGAATTAATTTGCTGTTTCATGGGAAAACAGAAAAGATCTGAGACCAGAGATTATTATGATGCTACTATCTTTAGTTCAGATTTCAGAACCAGACAATCTGCCAATTATTCTGACTAAACTTGCCCTTCTCCCTTGACAAATAGTAAGTCTGATGAAATTAATTTCTTCTGTCATGGCCCAACTTAAGCCAAATTCACAGCATATTTTTAACAGGGATGTATTTTTCAAATAATGGAGTGAAGAAGTTTTTAGAGGTGGATACTGAGGGTTATTAAATTCCATGTAGTGTTTTGGGCTCACAACTCTGAAAGATTTTATCTTGTTAATAAATTTTTAACTCATTAATTAGTTTTAATTAGAGACTTATTTAGTTTTAAAAGAGACTCTGGCAAGCATGCTTCCTTCCTTTTCCTGACAAATGCTCAAAAAATACTATCTACATTCCTTTAAACTCAGTAAATATGCTTCTCTTATATGAAAAACTATCACTGCAAGCTATGCCTAATTCTAATACCCTGTACAGATGGAACCTTAGTGCTCCAGGAAATGGGGAATTAAAATCTGTGTTTATCATTGTATTGCTACTCAGAAGACCTAAAGAAGTATAATAGTCCTCCAATGCCTACATTAACCTTTATGAATACCTTAATCATTTTCATTTATTCACTAATATTGCTCTTTATACTTATCATTCTGCTTTTATGATGAGGGTGAATTTTTACCAAGATGTGTGGAGTAAACCATGGCACTGCAAATTCATAAAATTGCTTAGTGTTCCCAGTTAATTTCTTAAGATGGCCATCAAATTGAGTGTTCATTACATTATAGTTAGTCTGCCAAAGAATAAGCAAACAAATAAAAACACTTTTTGGGCAAACTTTGATACTATCTTAGAAATAAAATATTCAGTAGAATAGAGGACTCTAATAAAATATCATGCAGCGATTCAACAGTGGATAGGTTGATTTTAAAATGAAATAGATTTTAGTTTGTGCCCTGAATTTCAGGAAAATAGAGTTCTGGACCTTTGTTTTATTTCCCTAGAGCTTTCCTAGAAAACAAACTGCATTGCAGATGTGGAGATTTAAAATAGGATCAGCAGATAATTATTGAACTATACAATTAGATCTGTGAGCAAAAATAAGTTATATGTATAAAATAATCATTACTAAATTGCACTGAACCTCTTGAGCTTTACCAATTAATTGTTCAGGTAAAATAAATCTGTTTATGACCCCTGGAGGTATTAATTTTACAGCAGTCAACAACTTTCACATTTGTTGTCAGTCCCAACAGATCAAGACACACACACAGTCCTGGTTGGCTGAAAAGAGAAGCATTTACTTCATGTTTTAAAAGGTATTACTGGAGGCCATTAAATGAGTGGCTTTCATCTTGCATTGCTAAATCTGCAGTTACAGCAAAAAATCTGTAATGAGTAAGTTATTTCCACTGAACCTACAGGCTGATGTAACAATACTAACTTGGATTACCCCACTGATGCCACTAAGTTTTCCAGTGCATAACAAGTTTGCCTTCTTTTTACCCCATACCACTCAGCGTTTCAATCTTCAGACTGTAACCGTCGAGACTTGATTTACTGTAATGTCTATCCTGGAGGAGACATCTATTGATCTGGCTCTGGCCAAGGCTGAAATCTGATGATGATAAACTTGGTGCTACATATGAAATTTAAAAAGACAACATATTGATCACTGTTAACTGATGCTAATGGTTTTAAACACTGTTTGAGCTGTCTCCACCAGTTGGCCTGCCTTGTTTTATTCAGGTTCTTGTGCTGACTTAGGTTAAATGTCTTTTGGGCCAGTTATGGCCATTGTATATTGTTAGCTGAGCCTCAATTCACAACTGCACTACAGATAAATGTGAACAAGGAGTTGGACCAAATGACTCCAGAGGTTCCTTTCAATTTAAATTATGTTATGATTTGATTATCTAGAGTATTCTTGTCTCAATTTTATATTTATTTGTCCATAATTATATTTATTTCCATGAAATTAAATTCATATCACAGCACTATAGTCTTAAAGAGCTGTTAAAAGTGTATTACATCTTCATTATATATTAACTGTGCTGTTTCCTCCATGAAAAAATTAAAGGTATCTTAACTTCTGGTAGAACAAAGTAACGAAATTACTGTTTCTTTCTTTGCATTCTCTGCAATTATCACTAATAATAAAGTCATATGTGAAATTTGGAGAACTGATTAAGATCTCAGTCTTGTCGAGGGATGCCAAAGATATCACAATTTGAGTCTAAGTAACACTTTTCTTCTGTTATACTAAGTTAATTAGTATTTTACTTTTTTTCTCTGACAACACTGGACATTAGTAACTGAGGTTGGTGAATACTAAAGGATCTGCTAGTCATATTTGTCAGGACTTCTGAATATATTAACTTTGGCTGCTTCCTTTCACCCATAGTTTCTTTGAGCAGTAATGGTACTGTACATCATCTATCAGACTCCTTGAGGTCAATTCTGTGAAATCACTGTCAAGACTACTTTGAGTACTTAACTTTATTTTAACCAATATGACTTCTTAAGAAAAGGCAATAAAACAATTATGTATCATGATGGTTTTTAGATATCTTCAATTTTTCTTGGGTTTTGGATGTTCTCAGTAGAAAATAATCTGTAGTTCTCATATAGGTAAAATAATTGTTATCATGTGCTGGAGTGTGTTCAAAGATTGGCAGTAATTCTTCAAATCTTCACTGACCAACCACATGCAAATAATCCTCAAAGAAATCGATTGTTTTGCTTATTTTAATATATTTTAAGACATAAAAAAAAATATTACGAGGATTCATGTCTATTTTGAAAAAGAAACATGTTTGTTGCAAGATTTTGATGGAAAAACAGGCAGCTTCTGAAATGAACTAATTTTTCATGCAGAGAAGTTGCTTCTTTTTATTGTCTGGCAAAACAACCTGAATCATTTCATGGTTTATTTTTGCAGTTCTTCATTCATGCATCTTCTACTTTACATCCCTAAATAACTGATGAAAAAACAGAAAGATTATCACACTTTTATGGAGCCCCATTGAAATTCATATGCTAAAGGGTTCATCTGTAGGTAGACAACAAGATCCTGGATTGCTGAATCAGTGCTAAATGTGCATTATCTGAGGTAACTCCCAGGGGAAACATACTGCCCACAGAATAGAGGAAAGAAATACTGCAAAACTAGGGTGCTTCTTAACTCAGTTAAAAAAAAAAAAAGTATAGTTTATGTAGGGTGTTTTTTTTTTGTTTTTTTTTTTTTTTGTTTGTTTGTTTGTTTTTTTCCCCAGCAAACACTGCAAAAAAGAGGAATCCGTGTTTCCATCATGAAAATACAAAATTATAAATGTCTGCTCTTGGAAATGGAGTGAATCTGTGCATTTCTTGGGGTGTAACAAATGAGTTAAAACAGTAATAATTGAAGGAGATACAGATATTTGCAAAGAGGCTACCGAGTTTTTCCTGGTTCACACAAATTTGTGGTTAGAAAAAACATTCTATGAAATTTCCTATATGAGCTAACAATGTGATTTGATATACTTGCAGCCTAAAAGAAGTATTTTATTTCACAGGTAACTGCTTCATATTTATTTGGATTTTCTTTATCTTTACTTGCTATTTGTATAGATGAATTTAGTTAGACATAAGAAAGAAATTGTATGGGAAACTGGTAATCACAGCCTGAACCTCTGCTTAATCAGCTGAGGCAAGTGTCAGGTCAGCTGTGGGAGCACAGGTGAGGGTAATTCAGCTGTGATCCTGGAAGGGGTGGAGCTTGACTCTACCTCTCCTAGACTTCATTTAAGGGCTGACCACCACAACAATAGCATCTCTTTGGGATTGCTCCTCTGTGGAGATTGGGTAGCCAGCTTCAGCATCCATATTGGTGAGTTTTTCTTATATATAACATTTTAGATATCTATCACCATCCTTCATGTATTATTACTGTCTTTTGTATTGTTCTACATTATAGAAATATATAAAATAGAAAAAAAGTCTGACTTGATTAAAAAAGAAACTACAATTCTGACAGTGAATGTAGGGAATGTGTGGTTTACTCTTGACAGCATTTAGTTTTATTTATTTTAGTATTAATTGAGGAGCTGGACCATAAATCTTGTGATGCACCAGGCTGTAAGGCCTGTAATTGCTATGTGGTACAACAGTTCAGCTATACAAAAAAAAAAGAAAGAGAACAAATAACCACATGTAGCAGGTGAGATCTACTGAAAGAATGACTCTTTTGCTATTAGATAATTTGGACAGGGTTAAGTACCATAATGATATAATGCCACTAAAATACAAATAAAGATGAAATAGTATTTAGGCAATTGTTGACTAGTGGTAATACAATTAAAATGAAGGTGGAGCTGTTAATGAATTGCTTCCTGAGTGTCTTTCCAAGATAAAAGCAATGATTGCTCCATCTTGTGCTGTTGTTCTATAACACTTGAACTATTTTCATTGCTGAAATAATAGTAATTCAAATTCATCCTTCTTTTTTTAATTACAAGTACCAAACCTCTGTAGTAATTTTTACTAGTTTTTGGAACAAAATCTAATAAACCAGATGAATCTTCAAATAAATCTCCACTAATCAGTCCTATTGTTAAAAAAAAAAAAAGTAACACATTTCCCTTATGTGAAATTATATTTATTTAAATGCATTAGACATAGAAGGTTATTACCTTCAGTTTTAAAATCAATTGTTAGCATCACTCTTTTATCAGTTTTACTTTGTTAAAACGATAAAAGTAGCAGGGAGATTGTTTGAAGTCTCCTCCATACAGAATATCAATATTTCAGAACTGTACTTTAGAAAGGGGTGTAATTTTTAAACAGATACCATTCTTCTATATACCATGCCTTCCAATAATCTGTGTGTCAGTGATTTACATAACCACAGTACTATCTTCCCTTGCCAATAAGCAAAGCAACCAAGGACCTAACTCTGAAAAAGAAAAGGCACTTGGGCTTTTTGAAGGAATTTTGTTTTGTAAGTAAGAAATTTCAAAGTACCCAGGAGACTGACATGAATGTAATAGGTTTTCTCTTTACCAGTAGCTGCTCATAGTGAGAGTTTCACAGGTCAGTAAATAATAAAGGAATTTGTTTCCAGGTGGGAACTCAGAACATAGGAAAGAATCTCAGTACTGCTTCTAGTTTATGACACCAGGGAAAAGCAACAGATACCCCAGGTAGATCAACATAACAAACTGTGGAACCCTTTCACAATTCCCAGCACATATGGAAACAGAAATTCCAATGGAAGACTATAATTAAATCAATGCTTAGATCATAGTTATGTCTTAGACTTCCTGGGTGTGTTAATAAAGAAAGTATGGGAATGAAGACATGAACAAAAGACACTTTCTTAAATAATAAGAAATGAAAAATAGAATTGATTGCATTGAAGGAATTGAAAGTAATTGTTTGCTGAACAATGCAACTATAAAAAGAAAATAGAATCTATGTTAAGAAATGGCTGTGAGAAAAAGATGAGAAAAATGATCTCTTACAGTACTCAACAAGAGGAGAACAAATTCATATAGCATCTTTTTAAAAATTCACACAGCTAATGAAGTGCATTTTTATCCATTAAATGCCCTTATCAAACACAGATTAATGTGTTTGCCAAATTAGCTCTTCACTTAACCACAATATAGACTCAGTGGCTCTGGTATCATAAGAGTGCTACCAGTGCCCAAGACACTGCTTTCCTTTCTGTTTATTAAACCATGATGATTTCAGTAATGGGGATGCAAATCAGCCAGAGTCCTCCTGGAAAATCACCAATCCTCCACAGTCCTTGCTAGTGCTGCTTGTCTCCTGCTCCACAAAGAAGTCTCCCTGTTAGCTTATCTCACTCTGCACTGGAACGAGCAGTCTTTCTCATCTTCCTTAGAGGGTGTCCTAGCCCTGTCCTTCTCATCTTAGAAGAACAAGATGTTATAAAGTGAAGTTCAAAGAAATTAAAAACAAAAACAAAAACAAAAACCACAAATGTCATCCATTCCAGGTTTAAATAGTATTTAAATAAATGGAAAGTTTATCTAATAAAATGCATGCAGTCCCAGAAAGAATATATGGGATAGATGCTTGGAGTTTGTGAATATTTTTTTACATTTCATAAGAACAGCTTACCAAAGTTTTGCTATTCCATTCTTACAATTTTAAGAGTTAATGAGACATTCTCTTCATGTGTTCTCTCATAATCCTTTATCTTTCGTTTTGTTAAAGTACCTTCTGGCTTCTGGCTTCCTGCTGTTGCATATGATATGCAAGTATATGTGAAGATAATCATATAGAGTTAGAATTTTACAGTTTCAAGAGAAATGGCAACAAGAAATCCCACAAAACTCCACTGCTGAAGATACAGAGAAGACAGAAATACTCAGTATTAAATATTAAGTATTTGTATGCAGAGGTGGAAGAACCCATTTCATATCATGATTATAGCCTTGATCAGGCATGTTGACGTTTGGAATCCGTGTAACAATGCAAGGCTTTGTACCGTGGGAAGAATGCTAGAATTGTGTCTATTGGTTAACAGACTCTGTATATAATTTATTATTCTTCACTGTTCTGTAGAGCCAAATCCAGATTATAGCCTGATATCACCATTACTGGTTACAGTAATGGCTACAACAGGCTGGAGAAAGGAAAACCCAGTGGAAATGGGAGCTTGACTGGTGTGAGTGGGAAATGAGGGTCAAAAATATCAGATTTAAAAGAAGAGATGATGTTATTAGAATGGGGTAGATGGTGGTCAATCTTCCTTCCTCATAAGCAAGGACTGAGATCTGTATGAAACTCTGCATCCCTAGAGCAGTGCTGTGTAACTTTTAACCTTTCTACCTAATTTTCATCTATAAATTAGACTACTAATTATGTCTTGCAGGGATTCTTGCTCACTGATATGAATAGAACAAATATATTCAGGAAATGAAGGCTGTGGCCTACTCACTGTATCTAACACTAATGTTTATGTAGGTACACAGGAGTACACCTCCTGTTGGAAGAGAGATGGGAGAAAACTTAGAATTTCTGTAGTGGCTCCTACTTACTCAGAAACAGATACCTTTATCACTCCCAAAAGGAAGATAAAAATACATACACATGCACATACAAACCCAAAAGCCTAACATCCCAGTCTCATGTTATTTGACCTGTCTAAAAATTCCCTGCCAGTCTACTTCCTCAGTCTGGGAAAGAACAAAAACAGTCCTTCACCCTGTTCTATAACAGCACAAGGAGCAGCTGGGCATCCTTCAGTCTGGTATTGATGCATTTGGATGTTTACTTGAGAATCTATAGCACCTCGTAGAACAGCTTTTGAAAAAACCTTTATACTTTTAATAATTTCAAGTGGGGGTTTAGATTCTGTTTATCTAAATCCAATTTATAGACTGGATTCTTTTTTTTATGTATTTCTTTTATCAGAAAAAGCAAGGATCACTTCTTCAACTAATGTCTCAATAGTGTTAATTATTTTTGTCTTCTTACAAAATTAATCCAACACTGTCATATTTCTTACTAATGAGAACTATTGCAACCTTCATTAGACAAGATTACATTCCATTTTAATAGCTGTAGAGACTGACAAGCAGATAACGAGATTGTTTGGATATATTCCCACCTCTAAACAGAACAAAGTTTGCAAAAAGTATGTATCAGAAGGGATTTAGAAGACAGCTAAAATCAAGACTCTTGCATTCCCTGGCATGTTCAAACAGAAGTAGTTTTTCACACAAAAGCACTGGTAAATATTTGGTAAATTGCTGGTAAAGGCAAAGCAAACTAAGAACTAGGGTGAGACACAATATTTCTCAAGCCATATAATTGCATTAGGTTATGCCTAATCTTGTATGAATACAAGTGATATAAATTTTCTTGAAATTCATATTGATACAAAATATTGCTTGATGGTGGAGTTTGCGAGACACTAACCACAGAAGATATACATCATATATGTTTAAAAATAGGTTTCAAAAATGTGCCTGCAAGTCTCTAAGTCTCCATCAGATACCTAGATATACCAGTGAACAGCGCCGAGAAAGCTCTCAGCGGATCTTGAATACTTACGCATTCAGTAGCTTAATGCTTTAAATAACTAAGAATGAAACATGACATGTTTATTCCAGCCATCATTTCAGAAGATACTCTTTCCTTTTTCATCTGACTATTCCACAGTTTAATGGTTAAATAGCTGATTTATGAACAGTATTCCTTTGACTTTCATTTCTTGTGCAAAGATTTTATTGTATTTTCCATTGATTTGCAGCATCATTATGAGCCTTGCTCTTGTACTCTCACTTAAAAGCAGAAGATAACACATAATTATGTGCACTGTTGATCTTATCTCTGTTTTATCACAAAGGAATAAGCACTCAATACAATCATGTACGAAGTACTTGGATGAAACCCCAGGCAACATAACTGAAAACATCAGATGAATGCATCAGCATTCCACATCTATCTTCTAGTATGAAGGCATCACCATGTTTAAACAGACACTTTAGTCATTTAAAACTCTGGTAACTTTCAGAGCCCAAACTGTGCTTTAGATGGATAACCTTATGAGTCCCTTACTGGGGGACATAGTTTAGTGGGGAAGTATTGGTGGTACATGGATGGTTGGACTGGGTAGTCTTGGAGGTCTTTTCTAATCCTGGTGATTCTGTGACTCCCTGGAATAAGGCTGTGGTGAGGTGGGGGGGTCAGCAGTGGGGTGGTAACAGTGGCAGGACAAGTTAGATTACCTGAACCTCCCCTGGAGCAATTTCAGCTGGGTATTAGGAGAAATCAAAAGTTTATTATTGAGAAGACTGGTCAGGCATTGGAACAGGTTGCTCAGGAAGGAGGTAGAGTCACTGTCCCTGGAGGTGTTCAGGGAATGTGAAAATGTGGGACTTAGGGATGTAGTTTAATGGTCAGTATTACTGGTAGGTGGATGGTTGGACTAGATGATCTTGAAGGTTTTTTCCAACCTTAATGATTCCATGATTCTATGATTCTATTCTATGAACCCTATTAGTAATACTGTTTACTTATAAATTGAAGTCCCATGTCAATGCACAAAATTGATACCAGTACTTCTTCATTACAGACCTGGTCTGGACAGTTTACAGGAGAGCACAGTCTCAAGAGTGTTATCCAGGATGGAAAAAAATACATATATTATGTGTGCACTGTCTGGCAAGTCTCCCTCTCACCCTTATAACAGCACTAAGGGCCCCCTTTAAATCCTGCAGGAAGGGAAATATTAATTATTGTTGTTTAAACAGAAGAAGGGTAATTCCTGAGATTTCTAAATTACATACAAAACTGTAAGATTTAGAGTGAGGTCCAGATACAGAAGCCAATCTGCGATTTCATACAGACAGCTTTTAGTACTGACACTTATTAATACAGACCCCAAGAGTCGAGATAAGGCTGTATGCACATCTCCTTGAAACAGAACAAAGATTGCAACAATTTATGTAGAAAATGAAATTGTCAGCCAATCATTCATGCAGTTGTTTTATGTTCTGTAATGTCTTTCTCTTAGATTAATGCCAAAAGAACACTAATGAGATGTATCTAAAACAAAGAAGAAGCACATAAGACAGAAGGAACAGAGAAAGGCAAATCAAAACACAGATTTGTGGCTTCAGAACTTTGGCTTTCTTGGGTGTCTTTCAGCCCTAAGCTCAAAATAAAATTCATTGCTGGCATACATGTGTTTACTGGGAAAAAAATAAGCAGATTTATCTATATTGGGCCAGCCAGTTCACACGTAGTTGAATTCGCATGTGTCTGTGTATTCTTTTTCCAAGAGGAGTGAACCACCTCAATAAATCTTTCACAAATCTAGCACAAATTGTTGACACTTTAGTTGCTTTTGTAGTCAAAGCTGAGTGAAAAAACGAGTCTCTTGATCTGTAAGAAACTGGCTATATGTTGACTATACACGACATGGAAATTCCTACAAAAAAAAAAAGTCTACAAAAAACCCCTGGGTTCTCTACACCAGAGCAGGGCCCAATATAAAATGTCTGAAAAAAATGTGGATAGTTGTACTGGATGACCTCAGAGGTCTTTACCAACCTTGGTGATTCTATGATTCTAAAATAGAAATGGAGTTGAGAAGATATAAGAAAGAAAGCCATAGACCTATAGCTTGAGTGGACTGAGAATCCTGGAAGGGAGAGAGCAATGTTTTGAGTTGCATTTGAAATGAAATAGGAAGTCATTGATGCAGAAAGATGTAAAGAGAAGCTGGCCATGATGACATCAATTAAGCATTTCTTTCTGTGGAGTCAGAGTCAAATGGCACTATTTAATGGCATGCCTTTCTGCTGAGGAGATAATTCAATGTTTGTGTTAGATGATATCTGCTTGTCTATATTTTACTAGGCATGGTTAATCACAGCTGATTTAGAATTAGTTTTGTGAGCCGTTCTCAAGGGGTTGGGTGTTGTATGTGCATGTGCTTGTACCTTTCCTGCCTATTCAGGGTCGGGTAATGCATATGTAGTGCAGGATGGGATCTATATGGAATGTGAAGGACATGCATCAGTAGGAAGTATGAAGTGTGAGAAGGGACTCAACAGAAGTAATTCCTATAAAGGAGCATGTGCTAGCACTAGAGTTATTCTAAAACTAGAATAAAAACATAAGAATAAATCTAGAATACAAAGCTATGCCCCTGTCGATTCAGCCCTCCTTACATCTCAGCTTCAGTATCTTTGATATTAACATAACAGACAACAGGAATCAACCAAATTTCATACCTCCATGCTGCTCTTTTGAAGGAAGCAATTGTGCTTCTGCATGGATCTCGTTGAACAAGAGAGAATTTGCTGGTAAACACTGTTGTAAATATATAATTGAATTGCTTTTCAGTGACTGATTCAAAAGCAATATATGCCTTCAGCTCTGAGAATAAAATGTTGTTGCGAAATAGTCTAATAAAATGTGTGGCTTCACAGTGATTCTTGTAGCTTTTGTGTGTTCTACTGGGATTATTTTTTAAAGAGTGAAACTTCATTACATTTATTAGCTCTTCAGCAAAGAAACAACAGTAATTACCAAGTCCTTCTTAAGTTAGCGTGTTATTCTGATTATATGTGGTAAACCTGCTGAGAATATCTTTGCTTCCTCAGATTTTCTTTCTGCTTTGGCATTCTAATAGAGAGCCAGGGTAAAATATCCACAGCTGTGCACGGTTAAATATTTCATGCTGAGTTATGGAGAACTTCCCAGTGTGGGCATTTTCTGAGAACTGTTTGTGTAATGCTTTTGTTCTGTTTGCAAACATTACTATAAGACTTATTTTAAGTCTGCTTTGGAAATAAGTAAGTCTTCAAATTCTTTATGATTTTCTCTAGATAGAGAAGAAAAGCTAAAATAGTGCCTGGGATCTAAAATTTGAAGAGGAGAGATTACTACATGAGATTGAAGATATCTAAGGGTCCAGCCATCTCAAGTATTTCATCCTAATTTTTATTGGCTTATTCATATGTAATCTTGTAATATGTATCCTATGTTTGTTATAGAAATTAAACAATTCACCTCATACAAAGACTTTTAAGTTTTTACTGTATTTTACTCAGTAACAACGACTGATATCTGTCCAAGAAGACCCATTTTTGAGTAGCTTCAAATAATTTTTGTGTACTGGCATATGTGAAATTTGTAGCACCGTGAGGTTACCCCAGGGCAATCCTGTATTGTGTTCTAGAAGATATTCTCTGGTTACAGAAGTTCTGAAGCTATTTAAACAACTGTTATCAGGTGTGTTATGCATTGTTTAGGTAATTGCATTAATTTGAAACAGTGATTGCACTGGTACATTACATTAATGCTATCCCTTTCACTGTTAGAAATCTTTCCCACAAAACAACTGTTCCTGTATACACTAATTTACTAGGAGTGGTATTCACTGCCCCTATTAACTTCATTGATTTAACGTAATCCTGTGGCTGTCTGTGCTTTTACTGCCTTGATAAAAGTTACCTTCTGCAAGGTGCCATCAGTCTGCAACCCAAACTCAACGGTGCATAGAATTGGTGAGGCAAAGGCTGAAAGCACTGCCAAGTACACATCTAGGTTGGAATATGGCACATAATACAATAAATAATTTTGAGGGTTAGATTTAAAGAATCTGTGGAAGGTAAATTTTCAATGGAGCATGTCCACCTTTTTCACTGTCCTTCTTACTTGCATTTATTAATGAGTATATCCAATAAGTAACCACATGGAGATTTTACATATTGGTTATCATCAATAAATGCCGTCATACTTTCTACAATCAACAGCATTATCATGTCTTAAATAACAAGCCAGAGATAAATTGAATAAATTAAGATCACAAGTTATTGCATCTTTGGTGTAGGAAGCCAATGCACTAGTTGGTATATGTGCAATAGCAATATGCAACACATAATTGATTGTCAAAGAATAATAATGAATAGACTGGACACTGGTAAAGAGAAAGGCAATAAAGATCTTCTGAGGCCTCTTTTCCAGCTACATACAGTCACATGAAAAGTTCCACTCAAATCAAGGTTTTGAAACAAACAGAGCATGGTCCATCCCTTATAACTGCAGAGGAAAATGCAAATGTTTTAATCAGAAGTGCTTGCTCTTCAATCAGAGAAAATGTAATTTTGCTCTAGATCAGTCCATGGCTGCTACAGACATGCAAATGCATGGAGTGAATTGATTACTTTTCCACAATCCCTTTATATCTTATATGAGAGACAGTGACAAAAAGACAACTTATGCTTGTTCACGGCTGCTGTCATGTTTCTCAAAAGGAACTGAGATTATCCTGATTTATCAGGGCTGCATCAAGAAAATAACTTCTGATACTGCTGAATTAAAATCACATATTAATACTAAGGCAAATACTGACAAAGATTATAATTGTTTAATAGATTTATATTAGATCTCCTGTAACACATTAGAAGGTAAAGCAAAAAGAATTGAATTAAAATATTTCAGAAATCTGGTTAATTCCTGAGACTTCTGCTCTAATATTAGGCATGATGGTCAAGAAATACTGATCTGAATCTTCTGATGCAGAAAGATCTTTGTTGTTTTGACTTGTATCAGTGGATCTGAGGTTGTGACATGAAGTCTAAAATCTCACCAGTGTTCCTGTGATAACTACAATAATCTTCAAGCCAAATTTAACTTCTCAGAATAAGTAAACCAAAGAACTCCCAAGTCTGGACAGTACCAGACAAGGAAGACACACTGGTGGCAATTTTAAAGCTAACTAACTGGAAGCCACTGTTAGAGCAGAGATATCAATCCCCCATAACCAGCCTGAATCAAATGTAGCAACATTATGTTTCACTCTTTGAACATGATGGGAATTACAACCTACTAAATGAATCATTCAGAAAGGAGAATTTCACACAAAAAAACTTATTCCTCTTCAAGGGAAAATAGAAAAGGCCATTGAGCCATTTCATTTTTGAGCATAGCCCTGTCAAAAAGGACCTGGGGATACTGGTGGATGGCAAGCTGGACATGAGCCAGCAGAATGCCCTTGCAGCCCAAAAAGCAAACTGTATTCTGGACTGCATCAGAAGAAGTGTGGCCAGCAGGGTGAGGGAAGTGATACTGTCCATCTGCTTTGCACTGGTGAGGCCTCACCTGGAGTAATACATCCAGATGTTGGAGTCCTCAGTACATATCAGACACAGACCTGTTGGAGCACATCCAGAGAAGGACCACAGAAATGATCCAAGGGATGGAACAGATCTCCTATCAAGTAGAGAGAGTTGGGGCTGTTCATCCTGGAGAAGAGAAAGCATTGAGGAGACCTGATAGCAGCCTTTCAGTATCTAAAAGGGAACTGTAAGAAAGAAGGGGACAGACTCCATAGCAGGATCTGTTGTGATAGGACAAGGGGACATGTTTTCAAACTAAAAGAGGGGAGATTTAGATTGGATATAAGGAATACGTTTTCTGTAAGAGCGGTGAGGCACTGGCACAGGTTGCCCAGAGATGCAGTGGGTACCTCATCCCTGGAGACTTTCAAGGTCAGGTTGGATGGGGCCCTGAGCACCCTGATCTAGCTGTAGATGTCTCTGTTCACTGCAGGAGAGTTGGACTCTTTGCCAACTCAAACAATTCTATTGTTCTATGATAGAATATAACTTTGATAAAGGGATAGTATAAGGAAAAGATGTGTGAATATCTAACATGAGAACTAACTTGGACAAAGGTTACTGCCATAATGGATCAGTTCAGTATTATTAGCTGAGAATACAATAAGCAATTAATAGGCTCAAGTCTAGTGAAAACAGTACTTCTGAAATTTGCGAGTAGCAAGCAAGGAATATAAATTCAATAAAAATTCAATATAAATTGAAGTCTCAAGATAATCTAATGTACTTTTTAGTCACAAGAAAATTGCAGAGGAAAATGCTGTCTAAGGAAGAAATACTAAATGAGAAACCTGACAGAGAGTACCTTGCTAATATTTGCAAGCACTTACCAACCCACGGCGCCTGAGCAAGATGGGTTGATCAGGGCACAGGCAACAGGTGATCAGTCAGGTGCAGAGAGCCAATAACAGACAGCAGGAAATCAAGCAAAGATCAGAACTGAAAGCAAGCATACCACATACAGAGGGTGGAGATGGGACTGGAGAGAAAGCATTAATATGCATTTGAGGTTGTCAACAATTTTGCACCGGCTTTGCCTGGTTCTGTGACTAGTAGGACAGAGGGACCCATGGGCCCACACCCCAGGAGTGGGGGAAAAGGTAGGGATATAGGCTTAAAAACAAAAAGTAGCAACAATCTCAGGGAGAAAACTAATTTACTAAAAATGACAGCAGAATGCAAAATAACACAATATAGTACAATCTAATTTGAATTGAAGCTAGTAAATCAAACAAGATGACGGTGTCCAAAACCAAAGGCCTTATTCTAATGCTGAAGTCAAGATGGCTAGGGAGCACATTTACCACAGTGATGAGCAGTAAAAGAAAAAGGGCAATCTTGTGACTCCCAAGCAGTTTTATCTTTCCCTCTAAATGGAAAACAGAATCGGAATTCCGGAAGATGTAGTTCTTCTCTTCTGAGAACCAGTTACTTGGAAATATAAAAAGTCGTGGAACTGGTGCATTAACTCTTTATCTCCCAGTGCACTACATTATGTTCTGATGTGGAAGACTGATAACAAAAATAAAAAAATCTTGACAGAGGTTTATGCAGGAGATGTGGCCAGGGAAGGGTGGGAGACAAATTTGCATCAAATATGAAGCACAGGGAAGGTCTGAAGGCCGAAGACTTTTTGGATACTTGTCAAAGATGTATGAACTGGGAGATCCCAGATGAGGCTGATTAGGGTAATTAAGGCCTACCAGTGAATAAAGGGCTCTGATGACATCACTGTTTCCTACAGCTCCTGCACTCTATCTTGCTTATGAATGTACTGACATAATGACAGTTTGTACCATCTGAGGAATTACCCCTGTATGCAGAAGATGTGGTCCATGAATAGTTATGGATGAAGTACCCCGTAATAGCAACAGCTTGCATAAATAATTCCAAGATACTTGCTTACCTGAGAAGAAAAAAAAAAAAAAATGAAGCTTGATATTCTTTCTTCTCTACTGGTATTTTAATTAAAGTGCTTGCAAAATCAATTAAAACCTCCTTTTATGAGGAGCTGTTTTCCAAAAGCAATTAACAGTTTCTGAAGCAATGGTGTAACTATTTTCAGGGCTGTTTATACCTTTCAGACTAACATCTCTGTGTACTAGTTTTACCGAAATAATGGTTTTATCACACTGGTGTAATTGTGATTTATGTGACTCAGGTGTGACATAACTGCTGACCTTTTTTAGAGCTACCAAAGCTGATAAGCCTGATGTCCCTAAAGAAAAATAGTTTGAGCTATATTTTTTAAAGTGGATAAATCATATTAATACCTCATTAACCTTCACTCCTCCATACACACTCATTAAATAAAAAAGCGTGTTACCAAGATTATTCAAGGTTAAGTGATAACTACGAGAGCATAAGTGAGTATAAGAATTCACAAATGAGTTTCAAGTGAGTTAAACAAGAGCTCTTCTTGATTTCCATTGAGAAATGTTGTATATCCCACTGGGAGTTCATTTATGGTCTTCCACTGGAGGGAGCCTGTCCTAATGCAGTAACAGTAACCACACATCTGACAAGCTTAATAACATGCCAGTCTCTACATTGTTCACTGTTATTTTGATTATTTTCATCTCTTATTGATAGATAATTTACATAAGTATACAATTAGGAAAATAAAGCTTAAATGTACTGTGCATCATTCCACACATCCGCTTTACCCTACATTTGCTGCATCTACCAAGAGAAAACACCTGACAGCGCAGAATGTGCTTTGAGATGTATGGATATTCAGCAGCACTATCATTTTTCCTACAGTTTTGCAGGGATCACTTCCTACAATTTCCTTAATAGAAGTCACAGAAATAACATCTGGAGTGACCTTGTCTAGACTATCTAGTTCTAGCCCCAGGCACTGGTGTGGGAAACCATCCTTGAAAGACACTGGTCTGTCCCGAACACTGAAGAATACTTTCCTTGTGCTTTTTGCTTTTTGTTCCCTACCCTGTGAGCAACTCAAGATGGTGAGAAAAGAAGCAGGAGGGTTCAACACACAGTTGCCTTATCTTTTTAAGCTATAGTAACTAGCATCTTATAAAGTGGTAGAACTCTGTGATGTGTGTGCTTTCAGTCTCTTTCTTTCCTTCACCTTGACTATTACAGTTTGGTTCACACAGACTTCTGTGGAGAGTGGGATCTATAGGCCCACACTGGGCAGGGGGAAGAGGCTCCAGGGGTGAACAGTGTGTGTGTGTGTGATCCTGGTGGGAAGAGGGGAGAGTGATGCACAGATCTGGAAACCAGTGGAGTCCACACAAACTGGGAGACTCTGAAAGGGGCAGACAACTCATGCCATAATAGAACTAAAAGATTTTCTTAGAAACCTTCACAGTTAAGTATGTGATTGATTGTTACTTGAGTGCTGAGGGAGACCTTCTGACAGCTCACTTCCAAAGGAAGCTCCTGATGTGCCTAGATCATTTTTTTTGCATTTGACTGTGTGTATAAGAAATTGGTAATCACAGCCTGAACCTCTGATTAACCAGCTGAGGCAAGTTTTGGGTCAGCTGTGAGAGCACAGGTGAAGGTGATTCAGCTGTGTTCCTGAAAGGGGTGGAGCTTGACTCCACCTCTTCTAGACTTCATTTAAGGGCTGACCACCACAACAACAGCATCTCTTTTTGGGGATTGCTCCTTTGTGGAGTTCAGGTGACCAGCCTCACCATTTTCCATCTAGGTTGAAGGCCTCAGAATTGGTGAGTTTCTCCTATAGATAACCTTTGGCTATCTATTATACCACCATTCTTGTATTATCTCCTACTTTCTTACTTTACGCTGTGGCTAAAAAGTCTGGCTGTCCCAAAGATTTGTGTTTTTGTTACACACTGTGCATAGAGAAAATAGTGGTACTTACTACTATTGATTCTTTGTCTACTCTGTGCTGTTGCACAGCATTTTTTTTCTTCTCTTAACTCTTCTCTCCCCAAGGCATGTACCCAGCATCATTCATGGCATGGCTGTGGCAGAGACAGATCCTGTTAAGAGCAGCTGGAGCTGCTCTGGTCTGACATAGGGCAGTGCTCTGCTGTTTGCAGAGGCTTTCCCTGCAGCACCCCACTAGCAGACCCCTGATATATAAACTAAATGCACCACCACAACTGGATGTATGCAAGTAAGGAAGTTGACCTTGCAGGGCAATACTGTTAGGAAAGTTCTCACAATTTTGTCAGAAAATCAGCCTGACCAAGATAGGATAGGGAACAAATAAAGGAATTTAGAGTCTAGAATATTTCACAAAAAATGCATTTGAATGAGTAGATGAGGGAATGCCATAATCTCTGTTCTTCATAGTAGGACAAGGAAGAACAGGGTTTCCAGTATTACCTGAGTATGACTGTCAATATGGAATGCAGAGGTCCTAGGTTTTAAGAATATTTTAGCTTAGCAGGAAAAAGGCAAGCAATTAGCGTGGCATAGAGCATTATGACCCTTTTCTAGAAAATATTTAAAGATTTTACCCATCTCCTATATTCCTGTAATTCCTCTTTCATTTGCTAGCAAATCTTTTGCTTTTGCATAAAAAAGTAAAGAGTATACTGGTATCAACTTCCTTTGTGAAAGACAAAGAATCAATAACTGAAAGGAATGGGTTCACAATTATGTTCTGTGTAGTACTTCGTATGACTTAGCAATAAACAGTGTGTCTTCAAGAACAAGATGTTTTCTTTTACAATGATAATCAACATTTGACTAATGCTAGATTCAAGTTCCTGAGATGATGTTTCTTTGATAAGGCCATATAAATGGTTGTTTAATATTCTCTTCAACATCTGAGTGGTTTAACACAATGAGAGTACCAATGTGGGAAACAAGCTGATCACAGATAATCAAATACCTTGACAAATTTGCTAGATGCTGGCAGATTGGAGACGCTTAAGTATGACAAATTTATGACATTTTGAGCATTAACTGGGAAGCCATCTGTATCATTGCAAGAAAAGGTGACTTATGTTGGAAATCAACACCATGTCAACCAAGTTACAAGACAAATTACTCTGTTAGAAAACAAATTGCATGTATGATTGAGACAGGAATTGGATGTTTTGGTCTGTTGTCTCAATTTCTTATCAACTGCCTGACAGTCTTCATTTGTGATCAGAATTTCTAGTTTGAACTCAAACACTCTCAGAATTAAAAATCATCTGGCCATGCCAAAAGACATATCCTTCTCTTAAAGAAGGAAGGCCAGTAAGAAGCAACCAGCTGCCTCCTAAGACAAGTAACTTAATTATGGAATTAATTCAGTATGAAGTTGTCTTTTATCTTTGTGTACATTCTTCATTCATATCTCAGTGGGGCAGTAAGTATTGCCTTCTTACATGTTTGTTTAGTGCCAGTTATTTTTTGGATGTGATTATGCAATGTAATTATATGAACATTTGGCAAGTTGGTCATACACTCAGATGAAGATAAGGGGAAAAAAAAAAATCATCATCAAGAGAACAGTTTGGCACTGAAAATGTTGCCCCAGTAAGCTGTGGAATCCTCATCCTTGTAGATCTTCAAACTACTGAGCAAGCCACTGAGCAACCAGAAATGGTTTATAGTCAGTTTTCTTGGCATGAGTGATTCAGTTGGAGACCTCCAGAGGTACCAACCTGCTTAAGTTTTGTGTAAATTTACCAATTTCAATTAAAAACAACTCACAAATGCATCTTACTTCAGTTTTGTAAGATCTTCTACTGCTTCTGAAGTTTTCAAATAAATTATGACAAGTCCAGTCTGTATGTTTGAGAACATCCATGTAAGTAGGGATTTTTGAAGACTAAAGAAACTCTACAGCCACTAGCAAAGCCATGTTCCACCCTAACAAATCACTGGCAATTATTGCTGAGATACATTTTTCTATTCAAGTCTGAAAATTTAACATCTGTGATAGAAACTGAATTCTCCATCAGATTTCATTTTAATTTAAAGCTTGCAATCATTCTGAATTACTAATACATACAGTTTCACTGCTGACAGTATGACTGCCCAGCATTTCCTCCATTGAAACAGTCTGGTTTGAAGAAGGGGATGATAAAAGTTACCAATGGTCTGAACTGTGAGTTGTGTGGATGGTTCTACTGTCACTGGGTTCCTTGGTTATAGTGAATATCTGCACAGATAGCTGGGCTGTGTACTGGTTTCTCATTCTTTGCATTGCACAGTGGGCCACCCAGGACTGGACTAGTCATGCCTGACAGAGATACATGGTTAGACATCTCGAATGTGGTTATACACAGGAGTGTACATGTCTACTACATCTCTGGCCACCAGCCTCTACAGTTACCAGGAAATGATGAAGCCGGCACAATGGCTCAAGTTTGATGCACTGGGGATTCACCATCTGAGCACATCATCTGCTACCTACATCAGAAGCTGCAGCATGCTGGGCAAAAGATAATGTGGGCAACTCCTAAAGCATATGGGCTGACCATACACCTATCCAATGTCATCCAGGCACACTGAGACTGCAATGCTTGCTCCAAGATGAGACCAAGCCTGTTGCTGAAACAGCATCCCATCTTGCTAGAGAACACAGTCCTCTCAAGCGATGGCAGGTCGATTACACTGGGGCCCTCTCTTGGTCTGAGGGGGTGAGATACGCCGACATGTGTCAACAGTTCCAGCCAGAGGTCTCTGTTCAGCCAGACTGGTCAGCTCCTGCACCTTCTCAAAGTCACGGAAGATGAGCTGACAGGGAAGGAGACCAGTCTGGCTGAACAGAGACCTTTGGCTGGAACTCGGAAACAGAAGGAAAGTTTACAGTCTTGGGAAGAGAGGGTGAGCAACTCATGAGGACCACATGTACATAGTGAAGCTGTGCAGGGAGAAAATTAGAAAAGCCAAAGCCCAGCTAGAACTGAACTTAGCCTCTAAGGTGAATGGCAACAATATTTAATTCTATAAATACATCAACAGTAAGAGGAAGGCAAGGAAGAATCTCCACCCCTTGTTGGATGCCAAGGGCAACATGGTGACCAAGGATCAGAATAAGGCTGAGATACTTAATGCCAACTTAAAAGGTTGGCTGTGGTGGTGAGGGCATCTTGTTGGAAATCCCTACCAACCTGAGGCCTTCCAAAGGTGAGCATCCATGACTACTGCACTTAGATTTATCTTCACTTGCTGTAGCCTGGGACTCTGGTACCCTGCTGTCATTGCTGTGTTTTCCATCACTTTATAGCACTACAGGAAGATAGCACTGTGACAAAACAAATTATATCACTGCATACAGGAAGCACTTTTTAATTAAATCACAGTATTGAACACAAAATTGTTTGGCATGTATCTATCTTGCTTCTGATCTGTTGCAATGCTTGAAAGAGTAGAGGTCTATGGGAGGCTTCAACGTAATCTGCACTGCTAATGTATTTTGTAAGATAAAGTCTCTGCACTGCTCCTACCAAGCAGAAAACAAAAGGTGAACATTGACAGGAGTTTGTCACCAATCTCAGTGCAAACTCAAACAGCCTCTCATAGCCCTATTTGACTGGGGTGGATGAACATATTCTCAGGAAATAAAAACTACTAACAAATAATCAGTCACGTTTCCTCACAGAAATGAAAGATGACAAATGTCCCATAAAATAAGATAATGGTGGGAAAGGAGTCAGATTTGGTGAGACTGACTAGAAATTACTTTAGAAAGAAATATCAACTGTTTTGGAGAGTGCTTGTGTTTAAAATACTCACCTGAAATGATGGATATTTCTTCATGTTCCTTTATAAAAGGCATGCCTTTGCATCAGTTCATTTCCCTATGAGAATTTTAAATAGCATTTGCACAAGAAAGAAATTTGATTGTTGTATTTATTTATTTATTTATTTTCTTTTTGGAATAAAGAATGAACTGCTTCACATGTTTAGATCTGATTATTATAACTGTGCTTTTTGCCATCTGAGATTAATCACTATGAATGGCATAATACAGAAGTCTACACTAAAAAAAAAAAGCAATGACAAATACTTTGTACAGCATTTAATACTTTTTCTTCTCTGTTAATAAGGGGATATTGTAGTTTATCAGCAACCTGACTTTGGATATGTAGGGCATTAAATTAAACAATATTCTCAATAAAAATGAGTAGATTATAGGAGACATTTCCTTTGTAACTGAGTGGGGTAAAGGTTCACAACACATAGAGTATCAAATATGAAGTTACCTAACATTAAAAGTAAAAGGCAAAATCTAAATTTTCATACAAAAATAAGATTTACTATAAAAGAACAGAACATAAGATCATCTTATCTTCCCTTGAGATGTTGATATGCTAGATGAAAGTGAACTCTTGGGTAATACAACAACCTATTGTGAGATGACAAACTGCAGTAAAGGGAATTTCCTTTGTGACCTCTACAGACAATTAGTTTCCTCCCTCCAGCATGGAGTTTAATAATCTGTGTCATTATATTTCCTTGCATAGCCAGAATGCTAATGTTATTAATATTAAATTCAATCACTCTGTTAAAGTTGAAAAACTGCTTCTAGCATGTCATGATGTGTTCAGTTCCAGAGATTATGCTGTCAAATTCTATTGATGAGCAAATGGATAACAGCTTTTGCCAACACTTGTTGAAGAACATCAAAATAACTTCACAAGAAACTGAAAAATATGCGATGATTAAGGGAATGATAAGTCAAAATTAATGTCTAATAAGTGGAGCAGTTACCTGCAAAATTGCCAGCAGAGAAGTATGTGCAGACTTCAGTGAGGTTCTCACTGAAGTAATTTTTAAAAAGGCATGAAAAAACCCACTGCCTTCATGACAGAGTGGCAATACAATGTAATACTCAATGTCAATCCTCCCCTCACAAACTGAAGAATGCATTTTTGTGCTGAAGAGTAAAGGAACTGCTCTGGATTTGCTTCAGTACATCAACAGATGCTTTGATGTGTAAAGTAGCAATCAAAGCATTGTAGTAGTCAAATTTGAAAACAGGCAGTTGTTTTTCCTCCAGTCTATGACTTAAAATAAGTTTTCTTGCATCCTTTTGGTGGATCTAGAGTAAGATACAGGCAAATTTACCCTCATTAATATTATACTTCCTACAAACAATGGGATCTTAAAAGTGGTCTCTGAAGCAGCCCAGGTGTTTTGGTGCTATGTTTCACCAAAGGTGTTATCGGTTAAGGTGCTTTCTCATAGTATTTTTATTTTATAAAAACATATTCAATTCAAGTTTTATTTCCTCCATCATCAACAGTTTAAAAAACAACACAGGTTCATCTTTCATTTTGCAGGTATCCTACACAAAGTTTTTCCATCCTTCTTCCTTTCTTCTCTTCAGACCAGCAGATCTACTTCATGAATATCATCTTGCTTTCTCCAAATCCTTTCTGTTTTCCACAGCCTAGCACAATGCTCTTGCATCCTTCTGAGTAGTTACTATGTTTTAGTGCTTATTCCAGAGACTTTTTCAAATCCATTTTTATTATTTTATTTTTTAAATATGTTTCATGACACCATGTATTCAGTAATATGGAAGTGAAATAACCTCTCTAGTGAATAAGAGAAACCATCCTCTTGCCTTCCAAAAAAATACTATGGAACTGAAGTTCTCAATATTTCATTTCATTAGCATTCATCAACATTTATAAATATGTATATATACACATCCACATACAAATGAAAAAAAAAAAAAGTACTGTTTCTACTTGTTTTATTATACTTCTAAATGTTGTGTCAATCTGTCAAGTATTGACTACATTTTCTATAAGCCACATTTAACTACTCCCAGGTAATCAACAGGGTCAAACTGACAGTGTAAGGTAGTGGTATGAACAGACACTGCACTGCATCAACTTCGTAGCTTTTCCTACTGTTAGGCCCTGAAAGAATTTTACACCAATCTTAGAAAAGAAAGAGTCTCATCTTCCCAGTGAGATTGCTTTGATAGCAGACCTTTCATGTGTGAAAGAAATCACATTTTGCTTCCAATAATGAGAGCATGACCTAGTGACTAGATCTTATTAAATGCACAGAGAAGGAGACATGATGAGAACTAGCAGATTTTCTTCATAAATACTTTCCTGAACATCTTCTGAATCTATCCCTCTGAAGAGAGATTTAAAACTTTGTTCGAAAGGTAATATTAATAAGATGGCTACTGATAACAAAGAAAATACTTCTTCATCTTTGAATAGAATCCATTGGAGGTCACTGGTGATGGTTATTACCTGCTGTTTTGTGTTTTCTGGCAAAGAAGCACAGCCAGGTTAGGCGAGAACAGCTGGAAAAGGAGATAAAATGTACCTATGACAAGAAATAACTTACCTCAAGAAAAACAAAGCAAAGGTGAAGCACGGCATCACATATCCAAAAATAACAGTTAAGCAACAACTGTAGAAAGGCTTCTCAATACTTAGGCACCTTCTTTAAGTCACATATTGATCCAACAAATGTTTTCTTTATTATTGTGCTTCGATCATTTTATGAATCTTAAGTTACATGAAGGTTTCCATACAAAGAATGTCCAAGATATGTGTACCTGCACTTATAGACTATAATTGCTTAGAAAGTAACTCTAAAATTATCAGTAATATAGACGTCTTCCAAGAGAAAATACTTTTTAACAAGCTTGTTTTGCTTTTTTTTTTTTCTTCCCCCTTTTAATTGTTGTTCCTTTCATGCATGGGGGCTAGTTACATCATCATCATGAAAAACTTAAGAAATAGTTAAGAAGGAAAAGATTGCATTGTGCAGGACTATCATAAACACTTCCTGACATTGTGGGGTTAGAGAAGAGATGGAATACGTGCCCTTCACAGCATCAGTCATTTTTTAACTTAATTGGAAAAAATCTCAGAATAGCTCCAGAGGAAATCTCTTTCACAGCGTTTTATGACTAGACTTTTAGTATTAAGTCTAGGATATTGATGCATTTGAAGAAAGAGGTCACAAATGAAGGAGAAATGTGCAGATCCATAGAATTGTAGGCAGCAGAGATTATGCAATCAAATTAATCTTTTCAGGTAATGTGAAACTATATGAAAATGGTTTTGTAATCATAGTACTATAGTTCAATAGTCAGTAAACACTCTGGGAAACATTCCTTGTAATGCTGAAGTGCTGAACATACCTCTGAAAAAATTTCAAAACAACTATAAAAGGCAATGCAAACAAAAGAAGTCAATGATGTACAAAAGGTATAAAACTGGAATCATAGGTATAGTATTGTTCCCAGTAAGATAAAGTTCCCACTAACTTTTGATTATAGTAAACTTGTACAAACAAAAACTCTCAGTTACAACATATGGCCAGTTATTACCTCAAGTAAGGGCACCTGTACACTGTTTGTCTCTCACTCAGAGTGAGACTAACAAAATATAGTGATTGTTAGTTGAAAGTCACACTGTTGAGACTGTGGAACAAAGAAACAGGAAGTATCAAGAGTGGAATATCTAATTTAGCCCTCTGATAATTCTATGCTCTCATTTGTAAATATTATTCAAAAACATATCATTTAACCTTAATTGCTAAAATATCTTAACTGCTAAATTGTCTCACTGGATATTTCTACATCATTAAAAATAAGAAATAGCTAAGTTCTCACCACTGAAATGGTGAATCCTAAAGTATGGTAGTTTATTCTCTGATCTAGAGCCAATTCATAAAAGCTATTAAGAACTACAAAAACCTGTAAATTGTTAGTACCAAATGGTAATGAAATGAGACAAAAGCATGTCATGGTTAGTATCTCTGGTAGTCCTGCTTAATACATTTCTTGACTCCGCTATAAATTCTCAATGTGCCCAAATAATCATTTGGAACTGGACTTTGGTGTAGGCAAGACCTGAATGTTATGTGCAGCCAAGGCAATGTCAGTCATATGAGTGCTAAATATACCAAGGCTGAACTATTATCAAAGTAATTAGACCTACCAGAGGCTATAAAAATATTGAATGTTCTAAGATATTATTCCTCCTCATTTAAAAGAAGTCTAGGAAAGGTGTTTTTTTTTTGTTTTGGTTTGGTTTGGTTTTGGTTTGGTTTTTTTTTCTTTCCACAGGCTAATAGTGGAGCAACTACTGCTCACTGTGAAAGCACCACTATTTGAGCCCGCTGCAAGAATCTCAGTGAAGAAAATGTACTGCAGCAAGATCTTATTCAAAACCCTGTATTCTCCATACTACCTGGAGAATACACACTCTAGAATGAACCCCTCAGTTCAGTTTTGCCTTGAGTTTTGTCTCAGAGAAAATTAGCCACTTTGATCAGAAAAAAAAAAGAAGTCCAGTCTTGAGCTCAATGTGTAATGTAGACAGCTGGTGGACCAGAACCAAATCAGAAGGTAAGCACCTTGGCAAAATAAATGCTCAATGTTCTATTATAGAAAGAGACAGCCACTTTGCAGAGCTTCATTTTTTACTTTGAGAATTCATGGCTTCAAATATGTCCTAGGTCAGCTGGAGGGAAAAAAAAAAAAAAAAAAAAAAAAAGCACAACTTCTAGCTTTCTATTTACAGCCATATCACTGTGTCTCTTTACTAACAGTCAGCAAAGGATTAAGTCATAATTCTGCAGATGCTGAAGAAGGATTCATTGCAGTGTTTGCAAAAGCTGTGAAGGCATCCTAAGCATGACAGTTTAGAGAGTTCACATCCTCTGAGACCATAGCTTCAGGGACACATTGCTCTTTTCCTTTGACAGTCAGTAAATATTCGCAGGAGACTAGACAAGCATCAGGGGTGAATACACATTCTATTTGCACTAGAGAAAAGTCATGAAAAGGAGAATCAATAAATAGAATTGTTGTCAACTTTTTACTGAAAACTCTCTACCTAAATATTATTGGCTGCATCTATCTTCATTGCTTATTTTACTTTGCAGAATAATTCCTGTAGTTCCAGTTGGATTGAGATGTAAGGTTAATAATTCATAGGATATTCATAGATTTCCTTTCAGGTACTATTACCTACTTTGAGTACATTAGCATACCGCAGGAACCAAACTGTTAATAGTAAATATACATACATATATATATATATATACACACACACAGGCTAATCCACTGTTGTCCAGAAAGTGTTACCAGCATGTCCAGTGTTAAGCAAATGCTCCAGCCATGAAACTGACAGCTGATTTGAATATTTACCCACTTTCTGCTATGTTGTAGCCTGATATTCTTGTCTCCCTGAACTAATGCCACAAAGTATGTGAAATAAAATTATATACATTTAATAAAACCAGAAATGTGATCTTGTGCCATTTGTAGCAGCTCTCCCACCCCAGTAAGGACAACAGGAGAGTCACTATGGACTTTAAGTAGGAAAAACTTGAAGAAAGTGATGATGTAGAATCACAAACCTCCTACATAAGTTTAGTTAGCTTGAGCTAAATCAAACTCAAGAATGTAACTCAATTTCTCTTAGTTCTTGATGCTGATATATATTGATGCAGATGCTAAGAAAATATAACAAACTCTCTTGAAATAAAGTAATCTTTGTTCTTTCTCTCCCTCTATCCTAGCTATGAGTTTCTGGACTTTTGCTGTGCTGGATCTAGGTCTGATCTAGAACTTTTCTGTTTGTTTTCCAACACATTAACTGGCTGAACCTCATCAGTCAAAATATGCATAAACAATATGTGGATCTATAGGTAGGATAAATAGCTGAGACTAAGGATGTTCCCTTAACATGTCTTAATCAAGCATTTTCAACAAATACTTGTGAAGAAAGTGCAATTGCATTTGATATATAGATGTTAGGGGAAAAGATTCCAATTGACCTACTCGCTTCGTTCACAAATATTTTACAAATACCTATCACAGATTCAATCCACACAAGCAATTTAAAAGATGCTGATTCGTGTACGTGACGCATTTTAGTCAAAAAGACAAGAAACTGGGGAGAAATGCATGTCAAGGTTAGTGCACTTTGTAACGCTACAGAGGATGAAAAAGGAAGGCAAATTACTTTTTTTTTCCCCTCTCTAGAGATAATCTTATGGCTAGAGTAAATTGGCAGCTGCTGACTTGCCAGCCCTGGGTAGCCCATACATCAAACCTAAATATGTTCATGAGATTAGAGATCTAGCTGTTAAAGGTTATGTAAAAACAGCAGATGAGAGAAAAATGATTTCTTGATTGAGTTAGTCTTCTGCACTTTGATGCAATGAAAAGACCCTTCTTGCGCCAACTTTCCTGTTGCCTTGGTCTTCAGATCATGGATACAGTGCTATCTCAAAACATGATCTGAAGGAAAAGCTCCAAGGTTTTAGAAAACATATCTTTTATGAGAAAGTGTGTACACACCAGAAACATAACATTAGTTACAGTAATAGCATATGTGTTCTCTAGTAATAGAAATGAGAATACTTACTCCTAAACAAAAATATATTCAATCCACTATTCTGTTTACTATCTGCAGTTTAAATTATGATAAACTGTGGAGAGCTATGCAAGTAGCATTTTTTTAAGTGATCAGAATGAATATTCTACAGATAAGAGTTAAGCTGCTATATAGAGGTCTAAAAATTATTTTGTAACAAATCTTTTGAATCTGTAATTTAATAGACTTAAAAGAATTATAGATATGGAATAACTATAATCCATATTATCTTCATCAGATTTTCATGAATTTATAGTCTAGAAAGCGTAATCTCAAAGATTAGGCAGTAGGGGAAAAAAATCAAAAGACAAACAAACAAAAAAAAACATGCCACACACAGAAAGATCCACATGGGAACATATGAAAGTCAGATCACTATTTTTGGAAAACTCCATTTTTTGGAGAGTGTTACCAACTTCCTTGTTGTATACAGTGTGCTATACCCAGATTCTATACCAACCATTTCAGCAGACTAAAGGGAGCATTCATTAGGACATAAAGGTGAAGTCTAGAATAAAGTGCCTGTTTCAATAACTAACTGGGAGAGGAAACTGAACCAGAAGCATTGCTGCCTTGAATCCAGAATCTTCTGCATGCCACAATGGTGTTTTAATACCCTCACTGCTACAGTCAAGCAACTACTTCTTTAACTACTTCCTGGTCCGTGTTTTCCTAGTGGCAGCTTTCAGCAATGAGATCCTGTAAGCCTTTAATAATTAAAAGAGTTTTCTCTCTATGTCAGTAAGGACTATGATCAAGGAAATCATTAAGAGCCTGTTCATTAAATACACAGAATCAAAAAGCATCTTTCCATCCAGATTTCCCAGTTCTTTAATCATTCTCATCTCTTCTTTCCTTATTTGGAGGAAACACCTCATGTACTAATGTTATTCTTGTGCTTTGACATCATCACTGTGCTCAGAATTTGCTTCAGTGCCAAATTCACAGTCTGCTGTCTCTTCGGATTTCCAGGTTCATAGATCTCACTGGGCTAATAATTGCACTTAAAACTATTGTTGCACTTCTGATGAAATCAATTGCCATAGAATAACAAAAATAGCAATGTGGCTATTTTTTAATCTACATTGAAGAGAATTATTAAAATAAAGCAATATTAAAGACTATTATTTTATTTATTTTTTTCCAAGCAGATGATTTGTTTGTCTCTTAAAATTTAAGCTATAAATTTTTATGAATCACGAGAAAGTCAACTAAAAGTAAGCTCGATGTTATTGTCATGATCATCATTAAACTCAGAACCTGCCTCCTAAAATTAACATGCACATAAGAGGAGAAAACAGTGAACCCTAAGTTATGTATATGAAGCAGTCTAAATTTCAAGTAGAACTCCTATGAAGGAAATAATTGTATTGTGTATACTTGTTTTAAGAAGTACATGAGAACTGTCAGACATCTCTTTATCCACACATCTGCACAAAGCAATACTGTAGAGAAATGAGGCTTTAGACTGCTCGAGCTATGCTTTTCATAATAGAACACAACATTAAAAAACAAAACAAAAAAAAAAAAAACAAACACTCAAACAAATGAAGAAGGGAAGGAGAAGGATCTTCAGGAACAAACTAAAGGCAGGATCTAGGACTATAATTCTTATATAGACAATTAGGTGAAGGCAGTGCAGTGTGTATTATCTTTTGGGTCCTTGTCTTTTCTCATTCTGACTGAAGTTGTCCAGAGCTCAGGCTGGGCAACTGTGAAACAAGACTTGTTTCCCCTCAGTGCAGTCAACTTCATCTGGAACCAATGTCCATCAGTATTTTTTTTCCAGGCCAAAAAAACACCTCACTGTGAAATCCTCCTTTTTAAAGAGCCCAAATAGTAAACAGTAAGACATACTGTAATTAAGTTTTTAACTCATTTGACTGGTTTTGAAAACTAGAGTCAAATATAAATACGCTATTTCAACTTGGTTCTTTCATTTCATTATTAGCTTTAATACTTCAATTAAACACAGTAATGATATTCAAGAAAATAGGATAAAACCAGTGACGTGTCAGAAGAAAGTCACTGGTGCCTCTTGTAAGATAGTGAAAAGGAACAGAGTGCTGATGCTTAACTAAGTGTTTTAGTACCATAAAATTTCACATACTTTTGACAAAGTACAGTCACTACAAATGTTCATTGATAGTGAGCTCTGATTTTAAAGTAAGCATCTCACAGAATCAGAATTACTATAAAAAAATATCACAGAGATAAGTAAATCAAAATACCTCATCTGATATTAAAATTACAATATATTAATGACTATAACAAAAATAAACAAATTAACCATTAAAGTTGTGCTCAATGCTGCTCTGAATTCCTTCGTGCATATTTAAATTTCCCATAACCTTAAAGGGTAATTCACTAGTGTAACTTACTGTTTGAAGATGGACTTCCTTCACAAGCTTAAAATTCAGTCAAGGTTAGAGTCGTATTTTCTTTCCATTTACATTTTCAGTGCATACACCAATCTCATTCATTCCCCAGAAGAGAAGTAAAGGCACCTTAGTTTCTAGTGTTTCACTGGTCTCAGTTATAAAGACAGGTACTCAGCACAGATGTGTGTAAAAACACCACCACTTGGAGTACCTACAGAAAAAAGATACTTAAGGTGCCTCCAAAACACACACATCTCAACAGATGAATACCCAGCAACAGAAAGAGGATTTTTAGGAGCATGGTTTCTGAATTATTCTATTTTATTTTCCTGCAATGCATCTGAATGCATTCTGGATCCTTTTCTAATTGTTTGCTTTGATTAGCAGCAATTAATCACCATAAGACTCGTATTGACGAGGACATTAAAACTCTCAGTTCCCAAAATGATGTTTCCCACCATTTCACATCAGTCCTTAACTCAAAATTGCTGGGAGAAAAAAAAAAAAAAAAAAAAAAAAAACAAAGCAAAACAACTAGGTTGTCAGAATTAGATTGTTGCAGTGTTCAGGTGCATCTCCATGTGACTAATGGATAAAACAAACAACACACTATAATGAAAATGCTTCCAGTTTAAATTTCCTTCCTTTTTCCCCTGAGTTTCTAAGCAGAAGGTAATATCTTTGGATGTGCAAGACATTTAAATTTACATTCTTATTTTTTGACACATTCTTAGAGTTGACTGCAAACAATATCCTACATTTGTCTCCATAATCTGATATTAAAAATGCAGGACTGTGCAATCAGTTGCATGTCATCCAATAAGACATGTGGAATTATTTATTCCACAGCTGTGAAGAAATAAGCTGTTTATTAATCTTTCCTCCTAGATTTCTACACACCTCAGTTTTCTGTCACTTTACGCATAAAGAAAGTCTCACAAGCACTCTTTGCACTTCTGCTTTTTAAAAGCAAGTGCCCACTGGGCATAAATAAACATACACTGCCAGATAAATACTTTTTTTTTTTTTTTTTTTAAAAAAGTGGATTCATACTTGTATGGGAGATTGGTAATCACAGCCTGAACCTCTGATTAATCAGCTGAGGCAAGTATGGGGTCAGCTGTGGGAGCACAGGTGAGAGTGATGTAGCTGTGCTCCCGGGAGGGGTGGAGCTTGACTCCATCCCCTCTGAGACCTCATTTAAGGGCTGACTCCCACTGGAGCAGTATCTCTTGGAGATCGCTCACCAGGGAGGACTGCCCCAGCTGCTTCAGTCAAGGCACCACCATTGGTGAGTTTTTCCTTTACTTATTCCACTTATACCTTCTGTACATTTTGTTTCCATCTGTACATTAAAAACCAATACATACTTGATTGAACATAAGGATATTCATAGCCAGTGAAATATTAGAATGAGATTTAGGGCAACACTTATAAGGCAGAGCTTGTATTATGAGTAATAAATTCTGCTATTCTGTGAATTGAAGCATTCTCATCAGTTTCAGGTTCACAACATTACAGTTAAGTGCCACCACTCCCACATCTCTTATGTAAGATGCAGCAGCATACTCTTTTATGATGTGCTACTAGCATTTAAAAGCTACAGTTTACATTTGCATACTCTACCACACTGTAGCATTAAAGTACTGCAAAACAGATTAAAAAGTAAAGCAGCACCAGCAGAGTAGCAAAATCCTAGTTTGCAGCAACTGTGGCCCACTTAAGCTATCACAGCCCATGGAAGCTACCAGGGCCCACACAACACTCAGAATCAAGAATTTCAGGTTAGGCAAAGACCTTCATGATAGCAGCAAAGCTTATGCATTATTACAATAACAGGTGCACACCCCTATTGGAAAGGGAGAAATTACACACAGGTCAGTGAAATCCATCTCTTATACACCTTAAACCCAATGCAGATAATGCTGTCCTGGCATTCATTCACTGGTTGAATGCCTCAGGCTCACTATCTGCCTGATGCTGTTGCTATGATACATTTCCATGTAAGATCCAGTATCAACCTGTTATATGAAACATTTTTTATTTTCCCAAGGAGATAGAAGAGCAATGTTTCCAAGAGCAAGCACGTTCATTCTGCCCAGTGCAAAGCTGTCTCCCCACCCTGCATAAATAGTTTCTCTTGGGCCTAACTCAAATCTACCCAAGTCAAGAAAACCCCAAATCTTGCAGAACAGAATAAAAAGTTAACTATTTCATAAGAGGGTTGTAAGTACAGTAAAGACATACAGACTGTGGACCACAGAATCTACCATGCCAGATGTGCTTTACTGGGACACTTAAGCTCATTTCTTTTTCTTGTCAGTATACTGAGTTGTTCTAATTTTTCTATGCAGTCTCATAATAATTGATTTTCATTTCCTAAAGTATTGGTTCTCATTTCAGCCTGATTTAAAGCAATTAATAGCAGTCATGATACAATTGAAGCAGCTAGTGGACATTCTGTGAAAAATATCTTTTCTAAATCCATTAGGGTAATCCTCCATGCAGGACGTGGAAGGAACACATGTAATGTGTAATTTCCTGTAACCTGCAGGGGATCCCATTTTTCAGTTGTAGCTGCCAGTCATAGTAAGGCAATACCAGAAATCCTGAGGTCTGTCCGGGGATGGTTTTGTCTAGGGGGGTAATGATCCCCCCCAACTGTTTAATGATATTCCAAAGGAGAGACTTTTTTCCTTTAAGTATTTTGGCCTGCCCAGCTCATCAAATGTCCAGTTAGCAAGTATTCAGTTAGAAGAGTGGTGTACTTAGGATGGTATTTTACAGATTTATAGTTAGAAAGATTATCATGGTAGAAAAGGACAACAAAAAATAAATGAAACACTCACCCTCATCCTAGGCTCACAGTAGAAAACTTCAAAGGCAGGAATCTCCAGAAAGAGATCTTTCCCCAGCAGCATTCAGCCCTCAAATGGTGTCTAGGATGGGTGCAGCCATGCTCCACCCCTTCCAGTCACACAGCTGAATTACCTCCACCTGAACTCCCAGGGCTGACTCAGTGCATTTGTCAGGTGGTCAATCTGTGTTTCAGGCCATGACTCAACAGTTCTCACAACAGGCCCACACCAGCTACTGGTGTGTTAGGAAGTATAGAGAAGAAAAACTACTTACCTTTAGAAAGCCTCAGGCACACAGAACCCTCCAGAGAGATACCCTCCCCTCTACTGCCAGCCTTTAAATGAGGCCTGGGAAGGTGGGACTCCTGGCTCCACCCCTTCCTGTCACTCAGGTGCACTGCATGTAGCTGAGCTCCCCTGGGTTGGCCCTGCTTTCCATACTAATAATGTAATACTTCTCTTCCCTACTATACAGTTAATTAACTGTAGATCTATGTTTGCTGCAGAAACAAAGAACTTTAATAGCACAAAGAGTTTGAGAGAAAAAAATAATTATTTTTAAAATCCATTTTTTGGGTGCTTTTTTTTATTTTTTTTTGTTTGTGTGTTTGTTTGTTTGGTTGGTTAAAGAAATACTAGGAATGAAAGCAAAGCACTTTAACTGGTGCTGTTCCTTCCAGTGTAAATGTCAACATTTTCTCACATGAATCATAATGTACAGAGATGCGTTTAATGACCCACAGTTCCTCTGAGATATGAATATCAAGAGAGGTTGTATTTGGGCTTTAGGAAAGCCAGCCAACAGAAAGAAAGCGATGAAACCTTTTTGATTACTGTAAGGCTGCTGATGGATGGTCTTAATATCTTATGTTGCTAGGTATATTTCATGCATCACCAGTAGAGAGTTTTATTTTTATAGAAAGAATAGCCAAAACCAGAGCTAGCTCCCAAGAATAGGAAATCTGTGCAAGTTAAGAATTACAATAACCTTTTAATTTCTTTTTCTCTGAAGAGGGAAGGGAGACTACTAGCAAAGTGGATGAAGAGTATAATCCAGGTGCAAATGAAGCTAACATTTTTTGACTCTGGTTTGGGTCAATAGATCATTATTCATCTTATTATTTTTTGTTTGTTTGTTTGTTTTCCTTTTTTCTTATGGTTCTATTAAGGTATTGGATAACATGGTAAGTAATAGAATATATGTATTCATATGTTTTGTTTTCAGTTAGCAACTACCAGGGATGAGTTTTCTTGACAAACTGTAAACACTGCTTTAGGCTCTGTTATAAAAACAGTAGATCAAGTTCACTGACAAGACAAACACACATAACTCCCTTTAATTTCAGTAAGTTGCATTTAGTTTCGTGGTTTGGGATACTCTTTCTTTTTTTGGGAGGGAAGAGAGGTGAAGGGGAAGAAAGACTTCAGTGTATTTATAATGACCATTCCAAAGATCTTTAAAGATTGGGACAAATGCACAAAAATAACAATGAATATAAGAAAAGACTAATCAAATCATTCATAGTTTTAAGAAGCACTCTCGTTTAGGGTCAATTCTTGTTTTAGATAAGCCTCCTTACTCATCCCTGTGGTACAGTGAAGCATTAAGCTACATTTAAATGTAAATAACTTCTGAGGTAGATTCAGTTTACTTTGGTAGACAACAAGCACATGATGCATAATAAGTGCAACAATACATCAAGCGTCAAATTCAGAATTCTTAGTCTCCTAATTACATACGGTTCTTATGTGTGATAGTTTCCTCTTTTGATGTTTTGTATCCAAGTAAGATCAATCTATTTTTAATAAAAAAATGAGATTACTTCGGAACTTGAAATGCAAGATAGAAATAAAGTAATATAAACACAATCTACAGGTAGTAAAAGTCAAAATTATATCTACACAAATTATTCAGAAATACAGACACATTCCAGAAGCATGGGAAGAGCTTAGGCTTCTTTGACGGTCTTAGTTTATCAATAGAATACATTATGCCATATTTGTCTTTCTGTAACTTCTGACTGGCGTATAAGTGAATCATTTTCAAATTTGGCCTCTCTGATAAGACTCCTGACTTCATATAGGAAGCACAATTATAGTTTACTTTGTTTACCTCTGAAAAGAAGAAATATATTAGTCATTCACTGACCAGAACAAATGGTGACTCACAGTCACTGAGTGTGGGAGACAGAGTTGCTACTGTGGGTCCCAGATTTTGGGCACATGGGTTGATATGCCTTGACTTATGAATATTTTTTTAGTCCATTGGAGTGAAATGGAGAAAAGATAAAAGAAATTTACAGCATTATGAAACTGCCATTCTGGATCTACTTGAAATGGTAGGCTTGCTCACTACTGAACAAGGAGAAACACATACTATATAGAAAATTGTTTCCTGCTGGCTGACAGGTTTCTGAGAATCTATGAAGGAACCTATGACTTAAACAATTTTGTCTCAAATATCTTTCTCTATTGCTGAATGACAATGACATGATGTAATTATTTTTGATTATTATTAACAACCTGATAGTGGCACCAGTTCTTTTTCCATCCATCCTGCCAGTGTGGTAGGGTAGCCCATAGGGTTGGGTGCACTAGCTTAGGCTCTGTGAAACCAGACTCTACTTCAAAATTGCTGTATGAACTCAAGTAAGTTATTCGGACTTTTCTGTAGACAGAAAATGCTATGCTTTTGGCAAAATAACTTGTTCTTAAATCAGAATCTACTCCTGAGGCAGAGTTTTTACTTTGGACTTAAAACTTCTTGCATATTTCCAGTGTGTTTTTTGTGCATGTATACCTCTGTTTTGTAGTCTCTTTGTAAACTCCTATGTAACACCAAAGAAATGCACTCTGTCTTTGCTATGGTTTCCAAAAAGGGCATCCTAAGACTAGAAGATTATATATTTTGGTCTACAACTTAAGTCAAAAAAGTTAAGTAAATAGTTACTATTTAGTTCTGTGGATACACCTCAGCTTTTTAGATAGCTTAGCTATAGATCTATTTACTGCACTTCCAATTTGTTTTTTGTATTTTTTTTACACTTTCTGGGGTTTTCATAATTCCTTTTTAAAACTATTTCACAGTAATTTCTCTGTTTTTCAGGTTTCTCTATTTGAAAGTTAGCTTTTACTTCTGCTACAGATAGTTGGTGTTTTGTTTTTTTTTTTTTTGTTTTTTCTTGTTTTGTTTTTTGTTTGTTTGTTTGTTTGTTTTTTTCTCTCCATAAAATAAATACTTGTTTACCTTCTTCAAGTCTTGGTACCATCAATTAGCAACTGAAGTTAGTAATTATGCTTGCAGCAAATGGATTTTACAGACCATGTGTTTGCACATTGTGATATCACAAAAACCTCAATCATAAAATGATTACATCATAGATTTCTGTTCTGTACTGAAAAAAAAGTACATAAAGCCTATCAGTAAATAAAATTGCAGTGTATGCTAAATATTGAAGATTTACAACAACATTATAATTTCACTTCTGTAAAACTGCAGTGCATGCATTTTTTTAGCTATTCAGTTTTCAAGTACAGTTCTTGATGGTAAAATCTAAGGGCTGTTTTTACAGACTATAGAAATAACTTGGCCAGATACAAATGCTAAATGCAAGAGAACCTTATTACAGGTATTATGGGAATAAAAACTGAATTTCCAAAGACCATTCATTTGTAGAGTCAGAAATCATATCATTTTAGTAGGGCTGGATAGAACTAAAGACAAGTAAATAATTTACTCAGATAAATTATCTTCTTCTGTTAACTGATTGTATGCAAGTAAGATCGTATTTATTTATTTATTTATTTTTCTGTAGTCATCCATCATTCATATTCACATTACTCCATAAGTTTTGAGATATTTTTCAGTTTTTTAAACCACTCTGTTAACTCTGCAAAGATGCAAGTCTATTCTGTCAGGAGAAAAATGACTATGATTTTCAGATCATTGCCTGCTTGTGGCTCATTCACAAACACACAAAATAATAATACCACTGGAAAATATATTTTGCAGTTGCTAGATTTCTCTTGACAAATTACTTTAGGCGGAAATTCTTTTCTACAAATATTCAAACTAGCAAGATAATATAAAAATGCATTTTTCTTATTAAGAAAGATTTGTGAATTCCTTTCCCCAGATATTAGGGACAATTATCCACTTTTCATTCTTTTTATATATCATCTGATTTTTTTATGATTATTATTTTAATATACCTTATATTTTGCAAATTCATTTGGAATAGCTATGTATGGTGAATAAAATTTTTACTTACTTAATGCAAAATAGTCAAGAGCTAGACAATGCCTGCAAGTGCAAAGCAAATTCTTTTTTTTTTTTTTTTTTCCCCTAATGAAATATTTTCTATATTCTTTTTCATTGCTTCAGCAAACAGTAAGACTGTGACTGTCTCTTTCAAAGCAGCTTAAACTAGCTTTACAGTTTCTATGACTGTGATATCTAATTCTATCCTACTAAAAGTGCTCTTGCTTGTTCTTTGAAAATGAATGGTGTCTATAGATAGTGAAGCCTTTAATTACCAAAGTAACTATCATTGAAATTGGTCCAGATTCTTTGCTTTAAATATATAAATCCTAGTTTGAAATTTTCTGTGTGTAATGATGTAGAGTAATTGTATGATTCTGTTCACATGCAGGGTGGGCAATAAATAAATAAATAAATAAATAAATAAATAAATACACTATTATTAAAAACAACAACATCAAACAAAGCTAAACAAAATGACAACAACAACAAAAACTGATTTTTTTAATCTATAATTTAGGCCACCATCAATGGAGGAAGTAGTGCTAAGTCTCCCTGTCCTTAATAGTGTTGTGCTACTTGAAATCTAACATCAATAAAAAAATTATATCCTACGTACCTATGCAAATATTTGTGTCAGCACACTCAGCCTCTGGCCACTCCAGCAGCACCCAGGACCAACATGGGCAGCTGTGCCCAGTGTAATTCCAAACTGCCATTCACTGAGAATAGATCTTGTCAGGCATAACTCTGACCTCTCACACACCAGAAATATAAAAAATATTTCACATATTCCTGTGCTTATCTGTCTGGATCTCTGGTCCCCTTACATAGAGTTAGAATAGGTCATTTCATGTATCAAATTTTCCCAAAAAGCAGATGATACTACAGCAAAATTGAAAAATGGTAATCAAGTATTAAAAAAGCAAACCTAAACAAAACAAATTAAAAAATACACAAACACACACACAAAACAACAACAAAACAAACACCACAAAAACAAACAAAAAATCCCAGACCTATCTTGTATCCTCTTTAAGATACAAAAGGAGTTTCAGGCTGCCAAGTGAAGTCATTTGAAAATAGCTGTCGCTTTGTTTCTCTGCTTTTAATGCTAATACTCATCCTGACCATTACTGTGCTTCTCTTAGAGGTGCAGCTGCACATGAAGACATTGATTTCCACTTGGAGACAAATTCAGAGATGCAGCAGTAACAATATCTCAGTTATATTTATGCTACCAGGGGAAGAATATAATCTGCTATGCAGTGAAATGATTGCTTCATTCAGGCATGTGGAAGATAATTTTGTATCAATAAAAGTATCAATATTTGCTCATCTTAAAACCTGCCAAAATTGTTGAACAGCTTTCTTGGTTTCATGTAAAATGATCACATATATACAATGTGTCTTCATAACACTTAAGACTGAGCTACTAGTGATGAACATGGGGAAAAATGCCACTGGATGATGTGTCTTCCATATAGAAACTTCCTTCATGAAAGATGTGTATTGATATGAAGAAGAAAAAAAAAAAAAAAAGCAAACCAACAAACAACACAAAAGCAATCAAGCATGTCAACAAAATTGTACATTAAAAGGAAGAGTAATAAGAATCATCATATGTCATCATATGTCAGCTGGAAGAGCTGATTCATTCACTAAGTCCAAGAAGTCGTAACTCCTGAGCTATCTACACTAAAAATTCACAGGCAGATTTTGGTGTTCATAGTCTGGTTTAGCAGGCTGAACCCTTTGTAACTCATCTCTGTTCTTACTCCCACTATGGTACATTAAAAAAAAAAAAAAAAAAAAAAAAAAAAAAAAAAAAAAGATTTATGAATCACATTTAACCAAAGTACTAATCAGAAAGTAAATTGTCATGTAAATAGAAAAAAAGAAAAACGTAACAGTCAATCATGAATCAACTAAAAAGAACCAAACAAACAACAACAAAAAAAAAACAAAAAAAAACAAAGAAACATCATCAAAAAAAAGCAATCCAACCACCCATAACAATTCAATACCAGTGAGAGTAATATTAGTCTAACCTATTGTATTCTACATAGATTCCTGAAATTAAAAAGTCTAAAAGGTACTTTTCATAGTCATTGAAAACTACTCTGAAATATTAATCTGAATAAAAAGTGATGGAAATTAAAAATGCAAGCCAAGTCACAATTACTGTGCTATGATAAATAAATATACTGTTAAAATTCCCTGGTTCAAACAACGCAGTAACACATTTTACTGAAAGTAAGCATTTTGCAAAACCTGTTTCTTTCCATGCAAGTGGTAGTGAAACACAATTCATAATGGGAGAAACAAATGATACATTAATAAAACCATGGATGAAAATTCCTTGTTTCTTGAGGGTATTTCTATCCAGTTGTTGACAGTGAAACTGACAGCAACAAAGGCTGGTCTCCTGACCCAGAAGACCACAATATTATCAGTGGATGCTCATCATTTCTTGAATAAGAGCTTGGAAGTGGTAGAGTGGATTGAACATTTGCCAGAAGCCAGGCTTTCAGGAGAAGATTCACGAAGATCAGAATAAAAGAAACAGTAGAGTGAAATTTTCACATTTGCAACATAAAAAATTCTAATGAGTCACTTGCATAATGTTCTTACAACTGAAATCTGTCTTTCCTCATTTCTTATGTTTGATGAAGAATCTTAAGCTTGCTTTCTACTATGTCATTTGAGAATATATTCTCCTTAAGCAGCTAAATTCTGTAAACACTTAGTATATAATATTAGATTTTTTTCTTTTTTTTTAATCTTATGTTCTTTCAAAGTCTCAAAATAAATATGCATTTATATACAAACTGTTTCTCAGACCAGATTTCATTCAGTAAAACATGTTTCTTACTAGTTTATAATGTAATTGTCACTAAGTACAAGCATAATGGCTCCTGCAAGAATATCATAAATAACATTAGTAACTACAAAGCTGCAAAGAAATCTATAATTTGCTTATCTGATTGTAAAATTTATATGGTTAATCAGCATTTAATATATACAGGGATCACTGAAGAGTTCTTGTAGCCATACATTTAGGAATTGGCTGCATTATTAATTGAATATGAATATGTTAGTGAATTATTAAGGATGGAAGACAAATACTTAATCAAGTCATTTATAAAGATATATATATATACAGTGTTACTATTGTAAAATAGCAGATAAAGCCAACTGAGGTAATAAATAATTTCTTTCCTCCATTTCATTCACACTACAGGGAACAGTCTAAAACAGTGCATTTTCCCAGGTGACCAAAGTACTGGATTTACTTCAAAGTTCTTGCAAATTGTTACTTCATAGATGAATGAAGTTACATTCTTTGAATTATTCAAATGCATATAAAAAATGCCAGGCTTTCCCTCTTTGACTTTGCCTATTAATGTGTGTCTCTGACACAGCCACTTGTCAACAAATACTGGCAGAGAAACTAATTTCACAGATGCTATAAGCTCATCGAATTGTGCACTGTTTTCTGGTTTTATTTTGTTTTGTTTTTGTTTTTGCTTTTGTTTTTTTTTTGTTCTGCGTGGTGAACATTTAGGATTAGTTCTCTCTAGTACTATCCCAATACAAACATAAAGCAGAATAAACACAAAAGTGACATTTACATTATATGTCAGAGTAGAAATGATATTTACATCCCCTCAAAAAACCTAACGTTCTGCAAACAGTAGAGATTTTATAAAGAGGATTTGCAGAAAATGGGAACAAAGAAAGAACAATGAGATCAGGGGATTTTGATTGTATAGGAAATACCTGAAATAAATTTTCATAAACAAATCTGTTTCCTTGCCTTGTTAGGAAGTTTTCCATGTGACCAAAGATGAAAAGCTGAGAGGGACGCAAACATGAAAGCTCGTGTCCTCTTCCAATAGAGTTCTGCCATTGGTGACTTAAACTAACTCAGATATAATTATCAAGAGAATAAATATCCATTTAGTATTTTGTAGTCTGCAGTCATATGATAGCATCACAGTTTGTGACAACACAAGAAGCTAGAAAGGAATGAAAGAGTAGGGTGGTCTGGGTCTAGTTTAACAGTTTTGGCTATCACTTGCATGAGGAACATTTGTCCTTTAAAAAGAAAATATTCATTTACAATTAAATCCTCTGTGTGAACGTGTGATTTTAATGATAAAAACTTGGTTAGGAAACATAAGTAACGTATTAAAAATGAAGAAACTCCTGTTTTTTCTCATCCCCCAAAATTCTGTTCATATAAACAGATTTGATTGTACTCACTTTATTATCTCTCTATTTATTTTTTTCTCCAAGCTGTCTTCACATATGAGAGAAATTTTGCCTCGCCCTGCTTCTAGATAGAATATGAGGTTCTTCTCCTCCTAGTCTGACTTCTAGAATACAACAAAAATTCTCCCATTAGATGACCTAAACTTGTTTCTTCTTGTACTGTCATGAGTAAAATCCAAGGATAAAACTGTCTTCCAAAGGCAAAAGTTCTGCAGTTTGATTTTTCTTTCTTTTTTTTTTTTTTTTTTCCTTCATACAAGTAAAGCGTTAGAGAAATAATAGTTTTTTTATAAAGTACTACATATTGGTCCATTGTGGGAAAGGACTTAGAAGCATTTCAAGGTAAACTAGACATGCTAAAACATATCAAGATGATGAGAGGGGGCTCTGACTCAATTCTTGTTCCTATAAAGAACTGTCCCTGTCTATGTTTTCCTTCATTAACTAACTGTAATTCCTTTGATTTTACTTTTAAATTTATTGTGGATCTCTTCCCAACATGTGTTAAAGAACGCTATAAGCATTTCCTTCTGAAAATGGAGGAATGACTTAACAGACTGTGAAATAATGTCATGCAGACTTATTGCACCAATGTGCCAATATCTTTATCTTCATTTTGACATCTCTCACTTATATTCTTGCTTCAGTCTGACCACTTATTTTAATTATAGGATTGGGAGTGCAGAGCTCAAAAAAACCCCAACAAAACAAAAACAAAAACAAAACACAAACAACAACAACAAAACCAACAACAAAAAGCAAAAAGCAAAAAAACCTCCAAAAACATCCCTGAGTTTTTCCTTCATCTATTTATTTTAAATTTATTTGACATTTCAGCTAAATGACTGATGGGTTTTACAACTTGAAAACATTTTAGTACTTCTCTAAAAGAAGCAGATGTATTGATATAAGGTGGGTATTAGCCAAATCAGGAAAGTCAGTCTGGAATGAAATCTTTGTTAGTGGACTCAAAGGACATAAATAAACAGAAAAATGAAGGATCTTAAGCTACTTTATCTTTTATTGCCTTGGCATCCAACACAAGGGTTAGAGTTCATGACAGGGATGATACTGAGAAGCTTATACTGCTGCCTAAACAGCGCTGTCCTATATTATTTTACCGAAACTGTTTTTGCTCAGTAGAAGAGATGACAGGTGGAAGCTTCTGGATTTCAAACGATACATTTTGTTGTAATACTAGTTGGAGGTGAGGTGAGTAGATAATAACGTTAGCATTACTTACTCCTAACATGGCATCTCCATCATAGACTTTGTTATGGGACAGTTCTATACACTTTACCATTGTGAAAGTTGAGAATGAAATTATCTGTGCTGATGTTCTGTCTGAGGCTAACGAGAAGACTTGTCTTTATCCTGGAAAAGAATCAATCAAGATCGTCTTGACAGAAGAATGGCAAGAAATGTGCCATGTTAACTATATCAGCATTGGAACAAACTTAATACTATACTAGTAACTTTCCTTCACTCTCGTAGTTCTGCTTTACTTTGATATTGGTGTTGAACTGTCCCAAAAGGCAGCAAACTGTGATGGGCTCAACAGCCATGAGGAAAGGCCTTTTTACTGTAAAAGAGAAGGAACAGTTTTCATTGCAAGCATATCAATAAAACATTGTGTTTCTATAGCCTAGCAGGGTTGGCAGAGATGCATGGGTATCTGTATCACTATGTGCTAGAGTGATGACTTGTACAAGAGGCATCCTAATTTCTGATGTCATAATTTTTTGTTAGCTTTGTGCTTTCAAAGTTTGCACAAGCAGTAGAACATGTGATGATGTTCTGTTGTGCCACTAAACAAAATAAAAACTATGAGAAACACCCTATGCAAACACTGAAATACCACTTGGACATTCTGCAAAAGTGTTTTACAAACAATGCTGTGTTTGTAGGTCAAAACTTGGCAAAATGAGGGTGTGGTTCCAGCCTCACTGCACAAGAGCTGGAAGAGGATCTTGGTATAAGGACTAGATTCCTTTGCTTATCTCTCTTATAATTCACTTTCAGAGACCTTCATAATATGAAATAGGTCAAAGGAAGTCATGTAGCCTATCTTCACTGACACCTCATGTGACCGCAGACCTCAGTTTACTTCTCTAGGATTTTCAATGAGGACTCTGTAGTGACTCTCCAGATTTTAGTCTTTATGCAGCTACTTGTCTGCTTCTAAGACATCTAACAGGATCTTAGAAAAGGAAAAAGGCTCTACTACAGGTATAGAAGAAGGAAAAACTAAAGTGATAAGGCTGTTAACAGTAAACTATTGAAGAAATAGGAAGGTAGGAAAATTAGAGAATATGTTTAAGCCAGCATTTCACTTACATGCACAGTTCTGTCTAAAACAGTGGTAGTATGAGACACAGTCTAAACAGAAAATGTTCTAAGCAGTGAAGTTACATATTCTTTATTGAAATTTTAGGTAACTATTTCTTAAGGAGGGTATGTTGTTATCTATTTCTAGAATACGATTGCGAAAAATTCAAGCAGATTTGAGGGGAAAAAAGGGGTATTTGAAGGAAACATGAATTAAATCATGGAGAAATGCAGGTAAAACTAATACTCTATTGAAAAACAGTGTATTTGTGGAGTAAATTATGCACAGAGTGTCATCTCATAAAGTATAATCATGCAGTGATGTATTCACTGTTTTTCAAGATTTTCCATTAGCTAACATGGCGGAAGGGCCTTTGTTTGTACTTCATATTTACCATAAGTTTGTGATGAATTAATTAATTAATATATCTGCAAAGTTTTGACAATAGAATAGCATGTAGCAGTTCCATAGAGCATAACCTGTTTTGTTTTTTTTTTTGTTTGTTTGTTTTCCACTGTATTCTTTTAACATTACTGTAAGTATTGCCCAGGGACATGTGTGTGTATGCAATCCAATGTTTTTACACTGGAAAATGTCAAAAATATTTGTTCTTACATGATGACCTTATTTTTATTTTTCTTATGTAGAAGAACATGGGAGCACTGAAGTGTCATTTTCTAGGGCTGCCCTGTTTCTGTGAAGGAATGAGGTGACCAGATTATGGGTTATTCGATCACTTAGGTGACTTGTTTTGGTGACAGTGCAAGGTAATAAGAAACTCCTTAAATACAACTTTCTCTAAGAATGTCTTAGAGTTTTAAAATATCCATACTTCTACATTCTATCCATAGTTCTGTGTCCTTGATTAGGACATGAGAGACAAGATTATACTAGGATCGTTTTCTTCATCTGCACAGCCTATGGCTGGCTTGGCAGCATGGAGTCTCACTGAAAACAGGGATGAGACATTCCTACACACCCCCTTCTTGCTGTATGTCTTGAAGAGACTGTTGTAGACCAGCTCCAACTTGCCAAAGGAATGAAGTTGCAGCATTCACCACAGAAAGGCCTCTGTCACACCTCCTGTCTAGCCAACTGCAAAGCACAGACATAGTCAGGTATAGGCTTATTTTTCAAATGCATGCTTTATTACCTGGGGGCACAGTGTGAATTCTTAGTTCAGAAGTTGAACCAAAAGGCAGCACTGCTTTTCCCCTGCATTCTTTACTTCCTACCAGTAGCATTCAGCATAAAAAATGGGCTTCAAATAATGTCCAGTGCCTCCATGCTTCATAATGAGATGTTAGCCACTAGATGCTGCTCATGCATAGTTACACACTCTTGTCTCCAACTTTATTGCTTCTCTCTGCTCCAAATGATACCAACTTTTGTACAGTTCTCTATTTCACAAAACTTCATATTCTTGAACACAAAGAAACGCCAAGAGGAGAAGAAGAATTGCATTAAAAAGTTTATCTGTCACAATAGAGATGACTCACTTAAAGACCCTTAGAAAATCCTGAGCGCACAGGGAGCATTTGACCCAAATGACTGGATTTATTCTACACTTGGACAGTCATGCTTAATTTGTCATTCTCATTAGCTAGATAAAATGTTATTAGTCCTCTTTTTTTAAGCTCATCAGCAAGCAGGGAAACTAATTAGATAAACATTTTGACTTCTGGAAGTGAATAATTAGCAAGCAAGTTATATATGGATGTTTAAAACTGTACCAGCCTTTTCTTCCTTGATTTTTTTGATTTTTTTTATTGTTATTTCTCTTTTTCTTTTTCCTTTTAACTTTGCATGCTTCATTCTTTTAGTTTTATACCTATAACAGCTATCACTTCTGTCATGAAACTGCAGCTATAAACTTCTTCATAATAATATCTGGGAGCGCACAGAGAAAAGGTTTTAGAATTGTAGATTTATTCTTTCTCTTGTCAAACTTTACTACATCTTCTCTCTGAAAATGTAACAGTTTAATATTCAGGAAAAAAAAAAAAAAAGAGGCAGAAAAATGTGTTTGTTATGTTTTCATTATAATAAAATTGTTAGTGGAATCCATTCAGTGTGGCAGTCAGGGCAGAGGGAATGTTACTGAAATATAAATAAGCAGTTTCATTCTTCCAATTAATTCTGATTTTCAAACAATGTTCAGTAGTTATTTTCTCCATGAGACAGTTGTACTGGTAATAAACTGAGACTTGACTAAGTTGTCTTCCAGCCAATCAATGACAATTTGATGCCTAGTGCTTAGTCTCTGTTGTTATCTATCAGTATCTGTTGCTTTCAAATTGGGAAGGTGACCTGCATAAACCAGTAGGGCAGAAGACTGTTTGAATTTTAGGTTAAATGCAACAGAAAATTTACCTCATAAAATTAAGAACTTACTTACCTGGAAATTGTTTAACTGTTTTTCCAGTACTATTAGCATTGATTTGAAGAAAAGCCTTGAGTTTGTATAAAAACAGACTAACTAACCCTAAGTTTTCTTGCTTGAACAGAGTGATAAATAAACACAATTGTCTCAGTCTGAGTCTCATTGAGAAGGCTATGGTTGGAGAGATCAGATATAATCCTTACAGACTTAGCACAATATTCCTTTTCTACATTCTTATGAGCTTGATAGCCGGGGACACCTATTTCACATGCATTAAAGCATAGAGAATATAGGGGAAAAAAAGCTAAATTAAGCTCAGTATGTATAGGTGAGGAATAAACAGTAGCAGTAGGATCATCCACCCTTGCTGTTCACTGTAATTGCTGCCTCACTGCAAAAATGTATATTTGAGGGAGAATGAGTGGCTCATGCAGTCCCACAGTACAGTGTGAATTTAGATGAAGCGCTGCCACATTTGGACCTGCGAGGTGACACTGTGTTTACTTTGCCTCGGTATATGCATCTGGAAGGTAACAGACTGCCACGTGCATTTCATTCATAGAGGGAGAGGGATGGTGGAAAAGTAAAGATAAGCATGGTTACAGAACTGAAACAAGGAAAACTAATCCATCAGAAACAGATGGGGATGATTCTCATAGAGCAAGAGACTTATATCACCAGTCAAAATAGGCTAGAAGAAAGATATACATAAGAAAAAAGCCTTAGAGATGCTTTTGTTAGTGTAGAATATTTGGCAAGTCAAAGAGGTATTGAAAGGTGTATTCTATGCTTTGATTAGGTCAGCTTGTAAGATAATGCTTAAATGGGATTGACTGTCTGCAGAAAGCAAAGCCCAGTTTGAAAAAGTAAATACGTCTGTTCAGCTAGTGCTCACTGATAGGACAGATTACCAGGAAAGAAAGTATTTTACATCATTTTGTAGCATCTATAAATGGATATAAATATCTAGATGGCATATAGAAATAGATATATTCAGAACTTCAAATATTTAGCAATACATTTATGTAAGGAGAACACTGTTCATGAGTTTATCAAAGAAAGGAAATGAGATTTCAGCTGCAGAAAGCCCTGATATGAGGATCCTTCCCATGCCCTTCAATATAACAGCTAAACAGGTACAATATTCTGGTAAACGTAGCAAGACATATCTTGATAAAGGAAGAGGAAATGTCTTATTTAAGATTTACTGGTGAATATAAAAATCCTCAAAAAAATAATTATTTGCATTTACTGAAAAAAAAATAAAATCTGGGGTCACCAAAGTGCATGATCACGAAAGGACAATAAAACATGTTATTTATCTATAATTTTAAAAGCCACATATTCCACAACAGAAATAAAATGAAACATGTAGAAGAACTAAGTTGAAGGCAGTATCAGTTCATAAGCTGACAGATGAGTTTGGGCTGTTGAGTATAGGGCTGGTTAGAGTTTTTTTTTACAGTGAAAAAATGAAGAGTGAAATTAGACTAGAATGAATTGGGAACCTTCCCAGGGCAATGAAGAATAGCATACCATTGTCTGAATGGGGAAAATAACTGAATATGTGTATTCTTCATCCAGCTCGGTAACACAGAGGTAAAGGTGCTGATAGCAAAAAATGGCAGAAAGTAACATAAGTGGTGACAACTGGACAGAACATGCAATAAATACAAACTGGCTCTCAAATACAACCAACATTTGGGCCAATTTTCCACGTAACAGATGTGAGAATTATTTTTCTGCAACACAATAACACAAATCTTTCTTTTTTTCTCCCACGTGCCCTTCTTCAAGCTTATTCTGAACAGTGTAATTATGGTGAACAGTATAACATTGTACTTAATGCACATGTTTTGTTTTCATGTTTGTGGAGAGCTGGATCATGCCACATTTGAAATGAAGAATCAACCCAAGTTGCTCATGCTTACTGACATCTGCATGCTAAATCTCATTGAAAAATCCATGCTGCTCTGGAAAGACACATGTTCAGAACTGGGCAGATCTGCTAATTGGCAAGGGCCTCATTCAGCAGCCTACATCTGTCTTCTACATAGCTCGAGGGCCAGAGCTGCCTCCCCTCAGATACTCTCAGCAGAATTGTTCTGATTCTTCAGATGACCAGGAGAGACCTCTCATCTTTCTCAGGATGCAGAGATGTAATTATAAAACTGTAAACTAGATGTGAGACTTAATTATAATGTCAAATAGATTGGATTTTAATCAGCTCTCTGGATATATGTTTAGGAAGGATTTATCAGGGCAATGACCTAATTTTAAGAGTACGGATTTCAGTTAAACATTCAGAAAACTATTTGGTTCAGTGCCTGTAAAGAGGAGACAGATAGATGTAGACCATTGCTTTTTAATGAGTCTATCTCAATCATGGCACAGGCTTTAGGAAACAAATTAATCTCTGATGTAACACTAAAGAGAATTACTGTGTAATAGTAATGATTCCAGTCTTTGTCCTACCATAGCAGCAGAAGCAGAGTGGAAGGAATGCTAAGAGAAAAGTTGGTAAAGTACATGAGAGGACATTACGGCGTGTAGAAATGTATGTTTAAACAAAAGTCATTGCAGGTACTCAGTGTGGGGGACAGGTGACTTATGGGGGGGTATGGTTCCATCTGGACTCACCTTGTTGAGTGTGGTGGGACATGGAACCATGGGACATGGAACCATGAACTAACTGCCTCGCTCTGAGTAGGAGGATGTCAATCCCATGAGTAGCAAGGTCTCACAGTTCCTACTGGGATAAGAATTCAGGAAGAACTCTGAAAAGGCTCGATCACACTGATCTCAGAAGAGAGGGCTGCTGAGAGATACTGCATTGATGCTGTGTAGTGACTGTGGGTGGCAGCAAGAACTGCTCTATCTCTTGAACAGGCATGGGCCTGGGCAGGATCCTTCCTCTTCAGTTACAGAACTTCTTATTGCAATTTTATGGGCTCAGTATTAAGAGTGAGCAACCACCTGGGAAGATTCTTCTATCCGAAGATGTTCATCAGTATCCCTTCTGGTCCTCCCTCTTTGGGCTTCTCTTACTTGAAGTAATTACTCTGAATCAAGCTGACAAGTTCAAAAATATCAATTTGATTTTGCCCAGGATTTTTTTTTAAAGAAGTGATCTGGTTCACAATAATCTACTAGCACTTTTAGGAACCATTTCAAATAAATCTGGCCACCACAGTGATTTTGAAGTATGGTAATACAGTAAAACCGAGTGTTCAATAGTCAGAAATGCTGCAGTTAAGGAAGACTGTAACTGTTCGTAAATGCACACACTGGTGTAAAAAGAAAGCACAACATCAAGATACACTGATGTAAAAAGAAAGCACAACAAGATCAAGATGGATTAGCACTCTGCTAATGACCATTTGAAAACACAACAAAGACATTCCTTAGCAGTGTCATTACACGTTAATTCTGGGGATTAATGTCAGATCCAATCACAACTTCTGTTGCAGGACTGTTTTCCTTTTACATTTTTTTTTTTTATTTTTTTTTTAAGTTTTAAAAAGAATTCTGTAGAAGACAATAGAATGGTGGTTTGGCAGGATTTCCCTTCCCATTCCATCCTACTGATGTTCACGTAGTTTCTAGCAGGGCAATGAAAATCACATATCTTTGCCAGGTTCTCAGTTTGACCAGACTGGTGAATGTTTCTCCTTGGATGACGCATTTATGCAAACTGTTGTTGTGCCCTCCCAATAGCGTTTATCTCTTTAAAACATTTGGCTATGGTATAAATGGGACATTTCCAGTAGAACAAACAAAACAGGAAAAAAAAAAAAAAAAAAAAAAAAAAAAAAAAAAAAAAAAGGGAAAAAAGAAAAAAGGAAAAAAAAGGGAGAGAGTAGATCAAAAAGCCCTCCAAGCATTTTAGATACTATTTTTGATATGGGAAAAAGTCGAATTTGGATTGTGAGGGAAGCAGAGCTGAGAAGAAATGTCTTTGAAATAGAGAAACTCTACAAAATTCAGGATATCTTTAAACTTTTTCTTTTTTCATTTTGTACTTAGACTGCATGCTTAAGTAATCAAGCTCAATGGGATACTGAAATAATAGGTCATCTACCAGTAATACTAAGAAACTGCTTTTTTTTTATTATTATTATTATTATTATTATTTTAAATGTAAAAACATAGCTATGCTAGAAAAGCATGCTTTTCTGAATAGTTTTGAAAGTATAAGTGAGTTATGGTATCCTACCTGATACACAGTGAAAATTGTTTCTTCATTTTAAATTTCTACACTAAAATACATGCAAAAGATCAGAGCTGAACTCCATACATTGTACCTGAAAGCCATTACCAGTCATAAACTCTCAGACCAAATGAGAAGAATATTTACCAGGATTTTATACAGTTAAAATAAACTACTGTTCTTATGAAGTTATATTTCTGGGAAAATGAAGAACTATTTAATACAGTTTCCAATTTAGAAGTGTGAACGTTAATGCTCATTGGTTTAGGAAGGCTGGTAAAAGCGTATCATTCCCCACTAGTAAAGAGAGATCTCAAGTTTTGCTATACGATTATGGTGGATATATATAGTTATTTCCAGTATTTGGATTTGAGTAGAGACACTAAATTTTATATCATTCCTGGTAATACTGCACTTGAACATAACAGCCCTATTATGAACCTGGCATTCATATGGTCATAACTTTTATGAAAATTCTCTGCAAATGATTTCCAGATGAGATTTGGGAATCATGCATGCATGTGCCAAAATTGAACAAAAGATCACTTTTGTAATGTAAAAGTAAGCTTCAAAATTACTCTTAAGAGTCATAGTACATTTTATAGGATGTAAACCTTTTTTATAAAGATCAATCACAGAAACTTTTTTTCTGAATAAAAACACCTCTCTATCACTTTAAAGGATATTCATGTGCAGAAGAAAACAAGTGAAGTGTGAAAATCACAGTCTTGAATTTATAATCTCATTAATCACATTTTCTGTAATTGCAATTCTTTGACTTTTAATATAGCAAAGATAAAAATACAAATGAAAGATTATTCTATGATAAAGGTCATGTTAATGTAAATCCTTAAATCCCCGAACAGTTTTTACATGGAAATTTCAGATACTTTTGCATAAAAAATGCATGGCTTTTAATCACCAGAAGGGTGTAATTTTAATGTTTAAGGTATAACAAAGTCCTTTCTGATATGACTGCCATACATCATGTTCAGAAGTGTAGTTAACTAAAGCAAGATTGGTTTGTTAATACCATATGCAAAGGTTTAAGAAGAGTTTTAGGGGCATATGTGTTTTCTCGGGTTCTATTTTGTGTTGAAATCTTGGCAACAAAACATTAAAAAGTTAAAATCACATTTCATCTCTGTGTTGCAGTAGCATAAGTTTTGGAAGCCTTAAATATCTTGATGTCGTATCAGTGACAGTGACATTGATTCACTTTAGTGCACTGTGTAATTCTACTAACATTGTCCTCTCACAATTGGATTCTACTCAAATTACATGGCAAGTAGCAGTGTATTTTAATTAAGAACTGCTGCCGTAAGCTGCTGTACCGATAGTATGAGAAAATAGGAGCTGAGCTACACTGTAGGAAAAGAGGAATGGAGCTGCCTGTCACATAAAGAGCCCATCACCCAGCTTTGGAGCAGTGTTTGAAAAGAGTGATATGCCAGCACAGAGGATAAAAGTGAGGCTGCAGTTGCAAGCAGAACAGTTAGACAGTTGTATGCATAAGAGTGAAGAACAGATTTTCTAGTTTTTATTGCACTTTTTATTTTACTTTAGGAAGATAAATGGGGAAAAAAAAAAAAGAAAAGAGACATAGTTATGGGATGGTAAAAGGGTTTTTTTTGCGTGGGGAGGTAATGGGCATTTGGAAATTAGTAGCTGAAAAACACCATATACTGTGTGGGTGGAAAAAAGCCATTAAAAATTACATGATTTTGGCACCTCTGTCCAAAATGTCACAGACTTTCCAACTTCCTGTCTGCGGGTTTCTGTCCCAGGTGATAAGCCAGCACCCACCCCAAGCCAGCTCACTGCCCCTACATCCAGTGGGACAGGGCCAAACAGAGGATACACAGGGGTGAGGAAGGTTATAGGTCAAAATAAAGACTGAGAGAACACTCCTTGGTTGCTGGAAAAATAGACTTGAGGAATTTAACTTAATTAATTGCCAACTAGCATAAATATTTAATTACCTATCTGAGTACTTGGAAACAAAGAAGAAAAACATTAAAAACACCTCTTGTCTCCATTTCCCAGACTTCACTCTAAGCGTCTCTCCTTCCCCCCTTGTCATTGCTGCAGATCACACTCAGTCCATTTAGAGAGGCAATGAGTGAGGCAGGAAGTGCTGGGTAATTGTGTAGAGATTTCATTCTGCTGCCCTTCTCACACATTTCCTTTAATCTGGAGTGGGCCTTCCACAAGCTGAAGTTGTTTCAGAAATGCCTGCTCTGTACTGGGTCACCTCCTCCTCAGGATCTGGATAGGCATCTAGGAGATATGGTTTAGGGGTTTTCTGTAGGTATGGTAAAGGGAGGATGGTTGGACTACATGATCTTATAGGTCCTTTCCAACCTTGTGATTCTATGATTCTACAATTCTATGATTCTCCTTGTTTCAGCTTGGGGTTGCCCTTTCACTCCAGTGTTCTCCATGCCTGTTCACTAGTTTCTGTTCTCCCTTTCTCAAACTCTCCCCAGTGTGCCCAACTGTGGCTACTGGGCCTGGCTGTGCCCTGTGGTAGGGCCATTGGAGCCCAACAGCCTCAGGGATGACTCCTGGGTATCCATACCTTGTGCACTATCAGAAGTATACCAAAAAAATTCCATACAGTCATCATAAGTTGAAGGTCTGGTACACAAGCGACACAGTAATCACACAAACCAAAACTACCTGGGTGCATTGTAGAAGTGTTATCAGAGCAATGCTTATTTCCTCAGTAGTTTGTGGCTGAAACCGTCTTCTCCATCAGACATGTGGGAAAACAGGCAGAAAGAAGATGTCCTTCCCACCTCACTATCATGCATCCAAGCTGCTCATGATCTAGCAGTAAGCACCAGAAGATGGTAGAGTTAGTGTCAACATCCATGCTGTTAATGGTGAGCCATCATCTGTTCCTCCTGTGACGTTTCCATTGTTGGATCAAACACAAAACTGCACCTATGGCAGGAAAGGCTGAAGCTCCACAGATTCATAATAAAGCTCTGGAACACCCTAACTGCAACTCTTCACTGGCAAACATTGCTTGGCCTGGTTAAAGACCCATCGGGGACTGTACAACACAGCAGTGTCCAGATGGAGGGGAGTCAACAGCAGAGTCAGAACTTTTATGTGGTGTACTCCTAAAATATTTTCTGGACACTCTAAGACAAATGTGAAAGCAGTGCTAAATTCTCCCATGGTAATTCAATGTATTGCAATCTTATCTGGTTTATATTCTATGATGTGAAGAAAATCAGATGATGTCGGCTTTATTTATCCTTTGGAACTGATTTTCTTCCAGATACTGTTGCACAGACATGGATACTATACATGCATCCCTTGCTATTCAGAAAAGGCAATGAATTCAACACAAAAAACTTTATTTAAAAGCCATTTGGAAGATTTAATCAGAATTTCAGAGATCAATCAACTTCAGAAGTATGTTCTTAAAAAATCCTATTTTCAAGGAATCTTCTAGGAATATGGCGTGTACATTCAAATATTTTAGTTATGGCTTCGAATGATCCATTCAGTCAAGGCTGTCTGGCTTTAAGGAACCTCTTGACAAATGTGTGTTCTGTAAGTGGTTCTCACCAATCACCACAGCACTGAACTTTCATGGTAAACTTTTATCAAAGAAAAAAAAACAACAAAAAGATGTTCTCCTTAGCCATGCAACTACATTCAGTCTGATAGGTACTGATATGTTTTAATCAAGACAGACCAGCATTCTTTCATTGAAGCCACATTTAAGCCAATCTTACCATCTCACAGTTTTGCGTATCTTTGGAAAAATGTCAAAAGCCCCACAGAAACATGTGTCTGCCTACATCAAACTTGCTGTAGAAACGTTTGCAATACACTTAATCTGCCATTAATACAGTGTTGTTTTCAAAAATTCACATGTCACAGTTGCATTTAACAGTCAAGATAAAGATTATTTTCAAATTCAGTAAATCAGATTTGAACTTCCAGTACTTGAAGGGAGCATATGAACAGGAGGGGGAAAGTCTGTTTACGAGGATGGACAGTGATAGGACAAGGAGGAATGATTTTAACCTGAGACAGGAGAGGTTTAGGTTAGATATTAGGCAGAAGTTTTTCATACAGAGGGTGTTGATGCACTGGAACAGGTTGCCCAAGGAGGTTGTGGATGCCCCATTTCTAGAGGCATTCAAGGCCAGGCTGGATGTGGCTCTGGACAGTCTGGTCTGGTGGTTGGTGACCCTGCACACAGCAGGGGGTTTGAAACTGGATGATCATTCTGGTCTTTTTCAACCCAGACCCTTTTGTGATTCTATGATTCTAGGATTCATTCCTTAGATAAGCATTTTTTGTGGAAAATATAACTCTAATTAATTCCATGCATGCCTTAAAACATTTTCTTTCAGTGGTTTCTCTGCCTCTGAATTTACTCAAGTTTCAGATTATACAGGAAAGATCATGAGAAGATCACGGTAAAATCTGATGGCAGGAAAAGATTTTCTGCCTTAATGATATAAAATACAGTTTATTGACAATTATTCACATTGTATTGATTATGCAGAAGAGATTGCAGGATCGCTGAAGATGTTCCTTATTTAAATTATAAAGTGCTACTAAGCAGAAAGTTAGAATTCCCAAATTGCTAAACCAACTATTGAAGAAGCCTATCAAACTTGATAGCTTTGGAAAATATATTCAAAGGCTTATGAAAAAGAATTATCTTGAGAATGGAGTGTGTGTTTCAGTATGCTTACATCAAAAGATGTGCACCATTGGACTGTGCAGGACTGAATGTAGATGGTTAAAAAGCCCTTTATATACCTTTCTTCTGAAACTGATTTTAATTTAGAGTTAGTAAAGGTGTTAATGTCAGTGCTATGTCTACATTAATGTGACTTCCTCATGATGATAGTTTGAGATTCAGCTGGATCTGCTGACATGTTCAGCATTATAACAGGAATAAATTTCTCTGTTGTTTAGGCAGAAAATGGAATATATTTGACAAATTCTTCATCTCCTACAGAGGTTCCTTTCATACAACACATGGATCTACTACCTATTAAATAAGGGTCTAATTACATTCAAAAAATTGTAAATAATTGTAAATGATCTACACTGAATGAATAAAATCAATCTCTTTATACAGTAGTCATAAATTATATTATGCCATTGAGAACTGTGAGGGACTTTACATAAAATATTATCTATGCATACATAAATACTCTACTGGTTATCTTGTGGTTTCATAGATTTAAAATGCACTTACACAAGGCTGAATGGAAAAACACCAGTATAAGACTAATTGAAAATGTTATTATTACAGCAGAATATCAGACTTCAGGATTGTATCTTTATCTTCAGACTAAATTTCACTGAAGACATTTCTATGGAACCCTCATAGAGCTCTGTGAAAGAATTCTTGTGAAAATGTTACCAAAATGTCTAAATTAGATTTGTTTAATATTCAATTGGTCATGGTGACTTAGTAGATTAAGTGATTAATTGATTGTGCACTCATGAATATCAGCACGTTAAATAGAAACACACTTTTTTACTCTAAATTCAATAACTAAGAATTTGAGCAGTGATACAATAGTAGCTGGCTGCATATAGAAACTACATCTCTCTTTGAAATGATGTCACAACCTGAAATATTTGGGGAGAAGAATAAAAAAGGGGAGAAACTGTTCCCTATTTTTGATAATTCTGAAGCCTTCAGCAACCTGTAGTAATCTAGAAGAAGTAAGTGGCTGTCAGCAAGGGAAAAGGAAATGAATAGACTGATCTGAGAAGTCTGTTGTTTTCCCTTAAATTTGATTAGCTGCAGAAGGGAGGATCTCACAGTCCATCCTATATCCTGTTACCTAGGAATTATTCCAGCATGATCTCAAAACTGACTTGCATATTCCTTCTGCACTTGAAGGGAGGATAGTGTTTGAGGAAGAGAAGCTCTATCTGCATGAATCTCTTGAGAATGGGTGCTAAAGCAACTGGCGGTGAATCTGCAAGGAAGAGCGAGACAAGTTTTATTCAGAAGCTCCTTAGCTATGCAAAGAACATTCAGAAAATCTATTTTATATTTATGAGAATGCCACATACTTAGAATCATAAAGTTAATTTCCTGCACAATAACAGAAAATCATAATAATAAAAAAAGCAAAAGACTTCTGAATGCCAAACAGGATTTAAAAAACAAAACAAAACAAAAGTAATATTTTCCCAAGCTTAAAACTGCTTTATTTTAATTTATGTTAATGTTTACTAAAAGCAAAGAACTCCAGGTACAACATCCCCTCATGGAATATTGCTATCTTATTGATTATTATAAATTATTAGATAAAGTTTGAGAACATTTATAGATCACGTTCACATATTATGTAATAGTTTGCATCTTAATAGATAGTACAGAGAAACTGCAAATGAAAATAGTTGTCATCTTAATATTAAAACCATTGACTTCTTAATGCATCTGTACATGTGTGCTGCTGTTTATTAATTGTGTTACCAAAACACAATGTAGTTGGTATCAAAATAAGTTACACATTTTGTATCTCTACAGGAAAATCTGAAATGTTTAGTCTCTCTCTCATTGTTTCCTGTTAGAAAAATAGTTTCTGTAGCCTGCTTACTTCACTTCAACTGATGAAACAGTGTCATTTCCAGAACATTTCCAATTTCCCATCTGATTAAAAACCAAATGCTAATCCAGATAAGTGGTAGACATCAGCTTTTCCATGAACACTAGAATGTTAGCACTTTCAGGTGAGATTTAGTCAGAGATGGTATTTCTATGCAGAGCAGAAGAAAGGGAAGGCAAGTTTCAGCTTGTGAAAGGACTTGACTCTCTTTTCTGCATACTTAGACTTATTTTTGTTTTATTTTTAAAACAGTGTGGATGGAAGTGCTGTTTGTATTGTGTATATTTCAATAAATCATGATAATCATTTAGATTGTTTGTGTGTAAATATGCAAACCAGAACTGCCGCTAATGTAGCATGACATTTCATTATTATTGTTGATAGTGTTTGTTTATTTTAGGAACTAATTCAAAAGATGCACATTTTGTACTTGAGTACTACTTTGTATTTCACGTTAAGGTCACATTGACCAGAGTAATCTGTATGAATGGAAAAGAAAAGAAAAGAAAAGAAAAGAAAAGAAAAGAAAAGAAAAGAAAAGAAAAGAAAAGAAAAGAAAAGAAAAGAAAAGAAAAGAAAAGAAAAGAAAAGAAAAGAAAAGAAAAGAAAAGAAAAGAAAAGAAAAGAAAAGAAAAGAAAAGAAAAGAAAAGAAAAGAAAAGAAAAGAAAAGAAAAGGAGAGAAGGTGAGTAAGAGAGAAGGAGAGAAAGAGAGAAAGAGAGGAGGGTAAGAGAGAAAGAGAGAGAGGAAGAGAGGAAGAGAGGAAGAGAGGAAGAGAGGAAGAGAGGAAGAGAGGAAGAGAGGAAGAGAGGAAGAGAGGAAGAGAGGAAGAGAGGAAGGAAGGAAGGAAGGAAGGAAGGAAGGAAGGAAGGAAGGAAGGAAGGAAGGAAGGAAGGAAGGAAGGAAGGAAGGAAGGAAGGAAGGAAGGAAGGAAGGAAGGAAGGAAGGAAGGAAGGAAGGAAGGAAGGAAGGAAGGAAGGAAGGAAGGAAGGAAGGAAGGAAGGAAGGAAGGAAGGAAGGAAGGAAGGAAGGGAGGAAGGAAGGAAGGGAGGAAGGGAGGAAGGAAAAGAGATATTGTATTACCGTATTTGCTCAAAATGTCAGAGGTAGTCCAGGATTTGTTTAATCAAATATAGGATCATTTATTCCAAAGAGAACAGTTGTGCTCTTTATTTCTGTGGCTGCTATAAGGAGATGTGTTATCTGTTCTCAGCAGAGCAAGCAAGCTAGTTGTCTTTAGCTGTCTCTCTTTGAACAGAAAGACAGATTTCCTTTTATTGTTTCCTAGTCTGGTATTGATGAGTACATACACTTTTCTGCCCTATCTATACTTGGCATTCATTAGCTTAGGAACAACAAATACAGTATTTTTATTCCACACTCTTCCCACTCCAGTGAATTGGTTATTATAAGAATAACTCCAGCCTTCAAAGTGTTTATCTATCAAAAAATGTCAACTAGAGAACAGAATGAACTTTTATTAGACAGTGATTTCTTCATAAAACTTGCTGTTAGGACAGCTTAGGCATGTGATAGAAAAAACACTTGTGAGCGAAGTAAAACACACATGGAAAACTTTTGGGTGGGAGCAATTGGGCTCATAACTTCCTGACTAGGGACCTGCCAGGCAAAGGAAGGTCTCACAAAGGATCAGCAGATGCCTGTGTCCAGTTACTGACTGCTATTTATCTTGTCCTCGGGATGCAGCCATCTGATGGGGAAAACAGGAACTTAGCTGGCACACAATCTCGTGAGAGATAACAAGAGTAAGAAGAAAGGATTTCATGTTTATGTTAGTAACAAGCAGAAGTACAACAAAGATATCAGCTTACCACAGAAAGTGGCTGGCAAATTAGCTACAAATGACAAAAGAAATGTTAAACTGCCTTCTTTGCTTCAATCTTCATGGATAAATTTAGACCCCAACTCTCTGTGTCATTAAATAGTAAAGCAAATGGTAAATCCTCAAGGAGATTGAATCTAGGGAACATCTGTACCAAAAGGACATCTACAAGTCATTCATAGAGACCCTGATAATTAGGCCACTTATGGGGGACGGAGGAAGGGGCAAATGGAAGGTCTGAGAAACTACATACCAGTATGCATCCATTCATCCCCTGGGAGAATTTTATAACAGGTCCTAAACTGAAGTTATTTCCAGACACATGAAGGACAACAAGGTGTTAGGAAAAAGCTGCAAAGGATTCACCAGGACTCATGATAGACCATCTTCATTGCCTTCTGTGACAAAACAATTTATTCACTGAACAAGAGGAAAGCTGTGAATGTCAGCTACCTTGATTATAGCAAATTGTCTGACATCTTCTCTCCACAATATCCTTTTAAATTGATCAGATACGGATTTAACAAATGGACCAGAAGAAAGATGAAAAACTGGCTAACAGCCAAGCTCCAAAGTTTGTGGTTAATGACTCAAAATTGAGCTGGCAGTCAGTCAAAAGGGAATTTTCTCTGGGGTCGATATTGCATCCGATACCATTCAGTATCTTTAAAACAAGGTAGAAGATAAAATTGAAGTTACCCTTACCAAGCATGGGCATCAACAATCTAGGAGGAAGGGCAGATATTCTGGAGAGAAAAGGCACAATTCAGTGAGACTTTGACAGGTTGCAGGATTGGACCAATAAGAGCTGCATGAGAATAATCTGAATTCCTGCATCCAAGACAAAAAATTCCTTAGTAGCAGTACAGGATGAGATCTAACTGTCCACTGAAAACATCCATAGGACAGCATGCTAAAAATGGGCATCCTACTTGCAATGAAAACAAGCCACGTCCTAAGTTTCATCAGTAAGATATTCTTGCTGATGAAAACAAGGTATGTGATTACTATTCCATTTCAATTGGCACTTATTAAGCTACACCTGAAATACCACATATATTTTGGTCTCACTAGTTCCATCAAAAACACTGAAATGATCCAATGTAGCACACCAAAATGAGTAATGAATTGGAGAACATGACATATGGAGCTGGTTTCCAGCTGGTATAATTCAGAATCAAAACAGATGAGAAGTACAGTACTGGCCCAATTACAAATCGGCCCTCCGAACTGTACGTCAGCAAAAGTCCCAGAAGGAATTTACACCTGATTGTTATTCAGAAGGAACTTCAATGCTCTACTTAATGATATGCTGCATAGACTCTGTATTACTAGAATGACACGTAGCTAAGGAATAAAAACCAGCCATTACATCAATACCTTCAGATGTCTCCAATTTTTTTTTGTCAGTCGCTTATGTTTCAGGAAAATTATATTGTTGAAATGCCAGATGCTTAAAGCAGAAGTGAGTCTCCTCTGTATCAGATGTTTCCTTGCTACAAACTTCAGTGTACATATTGATAGCCTTTTACCATCATTTATATTAAGACCTGTCTACATAGTTGTTTGTAGTAGTAATAGCCAAGATGTTTCTCAATAAATTGATATTAATTTTTGGACCTGAAACAGTCTGACTATAATAACAAGGTGTATAGCTTGGAACAATATAGTCTCTGCCCACGGTGCAGTTAAGCTCATTCCTGATTTCCAAAAGAAAGAGCCTTAAATTGCTTTGTAACAAGTGAAATTGTCTTACTGGAATTAACCTTTGCAACTCAGGACCTGAGACCTCTGTATCATGCCATAAGTGTATAAAATATTACCCAGGCTGCAGTACTAAGCCACTGTCTCTTGTTACACTATGTTCTTTGTAAATCATGTAAGTAAATAACTTCACCCATGTTACCTATGGAATCTCCATGTTCCTGGACTTAAATATGTTGCAGTTTTTCATGTTTTGTCCAAATGTTTTTTTCTTTTTTTCATCTCTCTCTCTAATCACTTAACAGCTCTTTTCCTTACATCTATTGAAAAAGGGGGAAAAAAAAAATAAATCAAACTCAGACATATTGGTTTAAAAGAACACATTTCCATTGAAAAGGCTTGCAAGGTCTTTGATAAATAACCACAGCTTGTCTTTTATTCTTACTGCACAAGCAGTTCAAATCACAGAAAATGTTCTGAGAAACCATGAGCTTGCTGTTATTTGTATATTCCAAGGGTGTATGCTGGAATTATAGTGTTTTGACCAGTATCTGTATGAACTGTGTGGTCTCCAAGAGCATAACATGAAACCTTAATGTATGATATAGTATGAGGGAAGGCTGCACTGTATGTAAACTTGCCCAGGCAGTCTTTGGAGCTGATTATGGAGAAAATTGATTTAAGAGTATGTCATAGGGAAAAAATCCTATGTTCACTCAGTTTAAAATTAATCAAGATATAAGTAGTTAATTAGTTCATTTATTTATTAATAACATGTAACTGACTAGTAGCCATCCTCACTTCCAGGGTTGGTATCAGTAACACAACACAGAAATCACTATACTAGCCACTTCCAAAAAAGTTAGTAAGCACCTTTACAATTTTCTAAATATTTAACCAGTCACCAAAAATAATGTCACAAATACACATAAAATCATACATTCTTGTGGTTACTATCACCACCATCCCTTCATTACAGAATATATGGATTACAAGGACCATTTCAGAAATGTGTGTTGCCCTATTTGTGCAGTCCTGTAAAGAGACATGGGTGTTCTATGGATATCTGTGCTGTTTTTCACAACCTTTTCTCACTAGCCTGTGCCACTGAGGAAGCATTGCATGAGCTTATGATCACAAACACAAAGTGTGGGTCCCTGCTTGTCCAATGAGGTCACTGCTCTCTGTCTGAATCAGAGGTGTGATGCCAGCACTGAAACATCTGGTAGTGTCAAATTAGGTTGTGATTGCTCCTGCTTCTACTCTCTCTTTTCCTCTTACATATTCTCATGTTTCTTTCACAGTTCTTTTAATAATTATTATTTCTTTGTTTCAAAAGTCTAGTTAGAGTTCCTCCATTACTGTTTAATCCTAGGTGGTGGTTGTCTTCATCTTAAACACCATCACTTTTTGGCAAACACTCTACTGGACAGCTTTGTGTATTTGATCCACAAATGCACAGACACTGTTTAACTTCACATTCTTACTAATAAGAGTTGATAGTATTTAATACTTAAGTCTTAAAAGTCTTTATACAAATGATGCATGAGCTGCATGAACATCACCACAATGGAACACTAGAAAGAACTTCTGAGAACAGACATCCTTCATTGCCCAGATTTGAGCATTTTCACGATAATAAACAAGCATAATGCTGTAGTTCGTCCTTTAAAATCCCGAAGCTTGACTATGACACTATGACAAGATTCTATGGTCTGAAATGCAGCATAACTGAAATCTGAATTCATAATTAGGATGTTCATAATATGTCAATATAGGTTCACATCAAAAAGAAAAGGTGGCTTGAATATTATTCTACTACAGATGGCACTGCAGGCATATCCCTAATTGCTTATTTACATTCAATGAATTTGTCTACTTGCTTAGATATCCAATCTTTGAGGACTTGTCTAGCCAAATACGGAACATATAGAAGGAGATAAAGCTTAGCTTCATTTTTTTGTTCTTAAAAAAACACCCTTCCTTCATAATTACACCTGTTTTCCAGAGGCTATTTTGTTCCAGTGTACTAATATGAACTGTAAAGTATGTTTTCATTCCCGAAACAGTTTCTTCCTCCTGTTTTGAAATGCTCTGCCTGCCAAGGGAGTTTTTGAAGCATTTGCTTGTTCTTTATGCAATTATTCTTTTGTTTAGCTTCCTCTGTGATACCGGAGAGGCTTCCCAAACCTGTATCTTTTTGCAGTTTTTAAAGGCCAATATTCATTTTAATTATCCAGTATGAAAAGCTCTTACAATTAAAATTGCACTTCTCTTGCCACCTGATGCTTACTTGACAGTCTTCTGTGTACACTGTACCACTTCATGACATAATCTTAGGATAAAATTTTGCAAGACAAATGAACACTGGCTCTGGGAAAATTCTTATTTAAAAACTATCCTTCAGAACTTTAGAACCATCTTCCTGGACTACAGACGAGCACCAGAAAGATGGAAGGGAAATAGCAAGAAAGAGAAGCAAGGCATAGACTGGAGTAAGGCATGCTCCTGCTTGGGCTGCTTTGAGTAGGATCAAAGACATCCTGTGAACCTCTGCTGACAAAATATATGAACTGCCTTGGCCCCAATGAGAAAATAAGCTTGTTTTAAATTATAGACTAAATCAGTACCTTAAAACATCTGTGAGATCTGCATATGAGTCTTTATTTGCTTTGACTACTACTGTTAACAATTTGTGCCACAAAAGTTAAAGAGAGGATTTGGAATATTATTAATGATGCAGTATATACAATCATTTGGGCTAAATGCCCACTTACCAATGATATACTTTGGCTCCTTGTACAAATCCTAGACCTCTTGCATATTGAGATGATTACACTCTATGTGCATCAAGAGACAACAAAAATGCCGTGATATCAGCTGGGAGCTCTGGGAGTTCCCCAGCTGATATGTGACAGAGGGAGCAGGATGTTGCATAATTCCAAAAGACTGTGCCTTTTTAAAATCTGACTAATTTCTTCTCTATTATTATCTATTTTTAAATGCTTATTTCTTAGTGTGTCACATGGCACTAAAAACACCTCTGGGGAGGCAAGTAGTCTGTGAAACTGTTACTTATTCAGTTATGACAGTATCAATGTTTCTGCACAATTTTATGTTATGGAAAGCATACGGTCAGTTATGAGGGTGGGGGAGGAGAAGGAAAAAAAACACAATTTTTGAATAAATGTGTCTGAAAGGTGGTGTGTGCATAGGACAGGAGCAAAGAATTGGAATGAAGCACTAAGGAATGTCTGTATTGGCTCATGTCTGGTGTATCGGCTCTGCTTGTAAAATCCCTCCACAAAACTTACATTTACAAGGAGGATATTTGTAACAATTTACTACCTTGAGCTAAAGGGGTGTTACAAGCCAATCTGTTTGGGACCTTCAGATGAAACACTTTTTATTTTTAATAAGTATGTGAAGCAGCACTCAGCAACAGAGCACAGCTGCAAGACAGAACAAGCATGTTTCAAGTGAAAACACATCACTGAAAACAGAAAGGTAAAAACATGAAGTGAATATTAAACTCCATTTTTTCTCACAGTGAGAAAGAGAAACAACGGGGAGAAAAGGACCCGATCTGGATGTGATTATGTTACTGAAAAGAACTCCTGAATTACTTTGACAAGCAAGAGAGGAAGTGAATAACTTGTTACACAACTGAGAACTTCAATATATCTGTAACTTCAGATGCCACATGTTTACCAGATTAAGTGAGCTTTGGGGTGGGGGTGACACATATGAGATTAGGTTATCACAGAACAGTACATCTAAGAAAAGGATTATCCCTTTTCTAGTTGTCATCAACTTCAGTCACAATATCCTTATCGCATTTTCACACATTCTTTCCTCAGAGTGCTCAAATCTGCCCAGATGTGTGCCAAGACAGGCAAGGTTTTACCTCTCTGCCCTCCTTCCTCTCTCTCGTTCTCTCTTCCCTTAAGTTTCTCTTCTTTGCCATTTCACTGCTTTATAGCAAATTCCCTATTCCTGCACTACTTGAGCATCACAGTCTTTAGGCACAGGGTTTGTCAATGCACTGTTTGGGGAAACCCAGTTTATGCCTGGTACAACATGCTGTTCATTATACAGGTCAGATACAACTACAGTATTTTCTATGAATCTATCTGTAGCTTGGAGGGAGGGAAATAACCGAAGTGGTTTGGTTCAGGTCTCCACATTTTAACAGCAGAGTGATTTGTGATCTTGTGGCGTGACCAGTAAAATGACTGACTGTCCTACAGACTGCAAGATAACAATAAATACTGGGACATGAAGCTAGTTGCTCTTCTTTCAGCAGTTTAGGGGGCATAATTGACTGAGCTGAGGTTTTCCTCAAAAATTAGTTGGTAATATTTTCTTCCTGCCAGAGTATGTAGTGTCATGAACAACCTTTTGTTTCAATTAAAACACATTTTTAAGTTTTGTGCAACAAAATTCACCATCTCAGCCTATCAGACATGTCTCTGATTATATTGATGTGAATATATATAATAATAAGAAGAATAAAGTAATTTTTAAATTAGACACAGGAACAGAATTTTATGCACTGAATTTGTTTACCTTCAGTTTTCTGGATCTAGTCACAGCCTTGCTGTGATATTATCCTGTTATCAAGTTGTCATTTCCTACTAGGGTCCTCACATTCCTTATAACATTATAACACATAACCCATTTTGTGTTATCAAAGAAAAAAGTGTGCTTGATTATGTGTTTACACCTCTCTCACAGAGATGATCAAACTGCATCACATTGGTTAACATTATGTCTGCTGGGTAAAATGAGGTGTGAGAGGAAGCAAGTTAGTAGGGTGCACTGGCACTGATATCACTTGATCTTGGATGTTGACTGCTTGCCCAGGTCAGTGCTTTGCTCTGATTTCTCATCACTTCTCCTCAATCCATGACTCTCAAACACAAAATGGTTTTCTAAACTGTTTCAAGAAACCTAGACACTCCTGGCTTAAAATCTGTCTTATGATTTGTGAATGGTGGGTGCTATAACTGGAAATCTATCCTAGCTGGAAGAGGAAAATGAAACACAAGCCTTTTTAATTCAAAGGATTATCCTTCTGTATGTGCATACAAGCATCATCTTAGACCTTTCTGGATGGCAAACTACACAGGGAACTGACATTGTGATTGTCCACCAGAATTCTCCCTTTTCATACTCTATAAGTGTCAGGATGGCATTTCCTCACTAACCACAATGCAAGTCACTTCTATAGTACTTCACATTGCACTGGTTCACATGCACTTCACACGGTACCTGCTGACAAAAATAAATAAATAAATAAATATATGATAGCCATATTTTAAAATGCATATATTTTCTTCTCAAAAATCTTCCAGTCTTACCATGTTCCTCAGCATTTCAGTAGTACGTTAAGGTAAGTCTTTCACCTCCTAGGCCCAGGATTATAACTCACTTATTTCTATGAATTCATTTTGGCTATAAATTCTAATTTGATCCAATCTCCATATTCTATTTCTCTATCTTATTGGATTCTTGTCAGTGCGATGGCATTTATTCCCACTTTCATGCCCTGCTATTCACCCACTTTATCCCTTTTTTCCTAGTATGAAGGGAAAGTCATGCTTGGTGGACTGTGAAGTGGCTGAAGAAGTCAGAGAGCTGTGGTCAATGGGAAAGAGTCTAGTTGGAGGCCTGTGTCTAGTGGAGCCCCTCAAGTGTCAATATATTCATCAGTGACTTGGATGAGGGACTAGAGCGCATATAGAGAGAGCTATATAACATCTGTTACGGATGGGGCTTCCTCTGAAAGTCAGGGATGGCCCCCTCACTTCCTATCTGAGATAAATGTGTGCCTTGCGCCACTTCTAGTGCATCTTTATCATACTGTTTCCTTTGTTTTGTTAGCAGATTAATGTATGCCCCACTGAGTGCAAACATGCAAAGAATTCAAACCTAATTCAGGCTGCTGCTGATCCAAAACCAGACTTACAAAATTAACATTCAGATTCTCTGACACCTGATCTAAATTATAAATAAACTATTATTTACTAGTGTCAGCAGATTTAATAAATTGTCTGTTGACTTCATCCTTTAAAGAAAATATTTACTTCCCAGTCAAAAAATTGTATCAAAATTTCTATATACAATTGTAGTGTCTCACTTTTCTTTATCCTGCTTACATAACATATTTTATATATATAATTTTTTTTTTCTTGAAGTAAAATAGTGCTTAATCAATCCCAGAAGAAAACTTAATTACTGACATTGGTTACTCTTTTCCCGTACATGTATTTTACAGTGAAATTCTTGGCCGTCAAAAGTGGTGTGTAATTTTATCCTTCGGAGTGCTGCCAGGTTCACTCTGATTCCTTCACTCTACTACAATGAGAAATGACTTCTGAAAATCATTCTTATTCACATTATGTGCTGCCAGGTTGCAAGCCTAACTTTTATTCCCAGTCTTGGATGTATGTGGTCCCACTGTGAGGATAAATGTCTCGTTCTTGTGAGGTACTGGGAGACTTCATGTGAGTTAGGGTTTGTCTTCTGCTCAGCTAAGCTGGAACAGCTTAGAAAGGCTGCCAATTTGACTTCTGACAGATGAGTGATGGTGACAGAATAAAATAAGCCACAAAGCTTCAAAAACTTTTTGGGGGATTAACTTTGTTGATGAAGGTTAAAAAGAGAAACCAAAGTGCTTTTAGATAAGCTGTTTATGTTTTATTCACATTATATTTGTGTACATGCTTCTACATGCAGAACTCTGTTTTTATTCTGCAACACCTGTGGGAGGCTTGTTTGCTATTTGCTATTCCTGGAGCACACATATAATCAAATATAGAAAAACATATCAAAGATTATTTCACTTTCTTTTAATATGCAAAAACAAACAAACAAACAAAACCCTAAGAATTTTGAAGGATAAAGTTAAATAGGTCTAAAAATATTCAGTTATTAATTCTCTTACTTTCTATTTTCAAGAAATGGTTTATACATATAGCAAGACTGCAGATGTCACTGCTGTCAAGTCACTTTAATGCTCCATGTCTGCTTGGCAGCAGTGGTCAGAGATGAAGAATTATTTTGGTCATCTGATCTGAGCTCTTGTAGAGAAGGCCTGACTGAATGACAAATCCAGTTTAGCAGTCTCATAGCATATCATAAAGCAGACTACAGTCCTGTAAAATAATATTTGTGTGGAAATAGTTGGAAGTCTAGATCTTTTCAGATTGAATGGAAAGAGCCTGGCTAATCTCCTGGAGATTCTGAACACGTGGTTATAGGAGAGGAGAGTTTTAATAACCCAGAGGTAAAGAAAAGCACATCCTAGTTGTTGGGAAAAATGTTGCTCAAATAGGCTTGCTCAATTATCTTTATCCCAAAATGTGATGGAGGATAGACTTTAGCTTTCTTTACTTGAATGAAGGGAGAGTCTATGAGAACAATCCCCACAGGGTCTCTCAAAGTATTGGAGGACACAGTCTCCTGGTATCCCTACTTCCTAATTGCACTATCCCTCCTCCATTCCTCACTGGTGAAAGTACTTGGAGTTTACAGACTTCCCAAACCACCTGATGCACATTTCCCCTAGTATACAATTCCCCATTTGTATCATGCATCACTTGAGTAATTAACTCCAACTTTATGACACCCAGGGCAGAGAAATTAGTATTATTTAGCCCATTCAGCTTGATCATTAAGTCCAAAGTCCGTAAGTTCAAGTTGTTTATTGACCTTCGTAACTGAGGCCTTATTTGGTGAGACTTCACAAAGTAAGTACAGACATCAAGCAAAGAGGAATTTGTAAGCCTCTGCACAACTTGTCTGCAAGGACATCTGTTCACAAACCTCTGTAGTCAAGATACATGATTCTTGAGAAAGAATACTGGGAAGTTAATTAATTAACGGAAAATTCACTCTCAAGTACAATAGTAGGAAGAAATTGTAGTGGTAGCATTCAAAGAGATACTCTATTCTTTGTAAAAAGTATTATGGTTCCCTAATCTGCCATGCAAGCTGTCAAAATACTTGTATTTCTCCTGCCTTCCTCATACTGCAGCAGGTAAGAAAATAATATCTATAGATTTTGGAATAAGCTAATTTTAGTTGAGCAGATGTTCAAAGAAAGAGACCAAAAAGTACACATATAAGTAAACATAATTTCCATTAGAGCAAGAAGTCTTTCAGTGGAGAAAGCATTTTGACTAATCCTTGAAAAATGAGAGAGTGAATTTGATCAAGAGAAAGAAGAGGTGGACAACATAGATAGCAGAGTATGCTTCAGTATCTAAATTGAATGGGTATATGATCTAGACACACTGTGCTCAAAGAAGTATTTTAAGGAAATTGAAACTAGTAGTTTGATATTGAAAATAGGTCAACTAACTCTGCACTTTGAAGGCACAGTCCATTTAGCCAAGGAAATGCACAGAGAGGTCTCTTTAAGAGGTCACCTCTCAATGGAGAAAAAGCCTGTCAGAAGAAAAAAATTCTTAACTTCTGTACTATGAATTAGATCCTTTTGATCTTGGATTAATCTTATGTATCAATTAAGCTAGAAAAAGCAGTAGTACTTTCAGAAACCTACAGAAGAGCTGTAGGAGTTCTGGTACTTAAATTATTTTGATAGACTAGCACAGTGAATATAATACTGCCTTTTATATTATACATTGATAGGGCTTCTGATAACAATAGAATCTGAAGAAAGACAGCAAGCCTAATATATACAACAAAAATTATTTTCATAGAACACCTTAGAACTAACTTTCTTGCACTGTGGATGTAGAAAGCAGATATTTTATATCAGGTTTTCTTTAGAAACTAAGACATCATCATGAGCATGACTTTTGGAGATCAGCCAAACTCTGCTGGATTTGATCTCCTTTATACACTTTATACACCTGAGTTTTCTTTCTAGCAAGTAGGTATTGTGCATAAGCCAACCATGCAAATAAGTGTATTTTGTTTTCTGGGTACTCTGTGTGTAGAACCAGAATTCTCTGCTCACATATCAAACAACCTTAAGCTAGAGCACATCAAGTTTTTATTTTTTTTTTTTTCTTCTTTGGGGGAAGGATGTGAGCTGTATGACAAATTTCCCTAAAAGAACTCTACAGCCTACCAAAGCTGATATCCTTCATCCTTGCCAAGGACCAAAAAGCTCTGTGAATATGCTCTATGTATCCAAAAGAGTGGTTTGTAAATAATTTTTGCACCAAATCACTGAATTGAAAGAAATTTTCCCGTCCTCCCCCAATATATACATATAAATCTTGTAGCTATGAAGAGGCATATTACTTGTTTGAAGGTTTAAACTTGTGTAAGGCAAGCAACACAGCACCTGATAGTATGAGGTCATTTAACAAGCTTGTTCCCTCGGGACAATGAAGAGCTTAACGGAATCCATTCACCCTTGAATCAACAGTACTTATCCACTCAATGGCTGTGAATGTGAGATAAGATGAATATAAAGAAAGCTTGTATTCCTTAGAGAATTATATTACTTGTCAATGCCATAGTAGTAAGATAAGAGGAGGCAGACACTTTCTAGTAGATGCCGAAAGGACTTACATTATTAAAATGCACTACCAATAACAATATAGACAGTTGGTAAAGTGATATATCCTCGATTTTGTGAAGGTTCTTCAGAAGTCTCAGAGAAACCACAGATCAGCATCTACTATTTCTCAGGACAATGCAAGAAGTGAGGCTTATTTACAGACGTTGAAATGCCTGGGAATCTTGGATTTCTAAAAAGAGAGGGGATATCTTATTTTTCAGAATAAGAGCTATCTCTTGATACTGGGACAGAGTGAATGGAGTTACAAATATTAAGTGAGTCCAGCTACAGCTGCACCAAAAACAGTGTTCCATTAAGAATGAAAATCTGGAATCCACATCTTTCTTTGTTAAAGAGAGTGCAGTGTCATCATGATGTGAATAGTTGTACCTTGTCCTTCTATGGCCAGAGCTAATTTTTTATTTTAAGGCCTTTCAATGATCTGCACTTGAAAGAAAAGATAGAGGAGGCACCAGGAACCTGTCCCTTTGATGTGGGCATTGCACAATGCATGTGAGCTGGAAGAGAGAATTTCATTCATTCTCCAAAGTTACTAATGGGCCAGAAAGTCTGCTGAGGTGCAATAATGAACGGGGAATAATTGTCATACAGTTGAAGAAGCTCATGAGAATGCAGCACAATGTCTTGATGAGGCAATCAAGAGGAACTGAAATGGATCTGGCTGAATGTGGCTTCTATAGTTAATGAGAGGTTGTCCTCTCTGGAAAGGCACATATGTGATCACAGAAGGAAATCAAATATGAACTAGACATCTTAAAAAGCTCCTGATAGGAAAAATAACTAACCAACTCCACAAAATAACCTTAGTTTTTGCTGAAATTAAGATTTTCATAATAGGAAGAGTGACTGGTAAATATATGTCTTTAATAGACAACAGTCCATACAGTCCTTATGAAAGCAAGTGAAGAACATATATTCCACTGAAAATGCTGAGATAGGCTGTATTGTCTAGACTGGAGGTTTGCCAGTAGAAAGCTAGCATTTCAGTTGTGAAGAGTGTCAACAGGATGTTATCTTAGTTGTAAATATATCCTATGAAATATTTCAATCATAATATTGAGGGAGGGTTGAATACATATTTTCCCCTAAGGGCAAATGTATGTTTATGATGTTTAAATCCTCAACCTAGTGGTGCTATAATTGGCAGGAAAAGTCTTGAGTAGCACCCAAAAGTGAAACTTTTATGCAAGTTAGCCTTCTCTGTGCCCAGGAAAATCAATGTTATTTTAAAGCATATGAGTTCATGCAGTTTTATTAGCATGTGCTTAGAATACTACTCAATGCTTAGCAGCTACCATACACAGATTAACCTTATTTAGAAATGTACTATCTAATTGTGATCAGTGTTAAGAGTGATGCCTACATTGTTTGCATCTTGACACTTGCAAATAAGATATTAATTGAGATCTGCTTGCTGAAAAGCTGTGCAGTGTTTGAATTCATCCAGGCAGTACCACTGAAAGTGATTTATTTAGAGAGAAGGCCAGAGCTTCATTGCACAAGTATTATATAAGATGGCTTTTGACATCGCTTGGCATTTGTACTTCCAAACTAATTGGGGCTTGCTTTCATTCCCTTTTCACAGAAACCGTACAGTGACAACTGACAGAAAGGAAAAAAAAAAAAAAAAAAAAAAAAAAAAAAAAAAAAAAAAAAAAGTTTATTTCCCATCCTCTGTATTGAATATTCCAAGTGCAACAGGAAACATAACAGTGTCTCTTTCAGATGTGGACCTCATTTTTTCATATTCTGTCTCTTTTTCCTTATCTTTACCACATACTGGACTACAAAGAGGATAATGTACAAAGTACATTAAAATGATCCTTTCTTTTCTCTTTCACTGTAAACAGTCCAAGTAGGACTGATGATATTGTATAGCAGTAACAGGAAGGGGAATTGAACAACACAATAAGAAGTCATAATTCTTGACTGAAAAACAAGCAAATATTTTCCCAAAATTTTGCTTGTCATATCAGTAGTACAGCAGTGTTTGAAGTATTGCTGATCCAGATGCTGACGTACTTGACTAAAATCGGATGAAAATAGGATTTAGAAATAAAAAAAGAAAGTTAAAATGGTTTAAAATATTTCCACTCTTCCAAAATCTTGTAGTTGTGTGCCTTCCTTGCACATACTGTAGCTGTTCCTTTGGTTGGTTGGTTGGTTGGTTGGCTTTTTCTTCACTGTAGATCACAGTGGGTTAAAATTAAGATTTTCCTGGAAAAGCAATTTTGGATAATTCCTTAAAAAAAAAAAAAAAAAAAAAAAAAAAAAAAAAAAAAAGACAGATGTAATAGATGTAATTGGCAGAAAGGAAGTATGTTATGTGCTGACTGTTTAAAGTCCAGGCCTTGGAGTTTTAAAAGATTTAGCTAGACAAAGCCACAGTTAACCTGATTGTGTTGAGGATGGTCTGTTTTCTAGTAGGATATTGGACTACAGGACCCCAGAGGAAGAAATAAATTACTTTCTTCTACATCTGTTTTCATATTTAAACTTAGAGATGTCTATTGAAATCTGCCCATGGGACACAGTTAGAAACACAATAAAGTTATAAAATGAAGAGACATCATTAAATGAAGAGGAAAAAGGATTAATGAATACTTCCTAAAGACAAACAATGCTTGTTATTTCTCATTTTTCAGTTTGTAACTGAAAGTTGTGCCCCAGATAGATGCTGAGGTAAAAATTAGGGATCTGTATCAAATATAATCTGGCAGCTGAGCATCAAAATGATGTCAAAATGCACATTGGAATCTGGTGATTAGTGAACAAGCTACCTAAAGTGGAAGGAAAATATGCCCCCAGTTTTAAAAACTATTCTTCTGGGACTCCACGTGATTCAGCTACAGCTTATTCATGAGCCTGCAAGACTGCAAATCTGCAAATCTGAGTTGAATACCAAAAACATTAAAATAAGTGAGTCACAGGCTGGTATTCACTCTGCTGAAGACATTGCTTTGGTAACAGAAAAAGAAACAAGTACTGAGACGAATGATTGTGAAGGGCAACATTTCTACTGAATTTTTTTTTTTTGCTCTTTAGACAAGTATTTTCCAAAATGTGCACTCTCGTGTGAGATAAACCACAGGAGCCTCAAGCCACCACGTGTACTGACATAAGAACACATTTTGATCTAGCTGAGATTTATTCTTTTCCTTTAAGAAAGCAAATTGAAGTCAAGGAGAGGAGTAGACAGAAATTACTCACCCTGAATTCATCATGAAAGCTTTCACACTACACAGGACTGCAAATCTGATCATACTAGGAACAGGGTGTTACTTCCAGCAACAATGATGGAGGATGGAATGATGACTCACTAAGCACTTGAGCCGGTATCTTTGTTGGATGGGGCAGAATCAAGAACCTTTAAGTTGAATTTGAAAAGAAAGCTCCTTTCTGGAATTCAAAACAACTACCCAGTAGCCACTTAGGCTGCTGTATATGAAAAGTATTGCATGAATATAACATTGGTTGTGCTGAATTTGTTTCTGTGTAAATTCTCTATCCAAACCTGGCACAAATTTGCACAATAGCAAGTGAAAAGCTGCTTTTCACAAAAAGCACCAGAATCAATTGCATTGTTCATTTCATTAGATGCTTTTAACAGTAGAAATTAAAGATAAGAGCAAAAAGCTCCTGAATGTAAAAAAACTACGTGTTTTTTGTTTGTTTGTTTGTTTGTTTTTCCTATTTCTCTACATGCAACAGAGTATTGATTATCATAGTAGTGGAAAATTAGCTGAAATATCCAAAACAATAAGGTTGATCACCACAGTGTGTTTTACTAGAAAAGATATCTTTTCCATATCGTAAGCATTTTCTGTAGAATATAATATTCTCTGGTGCGAAGAAAGACAGCTCTAGCTTAATACTTGTGTCAATAAATTTGAATGCATTTTTTACTTTAATTTTCATGGTGAGTTACTTGCATTTTTCCCTGCTTATCTGAACAGACGTTTATTATAATTCAGTTATTATAATTCAGTACTTGTTATTCAAACTGATTTTTTATTGTCTAAACAATCAGCAATTAATGAAGTAGGAATTGGATCCAATAAAGATCAGAGCTGAATTCCTTTGGACTAATTTATGAGGCTTTAGACATTTAGTCTGCTGGCCTTTTTTCTGTTTGCTAATAATACTGAATGAACAACAAGTCATAAATTGCTCATTGCTAAATGCTCCTAAGCACTTCTACTGAGATCAAGTACTGAAATGTACCCATGCTAACGTAAAGACTCCCATTAGTCTCCACATATCTCAGTTTTAAACTGCAGTTCTGAAAGTTAGTTTTGGAGAAGGAGGAATTATATTCACTGTCATTACAAAGGTTAGTTATATTTGTACATATGCAAATCAACTACTTTGGTCTACGCTATTCTACTTAGTGTAGAAGCATTGAATTTTTGAAGGCCTCATGTCCAAAATCAGCTTACAACACTGAAGAGCAGTTGTAAGTAATGAATGAGAACTCGGAATGGGTGAGAAGGAACAGATATGGAAAGAAACAGAAAAGGCTAAATTGAGTTTTGTTGGCTAATCAAAGTAATGCTGCCATGTTTCTGCTTTGGGTTTTTTAAGCAAAAATAAATTGTTCCCTGAAGAGTATATGAAACAACATGTTTGAGATCATTTCTATTATATAGTTTCTCCTCTACAGTTGATCTGTACACATGCTGCTAATGCAATGTATCCATAGCACTTCCAGGAGTGTTATATATTGAACACAGTTTATAACAGCAGGTTCAATGTGAAATCCTAGATCGTTTATATTAATGTTGTATAGTACATAGTATATACACATGTAAGCGTGTGGGAACCGGGATTTCCAGTCAAAATGAAATTCCACCCAAATGGCAACACTAACATAACTGAAATAAAACATAGGATCGAAAAGAGTACATACACATGAAGACCTTGATATATAATTTCCCTGAGGACAGCACTTGTTCTCAGATTTCTGATTTGTTTTCTGTTGTGTTGCAGTGATATTTGAGGTCTCTAAACTGTTTGGGTCCCCATTCTTGTTCTTCTTAGACTAGATATAAGGAAGAAATTCTTTATTGTGAGAGTGGTGAGACACTGGAACAGGCTGTCCAGTTAGGTTGTGGATGCTCACTCTTTGGAAGCATTCAAGGCCAGGCTGGATGGGACTTTGAACAACCTGGTACAGAAGGAGGCATCCCTGCCTATAGAAGGGGCTTGGAACTAGATGGTCTTGAAGGTCCCTTCCAAAGCATACCATTCTATGATTCTATGATTCCATGATTATCCTATACAAAAATAAAAGGTCAGTACCTCTTATAAGAGTAGCTTATTTATTCAAATACAAACAAGTAAACAAACAAACAAAAACTTTCTTCACATTTATTTGTCTTATCTTTTATGACAGCTGTGCCTGTTTTTATGAGCTTTCATAGAAAAGTTAATAATTAAAATAAATTTCAGTGGAAGTTCCCCACTCACACACACAGGAACTATGCAAAAAGGATTATATGTAGATTGTAGAAGGCATTAGCTTTTTAGAATTTAGATTTGGCAGAGGATGACATAGAAAAGAATTTGCATGTAAATATGAAATAACAAGATTTACATTTTGGCATCAGTTAGATTTTCCAGTACATCAACAGAACTTAGAACTCCTTGCAAGAAAATGAGTGGTACTTGTAGAAAACAGCCAATCTCTCAGCAGCAGAAATTCATATCATTTAGCATTGTTGCACCTTTCTGAAAATACAATGCATTGTTTACTTAGACCTTTAGGACACATAAACGAATTCCTACTTTTTCTTACTCTCACACCTCCAACCATTTATCATTAGAATAAAGATGCAATAAGGATGTTCTTGTGGGAATACTTGGAATACTTCCATGACTTACTGTCTAACAAGTAAACTGTGCTTTACTTACAAGTTAGAAAGCACTGTGTGAAGCATCCTCATTTCTCTGGTCATCATGGTAAAGATTTGGGACAGAGATGTGCCTAGTGGATGCATCTCCTAGAGCATTCCAGGGGTGTTAACACAAAAAGGCAGCACAGGATCATATAATCCATGGAGTTGGAAGGGACCTCTGAAAGTCAACTAGTTCAACTCTCCTGCAATGAATGGGGACACCACAACCAGATCAGGTTGCCCAGGGCCTGATCCAGCCTTGCCTTGAAAGTCTTCAGAGATGGGGCATCACATCACTGCTTAACTTGTTCCAGTGTATCACCACATATGTATGTTTTTTTACATAAGCTACACTGAATTTCCCTGTTCACAGCTTCTAATTAATTTGTTTCCTCTCTACCCTGAACAAATAGCAAACATGTTCTGTCCTTATCTTCTTCTAAGGAATGGTTAAGTACAGTTCTGTTTTGCTTATTTGAATATTTAATTTCCAAATCAGTGCAAGACTTTTCCTATGACTTACAAATGTTTTGGATGAATAATCACAAAAGTAGTGTTGGAATCAGCTGAAGCATTCTATATTTCGACTAAGCTGAATTCTAACAGAGCTTCTGCCTTTTAAGCTCCAGTCTTCCAAATTTTCCGAAATGCTTAAACTGAAAACATTCATGCACATATAATGTAGCTTAAGAAATTTCACCCCAAAATATTTGGGGTTATTCATCTATCTAGAAAGCAAACCCTTAAATTTCACATGCATACACGTGGGATTGTCCCAGAAAACTAGCGAAACTTGTACGGCATGAAACACTACAGTTTATCAGAACATGCATACAAGTTCTCATTTGAATTAGTACGTATGCCATGCTAAATTTACCACAGTCATTTTCACAGTAGTGTGTGTTATCAGCCATTACATCCACAAGCACAGGCTGTATTGAACAGCTGTTAAAAGCAGATTTTATTTTTCCAGATCAAGAAAAGATAAAAAGATGTTTGATGGCTTTTACTTAATGGAGAGGAAAACAGAAAGAACCCTTAGCCAGCAGAGGAATAAGCTGACATACAGTGGTTGGAAACAGAAGCCTAAAGATGATTCTATCACTAGTTAAAGATCATGAAAAGTAATGTCTCCTTCACATAAATTTGAACACTTGTCAGGCAGAGTAAAGTCTACTGCATCTAGTTGTATAATAATATTTCTCTCCTCATATAAAAATAAAACACTTGTTCTTCTGAAATTTATTTCCCCTTATAACTCTCAGAGTGTAAATCTGTCATATAATATAAACTACCACACTATTATTCCATGACGGGAACAAGAGATGTTTGAAATATAATGCCTTTATATATGTTGATAGCAAGAATAATACAAACCTGCCTTCCTATTCCATCAGCTACCACTTAATTCTTGTTACCATGATGATTCAGCAACTTAATTTCCTCCCCAAAATTTACTTCTAAAAATAAATAAATTCAACGAGCTAGTTAAAAAACAAACTAACAAGCAGCAACAAACAATAAACCTCACCATCCTACATATAAAAAGACTAATTGACAGTTTAAGACCATGGAAAGTCTGATGCATCAAAAAAAATATCAAGACATATTACAATTTCAAGCATAATTTGAATTGTTGAGGAGAAGTTCTTCACACGATTAATCTTTGAACACATGCCTACAAATCTGAAAACACAAAATACAACTTCTTTTTCTGTAGTTGGTCAACCACAGATTACACTGTTTGTCTAAAGGTAATTTATCCAGCGTATTTTGATGTACCTATTATTTTCTATCAACTGACACAAATCAGATTTGTTTATCAAGACCAAGCAGTGGATGTGAGCACAGTGAGGCAGTGGATTGTGCATTTAATCAGTGATGACAGGATACGCCCTGTTCTAGACAGCCATGCAAAGCTATCATACCACAAAATGAAGAGCATCTTGATCAGCTCATTCATGTGAATTGGCTAGTGCTGGTGACTGTGTTGAAAAATAGTGCTTTGCAACTGAGAATTTGCTCTACCAAAGATGTTACTGTGCTCTTTGTATCTGCTGAAGCTTATGTGGAAATAAATAGGAGGCAATACTTTTGCAGTTACCTATATATCTTAACTGTAAGTTTGACACTAACAGAAAAGAATTAATACCTCCAAAGTTAGTCTCTGCTAAAACAGAGTAGAGAGCTGACATTCATACTCGTACCCACAATTTCTGACTCAGTTCTTCTATTACTCAAAGGCATAGTTTTATACTTTCCTCCGTCATGGTTTTTGTTTTATTTTGTTTGTTTTCTTACATAATTTGCTGCTTTTTCCAGGAATGAAAATGATCTTGGAAGCCCAAGCAGTACCACTGGAACACTGTTGTTGCAGACTGTGGGAGTTCATACAAGCCAAAGTTCTTAGAAGATACACAGACCTACCTGCTAAAAATTTCTCTATCTGCCAGACTATGAATTCCACTTACTGAGTTAAAAGTCACTCTTAATGGAAAGCATGCTTCTTAACCTGAAGTTTATTATTTTACAGTGATATAGTTTCAATTTCTAGCTATGTTTTCTGCCTGCTCAACTTCCAGGCAGCTTTCCTGTGGTCTTTCAGAGCTTGTTCAGAATGATTTTATGTTTGCAAATAACATCTGTCTGAGGTGCAAATGATGTATTTTAAAGATGTGAAACTTAGATGCAAAAAATCATTGAGATAGATATTAAAGTCAGTATATAAATCTTGCAAAGATTTTATTGGAGCCTTTGCTTTATCTACTATAGACAGAAAGCTCGTACTCCTAATATATTGCACTGTAGGACTGAGCTGAAGAATAGTACTCAGAAATCTATTTATTCTTTGAAATTTATCACTGAAGATGACCAACCATGACAATTATTTATGAGATCCTCAATTTACCAGTATATACATCAGTAGATGAAATAATGTATAATGTACATTTATATATATGTAAATGCATATATACTCTCAAGTATACATAAATACACACACACACAGATATATATATAGTTCTCTGAAGGCTGGGAAGACAGAGTCTTCTTTGTCAAATTTCTTCATAGATCTTTCTGGTGAACCTCAAGAACTCCTGGCATTTTACTGCAATAGAAAAAGATTATGTGCCTCACCTAAAATACATCTAGTCTTCCAGGTAGCTAACTTGCGAGCTATGTTCTGAAAAGACAGTGTTAGAGGAGACAGTGTGAAATAGCTCTAAGCTTAGCATCACAAGAATAATAGCATAGTGATCAATGAGAGTTGCACTCAAGCATACAGATTATCTTGATGTTTCCACTAACCTCATGGCAACTTTTGACATTGGAGAGACTGAAGGATGAAGTAGACTCTGGAATCCAGAATTAAATATTTCAGAATGAGTACTGAATTACAATAATTCCAACTCATTTTTCCTTGAGATATGAACTGCATGATGCATTTTAGGTAGTTCAGTCTGTAGAATAACTTAGAAACTGTGAGTTCCTATTTTCCAGTCTTTCGCTAGGTAAATAGACTAGGTAACTTGGTCTTGCAAGTCATCTAGTCTTCTGATGCTCATAAAACGGTACAAAAAAACACATGCTCTGTCCCTGCTTCTCTCTTCAGTACATCAAGTTGAAATGACTGGGACATTCATCTATGGCCTGTCTGGAGTAGGACTTTGCAGTTTCCATACTAGAGCAGAGTTGGACAAGGAAGAAATGGAGAACAGCTATCATGTGCTACTTAAATTATTGGTTCTTAACTCAAATTTAGTATAAAATAGCTTACTGAAAAGAATCTATGGAGAAATAAAAAATTTTAGTATAAAACTTCTCATGACAAAAATACAATAGAATGAACTCTCCATTGTACCAGTGCACTCTGACTAGTCATATCATTATGACTCCAAAGTAAGCTTTTTTCCAAATAAGTCAAACAAAATGGATTTAAGTAATCTTCTTAGTGGATAATGGACTTGCACTGCAAAAAGTAGTAGAGAGACAGCTCAATTGAAAGAAAGACAATGAAAGAGCATTTGACAGTCAGAATGTCTTGATTGAAACAGGTTGGATAAATTGGTGTATAAGCAGAAATTATATCTTGGAGTAACCCATCGTGCTTTATATAATGATGTTAGATTACTGATATAGAGAATAATCTTTTCTCATTTCTAGAACTCGGACTCATAAACATCTCCATTCTGATAGGGAGAAAGGTGGGTTTCCTATAGTTCCAGTAGGTTTACCTGATGTAATGTTGATAAGTTGAGTTGTAGTTTTTTCATTTGTTTTTTGTTTGTTTGTTTGATATTGTTGTTTTCATTTGCTTGTTTTAATAGAATATGCAATAAAAATATTTAGTGCATTCCTATTTTGTCAGTTTCATTTTCTTCATTTTAGCTTTCCTTTTCTCCTTCATTAATTCCACCCACCTTTCCAAACTTCCCCCGTCCCCATGTCTTTCAATTACAGTATCCTTTCTCTTTTTCTTTTCCCTTCTCCTCTTCTCTTTCCATTCTCATTATCTTCTATCTTCCCTTCCCCCTTTTCAGAAATGAATCTCTGGTTATAGTGATGTCAAAGAAAATCTCCAGACAACTCCCAGTACTTCTACCCAGACAATGTGAGGTAAGGTCAAAACTAGAGGGTACAACTGCACCTCTATAGCACTTTCATCCTAGGTATACATGATCCAGCTTTATAGCTAGGGTGCCCTTTACAGCCATTCTTCTGCTTCAGTCGTAATGATGTGGAGGTTTATCTATACTACTTTGCTCCCAAACTTCCTTCCATATGAGGTCATTCCTCATCTCTCCACAGAGAGCAACACTATCCGCTTAAGGAACATGGGCAATAGCAAAGCTTAAAATGAGAATTTTAGCTGTCTGTTCTGTCAAATGTTTGTTTGAAGTTGAGCGTGACAGTAATGAAGCAGTATTAGTCCAACTACCAATCTAGCTCAGGATACACTTCACAGATCCCACTCCCACAGAGCTGACACTCTCCATGGATTCTCAGCTTCTAAACCAACAATTTCAATTATATTTAAACAGTTTTTCTTCTAATAGAAAAAACACAGAATGAAATATATATAGTACAAATAATATTTTGATATAAATATTTGTCATTCTTAACATACAAGGTAACTACTGTTCAAACAAAAGAACATTTTAGTGACAGAAGTTATCTAAGATAATTTCAATTTTCATTTGCTTGGTGTATTACTGAACTCCCACATACTTTAAGCATCCTCATTTGATGATCAAAAATCTTTTGAGAGATTAAAGAGTCTCCTGACACAGATTTCTATGATGTTCTTATCTGCAATATTTTTTACTGCCATTCACAAGTACTAATTTGACCTAAAATACTCCTAGAGATCCAAGCTACGCAGGGGAACTCTTAATATTATTATTAAAATCAGAGGTGAGGAATCATGTTATTTTCATTTTCCTTTTACTTCTCAATTTCAAGAGTAAACAACAGACATAACTGTCAGATCCCTGTGTAATTTAATCCTCATAAAAATTTATTGTTAGACCTAAGGGACTTGCAACTCACAATGGAAACATTTTTAAATGGCCAGCTATAGACATCACAAAGCAGTTGCTATTGAAACTGCAGGAATTCCCTAGTAATCAGCTTCAAATAACTTTAGAAGATTGTCAGTTACACCCCTGTCCTCTGTAAATCATTTGAATTACTGCATAGTTTTATTAACTATTAACGATGGCTCATGGCAGACAAAATACCCTCCAATACAACATTTATTGCCTTCCCAGAGCTGTAGCATGAACTCAGCAGCAATGGCTTCCAAGCACCACAAGATCATGTGAGTGTTTAGTAATATGACCATGTCTCAAATATCCTAGAAAACCTGGGTTGCCTGTCTTTGTTAGCTGAGAAAGGGAAAGCTCTGTCCTTTCCTTCAGGCTAGCAGCTTACCATACGCAAAACTCTGTTTTACCTCTCAAGAATGTCTGCTAAGGGAATAATGCTCAAACAACAGTTGTTGTCTTATATGTACACTTTATGTTAAATCCATTCCCTGGTGGCAACCATATCTTGACTCAGGAAATATGCTTGCCAAGATTAATGAGCAGTGAGGGGCTGAAACACCAGGCATTGCTTCTGATCACCCCGTGATGAACCCATAGTTAAGATCTGTGTTATTTTAGCCATGGTTACTGTGGACATAACTGTGTATTCTAGATAACAGAAGAAGCAAGACCTGTCTGTAGTGGAACTATCAAGTGACATGATCATTTCACAACAAACGCCGTGGGTTCTGTGGCTGAGAAGATGCATCTGTATCACTTAACTGGATGTCTTATGTTCAGAGGAAATTATGGAAAAATCCTCTAGCTCAAGTGACCTGTTAAATTCAGATGAAAAGGATGTTTTTGTTGACACCTGGGAAAGACAACTGCAAGTTCTTGAAAAAGAAAGTAAGAAATTCCTTATTGCTTGTACCACTTCGGTGTGGGTATGAAGGCTAAGAAGGGGTAGCAAATTATTTGTTTGTTTGTTTATTTCTGGATGTTGTTTTGTTTTGTTTTGTTTTGTTTTGGGGGGGGGGGGGGGGTATTCTTTTTTTTTATTATTATTATTATTTTATTTTATTTTATTTTATTTTATAGAAGTGACCCATGTGGAAAAAAAAAAGGAACAGTATGAGCCAGGAAACAATTCTTTTCTCTTTCCTCAAGCTTAACAACCCCCCTACTCTGTAAGCTGCCTCTCACATTCCCATTGCTTGCACTGTCTTGCAGAGAAATTAATCAGCCTGCGCAGTTTCAAAACTTCAAAACAAGGGATGGAATCTCTGTCTCATCATATCTCAGCTGTATATCTCTACCTGGCTTCAGGCTACTCCTATTCTTTAATCAAAGTTAGAGTGATTCTCTTTTTTTCTGGACAGTGCTACTTAATGGATATTTACTGATACTCATAAATTCCCATCTCATTTTGTTCTTGCTAGAAGGCAGCCCTGGATCCTCCATGTCATCTGTCTCTTATTGTCCTGAAGATGGTAAATTTCAACAGTTACTGAAATTCACCAATTGAAAATTGGCCTGATTCAAAAAACATTCACTTCAGATAGTCAATATTTAGGAGCTCTTCATGTATATCACAGAGTATGTAAATCAGACGACACTGGGAGTAAAACTTTGAACTGTTGAATTACAACCTTTTGAGTTTCATCAGAAGTACTTGTGCTCCGTGTTAAGTAATATTTTCAAGAAAAGTATTTTTAAGTGATATTTTAAAAGTTTATTTTGAAAAAGAAAAAATAGATCCTGTAAATGAAATTAGACTCCAGAAGGATCGAGGCATAGGATGTCAAATATTTTTAAATTGAGATATTTTTTAAGAACCTAAAAAAGGATAACTTAAGAAACTGTCTCATTTTCTAGTTACAGGTCTGTCTAAAAGTTCTCTTCCTGTCTTCTTTGGTGGTGGATACCAGTGTGTTTCATAATTTCTAAGTAATTGCATCCTGATTAATAATAATAATAATAATAATAAAAGGTATATAATCAATATTTCAGTCCAAATAACATATCAAATGTCGAACTGCTTTTTGTTGGAAACCTGTCCTGACAACTTATGTATTAGACTTGGCTTTTAAACAGTGTTTCACATTCTTTTAGCTGTTCTCAGGCAAAGGCAATTAGAAGAGCAAGTCAGCCAACCACAGAGAAGAAAGACTGTTGACATTTAAACAGTTTACTACCTCAAATATTTATCAAGCTTGATAGCACAGAATAGAAAACATTCTGATGTCATTTGATATTAGTGTCTAGTAGAGAATACTGAAGCTCATCCTCAGTATATTTCTTGTAATATTTTTATAGATGTTTTTCTTAGGGACTTTCAAAATAAATTGTCTTTAGATTATATGATCATCAGTATTCATTTTAAATTGCTTCCTTTTAAATAGCAGTCTTTTTACACAGTAGCTTTTAGAGGAGGGAAGTTGAATTAATAGAGTTATGAATTTCATGGCTAATACAGAACACATTACAGGAAAACATCGGAAATTCAGTGGTAAACTGTCTGGCTTGGAGCGTATATATATAATAACTATCACAATGTCATTACATTTTTGAGCGATAGTTATTAGGTTCAAAACATTTGTTTGAATGTACCAAACAAGCCCAATGTAAAGTGTAGTGGTGCAAAGATTTCTATGTAGGAAGTGTTTTTAGAAATTTTAATCCACTCATACAAGTATGTGGACATGACCCAGAGCCTGATAATGTCAGGGGGGATATTTCTTCTGCCTCACCTGATTTCATACCAGGTTCAGTGTTTAATGTTCACACAGACTGGGACTCTGATACTTAAACTCTCATATGTAATAGAGTCTACAATACAAAGCAAGCAAATGGAGCATTTTTTGTCTGTCTATAAACTGTTTTCTCCCTAAAATCATAATGTCCTTTCCAAATAAATAATGCTTTAGTGCTGTCATCTTAGCAGGTGTTTTAGTATTCATCTATTTTAGTATTTTCATGATCAATTTTAATTGCTTCCAAAATACCCTGGTAGCACCTTCTCTGCCAATTAATGTCTTCTGAAGAAGGCAAAAACAAATAATGAAAAGAGTCTTAACAGTCTAATTACTATACTATACGTTTTACACCTGAAATATTCAAGCCTCTTTGCAGTTATTTTTTTAACTATTTGGACCAACTCCTATTCACATTTACATTTGTACAACATTGAACTGAATAGGACAGCAGAAAGATAAGTATGATAGTAGGTCCTACCCCTAATTGCTCACTGTCAGTGAGAAATTCAGATGTTATTTAGAGTCTGTGACAACTGCAGGACAATGAAAGTATACAGTTGTGCTCTACTATTGGGTACTACAAGGGTTAACACACAGCTAAAGTATCATAGAAGGTCTCTTCCCACAGGTAAGCGAGATACCTAAGCTGAATTCCATTAAGCAGCAAATATCACGTAGTCTCAGTAACATTTTCTCAGTGTTTTTATTTCCCCATCCTATTTCTTCTTCTTCACCAGTTTCAGCAAGTGATCCTTAAGACAAATATTGAAAAGGAAACCCAATCTGTTTTGTGTAAGTTTGCAGCATGGAAAGTATAAAGAGGAAGCAGAGCAACTTAAAGTAAGAGTTTGTAAATCCAACATGCTAGAATAATTCTGCTTGTTCAAATCACCTTTTCTCTGTCCTCATGTTTAGAGCCAACCCACAGTGGAAATCAAAGAACTCTCAGAGCTGACAGGTTTGCTTTTGCTGTTGCCTGTAGACAGAAGATGGATTGGAATTAGACACATCATAGAAATAGTCTAATATCCTCCCATGGCTTGTGTCCAAATGTTTTTTGTTTTTTCTTCTTTTTTTTTTTTTAATAATAATTATTATTATTATTTTATTTTTAACAGAGGCAGAGAACTGTGGAAATTGCTACTGTGCAAATATGCCTTGTGACAATAAGCCTACCTGCATTTCCATCTTCCCTGAATTTTTGTCTCATCTTGCTTTAATTCCTTGCACACTTATTTCTTCAGCACTTGAAACTGCTTTTACTTTTTCTGTGTCAGCACTGCAGTCTTTGTAATGGTCATTCCAAGTACTGAACATATTCCCATATGCAATAAAGAATAAGGATTTTAGGATTGCATTTTGCTTTCCAGTCCTTCCTCAGAGAGCAGCAATCTTCATCCTGATCTCTAGTCTTCTGGTACTTACAATGAATATTTAGAAACTTATATTTATTGTAGATCAGCACCTCTACTTGAAGCATTTTAGGCAATGCAGAAAAATGCTTTTTAGAAGCCACAGCTTTAATGAATTCTTAGTCTGAATTTATTCAGATATCTACCCTACTCATCCTATTTACTCAGTATGCACAGTCACTCCTCTCTATGCTGTCACTTCACCTGATCCAGTTTAGTACAACCAAGCGTTATCAGCTTATAATTATTACTTCCATTTTCCATCTGCTTTGCTACCAAAGACCATTTCTTTATATCCACTGCAATTAAGAAACTGCTATTTCTAAGCAGTTGATTGACATTATTAGATACCAGCAATTAGCTCCTGCTTTGTTTTTAACCATTATTCTCTGTTCCTGACATTTTCTGATTGTCATCTAATCATTGATAGTTATTTACCACGAATCGCCGATAACTGCCATTCTTTCCAGGTATTTTTAGTTAGTATTCCACATTTTACTTTTGTTTTTGCATTGAGTGTTTTCTTTTTCCTACACTTTTTTTTTTTTTTTTTTTTTTTTTTTTTTTTTTTTTCCCTGCACTGCTGTGGTAGTACCATTACTTGATTTTCAGTTCCCTTCTACTTCGTTTTTGTGTCCTCTCATCTTGCATCACAAATCCCCCCCATTATTTAATTTGTTCACAGATTTCAGCAATCTCATTTTGTCTTTTCTCAATTGATACTGACTTGCACATTTCTATTTCTAGCAAATACTTCCCCTGTTCTGTGTAATACAAAACCATTTTGTCAGTGATTACATCTTCTACCATCCACTGGAATGACCTCTCTGCTTCTGAGTTTATTTCCAACCTCTGCTGATATCTTTCCCCTCCTGTGCTTGCTTCAGAATTCCTCAGAACAGCTGTACCCATGATCTTTCCAAGTAATGCAAGCTCGATTTCTTTGCTCTCAAAGACAATCATGTTAGGATTCTACACTTATAAACAGATTTGTCTTTACTGTCTCACTTAGCCAATATATCAAATATTTCTACCTGCTCTGGACCTTCTTATCATCAAATGTTCATAAACCTTCATTTCAACTATTAGAATCCTTGTCTAATCACTTTTCTACTGCTGCAGTCTGTATTTTCTTCCTACCTTCACTCTAGCCCCAAGCTTACTTATATTACAGCAGTGATCTTTTGACACCACTATTTATTATTTTTTAGTTTTGTTTACTCTCTAAACTTTACAGGCCTTTCTGCATATTTATCTTCATCATCATCTTCTGTCATCTTCTCCTTCAGGGTAGTGAATGAGAAGCTTCTCTGGTATCATCTTTTCTTGTCAACATCTTACTCACTATATTTTCAAATAACTTCAAAAATAGCTATTTCAAATCTTTTGCTGCTGTCATTTCTATAGATCTTTACCTGAAAATCCTTTGCTTTTCCATCTTACGTAAATGTACATTGTGATTTACTTTCTTTGCTATTTGCTGCATAGAAAAATATGACAAGTAATACGATGAAAGATATTGGATACCAGCACATGCTAAAAAATAAAGAACAAAAATGGTCTTCAGAAAGATATAGGCCACTTCAAGTAGTGGGATTTTTATCAGTGAAAATTCCCACTTTTCTACAAGTTGGTTACTCTATTCCATAGAAACAAAGCTTCCAAACTGCATCACACTTTTTGTACCTTCTCCTTATGTCCCATTTTCCATCTCACTCATTTGTATCATTTCAGAAATATTCAGTATCTTTAGTTTTTCTACCTTTCTGTTGGAAGTCAAGTGGACCTTAGAGAATATAGCAACAGTTGTCCAGTTTTCTCATCCCTAGTCAATTGCTCAGTAATTAGAGTCATAGAATCATAGAATACCCCAAATTGGAAGGCACTCACAAGGATCATTGATTGCAATTCCTGGCTCCACACAGGAACACAAAAAATTCAAACTGTGTGCCTGGAAGTGCTGTTCAAACACTTCTTGAACTTTAGCAGGCTCAGTGCTGTGACCACTGCCCTATTCCACTGTCTGGCTACCCTCTCAAGAAAGAATAATTTCCAAATATCCAATCTGAACCTCCCCTGACACAGCTTCTTGTGTCACATTACTTTTCTACTTTTCATTCCCCTCTGGCCCATTCGATTTGGTTGCTCAGAAGTCTGTGCATTAAAGATCTTATTTCCTAACAGTGATATTATACAGATTGGATTGAGTATTAGAAAATGTAATACCTGGCAAATTGTAGTTTCTTGGCTTTGAGGGAAAGTAATGTGTTTTCTTAGCTTTTCTATGCTGTCAAAACAAAAGCAAAGATGAGTGCAATTTAGCTACATCAAAGGTTGGGCTAGAAAGCTACCTTTGACATTAAATATGCTTTCAGAACATTTTCTTTTTGATGTACAACTCCATTGTGTATATAGAACATATAATCAAAGAGAAATTATTTTTTCCTGTGGGAAAGTGTGCCTGATGGACAAGATCATTCTTGATTAATTTCTAAGAAGGTAGCTACAGAAAGTGCAGAAATCATCTAATTTGTAGTAATACTGCATTATGTTTGACACTTTCAGATTGAGTTTTGTCAGTGCTTAACCATTAATGGCCAGAAACTGCAGTTAGGAAATTTGATTAATATGGTAAGCCAGAAAGAGAAAATAATGATTGAATTGAAATGAGTTAAAAATAGTCTGATATCATTTTAAACTATGAAGAGTCTCTTCAAACCAGAAATAGATAGGTAATATTAACTCTAGGAGTCATGATAAGCTATCACAGTCACATATATGTCTATGTGTCTGTGTCACCCATTATCCAAGCAGTGCTGAGGACCCAGGAGAATTCTAGAAGGTGCTGAACTCTATGACCAGATCTATGCATATAAATCCACTTCTGGCAGGATCATCTTGAACACTTAAGATGACTGAGAAGCTTCAAAGAGTTTTGTATCCTTTGGTGTTGCTTGCCAGCATTCTTTTTCTTCTTCCTGTCTCCATCAAGAAAGAAATGGCCTGACAACTGACAGGCTGTTTGCTCTTGGACTATCGACATCCTTGGTGTTTTCAACTTCAGGAAAATTAGTAATGGGTAATTTTCAACAGCTGAAGAATAAAATTCTCTTCTACCTGTTTTTTATTATGGCATTACCTGAAAATCCACTTGGAATCTTTCTCAGAACATAATTTCTGTGAAAATGAATGGACTTAATTTGACACTGCTATGAATTCTACCCTAGTGGTTTTACTATGCACCTTTTCCTACCTTTTCTTTCCTACCTTAGAATTTCCAATACCTTTCCTCTGTCTAGACAATCATCTTTACAGCCCATGCAATACTCCTCAAAAATCCTAGGTCAGTTTGCAAGAACGCTTTTGAACATCTAACACATATCTCTTAGAAAATTTTAGTACAGTCCTGTTCCATTGTTTTCAGTTGATGTAAAAAAGTATTACCTGTCTGAGAAGACAAGAAACAGTAACAGATTCATCCTGGATAAAATTTAGAGAAAGACTGCTGCATCAGCATTAGTATTTAAACGCATATAGACAGAACCAAACTGTTCTGTCTCTTTTTGGACAGGTGTCTATTTTGTGGCTTAGCAGCACAGTTAGGTGTGCATTTGACTGATTGACATTAGCTATCTGCAGAAGCAGGGCAATAAATGAACCCTTCTGAAATGTGATTTGTAAAGGCCAAGCTTTCTCTGATCTTAGAACTATTAAACATGTGCCAAGTCTTACGTTTTCCTAATTCTCCTTGACTTTAATGGCAAGTCTAGTTTCAAAGTATTTGTGAAAGTGACTCTTTTTACAGCATGGAACATAAACTTTCAAAGGGAGAAAGAAGATGAAAATCACAGATATCACAATATATATACAAATATTTCAGGATTCTTGGATGCTTTTATGCCACTGTTCCTATGAACAAAAGGATGCTGTGCACAGATCTTAGTTGGCACCCAAGAGTCATCAATTTTTTCAAAAAGAAATAAAATTTAAGGTACCTTTCTGCTGCTCAGCGGTGGTTTACAGATCAGATGATTTGTTAAAAAGCTCATGAATGTGTTGTATGTAACTATGACAAACAGAATGGTCTCTAAATCTGACAATTTGTTGGACATGCCATCTGCTTACTTGGATGCACAGCAGAGAGACCAAAAGATGAGTCTGAGGGTCAAGAGCATAGACTACCTGTATAATCTGATCAGCTTTTCAAAAGCATGAACAAAAGTAATATATATACATATATTAGGAGAAGAGTATCCAAAAGTTTCAGTTCTCTCCAGATTTTTGGTTTAACTGTTTTCATGTTTAATTTCAGTCCATTTAGTGACTGTATGAGTTGCAGCAAACTTTATCACATCATGTTTAGTTTCTAGCATGCTCTCTTTTATTTCACTTTGTTGCTCTAGTTTTTACCTCCCTGCTGTTCTGTGTATGTTCTCTCTATTATCAACTGATAGCCCCCATGGCATGCTGTAGGACTGTGGTCTTCTCCAGTTGTCACTTCAGTCATCTCCAAGCAAGTTCAGGAAAGGAGCAACTTCTTCCTCCTTCAAAGGAGACTGACTTGAGCCAGATTTTGTCTTCTTAGAGGAACACAATACAGTATCAAAGAAAACTGGAGAAAAAAGTACAGTCCCAAGGTCTATATGAGCAGATTTCACCTATGATGTTAGTCAAAAGACCATCCCCATCAGCTCATGAAAGAACTTTTCTAAGGACATGAAATACAGTTTCTGTCTTCATTGGCAGAAGTGTATATTGAAGTACTCTGTCCCCGCTGATGTCCAAGCTTTCAAAAAATCAAGGAGGATTACTCAAGTCAGAGAGTGCCTGCAGTCCTGCACACTGCAGGCACCAGAACTTCAGAAATAAAAGGCACTTTCCAGAAAGACAGAAATAAATCTTTACTGTTAGCAGAAATAGTTTTTGCAGAGGGGAGATGAGGAAAAACTAAAATGTTTTAAATGGTTACATGGTTAAAGAAGCATAAGAAAGAAGAGTGTGGAATTTTGTGTATTTTGAGGCACCCTTACATGATCACTAAAAATCTCTCAAAAAGCTAAAGAAGGAGAAAGACAGAAAAGTAACAATGTCTTTTTAGCTGGTCCATAAAGATTTAGTTTATCACATGATTTGTCTACAGATTTTACAACAGAATCAAAGATTGCCTTTTAAAAAATTGTTTATTCTCTGCAGAAATTTATTTTGATAAAGATTATATGACATAACAGAGTGGAAAAAGACACAGAAAGGAAAAGGGAAAAGGACCCAATTTTTGAGATGGAATAAAGATCTGTGTTTGTTCCTAAGCCAGAATATAATAAAGAACAGAGGTACTGAAATATAGCGTAGTATGGTGATGATCAAGAGCAGAGAACTAGTTGGTGTATAAAACCTAATAATAAGTTATTGCTTCTTAAAAGAGGCAGAACCTGGCAGTGAAACCCTGAGTGTTAGAACTGTAGCAAGAAGTTGGGCCACAGATAATCTGCTGGGTACATACCAGCTTGCAAATGTGTCTGACTGAGATGGGCAACATTCAATGAAGGCTTTTTGCAGATGCAGAAAAGTACTGAAAAAATCCCTAATTCAGTCAAAGTGCAGAAAAAGCCTTGAAATTTTTCACAGACACAATAGATCCACAGAGATTTTTGATAGAAGTAGTAGAGAGCAAAAGACAGGCATGCTTGGTACCAGAGTACAACTACAAAATTAACAAGCTCAAAACAGACTGGGATTTGTGATTCTGCAGAGAAGCGCTATGGCACCACAGGAGAGCTCTCAGCCTGGAACAGTACTTCAGAGTGCTATAGAAACTGGAATTGGGAAATGAGTGTAGAGATGAAGACTATAGTTGAAGATGTTCTCCCTTTTGCTTTTATCTTCAGACAAAGAAGACATTCAGAAAATTTGTGCAGAGCCTTACTTTCTGTGTGTAATGTTCTCTGACAGTTGCTCCATAGTCACACTAGCAACAGCAATATTACGTCTGGACAAACAATGGAAGCATTTGGAAAGCAAGCAAGAGTATCAGGGAAAAACACTGCCTCTTAAAGGATGAAACATTTAAAAATAAATTATTATTATTACTTAAAAAAAGGTCACACCTAACCATAGGGACATAGTGAGGTACGGTGGTTAAACTCTGCTTGTTCTACATTCACACATATTAGGTGAGACCAAAGATCCATATAGTCCGTATCTCAAGCCTAGCCAGGTTCAACAGTTCATGACAATGAAAAATAATAGCAGAAAAGAATAAACAGTGAGTTTTCTCTCCCCAGCATAATCACACAGGCTGGAAAGAAGGACTGTTCAGAGCCAGACATGATATTACATACATTTATCTGAGTGGAGATTTTTTTCCCAGTAATTTCTACAGTAGTATTCTTAACTCATGTAAACATTACCATCCACAGCATCAGGTGTCAAGGAGCACCACAGCAGAGCAGCATTTGCTCTGAAGAACCACGAATTTTTCCTCTTTTTTTTCTTGCCATATCTTCATAAATTTAATATTCTTTTCTGCACTGGAAGAGACAGTGAACAACTGTTCTATATTTACATTTTTAAAGATGCTCTTGATTTTACAGACATCTGTCATGTAGCCTGTCTGCTGATTACCAGGCACATTTCACAGCTGTGCACTTTCTTAGTGTCAAACACAGCACAAAAATTGTCCTGCAAGCCTCTGTTGTATTTACTAACTGTTCTGCTCAATGAGTATGCTCAAAGAAGGAAGAGCTGGAAGAAGATTCATACAGTTAATGTTAGAAAGTATTTGGGAATACTTCAGCATTGCTCTTCTATGCTGTTTTAGCAACTGATACATTCAGCAAAAAGTATTTAAAAATGTAAATATCCGTATATATTCCTATTTATTTTATTAAGTTTATAAATACATAAATATATTCCTTTATAATTACTTCAGAAAGTCTTTAAGAGGTTTTATAGCTTTCTTGTTTGAAAAAAATCGTGTTGATTACACTTGGTATAAAAGTACATCATGAGGAAGAAGCACATGAAATATTTTCCAGCCTTTCCATTTGTATGCTTACACCAACTGCCATTAAAACTGCTCCATGTAAAGTTATGTCAAGCTTAAATGATGATCCAGGCCTGCATTAGTTCCAGCTAAAGACTAACCATTGTCTTATGGATGACAGTCACTGATGAATTTCTTGAAGGTCCAACAATGCAGGAGCTTCACCATCTTCTCCCATCTCATCCCACTTCTTTAGAGAAAACTTACTGCTGATTTCTTCAGCAAATAGCTCCAAAAAACTAACAATAAACACTAATAGAACAACACTGCCTTTTACTACTTTCTTTCTGTGCAAAGAACAAGTAGATTTAATTGCAAGAATAAAAAGTATAAATCTCTTTTTTATTTTTGTATGAGACAGCAAATGACTCCCATTTGCTGAAAAAATGACAACGCTGTGGGCCAAATGGACTCCAACACAATATTGATTAGGACAATTATAGGCCATCAAGGAATAAATGCAACAGCAAGCTCAGAAGTGCTCATGTATTTTATGTAGTAGAAAGAGAAAGATAAATGATTTGACACAGCAACAGCCAAACTGGCACTGCAGATGAAAATTATGGGCATTATATTGATATACGATGGCCAAAAATAATGAAAAAGATATTTACAAATAAATTCTAGTGAATTTATTACTATGTAAGTAGATACATGAGAGTGAATTTGAATCACTTAAAAAAGAAATAAAAAAAAAATAAAAAAATCTGAATATTGAAAAACAAGCATGGTCAGAGCCAGCTGGAATATTCCTGTCTCCTCTGCACCTCTGCAAAGCCTCTTGTGCCTTCTGTTTCCATGCACACTTATCCTACAGGAACCATGACATTCATCAGAAATGGTACCATGCTTCCTGAATTGTCTTGGCTTCCCTTGTACAAACAAATTGGACAATAAGCAAGGTGAGACATTTGAAAGAACTCTTTTTCTGGGACAGTCATAAAAGCAAGGAACAAATATGTGTTCCTTCCATATGGATTACATGTCTGAAACATGTAATAATCTTGAACTCTATGCTTCTTCTCGATGCATACTGATGCTGGGGTATTGCCTTAAGCTGCCAAGAGGTTCACACTTAAATCCAGTGGCAGAAGGCAGACTTTCTTACTACATTCAGCAGGATCTTCACTGCAAAACCAGCACCAGTAATGCAATCTATCCAACTCCCTCTGTCTCCTACATATTTGTATCTTCATAGCAGACTGCTGTCTGATAGATGCTTTTTTAAAATTTTTATATAGTACCACCACCAGAGATGTTGTAAATGATTTTTCTGTACTTACTGGTACTACTCTGCTTTGGAGATCAACGCAAAACTACACCTCTGCCATTCATTCATGCTCTGCCTCAATGACTCCCTACAAGGAAGGAGCACTGCTGCTGGGAAGCACTTCTTGAAACCATCTGAAATCAGCAGCTGTGCCCATTACTGCTGAAAAAAAATGTATTCGTTTATCTGTCTTACAGCCTGTCTTACAGCCAGTAACATGTGTGCAAAATATCTAAACAGCTACTCCTATTTAACAAAAGGCTTAATCCCATTTCTTTCCCTTTAATTGTTATTTTATTCCTTTTCAGCTCACTGATAATTCTCTAAAGTATCATGGAAATTTTACATCTAAAAAACTATTGCATTCATTATGGGCATAGTAGGTTTTCCCCATTAACAGTATACTCTGTGCAACTATCAGCCCTTGCCTTGTTCCACAAGAGTGATCTTAAGTGTAAATTGCTGAAGATGATATGGAGTATGAACTATTGCTGTTTATCTTCTCATACAACACAGTGTGACTCTATGCTTTCACCAAGAGTGCTGTGGCAAATAAATAACCACATTAGTTTTCAGATCATTGAGTTTCTGTACATGTAAGGGAGTAGGAATTCAAGATAAACACATCTCTTGATGTGAAACCAAGTGCTTCTGTTAGCTACTTTTATGACTCACACAAATGTATAACCAGCTATGAGCTGAAGACACAGTCCAAAAGGTGCTGGGCTTTTTTAGGTATCAGTTGGTGCTCTTTTAGGTATCAGTTAAAAATCAATAGTATTTGGAAGTACAAACACAAGCTGTGTTTGAGAAAAAGAACAGCCAATAAACAACAAAACAGGGTGCTGTATAACAGCCATAACAAAAATTTGTTGGATCTCCATATTGGAGAGTTGCTATGAAAGTAATGCCTCCTACTGGAGGTCACGATTGATGTCCCCTAGGGCTCAGTGCTGGGACCGCTTCTCTACACAGAGGGCTCGAAACCCAGGAGTTGGACTCGATGATCTCTAAGGTCCCTTCCAACTCGCACGATTCTGTGATACTGTGATACTGTGATACTGTGACCGCTTCTGTTTAACATCTTCATTGATGATCTTGATGAGGGGATTGAGTGCACCCTCAGTAAGTTTGCAGACAACAACAAGTTGGGAGGGAGTGTTGATCTACCAGAGGGAAGAAGGGCACTACAGAGGGACCTGGATAGATTGGATTGATGGGCCAAAGTTAATGGCATGAGTTTCAATAGAGCCAAGTGTAGGGTCCTGCATTTTGGTCACAACAACCCCAGGCAACCCTACAGGCTGGACAGTTGGCTGAATATGAGCCAGCAGTGTGCCCAGGTGGCTAAGAAGGCCAATGGAATCCTGGCTTGTATCAGGAATGTTGTGGTGAGCAGGACTAAGGGAGTCATCCTGCCCCTATACTCAGCATTGGTGAGGCCTCACCTTGAGTACTGTGTTCAGCTTTGGGCACCTCAGTACAAAAAGGACATGGAGGTACTGGAGCAGGTCCAGAAAAAGGCAATGAGGCTTGTGTAGGGTTTGGAGAATATGCCCTATGAGGAGAGGCTGAGGGAGCTGGGGCTGTTTAGTTTGGAGAAAAGGAGGCTGAGGGAAGACCTTATTTCTCTCTTCCAGTGTCTGAAGAGTGCTTACACTGAGAGAGGGGTAGGTCTCTTCTCACTGGTGACAGGTGACAGGATGAGGGGAAATGGCCTCAAGTTGCATCAAGATAAGTTTAGATTGGACATTAGGAAACACTTCTTTACAGAAAGGCTAGTTAAACACTGAAATAGGCTGGAATAGCCACCACTCCTGGATGTGTTTAAGAGCCATTTGGATGTAGTGCTCAGATATATGATTTAGCAGAGGGTTGTTAGAGTTAGGGTACTATGATTAGGCTGTGGTTGGACTTGATGATCTTTGAGATCCTCTCCAGCCTGAGTAATTCTGTGATTCTATTTATTTTATTTTATTGGTACATGACATTAGAGGCGGATGTTGGTGTTATGGAAACTGAAATTGAACCTCCCATTACATGTTGTTGCCATGTGAGAGATGGCAGAAGTTGGGCAGTCTGACAGATGGTGTCTGATGTGGACATGTGACTGAAACTTTAGTGGTTGACCATCACACAGTTGTTCACTTACTCCCATCCTTCTCAGTGGGATGTGGAGAGAGAGAGCTAAGGAAAAAACAAACAAACAAACTCGTGGGGTACAATAAAACTATTTACAAAGATAGAGAAAAGGAAGTGGAAAATAAGACTATAAATGTATAAATGTATATAATAAGTGATGCATAAGTGATGCATACAACCCGACTGATGGCCAGCTAGGCCCTGAAGCAGAGGAAGAGTGAGATGACCTCTCACCCTTTTCCAAACTCTTTCTGCATAGTGTAATATGGTATGGAATAACTATTTGGCCAGTTTAAGTCAGCTGCCCTAAATCTGTTCCCTCTGAGCTCCTTGGGCCTTTCGTTGTGAATGGCCTTGACTCTGTACAACACACCAGTACAAACATTGGTGCTTTATCAACATTATTTCCTTCTTGGAACCAAAACACAGCATCATTCCAGACTCTCAGAAGAAAACAATTCCATCCCAGGTGAAACTAAGACAAAAGCAAAAATGTGTTGTTGAATTACTACATGTGGAAAACGTTGAACCCATTGACATTCACCAACAGTTCTGAATACTTATGAAGACCAAGCAGTGGATCTGAGCACAGTGAGGTCATGGGTGGTGCATTTAAGCAGTGGCAACAGTGATTTCAAAAACAAGCCATATTTCAGATTGCAATGCACAGCTGTCATACCATGAAATGAAGAGATTGGTTCATCTGTATGCATCAGCAGATTACAAGCAAGAAACCATGTATGGAGCTGAATATTGAGGTCAATGCACTGGAAATGGTGGTGAGAACATGGTAATGTTGCAGAGCCTGTGCCAAGCGGGTTGTATGGCTGCTCACACAGGAACAGAAAGGATACCATACACAAGCTTGCCAGGATCTATTAAGCCAATACAAGGATGAAGTTGACAGTTTCCTGGACCACATCATTACAGGTAAAAAGATGTAGTGTCACTACCATGAGCCATAGTCAAAACAGCAGTCAGTGGAACAGCAACATGTGAATTCTCCATCAAAGAAAACGTTCAAGATGCAGGTAAAGTTATGTCCACAGTCTCTTGGGACAGGAAAAGGGTAATCCTTCTTGACTTCTGGAACCCAGATAAACCACCAACTCTGACCAATACACTGACTAAGCTGATGAGTCAAACTTTCAAAATCAGACCAGAGAAAAAGACAATCTTTCTCTTTCAACACGTTAATATCAGGTTTCATACCAGTTTGATGACTGTGGAGCACGTTGCCAATCTTGGCTGGATTGTCCTCCCATGCCCACCATACAGCCCAGATTTGTCATCTTCTGACTTCTATTAGTTCAGGCCAATGAAAGATGCACTATGTGGGCAACATTTACCAACATGGGTAATGTGATCATAGCATCCGTGAAACAGCAGGTCACCTCTCCTGGTGCAGATTGTTACAAAGGCAGGCTCTTGATCATTGTTGGTGAAAATGCATAGTTCATGGTAGTGACTGTTGAAAACTAGTGTTCTTTAACTGAGAATTTGCTCTGTCAAATAGAGTTATTGTTTTCTTTGTATCAGTTGTGGTTTCCATGGAGATAAATAGGAGACATTGTTTACAGAGCAACCTACGCATAATCTAATTGACAGCACTGCTGCTAAACTTTGATTCTGTGAATACCCGCTGAGAGCAGACAAGTTATTTGCATTACAGTTTAGTGACCCATTCATACTCAAAGCTTTTTATAGTGTTACTGGAGAATTACAAAAGCTAAAAGCTGGCTCAGTAATTGAAGCAGTTCATATGGAGGCAGAAGTCATTCAGACAACATAAGAAAGGAATATCACAGAAGGATTTTAGAGCAATACATTAAGCTAACTGGAAAGTGGCTTTACCAATTAACAATATAGCTAAGACGAAAAAATCCAGAGAGACACACAGAACATCAAGGAGATAGACACTACTGTTTGTTCCAATTAAATCTGATAAATTCTATAGAATAAGCAGCTTCTACACTAAATACTGAATGTCTTACTCCAGAAATGCATTTCTATATTACTAGAAGGCAAACAAGTGAATCGAGGAGAGAATGGACAGTCACCTCTTCCTGCATGGTCTGGAGCATGCTGAAAACAGACTGAGCTGGGTGGTAGGTAGTAAGTGACTACGGGCTTGGTTCAGTTAGGTTTGGAGCAACCCTCTAAACTATAAAAGTTTAGAGGACAGTATGGGTCTTTTCAGGGTATGGTTCCTGATAAGCTGCATGGTACTGCTTTACTGTGTCCTCCACCAAGATAGAGACAGTTCTGCCTTAAATGCAAATTACTGCAAACAGACTTTCAGTTGTTGTGTTTAGCAAAAGATCTGCGCCCTGATAGCTCTGAATAACTTTGTTGTATCTGAAGGACAGATTTGGCAGCAATAATTCTGAATTCTGACTAAGGAAAAGAGTGAGGGGAAAAGAGTGTTAACACTATATTAACATTTCTCCCATGAATTAATGATGGCACTTGAGCTTTCTGGCACCAGGAACCCAGAGCTCAAATCTCCAAACAAAACCTAATGGCCTAGACTCCAAGCACTCTAATTGGAATTCAAGTTTGATCTGAACTTCAAAGCTAGCCCTTCTTTGAATGGAGGATTGGGTCAGACCGCTCCCAGAGGTTACTTCCAAACTAAATTATTCATGAGTCCAATTTCTGGGTGATAAAAATAAGATTATATTCTTTTAACATAAACTTCACATACGCTTGAGGTCAAGCAGTAACTCCTGGTTCAGTGTGGAGAGTCTCTGTGGTTAATCAAGGACCAGCTGGTGAGTGATCACACGCTTTCTTAGAGCAGATTAGACAGTCTAATAGAGACCTGCTTTTTTTGCAAATAGATGTCATTGCAGGCATTAGAATTAAATTGTAACTCATAAAAGACTGGAAAAAAAAAAAACCAACTAGAATTGTAAATAGTGTTCCATTTTCTAGTCACTAGTATATTATGAATTAGTTGTTAGTATTTTGAATTACCTCAAGGAAACAGATGCATCACAGCTGATGTTATAAATTCACCAGTTTTCCAATTGCTCTTGAAGTGTTCAGAGGGAAGAGAAAAAAAAAAACACAAATGGAAAACACAGAAATGCACGAAATCATTCTTATCATTCAAACAAACAAAATAAAAAGGCACAAAAATGTTGTGTTTTTTTTTTTTTTCCTTTTTCTTAGTATCCAAATGTCTTAAAGAAGCAATTCATTTAGTATTTTCCCCCGCAGCTCTAGCATAGAAATGCCTTTAATCTAATTTGTAATTTTTTTAAAGCATGTCCAACCTACATTCTGTAGTCCACAGGCGGCCCAGCTCAGCTCATGATGTGAAATACATTCAACCTATGCCATGTCATCATGGCAGTAGCTCTCCCCTGCTAAGTGGCCCGGTCTGGACACAGGACCTGGAGAAAGCACAGGTGCGGTGATGACAGGTAATACAGCACTAAGCTTAACTTGCAAGGGAATTGTGTCAGTTTTCAAAAATGTCAGTTTTAAAAGACTTTACATGCAGAAACATGCTGCCAAATGCAATGTATATTAAGGAGGGCTTCATTAAAGACAAAATAGAACTGAAAGAAGTCTTTCACCTCAATAAAATACTTTTTAAAGTGAAAACTCAAATGGACTTCATTATAAAAGCAAGTTATGTGATAGCAAATCTGATTGAAAAGAATCAAAACCATATCATGATGGTTAAGCAATGTATGAAAAGCACAACAGACAGAATGTGTCGTGATTTAAAAAGAAGTAATGGATTTTCCTAAAATCTGTCTCACCTAACTATAGCCAGGTGAACTGAAAAAATAGGGAAATCTACTGAAAAAAGATTGGAGAATAAAGCTGCAAATTTCAAATTCTACCCTTTGGCAATAGATGAAAATACTGATGCTACAGATATGACTCAACTTTTTTCATTAGAGATACCAATAACAAATATAATGTCTCAGAAGAAATGGTTTCTTTAGTGTCACAGAAAAACACAAGTCCATATTCCTTAAAAGGATGGATGCTGATTATGTCGTCATCATTTACTTTTCTGAAGGAAGGTGGCTAAGTCACAGTAAAATGCTAAAAAGACTTTGCAAAGTGAAATGAAGTTCTTTATGGAATTAAAGGAAAAATTGTGCCAGAACATGAAGATTAAAAATGGCTCACAGATTTAGTATTTTTGATGGATTTGACCACTCATTTCAATGAGTTAAGCAAACATCACTTCAAGGTGAAAATCACCTAATCTGTGCTGTTTCAAATGGTAACAGCATTTGAAACAAAACTTAAATGATGGCAAGCTCAAGTTTTGGCAAATAATTTCATGCAATTTGATACACTGGCTAAATGCAGTCCTGTTCACAGAGAAAAAATATGCAGCTGTGTTTTCCATTTTGATAAAGAAATTAGAGACTAGATTTCAAGATTTCAAGAAAAAATCCCCCCCCCCCTTTTTTTTTTTTTTTTTGTATACTTGTGACTTCATTTTCAGTCAGCTTAAATAGATTACTTGCACATTTTCACATCGAATGTACAGAGTTTCAATTAGACATTCAACTCAAAGAAAAAATTGGTGATGTCTCTTTACTAGACTTCCCTAAAAGAAAAAAACATTCATTGCTTCACTATTGTGCCTTATTCATGTCATCATTGTTTGTCACTAAGTCTATTTGTGGAAAATCATTGTCGAGGATGAAGCACAGGAAGGGTATTATTTCATCAAAAATCTCCAGCAAACACTTTGAGAACTCACTGAGAATGACAACCACTGCCATTAATTCAGCCTGATGGAATAGTTTTACAAGAAGAAGGTAAAATATCCTGCTAGTTTCATGTTTTTGTTGTTCACTGTTTCTTCATGTTTTAATAAAAATACATTAAAAAATACATTTTGTTACTTATATACATTAAGTTTATAATATGCTTTGTATGTGGCCCATGGAAATTCCTGTTTGCTCAGTGCTGCCTAGGTGAGCCAAAAGGTTGGGCAGTCAAGGACTGTGCTCTTTACATGAAAAGTAGACTGGAAACTTTTTGGGGATTTCTTTTCAGTTTAATTAAAGACCAACTAAATTTCTCTTTGCTTTCTGACTAAATGACTGTTGGATGGATTTGTCTGGGTATGAGCCTTATCTGCTCCTTCACTTTCTCATGCCTAATCAATCACTGACTGAGTGTTAAGTGCTTAACTATGGGGGCTCTGAAATGCCGGAGGAAGAAAACAAGTGACAGCCAGGTAATATATATTCTAAGGTCTCTGTCTTTGACAAATATTAATTACCTGTACAACAGTTTGCTCTCTAGTGTACGGTATCTCTGTCCTGAGGTCAGATCTTATACTCCATTTGCATGAAGCAGGCTGAAATTCTACTCAACTTTCAAAAAGGTCAAATGAAATCAGTGCTCAGGGGAGAAGTGGGATGCAAGAAGTGATTATCATTTGCAATACTTTGCTGATCAAGTCTGAAGTGTATGCAGTGCTCTCAACTTTGCACAAAGTATCTCCTTTCTCTGCTCTTGGCAAACCAAACAAAGTGATGCATTTCCTGAAGAGCCAGGCAAAAAATTAGTCCTCTTTCACTCACATGCCTCTGCCTGAAGGATGACAGCGCACTCACCCAATAGAGTGTCTATGTGTTGGATTTTACAGTTGGATTTCTTTCCTGTTTATTTTTTAACTCATTTTCTACTACCTGGTAATGAAACGTATGTTCATAACTCCTATCATCTAGACTGAAGAGACAGTTCTTTTGCAAAGGTAATTTGCATGATTAAACTAGTGGGAGAAATTTGTCTGAAATAAGTTTACAAACACTAGCTCTTCTATGTCCTATGTCAGCCACCACAGTTTCTTAGATGAAGAAATGGGTTTATGTCAATTACAGCAAGAGATAAAACACAGAAAACCTGATGAAGGAAAGAATGCCGTGAGGAGGAGGTATATTTACCATATATCCTGTTTGGAGACCTAGTGTTTATTTTTGTTGAGTATCATAGGTCAATGAAGACAGTAACATAAAAAACTGATTACTTCAGGACTCTAAATGATGGATCCTCTGCAAATATACTTTTGGTCTTTGGGTCTTTAAGTGAATTTTTAACCATCTTCAACTTCTTCTGATCTTCATCTTGATATGTTCTATCTATGAAACTACAGAAAATGTCTTGCTAACATGCATAGCTGCATTATTATAACATAGATTATAAATACATATATATCAACCTTTTTATTACTCAATAATGACATTATTTTTATCAAAGAAATAATTTAAGCCTCTTTGTTAGTGAATTATTTTATCCTGAAAACTGACTCAAGCAGTCACTTATTCAAGTGAAGCTCCTGTCTGTCTGTGGGATGTCCTGAGGCACAGTAGATTGCATACTTCAAATGATATATTAGATGGAGTCAATCATTCATGTGCTTTGTTTCAGGTGCTGACTGTAAGAACTGTAATACTTAGATAGTTCTTGGATGTGATTTGTGGGGGCATACCAAGTAGTATCATTACAGCTGCCGAACAGGACAGGCTTTTAGGTTTTTTCTGACATCCACATCGGCTAAAAAAGGTATTAGCTGTTTGATTTCTGTTAATGCTGCATTTATTCACTGTAAGGCAAAGCTCCTTTTCCTCCTCTAATCATATTTTCATTGCATCTCTTCTTCCATATTTTTTAATTTCTTTTTGTCTTATTCTAACTACGTCAGTTATCTCTTTTTGTCATTTCCTTGTGCTATTTTGCTTTCTCATAGTACAGTTCATCATGATAGCCCCTTGTCACTTTCCATGTCATACTCATATAGCAAGAAAACACTTTTTCTCCATCCAAACATATGAGTAGGCATTTTCCCATCAACCGTGTACAACACATACACATTCTGAGAAGATACCTGTTCAACTGAAGCATTTTTCTATGCTTCTCTTTTTTTTAAAATGCCAAAGTTTGAGTGGATGGCTAATATTGTTGGTGGTCATTGTTTTATCCCTTTCCTCTCTCCCCCCTCCCCCCCCCCCTTTACTTAAACAAAAGCAATCTAACTAGAACTTAAATCTCTGGACTAAAATGTGCTAGGTCAGAAAAACTGGGAGAAATGCTAGCTAGCCCCCTCCCACAAGCGCATGCTGTCACATTTCAAGGTTTATCCTACACTAGAATAAAATGAACCAAAAGATTCCCATAAAATGTAGGAAAACATTCATATTTTTATTTCCTTTGAGCCTCTTCTTTTACAATACTATTTGTTCCTTGTAACATGACATATATTTGTCCACGTATTTTTCTCACGTCCTTGCTTTTATCTTTGCCAAAATGGAGGATTTATTAGTTTAACTAAAAATAACAAACCCAACCTTTTAACTCAGCATGAAATGTTTTCCTCTCCCTTGAGAAACAGCATAGCTCTGTCAGTCTTTCCCACAAAATGAGTTCTCCTCTGAGACTTCATTCTGACCATGTGTAGATTTACGATATGTCCCATGCGAAACTATCAGCACCCTGCATTTGGAAGAAAGGGCATTACCTTTGGAAGAAAGAAACTCTGTCCCATATCTGTTCCAGTAATGCTAGGGGAACCAGAGGCATTGCAGCTCCCATTGTGTTGAGAAGGCGTATGACTGTAAGCAAAATGAGGACTGACAGGATGTCCAAGTTGAAAGTGGTGTGTATGCTAATGGTGCTCTTGCAACCCTTTCTACATTTTCTGGAGAATGCATATACAATGGTACTGAGTTTTGGAAATGAGATGGAAAGCTCATTATATGAGTCCAACCTACAAGTATGTCCATGGTATGAAAAGGAGAGATTCAAATTATATTTGTTCTCCACTGTTTCTTATGAAGTAAAAGAAATAGAGAAGCAACAACTGCTCGTTGAAAATCCTTGTAAGACTTAAATCCTTGGAAAACTCATAAAATTTTAATGTTTGGCAACATTGCAATATCTTCGTCCTATTGATATAGGTCCAGGGTCCTGTTAGCTTATCTAATGCTTCTTCCTGTCTAAATGGCAGCAGCAGAGAGGAAGTGAAGAAGGAAATGTGCGCAAACCTAAACATCACCTGATGTGGTGTCAGGATGGACTCAGACTGGACAAGTAAACCAGCTTGGGAATTGTTTCCATGTCCTGCATTTTATGTAAAGTCTGAGAGTAAAATCTATATCTTCAAAGATCTCTCTTACTGATCTATGAAACTAGCAGTCAAAAGCTAGACACTCAAGACTCTTACACTGCATGACAGAGGTCATAGGTATTAAAATATCTGAGAGAAGCTGAAAGACTCAGTGGAAATACAGGCTGGGTACAAAACCAGTAGAGGTAGTTAACACATGGGAGAGGCGCGTTGCCCTTCAGAGAACTTGACAGGCTAGAGAAATGAGTTGTCAGAAACCTTATGAAGTTGAACTGAGTAAAACACCAAGTCCTGCATGTGGAGAAGAGCAATCCACGCAACAGTGCAGGCTGCATGTTTAGCAGATGGAAAGCAGCTTTACAGAGAAGGACCTCTGGATCCTGGTGGACATCCAGCTGTCTGTGACCCAGGAATGTGCCCTGGCAGCAAAAGACCAAAAGCATCCTGAGATTCTCAAGAAAAGCATTGCCAATACATGAAGGGAACAGATCCTTTGCTTCTTATCTGCATCCATGAGACGCACCTGGGGTGATGGGTCCAGTTCTGGTACATCCCAGCAAAGGATCTAGCAAAGGTCCATTAAAATAAGTAGGAGATTGAAGTATTTGACGTATTATGAGAAGCTGTGAGAGCTGTGGTTGCTCAGCCTCAGGAGGAGAAGGCTCAGGAGGGATCTCATCAATGTGTATAAATGCTGGACAGCAGTATGGGAGACAGAACCAGAATCTTCCCAGGGGTTCCACTGAAGAAGAGACAGTGGGCACAAACCTTTTTATGGTGAGGGTGAAGGAGGTGGCCCAGAGCAGTTCTTGGACATAGACAAAATACACTGGACAAATCCTGAGAAATCTTTTGTAGAAGATGATCTTCAGAGGACCTTTTCAAAATCAACTGTTCTGTAATCCTGTGAAGATGTATGACCCAGCCAGCTGGAAAGCACTGGGAGAAAGATGGAGCTTTTATTTTACACCTGTGGCCCCTCTGGTTGGCTTAGACAGTCAGATTCTTGTTCTCTTTCTTCATTATCAGATATAATGAAACTTTCAATTTTTTGTTTAGGAAAAAAAAAAAAAGAAACACATAATACCTTCAAAAAGAGAATCTGAGAAACATGACAGCAGAGCACACCTAGCAGCCAGGTTTTTGAGTAATTCTCTCAAGAGAATTAATTATCTCAAGAGGTTGCAATACATTTCTTGTATCTCAAAATATGGAAGATGTAGATTTATTTGTTTTTACTTTATTTTACTTTTTATTATTTAAGCAGACATCTCAGAAAGTCTTTTTTGCATCTATTCATCTTTTGCAAACCAGGTATGCTTTCAGTGTGAGAATATCACATATGTGATATCACAGAAGTAAACAGTGTCATGTTTCCCTATGCATACAAATATGCAGGTACTATAAGCTTATTTTGTCTCAGTATTGCATTTTCATATTAGCTGCTTTTATTTCTCAACTCTGGTCTGGATATCTCATGAAAACTCATAAAATGAATCTAAGGCAGAGTAAGGAACATGCCCCAGATACATCAGATCCTAGGTTAGTACTCTTCCTTTAAGATATCAAATTTGGAAAGAGAAGGAGAGTCTGCCTTTTGAAAATTTTGAGAAAGAAACGAGGGCAAAACATACCACCCTTAAGTAAATGTATCATGTTGCTTAGTACTCCTTTGAAACACTTGACCTCTGATCAAAGTCTTATTGTTCTGAGCAGAAACTGCCTACATTAAAGAGTATTTTCTTCCACAGTTTGCAGCCATGCTTTTTTTCCCCTCTGTGAAAATAAACCCAGTTTTTTAGCTTGTCTCTTGAGATCTTTGGGTGATGACAACAGACTGTTCTGCAAAGAGCTGTTCCAGCACTCAGTGCATTATAAGAGCTTGGATATACCACAGTGGCAATACCTACATCCAGAATAAGAAAAATCACAGTGTTTATACTACTGTAAAATTTAGAGTGTGAAAAAAGAATTTCCGCTCAGAAATTGGACATGAATTCATTTCTGTGGTAGCTGCACTATTGTGGATACAACACAATTAGTCTAAATTCAAGTTTTCCGTACTTTTCATTATGACTGATGCTTGCTTTCATCAATCTTTCTTGTTAGTATTTTTGTGTGCGTGTGTTTTTTGTTTGTTTGTTTTTTAAGAAGGTGCACACATACAGAGTAAAAACAACAGCTCGGTTTCTTTCTCTAGCATGTTCTTCTCATCTACTGAAGGATCTCCTGCACTTTTTCTGATAAGGGAAAAAAGAAATTAACGAAGTAGATCTTTTTCCAAGTTTTTTTTTTTTTTTTTTTTAAACTTTCTTTTTTTCTTTTTTTTTCCTCCCCCCCACTTGGATGGTTTGTACATTGTAAGCCTCCCTGCTTTCTGAGCTCTTCTAAATAGTGTTGTTGGTCTGATTTTGTTTCACAATCTTCTAGCTAAAGACAGCAAAGCAGAGATTCTCTCTGAGCTCCTCATGTTGTTGCTTTATCTACAGAGATGAGCAGTAACAACCAGCTCTCCTTATCTTACAAAATGGAGGGCCTTCATTTCTTCATTCTGAGTGTGACTACATCTGTAACTTCATTCCCTTTGATGAAAATTCCCCCTGAAAATGACATCCAAAATGAAGAAAACAGACTTGTTTTCTTTCCCATAGCATACACTTCATGTTGTATTTGGGAGGGAACTGACAGGTCTGGCAATAAAAAAGCTAATTCCTAAGAGAGGCTGTGCGCCATTATGTCATTGAAAGGTTGATCAGTCCTAGGGATGACACTAATGTTTCTGACCTCAGTTCTTGGCAACCATGTAACTGCTGTCTTTTCTACAGTACAGAGCAGTCAGAATTGACTTATTAACAAACACCTTTGTCTGTAAAGATTTTCCTTGCACCTGTGCCTTAGCTTGCCCTAGGCCAAGTATGACTACCAGCAGTAGTACACGGCTAACCCACCCACATACTCTCTAGCAGCCTCCAGATGTTAGCTCTGCCACAAAGTCTCCATTTTATTTGTCATTAGTGCTCTAGAGGAATGAGAACACAAACCATCTTCTCCATTTACTCTTTACTTCCTCCTGTTCTCCTTATAACCTCCTATCTCCAACAGTTTCATGCTCATGTTTTGGACTGTTCATCACCATGAATTATCAGTCTGTTTTATCATCCATTCTGGGAGGTGCCAGAAGGAAAACGTTACATGTCTTTACAATCACGGGAGAAATGTCCCTTTAGGAGACCAGCCTTGCTGTAGGATTTTTGGTTGTGGCATATGAAAGATTAAAAGCAAATAAGTGAATTACAGGATTCAGAACAGCCTCCTGCACTGTCTGTTAGTTCTATAGAGGCTCCAGGCCTAAACAGATAAACCTCCAAATTAGTAGTTTACATCACCTTTAGTAGTAAATGCCCTTTAGAACCCCTCTCAAACAGACATTGCTACACCATTGCCTAGTCCTTAAACTACTGTTCTCAGCCTGTTTCTGTGGCACTGAGTAAAGGTGTAGGATATGAATCACCTGGCAGATTCAGGTGATCCAAGCTCAGCCTGGAAAGTCCCACCCTTAAAGGCCCAAAAAGGTTTTAGTATAAACAGTAAACTTAGAGTTTACCTTTACAAATATGCAGGGTTGTACTGTAATTTATTAGCAAAACTCCATCTGTGTAACAAAAACAATCCCTGAGATACTCTGTATACCTTGAGAAAAAGTATTTTAAATCATCAGGACAGTTCCTGCTTACACAAACAACATTGTGCCCAGCTAGTACTCACAGGTACTTAGGGGTCTGTCTGCCATAGGACAGATGGCATTTCCTGTATGAATTTTCACCATTCTCAAAGCAGTTCATTAGCATAAGCAGTCCGCATAGACATACACACGAAGGGAGAGTTACCTACCTATGTTTGAAGGTATGTTGCTTAAATTATGCCTTACAAGCAGTTAATGACCAAGGGAATATAAATATTCTGTACTTAAGCAGGTTTACATTTAATAGCTATTGAGAAAATTAGCATTATATTAATAACTATTGCCATAATGACAAAAACAACCTTAATAATTTTTAATAGTTCTGAAAAAAAGTATGTTCAAAGATGCATATAACTTTTTCAAGTTTCCTAAAATCTGCTTTGTATTTAAAAACAACTATTTTCTATTCATAGCATTCTTAAACCCTTTGTAAGCCTCAAACTGATATTTTTGTTGTTGCTGTTATGGGAAAAGGAATGGGAAAGCAGAAAGACCTTTCTCCTAGGTTTGGATGACTGTACAGCGATATATAGTGACAACAAAGAGAAGATGGAACAAGAGAGCTGGTGATGAGCACCTAAAAAGTTACTTAAGGAAAGACTCACCCAATGGAGGCCTTCAGTCTGCTGAAAATGCTGAAAAAGCCTCCACCAAGGAGCAGTCTCAAAGAGATGTTACCTCAGTGGTGGTCAGCCCTTAAATGAGGTCTAGAGGAGGTGGAGTCAGGCTCCACCCCTTCTGGGAGCACAGCTGAATTACCCTCACCTGTGCTCTCACAGCTGACCAGAAACTTGCCTCAGCTGATTAATCAGAGCTTCAGGCTGTGATTACCAATTTCCCATACAGATGACACTGAAAAATTCTGAGTTCCAGACACTTTGAGATTCCCTCAAAACAAGTTCTTTGCATTCCTTAAGAAGGGAAATAAGCTTTTTACAGATGCATCTTTTTGTTTATTTAACAATTCTTGTGTATTCTCAACAGTTCTTTACTAGCTTCACTCAGAGTTTACAGCTTAAAAGCCTTCTTTATAGGGAATTTGCAGTAGCTGATGTTCAGTTCTTTCTTTCCAAACTTATTTGAAAATATTTAGACTATCATAGCATATCAGAAATTCTAAAACTGCATTTCAGAGCTGACTGCTAGGGCTAGAATTAATAAGTAAGGATTTGCAGACAGGGAAGATTTTGCCTGAAATCTGCTGGGACTGAAAAATATAAGGGTGGCACTTATTTTCTACATGTTTTCTTAAGCAGTCTGAATAATTTACTTGGAAAAGCAATCAAACTGTATATAGACTGCCTTTTCCCTGATATTATTTAGAAATAGCTATTCCTTCATGTTTACCAGAAACATAAGGTAGTCTTGTACAACCTGAAAGTAATTGAAATACAATATTGTAACAATATTATGCTTTCTAATTTGTAGTCTCTCTTAATTTACAAACTCTCATAGACCAAAGAGAGTAAGTCTCAGAATTCAGCTCCTTGTGGAATCTCAAGTCAGTTCCTGGGTGTTAATAAATTACAATGCTTTTTGATTGCACCATCACACTCCGACTTGTTCATATCACTTCAGATGTATGAGGGTACAGATTAAACAATGCTTAGCTACACATGAGCTCCTTGGTTTCTTTAATTTTATAAGTATGGTTCCAGGTCTTATTTATCTCACCATACTCATATACTCGTAAAACAACAGAAATGTTAACTTTTTCATAGACTCTTCCATTGTGGTTGTTACTGTTATCTTGGAATAACACTGCAAAACTCATGAGAGTTTATGATGATTTTTTCATCTGGGGAACCAATGCATGCATGTATTGAAGGGAAAAATCATCAGTTTGAGGCTCCGAGAACCTAACTTTTCAGAACATTATAAAGCAATGTGTATTCAAGACCCCATGCCACTGACTTGTCACTGTGAATGGAAACACAGTAATGGAAACCAGCAATGGAAACCAGCAATGGAAACATAAATGAAATTCTACCTCCTAGAACAGATGCTTCTCTTGAAGTTATTCTTTTTGCAAACCTGGTTTTGATTCAGAACTCACTGAAATTTCATCTTGGGATGAGGACTGAATTTTGGAAATGTCAGAAAGCCTAATTTGAGGTTTGACTTTTTTTTTTTTTTTTTTTTTTTTTTTTTTTTTTTTTTTTAATGGTGCTTTAAGCTATTTGATAGATGATAGACTTCTTCTGTAATAATGCAATCTTAAAATGAACTACTCTGTTTAAACAACCTGAAATTGCTTGCTTAATAAAAATTGCCCTCCAGAAATTACCTAACTCTAGGAATGGATGTGATTTGGAAAAACTCGTACTTCAAACTCTTCAAATCCTTTCAGTAATAGAACTTACAGTTCAAGTTGTGAGTGTTTGACACTTCTGCAAATCAGTGTGATCCCAGTTGTACTGATGCCTATCAGTAGATAATAACACAACCATCAAACACCTGTGAGAAGTTTGTGTGAACGATCTGCCCAGATTCACACTGAGATTTTCTGGCAGATGTCCATTTAGAATTCAGTCTCTTGGGTGGAATTCAGCAACCTTAGCCAGGAGACTATTATTTGGTCTTTTCCCACAACTTCTTTTCCACTCACTGCACAGCTTTCAACTTTTGCTACAAATGAAGCAGTGATCCTTCAGAAAATACTCCTACTTCATCATACATCCTAATTCATCCCAAGAGAGGAATTCTGTGTGCAAAAAGAGACTGGAATCCATAGAAAAGTGATCACACTTCGAATTCTTTGAACAATGCACATGTAAGGGGATGATATGAGACAACAAAAACTACTTTATGTATTACTGAAAAACAGATGCAGAACTTATTTGAAAACTGAGTCTGTTACCCGAGGTTTGAAGAAAAGTATGGTTTGGTGCAGACAACTGACAATCAGCTAGAAAAACATAAAATGAAAAATGGTCTATACTCCAGTCCTCTCACTCCTAATCTTAGAATATCATCCTAGTACAGTGCCAACTAACATGCTTTGGACTTTTCACCCTCGATCCAGTCTGCTGGCCTAGCTATACCCACCTTACCCACAGACAAGGTCCCCATATTGACAGCAACAGTGTCCTTATTCAGTGATTTCCTTTTCCATATTACAGCCCCTGATCCTTATCCTCCCAAGTACTCATAACTTCCCTCAGTGTAGGTTGGACATCAGAAGATCTATTGGGTAAGGAGATGTTACAGCCTGATGAAAAAGTTGTTGTTCTTCTCAAACAAAATGTTAAGACTTTACTCCAAACATTAGGTGAGTGGAACATTACAAGAAAAACTAACATATTGATTATTCATAGGCAAGAAAAAACTGTATTCTCTAGCCTCAGTTCCGGATGTCCCAACACTTGTTCATCAGAAGCAAATCCTAGACAGAAATATTATCTTACAATTATCTTATAATATCCAAACACATGAGCAACTGAACTGGAAGGTAAATTCAGTGATAGGTGGTTCTCCTAGCAAAAAACTTTTATATTACTTTTTGTTCCTATTTATCACAGCTTCTTTAAAAGGTAATTCTATCCTGCCATATTATAATTAATTTTAACTAAAGAGAGAGAGATGTGCTTATATGCAATTAGCAAATATGTAAGTTTTAAACACTGTAACACTCATGGACATGTTGCAGACAGACACTGAAAATTCAATAATTAAATTATTTATCTGTGAATTCTGTTACCTTACTCTGTCTTCTTCATGGCAGAATGCACAATACCTTTTATTTTTTTTTTCCCCTTAATTATTCCTCAGAGTCTTTCCTGAGATAATATTCCTTTCTCTGTGTGCAGCCAGAATAAAAAGGAGTAATATTCACATCTGAGAGAATCAGTATGAGCAATGCAAACACTCTAATTGACATTCCTTGTAACAAGACTAAATATTGATAGCTTGTTGAATATTCAAGTCTGTTTAGTAAGTTATTTTTCTTTACTGTAACTACTCTCACATAGGGAACACACTTCTATTTGTATTTAATTAGCAGACTGGACACCATTGGAATGTTAATATATTACTCCAATTCATTGCTTGTTCAGCTACATTAAAGGCAGGTCTTTCCAAGAAGAAGTAGGCCTCTCATCTGCCTTATTTGCATTTTTACGGTATATCCAAAGGCTTGCTGAAACAGTGATAGTAGTTTATGCTTCAGCCATCTTCTTATTGTTAATGATGTCTCATGAACTGAATGAAAGTTTTCCTAAGCAATAACAATGTTTATTTTTCACCACGTACTTCTGAGAACTTATGGATGTGCACCATAGTCTTCAGAAAAAACAACCCATCAATGTAAATGTCTTCTGATCTCTATCATTCACTCACTTTGCAGATAACTTACTTAAGATTCCATTCTTCATGTACCGCCCTGGGAAGCCTAGACTCTGGTTTACTGAACTTTCTCATTTGCTGTAAAATATATATATATATATGTTTAATATACCTAAAACTTTGGTGGCACCTTAACAGTGCTAAAGACAAAGATTTTATTAGTCTTTATTCCCCATACTTATGCTTCATTAAAATAATGGGTGTTCTCCAGACTTCTAGCACAAAAACAAAGTGTTTTTGGGAAAATATCTTTCTTATACACGTTCAGCTCCACCCTCTGGTTAATCTATCATTCTTACAGAGCTTTATGCCTGAATGAACATAATGAATACATATATTAATCAAAATTTTACTTTGTTATGCGAGTAAAGGAACCTGGTGTAAGATTTAATTTTGTTCTGTGTAATGATTTAAAGCAGCATATAAAACACTTATGGTACTAAATACATGGTATCATTCATTACCAGAAAAGAGTTTGTACTCAACAGGAAACTGTGCCATTCAGCAAATCTTTGGGTTCTTGTGGAGAAAGATACAATATTAGATCCTGTAACTAGTAAAGCCAGAGATTACATAATGTTTTTAGAAGCAACTCAACCAGCATAGACTAAAAACAGCACAGTCTGTTTCTATTTCTTAGCCTATTAAAACATATTTCTCTAGACTACTAATATTGTTCAGTCTCCCCTTCTTTATTCCATCCACTCACAACTGTATCAGGAATGGCAATGGAAAAAATATTTTGTAATTCATGTGAATATGGGATAGATTTTACTTCTTCCAACAGGTAAAGTTTTCTAAGAACTGATTAATCATTCTTTACATTTAAAAAAAAAATAATAAAAAATTCATCAGATATGAACAAGTTCTAGCTAATGTTACAATTGGAAAGACTGTTTGGTTCTTTGAGGTTTAAACTTTAATGGGAGTATTGACCATGACGCCAAATCCTAGTGAATGCAGTAGCTGTTCAGGCACATAGGGATTATGCAACGAAAATAACTCCAGTTGGCCAGACTTGAAATTTAAGCAGGACATGTATGGACACAGGTAAGGAAGCAGCATTTTATAAAAAGCATTTCCATGCTTTTTATTCTTATTATTTTTCTATTTTGCTTCACTAGGAAACAAAACCTAGCTCTTAATTCTACTGATCTCAGGAGTCAGAAGTCATCCATGTGCCTGACTAGCTGCTGTAAGCCTGGCCAGTGTTGTGTGCCTGGTCTGGAATGTGCGATTTATGCCTTGTCATTAGCTCAGAGTTGCACCCTTTTATATACCTATCTAAGACAAGCAAACCAAGTATAGACTAGTGAAAACTAATGTAAATATTTTATTACATTTTAGTTATAATTCATATTCTAGTCTATTATTGGTATATTTTTTCTGGCTGCAACAAAGAGTAGGAGTTTAGAGTCACCCCAAGGGAATCTCTTTTCAGACTTCAATTATGGCCAGTCTCAACTTTATAAACTGACTGAACTGCTTTTCCTAGTCTGGGTTCTCCTCAGTGCTTTCACCTCCTTAGAATAGTTATAAAACAAGGTTATTTTAAGGGGAAACAGGCCAAGAAACCAAGAAAACTGCTACAAAATTAAAAGACTTGTCAGTTTACTTTAATTTTATACCTTGGTATACTTCTGTGCAAGGTTAATTGGACTGGAATATCAGTCATGTACACAAACTACATAGCCAAGGTTTTGAACCTGCTTGAAACAGTAGTTTGTGAATGCATGAATGGAACAAGTTAGTGGACAAGGAAGTGAAAGAAGATTCCTACCAGAACTTTTCATTACAAAGCAGCTCTCTGTCTCAAGAGGACTCTGAAGAGTGACTTGCTGACTTCTGATGGAAAAGCAGTGTTACACGCTGGCCTTGCCTTTGTGCTCTGACCAAAACATGTGCTGTTGATCATTAATAGCTATATAATCACTGTCCCCTTGGGTCCAGTCAGTCCATGTAGTCTCATGAATTCAGACCAAGAAGCATACATAAAGAAAGAGGGAGAATATTAGTTTCATTCAAAATCAAATTGAGAAGTAACTAAAACAAACAAACAAAAAACAACATATACTTTGTTGATTGTCCAATGGACATTAGTAGATTCAGAACGTTTTCTAAAGAAGAAAAGTCTCTATGCAAACTTCATTCCTTTTTTGTTTCATGTAATTAGTAGCAAAGATGAAAGGTGCTATGAAAACTGTTTAGCTTTTTAATATTTAAATAATGTCTCAAAAGTAATTTATATCCATTCTTTGTAGAATCAGTGACATGTAATTGAAAATTAACTACTCAAAGGTTCTTGACATGAAGAAATGTAATTGTGGTGGCAAACAAGTGGATTGGGAATATGGCAAGTGATTTAGGAAACAGAATAAATAAAAGCTTTAATGAAACTCACTTGGGGAAAAAAATAAACAAGAAAAAAAGAAAAAAGAAAAAAAAAGAAAAAAAGGAGAGAAAATGCAAATACCTATGAAACTGTATGTTTTTAAGGGAACTAGAGACACCTAAAATGTGAGAAGACTAAAGAAGAATTTGAACATCAAAAAAATGTGAAATAATACAATGAAAAAATAGCTGAAATTCAGCTATTCAGTACAAGAGAGAAATATGGAGAGAAGTGTAGCATAATGAAGAGAAAAAGAGAGATTTTCCACAAACTAAGAAAGTAATCTATTAGCATTTTTTCTGTCTGGCTTAGAACTTTCACTCTGAAGTTTCGATTGACATTTTCTTGAACCAAAATTGAGTTTAACTGAACTAAACAAAACATTTCTTCTCACTGTTTAAAATGTTACAACTGAAAACTGACATGGAAGACCGTACATTTTAACCTTTGAAACAGGTCCTCGGGAAACTGAATATGAGCTATTTCCTCGGCGTAACAGTTCTTTATAGTAGCAGTCAAGTAGCAGTTGTGGAGCCACATCTGTTGAGATAGGAAGGCCTTGGTTTCAAGAAGTTAGCCTGGATGCCTTTTTTGTTTATTGCAGAATCAGCACAGGAACAGCAGGAGGAGTACAAATCAGAAAGGAAAAAAAAAAAAAAAAAAAAAAAAAAAGTCTTTCAACTTCAGAGAACATTGCCTTTAGTCAACTACCTTCTGTGTAGGTTTTTCTGGCAAGACTCACTGAAGCAGAAGATAGCTATGCCCATGAGGACATTGGGGTATCTTTATACCCTCTGACTCTTTCACCACCTACTTCAACTATTTTGAAAATTGCTATGTTCTCAATTCACTATGGAGTTTAGCTATATTCATTGCAAGAGCATTTTCCCACACTTCAAATCTGAATATTGCCAAGCAAGGAATGGCAGATGAACAAACATAACAGACTGAAGATAACTTCAGTGAAGATCTAGTAAATAGTAAGCACTTCCATTCTAATGTCCACTCTGTGGGCGTTTTCTTAGAGCATAGCCAGAATGGCTACTCCTTTACATGACTGAGGAATCATTTGATGATATCATCAGAGAGAAAATTTGAAATAAAAAGAAGATTGCACTACTCAGCTTCCAGCAACTGAGAATATTACAGGCTTCAAGAACTCCTTCATTTATTTTGCACAAACTTTCTCCCAGCCTCCCTTCCCTTCTTGACTGTTTTATGATGCCTCCATCTCTGACACCATACCTTGAATCTTGTGTTACCTCCTCTGTCTCTTCTCTGCTCCATGCAGAGTTTGTGTTTGCACTGTTAACACATCTCATGAACATATTGCTCAGATATTCCTTTTTGCAGCTGCCTGTATCCCATCACTGCTCTTCATTATACTTTTCCTAACCAAGTTATGAACTCTTGCCTTCTTTTCTGCCTTGTCCTATTTTATCCTTTTCAAGAATTCTGATTATGTATGCACTATTCTCACCTGCTCCCCACTTCCTGAGATCCTGTATCTATCACACTTAGAGACAAATAGCATTTAGGCAGCCAAGTGTTGCATCTATATTCACTCTATGGTCCCCCCCGCTCCCCCTTCCTTTCTCTTCTTCCATACACTTTTCCCTGGCTTGCCTAGTGCTGCCTGGAAGGCATTCCTCCTCAGTAAAAGATGTCCTCTGGCTATTGTGGTCTACAGTATTGTCTGAGGTGTGGAAAGGAATATAAAGCAGTGATAAATTACTTTGTCACATATTTTAACAAAGCCACCAACATTAAAAAGTGTTGCCTTTCAGACTTGGACTTCTATGTATGGTCTAGTTTCAGTCTGAGTAAGCAGAGCTGCAGAACCAAGATTTAACATGCTTCTGTGCTGCAATAATATTCATAGCTCACAGTATTTTATTTCTAGAAATGTCCTATCATTTGGGAGCATGGAAATAATAGTGAAAAGGGTTAGCATGCTTGAGGGTCTGATTTATGAAAAGATTAATGGTAGGAGAGTCTGCACAGCAATTAGAAAGAAAATATCTAGTCATCTAAAAACAACAACACAAAGAACAACCTTTTGAAGAGAGTAATTCAATGAAAAGTATAACAAATAAAAATAAAGAAGCTCTTTAGACTACCTAAGCAAGATGAGATCTACTTGCATGGGGGATTAGTGTCATTATCTAGCATATCTAAACTTTAAGTCATCTGTGGATGTCAAAATGACAGCTCTTTGATAGATTAGATAGAATAAAAGAATGATAGTTCTGCTGTGAAAATAATTTTACAAGGTCACATAGATGGAACAGTTGATCTAGTATGTTTCCTTCAAGATTGCTATGGCCATATGAGCTAAATGTCAGAAAACTTTTCAAAGAAGGCTTATGAGATTTACATATGACTACTCCAGTTATGTAAAGCCTTAAGTTTTCATTAGAACTATTTAGGCAATATTTTTGCACTTAAGTCACTGATTTCTTCACTTAATTTACTAAGGATGCTGTCTTCTCTTCCCAAATGAAACATAGGATATTAGGAGGTATATTTATTGTACAGTGTTAAAATAGTTAATCCCAAAGGAGTTACCAAGGACATTTTCAAACTATACAATAATTTAAAAGACTCACTTGAAGTGAGAACAAAATACCTAGAGAGTATAGTACTACAGGGCAATGCACAAGAAAAATAACAGACATAGCACCTGTCACTGCTGTTACAGAGATACGAGTGCTTCACTCTTCATTTATTGTAACAAAAGAAGTCTCCTAATGTCCACCCTTGTTGATTCTGTTTTACCCAATTGCTTTGTTTTATCAAAGCACAGAAAAATATGTAAAAGGAAAGCATGGAAAAAAAGTATATATTCTTTAGTAATCATATTATTACTTTCAGAGTAAATGTAAGAATAATTAAATTTCTCTGTGATCAAAATTGTGCCTATCTTTTGTCAGGTGTTTCATATATTTACACTATTAGACACTGCCGCACTTTTTTTGTAATTTGAAAGGAAGGCAAGCAACCACAAAAAGAAAAAAATACTGAAATGTATGAACGTTTGTTTAGAAGTGACTTTTGGGCTTCTAGAAAATATGTATTTAACAGAAAAAATAGACACAGTATTTTTTCAAACAGAGGGTATGTCAGTGAAAACCTTTGATAAACATTGACACCATCTAGGGAACAAAAATATCAGCAGGTTCACAGAATCACAGAATCACAGAATTATAGGGGTTGGAAGGGACCTCTAGAGATCATCGAGTCCAACCCCCCTGCCAAAGCAGGCTCCCTACACCACGTCGCACAGGTAGGCGTCCAGGCGTGTCTTGAATATCTCCAGAGAAGGAGACTCCACCACCTCCCTGGGCAGCCTGTTCCAGTGCTCCGTCACCCTCACCGTAAAGAAGTTCTTGCGCACATTCGTGCGGAACTTCCTATGCTGGAGTTTCAGCCCGTTGCCCCTAGTCCTGTCCCCACGCACTACTGAAAAGAGACCAGCCTCGCCACTATAGCTCCCACACCCCAGGTATTTATAAACCTGGATCAAGTCCCCTCTCAGCCTTCTTTTCTCAAGGCTAAACAGACCCAGTTCCCTAAGTCTCTCCTCGTAGGGGAGATGGTCCAGGCCCTTCACCATCTTTGTGGCCCTCCGCTGGACTCTTTCCAAGAGATCCCTGTCTTTTTTGTACTGGGGAGCCCAGAACTGGACACAGTATTCCAGATGAGGCCTCACCAGGGCAGAGAAGAGGGGGAGGATCACCTCCCTTGACCTGCTGGCTACGCTCTTTTTAATGCACCCCAGAATGCCATTGGCCTTTTTGGCTACAAGGGCACACTGCTGGCTCATGGCCAACCTGTCGTCCACCAGGACGCCCAGGTCCCTCTCAGCAGAGCTCCTCTCCAGCAGGTCTTCCCCCAACCTGTACTGGTGTATGCAATTATTTCTACCTAGATGCAAGACTCTACACTTGCTTATGTTAAACCTCATCCGGTTTCTTACTGCCCAGCTCTCCAGCCTGTCCAGGTCTCTCTGAATGGCCGCACAGCCTTCAGGCGTGTCAGCCAATCCTCCCAGCTTCGTGTCATCAGCAAACTTGCTGAGGGTGGCCACTATCCCCTCATCAAGGTCGTTGATGAAGATGTTGAACAAGACTGGACCCAGCACAGACCCCTGGGGGACACCACTAGTCACAGTCCTCCAGCCAGACACCGCACCGCCAACGACAACCCTCTGCACTCTGCCAGTCAGCCAATTCTCGATCCACTTCACCGTCCACTCATCTATCCCATACTTCCTCAGCTTTGTTATAAGGATGTCATGGGGGACCGTATCAAAAGCCTTACTGAAATCAAGGTAGACTACATCTACCGCTCTCCCCCCGTCCACCCAGCTAGTGACATCTTCATAAAAGGCCACCAGGTTGGTCGAGCACGACCTCCCCTTGGTGAACCCATGCTGAGTACTCCTGATAACCTCCTTTTCTCCCAGTTGTCTGGAGATGGCATCCAGCACAAGCTGTTCCATCACCTTCCCTGGGACAGAGGTGAGGCTGACTGGCCTATAATTACCCGGGTCATCCTTCTTGCCCTTTTTGAAGACTGGGGTGACATTGGCCATCCTCCAGTCTTCAGGCACCTCCCCAGTTCTCCAAGACCTTTGAAAAATTACAGAGAGCGGCTTAGCAATAACCTCCGCCAGCTCTCTCAGCACCCGCGGGTGCACCCCATCAGGTCCCATGGATTTATGGACATTAATGTTTCCTAAGCACTCACGGACCACCTCTTCCCTGACTAAAGGGAAATCTCCCATTCCCCAGATTCTCTCATCAACCACCGGGGACTGGGATTCCTGGGGGAGAGCCCTTTCACTAAAGACAGAGGCAAAGAAGGCGTTCAGTATTTCCGCCTTCTCAGCATCCCCCGTTACCAGAACACCCCCCTCACTTAGTATGGGGCCCACATTCTCCCTAGCCTTCCTTTTGCTGTTAACGTACTTAAAAAACCCTTTTTTATTATCCTTTATCTCCTTAGCTAGATTCAGCTCCAGGTGGGCTTTAGCCTTCCTGGTCGCATCTCGGCAGTCCCTGACTACATTCTTATATTGTTCCCAAGTGGCCAGACCCTTTTTCCACATATCGTGTACTTTCTTCTTTCTGCGGAGCTTGCACATGAGTTCCTTACTCATCCACGCAGGTCTCCTGGCACCTTTTCCTGACTTCTTAGTTACAGGGACGCACCGATCCTGAGCCTGGAAGAGGAGCCGTTTGAATGCTAGCCAGCTCTCACAGGCCCCCTTGCCTTCTAGCACCCTGGCCCATGGGATGGCCCCAAGTAAGTCCCGGAGGAGATCAAAGTTGGCTCTCCTGAAGTCCAGGGTAGCAATCCTACTTTTTGTTTTGCTTCCTCCGCTCAGGATCTCGAACTCTACCATCTCATGGTCGCTACAACCCAAGTTACCCCCGACTTTTACTTCCTTAACGAGTCCTTCCTTGTTGGTGAGAATAAGGTCCAGCAGCACCCCGCCCCGCGTCGGTACCTCGACCATCTGCATTAGAAAGTTATCTTCAATACACTGCAAGAATTGTCTGGACCGCGCATGCTTGGCCATATTGGTCGTCCAGCAAATATCTGGATAATTGAAATCCCCCAAAAGTACCAACGCCCAGGAGCGTGATGCTACTTCCAGTTGGCTACGGAAGGCCTCATCAACCTCCTCTTCCTGATCAGGAGGCCTGTAGTACACACCCACTACAGTGTCCCCCTTACCAGCCTGGCCCTTGATTCTCACCCACAAGCTCTCGACTGCTACATCACTCTCCCCCAGGTGGAGTTCAATACATTCTAGCTGCTCTCTCACATAAAGAGCAACTCCACCACCCCGCCTTGCTAGCCAATCTTTCCTAAAAAGGACATAGCCCTCCATGACAACATTCCAGTCATGCGAGCTGTCCCACCACGTCTCTGTGATCGCAATGAGATCATAGCCATGCGATTGCACACGCATGGTTCAAGATTTATCACCACAAGCTATCTTGTACATTTGGACACTTCCCCATACAAGTCCTTCATAGACAGTGAGAGGAGTAGATCTCAGCTGGGCTGACTACTGCTCTGATGAGCTCAGTATCTTAGAGAGGTGGCTGACATTAGATAGGATGAATTCAAATGAAGGTGCTTGGTTACACATTCCATGTAGAAAACAACAAAATTTAAGCAAAACAGTTCCATAAACAAAATCTCCTGTTACTTCGAGTAGGCAAAAATAGCTCAAAAAAACAGATCAAAGCAAACAATAAATTTCAAAAGATTAATAGATAAACAAAATAGAAGATGTCTAAAAATTAAAAATCATGCTAAAATAATTTAACATGACAGATCACAAAGGAGAAAGAAATAGTCTCAAACTGAGTTTGGGTATCTTTCATGTGCCCAGTAGTTCTTATCAATTCACACCCCAAGTTGTCTGTGGAATTGTTTTTGCTTAGAGCTCTGAGAGAGAGTAAGAATCTGTCCCTTCATTGAGATTTTTCAATTAAAACATCTTTTCAAAAGTCATTTCAAACAATAGTACACTTAGTACACATACTAAGATATATGTCATTTTCTGTGTTGGAAGAGCTTAACTCTACTGTGTTGGCAGTTTCTAGGGTCATAGTCCTCATTCCCCCTTTTCTCTCTCTAAGATCTTCAGTGCATTTACAAATGATTTGAAAGAGACAGCATTTTCTGAAGGTTACTTCTATGTTCCCAGTCATATAGAGTAAGATAACATGGACTGAGAGACAAAAAAATCTAACTACAGTGATTTTCTGTCAGGAGGACAAAATTAAGCTTAACAAGAAGTGGAAACTTAAATTATATTTGGCCTGTGCTTTAGCTTTTATTTCAATAGTTCTTTAACTTTGTTTTCCCATAGTAATTCCCAACAGTAATTTACACTGTGAAATGGAGCCTACTGAATCTATGCCAAACTGAAGAAGACAGATGTATTGATATCACTACTTAAGTCAGCCAAAAGATTTTGGTTGACTGCAGGGTACAGGTGTGAGAATGAAGACACTGCATATCTGCCAGTCTGCCTCCTCCCCATGATTAATGGCCTTGCACTTTCTGCTGCCTCTCGCAGCTCCTAGCTCATAACTCCTCAGGGAAGGCAAGTAGAGAATTGGTGTTGGACTCTTTTCAGACTGTGCAAACTCTATGACCTGCTGGTCTGGTATTAAAAAGAAGTTGAAATCTACATATGCATCCATCCATCCATACAGCTCAGTAGAGATATATTTCTTGGAAAAAAAACAAAAAAAAAACAAAAAAAAAAACAAAAAAAAAACAAAAAAAACCCACAAAAAAACAAAACAAAAACAAAACAAAACAAAACAAAAAAAAACCACAACAAGTAATGTTTTGTGGGGGGGAAAAAGAAAGAAGAGAAGAGAAGAGAAGAGAAGAGAAGAGAAGAGAAGAGAAGAGAAGAGAAGAGAAGAGAAGAGAAGAGAAGAGAAGAGAAGAGAAGAGAAGAGAAGAGAAGAGAAGAGAAGAGAAGAGAAGAGAAGAGAAGAGAAGAGAAAAGAAGAGAAGAGATTTCCTACTATAAGCCATCCAGTGTATTAAGCTTCATTTCCTATTGAGTAATCATATTCTTCTGTGTAAATTAAGGATAATGATTTTTTTTTTTTTTAATTGTTTTGATGCAATACCACTTTGCACTTACTATACATAGGAAATCAAAACTAACTAGCTCTTAGATCAGCAAAAAGTCAAGTCCCTATCTGCTAACATCTTGAGAACATCTAGAACCTAAAATATACAGCTTTCCTTTTGCCCTACAGGTTCCTTTTTGAATGCAAAGGACTGATAATTATTTGCTTCAGCTATCAGTAGCATCTTCAAGTTCCTTCATGATATATCATGTAGATGAGAGATTCAGGTATGTTGCTAAGTATTCATAATGATATGAATAGATTGTGATGAATCAGACATATTTAAACAACCCCTTAAAGAAACGGATAAATAAAACTGAACTGAAGATCCAGGGACAAATACACGTAAGACTTAGCTGATGTTAACTTAAAAAACTTGCCATGGTTAGTTTATTTTTCTCTTCAAGTGAAAGGAACTGATCTGGGGAAATCCATGGTGGCTTGCCTCCAGGCTTCAGTGTAGTAGTGGGGCTATGGTCAGTGAAGTGTGGAGCAAGTCTGGTCCAATTGTTCTTTAGTAAGCTTACATAGTTAATGTACATAACTTCAGCACAGCCATTAGTTCTAATCTGCATGGTACATTCAAGTATGTTTCAAAAGCAAGACTGGCCCACGTATTGAAATATCTGTCCTACTGATCACTGTCATTGTGCAGTTACTTAGAAGCGATGAGATGAAGAGTTAAAATGTTCATTCACTGATTCATTAAGAGATTTTGGCAGTCTTTCATATCAGTAGTTTCTGATCATGAAGGCATGTCCTTGAAATGACATCATAGCAGAGCTAAGTAGAATAATTAAATTTTAGACTTCTGATAGCTGCAGGCTACCTTCTCAGGTTGCTTTCTAGGCTACTTTAATTTGAAACTGGAAGCATGTTCCAAGGTGCCACTTCAAAGTAAAAAGCTGAATCTACTTCTTACTTTAGCCTTTTTCTATTATTTGGACCATTGCAATTGTCTTTCTTTTGGGGTGATATTATGTATTTTCCCAACCTCTGTTTCAAAACCAGAAGACAACAGTCAATAACTACTCTGTATCTCCAGAATTTATCAGACAGAATGATTGGAAGAAATCTCTGGACTTTAAAGATGCAGAGAATTTCCGTTCCTGGATGTTATCTACAGATAGAAGTCAAATCGCTGTGAGATCACTGGACAGAGCTCCCACTGACTTCAAAGATTAGTAAATGCCAAAAGTTCATATTCTGTTTTCAAACATCCGCCATAACAGACTACATGTCTACTCACATGTAAGGAATGCTAACACTGAAACCTCTGGGAACAGAAATACACCCCTGGTCCTATGATCCCTCCCTTCTTGTTAGTCCCAGCAGTAAGCACCTTACAGCCTCCCAGGAGACATTAGCTCCTAAGCACTTCTAGAGAGAAAAGTGGAGCTTTGGAAACAGATTCCAGCAGACTACAAGAGTCGACCTTGGGGCTTTGATCAGACCTGTTAGTAAAGTGTTGTTTCAAGCTTAACTGCCCTTACAGCAAAGAAGGTGGAGGTACATTCACTCGGGGGTGGAGCTCCTTCGGTCTCCTTAATTCAGTGTCCTTTCAGTAGATTTTGCTGATGACATCACTGGTAACATCCACAACTAGAAGAGACTGTCAGCTATTTGTTTTTTCATTCTACTCAAAGTAAACTGAAAATCTGGCAGCTGTCACTTTCTTACCTTTTCGCCCCTTACTCATAGCTGGCTCTGTGGTTGCAAGAGCAAGAAACAGTGCTGTCCAGAAAGGTACAAGTAAGAAAGTTCAAAAAAAAACCCTTATGCTGTAGTCATTACATTCCACTGAATGTACTGGGATTGTGGGGGGTAACAAAGCAGCAACTAGGTTGCTAGGAGGTGGAACAACCACTTCTCTTAGAGAAAGGGAACTTTTTACCATATAGTTGTTACTTAGTGCCTATGCCTTGATGAAACATTTTGGTCTCTCAAGAAATCCTCAAGGGTAAAATGTCTGCTGCTATAGAGCATGATGCTTACAATAATTATTTATTAGTAGTGCATCTGTTTTTTGTTTTTTTGGTTGTTTTTTTTTTTGTTTGCTTTCTTTTTTGTTTGTTTGTTTGTTTTTTCCTTTATAAGACTCAGAACCCAAGAGGACAGTTTCAGATCCATTCCAAATCTCACTATTTCAATGCTCATTACTAAAAATGCAGGAGTAATGCACTCCCTGTGCTTGGACCATCTGGCATATTTCTCAGCTCTGCAGTTTGTTGGTCTTCAGAGTTACTCTGCAAGTTTTTGGAAAAAAATATATATATTTCTGAACTTGCTAACATTGTTAGTCAACATGTTTGAAAAAAACACAACAGAAATACAGAGGTTCTGCTAACAAAGTTTGAGGTTTCAAATTAATGGCAAAATAATTATGAAGTCTAGAGAATGAAAGGATGAGCTTGATAAAAATATATATATATATTCCATTGTTCGATGGTATTTCTGTCTCCTGATGTTTTCTTATGAGATGAACTTCTGTAAAATAATCAAACTCAATGAGTTGGATACCCTTTGATGTCTGACAGAGGCATTGTAAGGTAACAAATTAGGCTCTTAAAACATGCAAGAAAACGGAGAATTCTGGTGAAATTGTATCAGACCTGCTTCCTGAAAGTAAGACAAGCTGCACTGAAACTTTATTGAGAGGAGATTTCTGCCAAACCAATAGTTAATTATCCAGAATGGTTGTGCCTAGGACATGGATATTTTAGACATTCCCCTAACAGCGGTGTCTAAATACACAGATAAATGCAGATAAGTTATATATATATACATGTAAGGTAATTTCAGTACTAAGCTGCTGCTAAATCTTTTTTTTTTTTTTTTTTTTTTTTTTTTTTTTCCCACTTACAAACACCATGAGAACAACTTCTTCATCCCATCTGGTAGCCTGCTATTAAAATCACTATATCCTGCAGTATCTTTCACAGATTTCTGGAGCTGCCTATATCTGACTCCACATTACATTGTTACTTAAGTAAAAGTTTAGAACTGATGTGAAATAGAATACAGAAAGATGTTGTATGAGAGTTAAGAATTCAGTCTACAAAGCCCTTTGCTAGCATAGACCTCATCTACCATGTTTGTGCTGATCTGGGGGTGGCAAATGACTTCAAGAACTTTGTTCCTTCTCACTCATGATACCTACAAATTTATGAATCCTGTTTTCCAGATTCCAGTCCCTAAATTCAGTACAGCTTATTAAGTAAACATATCATACCTATTAATTAAATAGAATGTACTTGTTTGTGTTTGTATTTCCATTTTCAAAACTGCTCCCCAGTCCAAGATTGTCGTATATACATATACAAACTCTAACAATGCACAATTTAATAAGGCAAAAACTCATCAAAATAATATCCATACAAACCAAATCATTATGCAAATAACATGTCCCACTCCATCTATTTAGCCAATACCCTGAGTAATCCGAACAGGAGAGCTGTGTGCCCTTAGAATATAAATGAAAGGAAACAGCTGGCAGTATACACAAGTGCATGGGCAAACTTTTTCCATAATGAGTTTTCTTTCATCATCAAATTGCACAGAAAGTACTTTCTTAATTTTGTTATGCTCAACTCATTCAAGCTTTAATAATAGGAGGAAGTTACCTTTAGTATTGACTCTGTAATTTGCTGCACTGATACTGACTTCCCAAAGAGAGTGTTCCTTTGGATATCTTACCTGTGAACACTTGATGACCACTGTCCATGAGATAAACCAACCTTTGTGGAACAGTATTTAGGCTTCATCAGCCCAGTAATGATAGCAAGAACCTACAGCCACGTGCAAGCATAATCTTCTCTGAAGAATGTTCTCTTGGAAAGTTTCCAAATCACTGGTGAAGTTGAGTAGTAGTACTCAACAGGGAAAGAAGCTGAGACCTGCATTCATCCTTTGATTTGGCCAAGAGCTGTCTGACTCTTCATGTCCATCTCTTCAGGTAAACTGACAAGAAGACCTGTTAACCCCTGGCTCCATTCCTCATAGCAAGATTTATAGCTACTACAAGGGGAGCTGCCCTGTTGACAGTGTGATGGTTAGTTATCTGTTTACAAATGTGATACAGGTCTGCAGGTCCTTTAATTCTTTTGAGGTACACTCAGATTTAGAGACCCTTAGGTTGAAATTCCTGTTTAATCATCAGGTAAGAAAAAATTCAATTTACCTTTTCCTCTGGTGATCTGATATAAATTGAAATACATTGAAGAGAAGAGCAGTTTTGGCACCCTGAAAAACTTATTACTGCTCTAAGTCTTAGTGCTTGTGATCTCAAGTTTAAAGCCTAAAATTATTTATTTATTTGTCTACACATCTATCTATTTATTGCATGCCTTTTCCAGACACCTGGAATGTTTCCACAGGACAATAGTCAGTCTTACCAAATGATAAGACACATGGCAAAGAAATGCCTAAAAAATGCCCTTGGAAGATGCAGTGTGAGCAGTTATAGAAATCTGGGACATATTATCCAGATCATTCTTCTGCTCTAAGCAGTCTCAAGGGTTTTGCAGGTCTTTCCCTGATGTATGTCCATTTTCCTCTTATACCTGCCTGGTCTTGAATGCCCTGAGGGATAGAGAAACTGCGGGTGCCCCATCCCTGGACATATTCAGGGCCAGGTTGAATGGAGCCCTGGGCAGCCTGAGCTACAGCAGGGGTTGAGGCTGGATTGGCCAATGTTCCTCCCAACCCAAGCCATTCTATGATTCTATGATTTTACAATTCTCCTCAATTACAGGTCTTGCTATGTTTCTTGTTATACAGTAAAATAGTAGAAAAGCTTCTTCTACTAGCCAAATCTTTGATTTTCTCAGTGTTGTTTAAGCCATACTGTCTCTTCTATTAACCTGCATGGGCATACAGTACAGTGAAACCTATCCTCTCCATGGGTATTTTTTAGGTGTGAAAATTGTGAAACATACTCAATTTATTTATTTATTTATTTATTTTAATTATTCCATCAAGTTTCCATGAAGGTAATGCTTTTTTAAATGTCTATAGCTGTTATTTTAACTTTTCAATATACTTTAAAAATATTTTTGTTGTTTTCCTTTTCAAAGCATTTTGTCCAGTTTCTCTATCTTTTCTCTTAGAAATAGGTGCCACTAATCCAGCTGGGGAATCACTAATTCTGAGACTATATCAAGTGACTTTCCAGTTTTTACATATGTCTTGCATTATTCAACTCATGTTTAATCTCCAGTCCACAGTAAGCACTCATCTTTTCCACCTTGTCTGCAGCCTAACTGGTTGTTCCTCATTTTTATTTGTCAAACTTCTTTTCTTGAATACAGCACATTTTGCTATGCTTCACTGATTTTCACTTCAGAGGTCTTGGGCTATTTCTTCAAATTATCAAGATCACTTCAAATGGTACCCTTTTTAAAGGTATTTGCAATTCCTTTCCCCTCTGGTGTCATCTGTGGATTTTGCAACTAAATTATTGTCCATCATCATAACTGCTACTTATGGTATTCTGTATTACCTAGCCCAGAACAAAGCCCTATGGGCCAAACCTTGATATGCCCTCTAGTTTGACAGAACCCTGTAATTACTCTTTGACTGCAGTTTTGAGCAGTGATGCACTCATGCCATAGTAATTTTATAGGATATATTCCCTTATAACTGTGATTAAGGAATTGCTCACGGTCCTAAATTAGACATTAAGTCTTGAGATCAGCATTTGCATTCTTCCTCTCCCCATTCATGATGGAAGTATAAACCAGAATGAAGTTTTTATTTAGGCTGCTATTCTTAACATAATCAGATTTGTTTTCATTAAAATCTAAATTCAGATTTCCTTGGATTGACAAAACTGACTTGGGGAAAATTATATACTTTAAGATGTCCATCTAATGCTGAATCCATTTTATCTGTCTACTCTCTTGTCAAAATATTTCTTCATTGAAGGGAAAACTTAAGACATATTATTCCTAAATACTAAGAAGAAATACAACTGCTACTGTGCAATATTGCCTATGCTGAAGGTAGAAGAACAGTGATAAGAATTCCACATTTATTTTAAATCAGTTTGGCAGTTTTAATGTTCAGGGACAGACTTTCCACAATAGCAAAGTGCTGCAAAGCCTTCAAGAATGTGATGACTTTGGCAGAATTGAGAGGAAGCAGATGACTGAGTCCAGGGAGAGGCCTTCCCTCACCCCAAAGCAGCTGCTTCCACTTCTTGCTCTCCTTTCCAGCTATGAAAACCTCCTCCATATGTGGTGGGAACAGCATGTTGGCTTTGTCTCGTCGAGATGGTGAAGGCACAGAAGTCATCTGTGAATTCACCTTGGCGTGGCAGCACAAAGCACATGGCCAAGCCCAGCCTTTCATTGCAGTTAACTTCCTGGCTTGGAGAGCTGTGACAGGAGTGGCAAATACTTAAACACAATCTTTAAATAGTTGGGATAGCTGAAACAAGTAATTTCCCAGAACTTCTGGTGCACTTGGCCAATTGTTATCCTGTGACTAAATCATTACAGCTGAGAGGACTCCACTGTAAAGTAGCTGTCCTAATAACTGATTGCCTTCATGACATTGACCTAGATATCTTATTTAAAATATTCCCGATTTTTGTGTTTGCCGCATTTATAGCCCAGGATCAGTGGCTTTCAAATTGTGGTCTGTGTAACACATGGGTCCTTGGCCCATCTTATCAGGTCAGCAAAGGACAGGTGAATATCCTCCTCATCCTCCTCCTACTGATTATTAGCAGCCACAGATACACCATGTCACAGATGTTTCAATAAAGTGTAGTAGGAAATAAATATTTAAGGAGTCTGCAGATGAGAAAAGTTTAATACCTACTATGCATTTATAATTGTAACAGCTAGATATCATTATTTAAACACTTAGTTATGATTTTTTTTTTTTTTTTTTTTTTTGCAGGTATTCGCAATATTGATTATTTGAAGGATCTGTGTTATTATATGAAGAACATTACAAAATCATAAACTCAGAATACTTACAGTCGGAAGGAAACTGTGTAGGTCATTTAATCCAAATCCCCTGCAGTGAACAGGGATACCTACAGCCAGATCAGGTTGCTCAGAGCCTGGACCAGGCTTGACTTGAATGCCTCTAGGGATGGGGCATCCATCACATCTCTGTGCAGCCCCTTCCAGTGCCTCACCATCTCACAATAAAAGACTCTTTCCTTATAGGAAATTCAGGGCAAACAAACTACAGACACATATTTCTTCTTTGATAAGTTTCAAATACCTGCAGTTAAACAATGTGCTTGTTTGTATTTTCTCAAAAAATTACTTCCATGTTCAAAGAAATCCTATTTTTTAAGGGACTGGACAGAGTTTTTGGAAGGAAGGAAGGAAGGAAGGAAGGAAGGAAGGAAGGAAGGAAGGAAGGAAGGAAGGAAGGAAGGAAGGAAGGAAGGAAGGAAGGAAGGAAGGAAGGAAGGAAGGAAGGAAGGAAGGAAGGAAGGAAGGAAGGAAGGAAGGAAGGAAGGAAGGAAGGAAGGAAGGAAGGAAGGAAGGAAGGAAGGAAGGAAGGAAGGAAGGAAGGAAGGAAAGGAGAGAAAGAAAGAGAGAGAGAGAGAGAGCACTTCCTGAGTCATTTATTCTGAACGAGTTCTTACTATGCATAAGCTTTACTGTTCACACATTCTTAAAATGGCTATTTTACTGTTTCTTCTCAATGTATTTCAAAAACACTTTGAGTATTATCAGCTGGAAAATTAAAATATATTATAAAGAAAAAAAGACCTTTCAGCTAAAAGATGGACAAGAGAATTGTTTTATCCACTGTGAACACACAACACAGCTGCATATGCAAATTATGAAAGGAAATAAATAGAAAGGAAAAAGAAACCACAGTGAAGTACGTATTGTCAGAGAAATGATCAGCAGATCCCTGGAAGACAGTGGTCCAGTTAACAAAATGAGTATGAAGTATGAGACAGGAGGCAGCAAATAAATAAATAAATACATTAAATAAATAAAACGTTGTAGAAAAATTTAAGGGTAGGTTCTTTTACTGAAAAGTTACAAGATATAACTTAGTGAGGACATTACCTTTAAGTAAAGGGCCTTTCCCTTTAAATAATCTATTTTGTATCAGTTTATTTCCTGCATGCTGACAGAATATGTTAACAAACTGAGGAACATCATAAAACCAATAAACATTGATGGTATTTGTCCACATCATCTGCAAGCACGCAAAAATTCTGTTGACTGGATTGCAAATAAAATGTGTTGTTGATCAGTGAAATTAGCTCCTATACTGGAAAAAATGAAGTACTGAATGTTGTTTTAATATACGCAATTGCTTGGTCCTGACTCCTAAACATACAAATGAATTAAATTCCTTATAAACAAAATGATAAAATTTTGAACTGAGTATGAAATGCAGCCAGAACCATTAGATTTTATTTTTTTTTCTTAACAGAAAATGTTCTCTCTCCCACTGTTTAGAATTCTTTTAGTGTGTGAACAAACATTAAGAAGAAATTTCAAAGGCATCTCCTAAATGAGGATCTACAGAGGAATAAATATTTTTTTATATAATTGGCAATTTCTATGTATATATATATATATATACATATTTTTTCAATGACTATAATGTAATTGTACTACTAATAAGTGGCTCATGTGAAATATTTAAGCAGAGGCAATGAACTTTATCATCCCTCAAAGAAATTTAATAACTTCAGTAGTATTTCCAAAAAAACAGATGAGCAAAACATATGATGATGCTGTTTGGCTACAGACATTTCAGTGAAGTTCAAGTAAGATGATCCACTCACAGATTTTTAAATATGAACTCGTGGGCATGAATGGAATGGAATGGAATGGAATGGAATGGAATGGAATGGAATGGAATGGAATGGAATGGAATGGAATGGAATAGAATAGAATAGAATAGAATAGAATAGAATAGAATAGAATAGAATAGAATAGAATAGAATAGAATAGAATAGAATAGAATAGAATCCTTAGAGTTGGAAGGGACCTTTAAAGATCATGTAATCCAACTTCCCTGCAACAAACAGGGACAAATAGGATAGAATGGAATGTTTCTGTTGGAAGAAGCCTACAGAGATCATCTAGTTCAATGGTCTGACCACTTCAGGGCTCAGCAAATGTTAAAGCATGTTACTGAGGGTCTTGTCTAAATGCCTCTTAGCACTGACAGCCATAGGGCATCAGCCACTTCTCCAGGAAGCCTGTTCCAGTGTTAAGCCACTCTCATGGTAAAGAAACATTTCCTCATTTCCTCCAGTGCAGCTCTGTGCTGTCCTCACAAATCCTGCTATTGGTGACCCAGAACAGAGTCCAGCACCTCCCTCTGCTTCCCCTTCTCAAGTTGCTGCAAGGAGCAGAGAGGTCATCTCTCAACCTCCTCTTCTCCAGACTGGACAAACCCAGTCACTAAGGTGATATTAGTAAAAAACACTTCCTCTTACCTTGTTCATATGTTTAGTGATGCATGTCCCTGAATTTAGGCGACCAAATATATTCTATGCCATATGCTTCACAAAACACAGTAGTAATCTGCTCTTTCTTACTGGTATGCCCCCGTAGTTTCTTCATCTTAGTAATGCCACCTGAAACCCTCCTGGTTTTAGTTTCAAGGCAAAAAACTTAGGATGCCCCAGTTAACTAAAAATACCGCTAAGGGAAAAAAGCTGTGTATAATATTCAAAAATAACTGGAACGTTTTTACAAGAAAGATTAAAGTTACAAGTCTAGAGAAAATCCTGAGCAGTTAAGCTGGGTTTAAAGGTATGTGCTACAAGAACAGGTGCTACCAAGCTCTTCCAAATTTAGCCTTAGTCACTGACAGAGTCTCCTAGGCCACACTGTCTTTTTCTTTTCTTGTGTCAGCTTTCATTTTAGTAGTAACCAAGCCTGAGGAGAAAATCATTGGTAGGGAGCCTGCTTTGGCAGGGGGGTTGGACTCGATGATATCAAGAGGTCCCTTCCAACCCCTACAATTCTGTGATTCTGTGTGAAAAGAATAAAGTGTTTCAGCAAGTAAATTGCAGGAGGAATTATGAGAACAACAGCCAGACAAACCAGGAATTTGGGACAGAATCCAGGCTGCACAGAAGTAGATCACTGGCAGTAAGAGTAGACAGCAGAAGAAAGAAGGGTTGAGATTAAAGAAATGGAGTCATCTTCTTGATTACCTGCCATTATATCATGAATGTAAGACTCAACCTCCATTAGCTTATCATCATTTTTACACTTTTTATCGAGATATGCCTGAAAAATAGCATTATTTTTTATAGGCAATTTCCAAACCTTCTCAGTGTAATTCTGGACATACATTATCTTGTCACAGTAAACTCAAGAAAATTATGATAGCATGATGGCTGTTCCAGGTGTTTTGCTTGTGTTAGAATGTATTTGTTTATCCAGAAATCCAAGGATTAGCTCAAATTATGACTTTTTTCTTGAATTTTTTTTTTAGAGCATGCTGAATCTGGTTTTAGCTAACTTGTCCAATTATGATGATATTCTATCACACTGTAATTTGAAGTTTTCATTCCTTCTGCTGCCTTGTGTGGGTGTAATAAGGCTAGATGTAGATCATCACAAAGGATAGAAAACAAATTTTTTAGTGAGGTAGAAATACTGAGAAATAAGGAACGCAGATTTTCCAGGCCAATCACTACCACCTGCCTACAGATACGGCTGGTAAAGAAAAGCTTCCTGAAATTGCTGCAGTTCTTCATGCACAGTGGCACATTCAGTATGCGAACTCTTTGACAGCTGTAATACTGAAAAGGAGATGCGGTGTCTAGTTTTGCCAAAGAAAAAGAAAACATACTTTTACTTTCATCAAGGTGCACTGTCAATGTCATACTGCTTAAAGCTGCTTCCCCCTCTGTGCTGTTCATTGATTTCCTCATCATTTATCCTCTCAGAGAGGCAGAAAATTGCTTCGATTAGGGGAAAAAAAGAAACCCTTTTTGACTCCCTTCAGTCTTAAAACAACTTGTTCTGCTATTCGGACTCTTCATAACTTACAGAAACAGGCTTTATTAAGTCTAAAAGGCTGCATGTATTTCTTAATTAAGTATTTGCACTCAGAGTTTTCCTTTAATTTCCTTTGCTGCAATTTCTCCCTCAACAAACCACCCCTACCAGTAGCTGTCAACAATTTATTTCCACCCATGAGAACAGAAAAAACAAATAAATCCTCACAGCCAGACCAAATGTCTAGTCCAGTTGCCTTCAAAAGACAGAAATTTACAGCACACATTCTGCCACATTGCTTTGTAAAGCACCATGTTACACCAAGGGTAATGTGTTGACACATTCCTATCAGGTGGACCAGGATTCACAGAAGCTGTAGAAATTCTTCATGTTGGTTAGGGAAATGGGATTCACTTCCTACAATAACCAGTGAGATTCAAATGAATTTTATTGTCAAATGCATGATGAATAATCTGTTACTTCTGTGCCACTGAGAATAAAATTAAATGATAATAATAAATGCCACCAATAAAAGGGCAAACAAATGAGAGGAGCTATCCTTCTTTGCTATGGGCTCATCATTCTCCACTTCTGTCATTGTCCTGTGTTAATCTGATGAGTGAAAGGAAAAAAGTATATCTTACAACTTCTGTAGTATCCTGTGGAATTTCATCTATTATTTAAGCATATGATGTTAATTGTAAATGGGGTAATGGAGATGTCTATCCAAAGATTTCTTAGAGAGAAGAGGAAGCAAAAAAGTAGATGACTTCGTTGACAAGTAATGGAAAAGAAAGAAAAGAATGGAAAGGTGCTACTAGATGAACCTTAAATGCATTTTTCTTACATAGTTTTATTATGCTAGGGAGCCATTTCTTTAAAAAACAAACAAACAACAACTACAAAAAAAGCACACCAAAACAAACAGGTCTAACCTACAGAGGGAAAATGCTTGTGGCTGCAGCAGCATATTGAAGTCTGGACCTTTCAGCTGTGCAGCTGTGGCAGAAGGAGTGATAATACAGATGTTCAGCATCAGCTCCCCCCATGCATTACTGCAGGAAAAAGATTTAAGAAGTGGAGAACCTGAAACTCTCTTGGAAGGTGTGAAGCAATGGAATCACTTTTAACATCTTCCAGCATGTAATAGAGTTATATCTATCTCAAACAGTGTTTGTGTTTCTTGTTGAGATACACAACAGAAGCAGCTGGTGGTGTCTAGCTAAAATTTCTAGAAGAGCAATATACCACCATTGCTAGCAGCAGGTGGGAAGGAATGAGGAGCAGTTAGCTGGGACACAGATCAGATCCCACAGCATGGGTAGCTGCAGATGAAGCTCAGCCTGGCACCCTGCAGCTCCAGGATGTGGAGATCCAAGTCTGTGAGTGAACCTTCCCTCTTCACACTGTGGTAGGAAAGCAGCTGGCCTCAGATGCTACACTGAGGAGAAGCATCCTTCAGGAAGGAGGTGCTTTGCACACCCATTCACCTGCCTTGTTTCCTTCCTTTCTCATTTAATGACACACAGCTAATTCAGTAAAAAAAAAAAAAAAACAACAAAAAAACAAAAAAACAAAAACCCAAACAAACAAACAAACCCTAAATTACTGGTTAAATCTGAGGTTATATAAGCTCATGTTCTACCAAAATGTTTGATTTCAATTTTATGACATTATATTAGCAACTTTTCTGAACACTTCAGTAGAGCACTAGATACTGTTGATAACAGATGACTATAGGCAAATCTGTTACAGAAGTTCAGAGAGGAGCAAATTTTTTTGAAAACTGAATTCCAGAATCTGATGTTTTAATAGTCCCTTGTGTTTTATTTTAATGTAAGATTAATATTTTAGCCACTTTCAGTTAGTCCTGCCAGTATCAAATCTAAGTAAGAGAAATGTGCGCTCTGGTCTCATCAAGAAAGAAATGAACCTGCCTAGCCAGGCTCAAATCCTGTTCTGAGATTGTCAATTATTCAGACCTTCCATATTAAAATGCTCACCAGTATAATCAGGTCAGTAAATCTCACATGTTTTTCATTCATAGACTTAGTAGAGCCATCCACAAAGAAATATAATAGATTGCATCTGATTTATAGGTAAAATTTCAGACCAGGAAGCTTGTTGTTGTTGTTATTATTTAGCCTGCATTATTTGTTGCAAATATTTTCCAAAATAGCATTTGCATTGGTAAAATTTATTTTGGAGAGATTAAGGAAGTTCAAGGATTTGGATGAATCCATTATAAGAAAAGAGCAAGCCAAAAGTACAAAAGCTAAGTACAAAACTCCCTTTCAAAAAATTTCATAAGAAAAGGTTTTAAAAATTACATTTTGGAAAGACCTTTTGTGTTAGGTACCTTTATCCATAGTCAAATACCTAAACAAATTTTATCTTCAAATGTACACAGCAAGTAACATTTCCCACTAGTTTTGGTAGGAACTGCCACACTTAGAATTCTGTTTCACACAGAAGAGTTATGAGTATATGGGTTTTGAACGTTTATTGATACAGGGAACTATCTTTGGTGCTTGAAATGAAAACTTACTCATATTCAGTAGTGGAGACTACAAAGAAAGAAAGAAAGAAAGAAAGAAAGAAAGAAAGAAAGAAAGAAACAAACAAACAAAAAACAAAAATCAAGAATGCTGAGGAACAGACATACTTAAAATAAGACCAAAATAAAAGCTGAAGTGTGGCATTTGGCAGAAGGAACTGCTACGTACTATGCGGTGAGTGGATTTCAGCCCTGTAACAAAGTTTTCTAAATCCTGAATGGATTTAAATGCCAGACTTTATACGATTTTGCTCTGTGATGGGCTGTGGAAAATCTAGCACTTTCAGATCATAGTTCTTAAGGCTCTTTTTTTCTCCCATTCTGTGAAGCTCTGGCCTGCAGCTTCTTTGAAGTTTTCCTCCAGAATATTTATCAACAGGAAGTTGGGTTTTGCTGTCATAACAGACTGCTTTTCAACAAGAGATAAGTATTTCTTTTGTCAGAGAATGAGAACACCTGATTGCTAAAAAATGCTTGCTCAGAGCTGATGCCGTATGTCCCTCAGGAGTCAGTATTCAAAGGCCTCAGGCTTCCATCAGCTTCCACAGCAGTGTGACATGTTGGGAAGAGGAAAAGCCATGGCCTACCTATAGCTACACCAGCAGAGAATGAGGACAAAATGTGCCAGATGCATGACGTTGCCAATAAACACTACTTTTTTCAGACAAAAGTGCCCAACATAAACTTTTTGTTTGTTTGTTTTTGTTTTTTTGTTTTGTTTTGTTTGCTTTGGGTTGTGTTTTTCTGTTGTTTTTTTTTTGTTTGTTTGTTTTGTTTGTTTGTTTTGGAGAGGAGGAGCAGGGTGCTAGCAAAGAAATAGATTAATTTTCATTCAAAAATCCTTTAAGCTTTGTTTCCAAAGTCAAATCAACTTTTTAGCAGTCATAGTATCCATACTCTGACTCCTGAATAAATCCTAAAATGAAACTTTGTTCATACTGTTTAAGTTTCTTCAAGCTTTGCCTTGTCCTTGTTCTGGCTTCTCCCTCCCTGGCTCCATATCCTGTCAGTGTATCCAGAAGGGCTGTTAATCTTTACTTAAACACTGTCCAAATTCCAGATTTTCTCTTTAAAAGTCCCAGGCAGCCTCACTCCACAGTCCACCCACTGTGTGCATGGCAAACCAGTATTAGGAGCTTACTTATACCTCTGCTTCAACTCACCTCATAACCACATTTCATTTTATGAAAAGCAAATACACATTGATTTTGCTTTGGCAAATATTTGCCATTTTCCACACTCCACATTCTCAAAGAGAAGAAGATTTTTCTGCTCTGATAGACTTAGTTCCCATAAGACCCAACTTTGTAAGTAAGCAGAATGAAACGCTCTGAGATGCCAAAGAAAGGGAGCTAATGAGCTAGAAGAAGTAAGTCAGTAGCAAATGAAACTATCATTAAAAATGAAGGAGCAACAAGCAGCTGACCAAGCTTTAGTTGATTTTTTGGTTTGTTTTCCTGACAAGGATTCAAGCTGTGACAAAGTGAGCAGTGATTTGCAGATGCTCTTGATCTACAAGGACAAAAGCTACATTGTCTGCAGGGAATGAGGATGACCAGCTGCTGAAAGCCATGCCTCAAGTGCTTGTTTTCATTTCAAACCAACAGCATTAGAAGACAAGGTACTCTGTCTGTTTCATTTCCTCTGTAACTGCCAAAGGGGCTGGAACTGGGTGAGTCCAGTTGGGTAGGACTAGGAGTAAGTCTTACCATGTGCAGGTTGGACTGTTTTGTTGGCTGGCATGTTCGACTGGAGATGAGGCATCTGTCAGTGGCACCACATCCAGATACTTGTTCAAAGTGGTGGTATGCATCACTCACTACAAGAAGCTGTGGACAACCCTGCAGTTGGCAGAGGTTGCTTGTGAGATGTTTAGATACACAGTAGGTAACTGCAGTCCAAAGGTTAGAAAGGGGTGGATGTTAAATATGATCTCAATGTTAACTAGGATATCTAGCATGAAGAAAAGGGTCATGGTTTGATTTCTGTCTGCTGCTATTTCCACCTGCTTCTCATTGCAATCCCTGAAGTCAGAGCAGCTGTACCTTTGACTCACCCATGCCAGACACCTATTCCCTCCTCTCTGGCGGTCAGTGTCATCTTCCCCAGCCTTATTCTGACAGCACTGCAAAATCACCTCACACCTTTACTTAAAAATAAATCTGGATAGAAAATGATGGCTTCAGTATCTGCTTATCCTGCAAATAAAAATATCTACGTTTCAAATGTGTTAGAGATTTGGAAACACTGATGCATGATTGTAACTTTTGAATTTAAAGTATTAATTTTTATGTAATTTTATACTCATACAACTCTAAGTTGAAATATGTTAAATCCTCTATAAATATGTAATGTCCAATTATATACTAATAATATGTTGTGCAGTATAATAGCATAATATAATATATTACGTAAATCATAAGATTATAAAGTAATATGTGTGCTTAAAAAATGGACAGTTGAATTAACTTAAAGTCAGTAATTTAATTAACATTATTCAGTGTTACTGAAAGGATGTTCCTAATGTTTACTGAAAATATGTTTTTTGATTCATTTTTACTACCAGCTGTTGACTGTAACACAGAAAAATATCCCAGCATTGCTGACCACTGTTTTGTGCTGTGATTTCCCTCTGTTCCCTGGAAGCTGAGCTATCACAGTTGTTCTTCCACACAGTAGCACAGACTTACCTGACATGTTGGCACATTAGCTAGGCACTGGCACAGTTGAAAGATGCATTAAATACCTCCAAGGCACGTGCTGTACCACCTCACCTCATCTGTAGGTTTTCACAAAAGTGGTTCATCACACACACACACAAAGAAATATCAAGACTTTGCAGCTATTGTTTTTGTTTTGTTTTGTCTTGTTTTGTTTGTTTGTTACTTTCTTTTTCCCTGAAACATTTACATGGAAGAATGTTGTTTCTGAGTCATCTCATGGTGTGATCTCAACATAACTAGCACTTAAGTAGAATCACTGTAAGGTGAGATAAAGCTTTAATTAATTTTTGCCTAGGAAATGAGACAACCTTGAAGACTTAAATTTGACTCCCCTTAAGGGATGATAAGGTTTATGTTATAAAATAGAGAACTACTCACTGTTTCAGTTTAGCATCCAGTATCTGAGAGTCAGACAAAGAAACTGGAAGTCCTGGCTCCCTTTTCCACACATTTAGATCCGCAGTCATGCCTGCTATTGATTTCAAAGATTATATCTTGTCTAAGTGACAGCCACAACACAACTGCAATGTCCTTTTGTGTAAAATGAGTAAGACTGAAAATTGCATGCTTCTTGGAATGGAAACACAGGGTAACACACAAAAAGACTGACCAATCACATTGAAACAAAACTATTTCTATACAAGCTTAAATACAGATGGCTAGATGAAAAGCAATTATATGCAAAAAGAAAGCAGAAATGAAATCAGAGCTGGAGTAATTTGAGAAAACTTTATAAAAACAGACTAGGTCAATGCAGAATTGCTTTCTTACTTCAAAACTTCTGTTGCAAATAATTTCTGCAAAACTGGCGGAAACTTTTTCCGCAAAAGACTTCAATTTTTCTGCTCTCTCAGACAAAATGCATCTGATCACCTTCCAGTATGTTGCCATTGCTCCAGGGAAAACCTACTACAGTACTACTTCTTCAGGACCTGAAATATACTGCTTCACTCTTATCTTTATGGATACACATGTTTGAAATCATAGAATCATAGAATCATAGAATTACTCAGGTTGGAAAAGACCTTGAAGATCATCAAGTCCAACCGCAGCCTAACCAGTAGCCTATCTCTTAAAAAATAACCACAAAACAATACCACAACAACAAACCTCTGCTAAATCATATCCCTGAGTACCACATCCAAGCGGCTCTTAAACACATCCAGGGATGGCGATTCAACCACCTCCTTGGGGAGCCCATTCCAGTACCTAACCACCCTTTCTGTAAAGAAGTTCTTTCTAATATCCAACCTAAACTTGCCCTGGCGCAACTTGAGGCCATTTCCCCTCGTCCTGTCACAAGTCAGTAGTGAGAATAGACCTGCCCCACTCTCACTGTAAGAACCTTTCAGGTACTGGAAGACAGCAATAAGGTCTCCCCTCAGCCTCCTCTTCCTCAGACTAAACAGCCCCAGCTTCCTTAGTCTCTCCTCATAGGGCTGATTCTCCAAGCCCTTAACAAGCCTCGTTGCCCTTCTCTGGACCTGCTCCAGTACCTCCATGTCCTTCTTGTGCTGAGGTGCCCAAAACTGGACACAGTACTCGAGGTGAGGCCTCACCAATGCTGAGTACAGGGGCAGGATGACTTCCTTAGTCCTGCTCACCACACCATTCTTGATACATGCCAGGATGCCATTGGCCTTCTTGGCCACCTGGGCACACTGCTGGCTCATATTCAGCTGACTGTCCATCAGCACACCAAGGTCCCTTTCCGTCTGGGAGCTTTCCAGCCACACCTCCCCAAGCCTGTAGGATTGCCTGGGGTTGTTATGACCAAAATGCAGGACCCGACACTTGGCCCTGTTGAAACTCATTCCATTAACCTTGGCCCATCGATCAAGTCTATCCAGGTCTCTCTGTAGTGCCCTTCTCCCCTCAGGCAGATCAACACTCCCTCCCAGCTTAGTGTCGTCTGCGAACTTACTGAGGGTGCACTCAATCCCCTCATCCAAATCATCAATGAAGATGTTAAACAGAAGCGGCCCAAGCACCGAGCCCTGGGGGACGCCACTTGTGACCGGCCGCCAACTGGATTCCACTCCATTGACCACAACTCTCTGGGCCCGGCCATCCAACCAGTTCTTCACCCAGCGGAGCGTGCACCCATCCAAACCACGGGCAGCCAGCTTCTCTACCAGAATGTTATGGGGGACAGTGTCAAAGGCCTTACTGAAGTCCAGGTAGACCACGTCGACAGCCTTTCCCTCATCTACTAAGCGGGTCACCTTGTCATAGAATGAAATCAGGTTAGTCAGGCAGGATCTACCATTCATAAACCCATGCTGACTAGGCCCGATCCCATGGCTGACCTTTAGTTCGTCCATGATGATACCTGAGATTATCCTTTCCATAACCTTCCCAGGCACCGAGGTGAGACTGATGGGCCTGTAGCTGCCAGGATCATCTTTCCGACCCTTTTTGAAGATAGGCGTCACATTTGCCAGTCTCCAATCCACCGGGACATCCCCAGTCAGCCAAGACTGCTGAAAAATTATGGACAGTGGTTTGGCGACCACATCCGCTAACTCCCTCAGAACTCTAGGGTGCAACCCATCCGGCCCCATGGACTTATAAACATTCAGCTTTCTAAGTAGATCCAGAACCATCTCATCACGGATCACGCAAGGCTCTTTTGGTTCCCCCTTCCTGTCTACCAGTGTAGGGGGCTGCGTTCCCAGGGAGTTACAAGCATAACTATTGAAGACCGAGGCAAAGAAGGTATTAAGTACCTCAGCCTTGTCCCGATCCTCAGTGACCAAGTTGCCCTCAGAATCCAACAAGGGATGGGGATTTTCCTTAGCCTTCCTCTTGGTATTGATGTGTTTATAAAAACATTTACTATTCTCCTTAACCTTAGAAGCCAAGCTCAGTTCTAGCTGCGCCTTGGCCTTCCTAATTTTCTCCCTGCACAGCCTCACTACAAACCTGTAATCCTCATAAGTAGCTCCCCCATTCTTCCAGAGACCATAAACTCTCTTTTTGTTCTTTAGATCAAGCCAAAGGTCTCTGGTCAGCCAGCCCGGCCTCCTCACCCGTCGGCTCATCTTTCGCGATTTTGGGACAGTCAGCTCCTGCGCCTTTAGGACAATTTCCTTAAAGTACTCCCAACCTTCCTGGGCTCCCACACTCTCCAAAGATACTCCCCAGGGGGCCCTCTCAACCATAGTCCTGAGGAGGTTGAAGTCCGCCCTTTGAAATGATCTTCTCCCTTTGCCTATCTGAATGCCTGTTCCTCTGGCATCTCGCTTGTGATGCTACTGCTTGGACTGTGCAAGTAACCACTAGTGTGACTGGCTGATGTTACTATAATGAGGACATGGTTGATCTCATAAAAGTAGTCAGTGGGCTCACACCTCTTTTTGCAGCATATCCTCAAACTGTAGAGTGCTGGATGGCCTTCTGGCACCTCATCCCTGCTACTTTTTGTTCAGTGGAATACTTTCTTCCTAATCCCACACAACTATGGAGGACATTACTGAATTTCCCAGTATCCCTGGCTTTTACTGTCTTTGACTTCAGTTCTTTCAACTGTGATATAGCATTGATGACTCATCTTCATAGAATCACAGAATCACAGACTGGTTGATATTGGCAGGCACTTCTGGGTCCATCTTGTCCAATCACTGCTTGAGCAATGAAAGGATACCCAGGCTGATGTTCAGATCTCCAAGGAGGCTCCAAAATTTCTCTGGGCAATTTGTGTCAGTGCTTCATCCCATGCACAAGACAGAAGTGCTTCCTGATGTCCAGACAGAACCTCCTATGTTTCAGTTTTTGTCCACAGCCTCTTGTCCTGGCATGGGGCACCACTGAAAATAACCTGACTTCATTCTTTTTGCATTCTTCACTTCAGGTATTTATATACATTGATCAACCCCCCTGAGCCTTCTCTCCTCCAGGCTGAACAGTCCCAACTCTGAGACTTTTCTCACAGGAGAGAAGCTCCAGTCTCTTGATGATCATGTGCTGGACACTCTCCAAAATGTCTGCATCTTTCTTGTACTGAGGAGCTCAGAACTTGACACTACTAAGGTGTGGCCTTAGCAGTGCTGGGTAGATAAGAAGGATCACCTCCCTCAACCTGCTGGCAACATTTCAAATGCAGCTCAGGATACCACTGGCCTTTGAGGCAAGGGCAGATTTCATCTTCTCCCACCCCATCAGGGCAGCTATATTCCCATGTGAATGACAGTTGCACTACTCGTTTGCCCTTTATAGCTTCTGCAAATGAAGAAAATTGTCCTGCTTAAATGCTGTTAACTCTCTGTGGTGGCATCATTGAGCATTAAAGGATTGCATCTGACAGACTTGGGTAGGGGAAACCCAACTTCTGTAAAAAAACAGATGGAACAGATATTATATTTATTTTGTGGTTTTGTGATTGGTTACATTCCACAGTAATGCAAAAAATGATACAGGTATGCAGAAATAATCATTTTCTGCAAATCCGACTGTATCCAACTTCCCAGGTTGGAAAACAGACAAACAAATGAATAAAATAAAACATGCTATGAAGGATTTGCCACAGGATCCAGGCATGTCTTAGACTTATTACAGATTTTATTTCAGAATTGCTCTTATAAGTTTGACTAGCAAAATTTTGTTTAGTCATGTTAACCTGACACATGTCCAGCTTAGTAGCAGCACAGTAGCTTAGTAGCTGCTGGGAACAGAATAAATAGAATCAAAGATTCACAGAATGGTGATCTGGAAGGTCATTTGGTCCTCCTGATTCGGAAAGGACCTCTGGAGGTCATTTGGTCCAACCCCCCAGCTCAAGAAGCACCACTTAGAGATGCCTGTCCAAGACTATGTCCAAGTGTTTTTTAAATATCACCAAGGAGGGAATCTCCACAACTATTTCAGTTCTTGTTATCATAATACATATTATACAAAAGCCACACCAAATCTCTCAGATATAATATCATTGTAATATACATGGTCAGTCTAGCCTACATAATGTCTTTGAGAGAACTGGTGAAGAAAAAAGCCAGCCCATAATAGATCTCACAGTCTTAACTTTTCTGTGGTTTGTGGGAGAAGAGACTTCTTTCTATCTTACCTATACCTAAAGTAGAATAACATCTTATTCTACAAGAGGCTAGGTAATTTTTTCCATCACCTGCTCTCAGAGCAGCAGCTCCACATATATTCACAACACTGTTCTGGACCTGTCATGTTGAGCATCTTCAAGCTGAGAACACACAGAAACTTTCTGAACAAACTCGGTACATCTGAAGTGCAGTTTAGTCTGCGTGAAGCCACTCTTACACTGTGGGTACATTTATTTCACTGATGTCAAAAGCTGAGACTCATTAGACATCTTCCAGTTCAGGGGCTGAGATTTTTCATCTCTTACTGTGCATCAATCCTTGGCCACTCCTGTGCTTTTCCCATTCCTCCTGCTTTTGACCCCCTTCTCTTTTTCTTGTCATCTGCTGTTCATTCCCATTGCTGTCTGTTAGAGCAGCTGTTGCCTCTACAGTGCCAACCTGGATCTATGAATAGGGGAAGACAGGAAAGGGAGAGAGGAAACTGGACATCTGTGAGACTGCCTGCAGAGCCAGAAACACAAGGGACCCTGGTAGATGACAAAAGAACATACAGCAGAGTGGTGCTGTATCTCCAGACAAACTGAGGTCAGGCTGGTCTGTAGGAAGGCATAAGAAAGCTGTCGGATTCCCTGCATGATGTTTTGCAGCTCTGTAAACCACAGTACACAAAACAGTCAATGTCAGCCAAAAGGAAAGGGGGTTGGTGAAGCATCCCCCAAGCACTTCTCTCCTGTTATGAACTGCCTCATTATCTCCACCAGCTTCACACTGCAATCAGTTTTAGCCTCTATCTGAAACGCTCCAGTTGGTTATCAGAAGAAAAGTGCTCTGCTTTGACAGTTGGGACAAGGTAGATGAGAGGAAAGCCTTTACACTTACACATTCACATTTCCAGGCTGTTTCTCCTAGCTGTGTTTGAGAACATCGTCATCTGTTTTCATTTTCATTTGTAAATATGTTTTTGCCTGGAGAAAATATTGCTGCCAGTCATTTCCACCACCTCTGCCCCTTCATCACTGGTTGTGTTGACAGCTACACAGTGACTGCAATCTGCCAGCCCGGATGGGCACCATTTTGCATTCACCTGGGGAAAGCCCACCCACCAACATCCTTTAGGGAGTTAGAGGCATTGGCTGGGTGGTTTCCTGGAGGAGGGATGAAAATCAAGGGCATTAACACTATGTAAATGTTACACATTTATATATGCTTGGGCATCTCATGCTTTAGGAGGAGTTGCATGGCTCACTCCGAAGGGTTGTACATATTAGAAGGATTTCCTACTAAGAAATGCATTGCCTGGGGGCATCCTCTTTCTCTGACTTCCTTTTCAGAGTCCTTTGGTAACTACCACTCTCCCAGACCTGTCCAGAACTTTATTTTTAATCCTTTGATTTTATTTATACTCCAGGCAAATTCATTTCCATATTTTTTCTGCACAGAAGACCACTCTTAATTCTCAACCTCAGTTGTCCTTCCCACTGTCTCTGACATTGCTATGAAGGTTTGCATGCATATCTTTTTACAGTTCACTCACTGGAGAACACCTGCCTTCCAAGCTGACATCTTGTCACCACATATATGCAAAAATAGTGTTTTTTACAGTCTTGCTTTTAACACTGATTGCCTCTGCAGTAAAGGAGAGTGCTACATGAGGGGTGGGGGGAAAAGAATTAATCTGCCTGCTTCTGAGTTTCTTATTCAAGGATATCTGCTTCACATTACATAGAGGCAAATTAAGGACATAATACCATTAGAAAATATCTGCTAAATAGAGCTGAAATTGAAACTAAAATAACATTCTTCTAGTGACTGCATTTAATGAGATGATATCCACCCCTTGGAGAGCTCAGAATGTGCAGCCCATTACAATTCTGAATGATGTCTCAGCTTAATCTTTAAACCTGTGTTGTTATCTGCCTAACAAACCAAATTAATCTCTGTGATTTACGTAATCGTTATTATATATAAAAAAAAGAAAAGCTCAGGAGAACATGACTAAAGTTTGTAAAGAGCTCCAAGGTTACAATGTTCTTTATGGAATTTTGTCAGCTGGAAGAAGGATAATGTCAAGGGGCAACATAGCTAAAACTTCAAGGAAGCACTGCTAACAATACCTTTGGATGCTTCTGTTTTGGATGCACTAAAGAATTGAATAATGCTAGTAACAAAAATATCAATTTCCTATTTATTCTCCCTTTCCCTTATTTTATTCTCATTATTCTGTTCTATTGAACAGGCAGACACATCACTGACTACATGTGCTCAAGAGACCAGCAACCAATCTTCGCTTTCCAAAGAATTCTGGTTTCACACCTGTGTATAATCAATCACATGCAGTCATCAGGCTCTACTCATATGTGAAAGCTAGGTCCAGGAAAAGCTATATATACCTTTGCAAACAGTTTGCAGAGTCTTCTGCACTATCTGAATCAGCTTTCTTTAAAACACAAAATGACATTAAATGTTTTTCAGTCCTCGCTGTTCACTCCAAAGAAGTTTGGGACTCACTGCTACAGGGAATTATTTTGAAATCACTATTACTTTCCACAGGACAATTTAGTATCCTTGGTGTATACAGCCATTGACGTATACAGTAGACATGCAAATATTAATATTTAGTTACAGGTGAAAAAGCTGAGAAGATGGAGAAGAATCTTCTTAAGTAAGTGCGGCAGCATGAGGGTCCATATTTGTTGTATCTTAAAACGTTTTATTCTATCAGATGCACATGTTCCATGTGTAACTACTGTTTCCAATAGTTCATAAAATTGCTTTGGTATGTGGCAGGAAGATGTGGGCTTTTACTATAACATGTCATGGCAGAAGTGAAAGAAGTTCAACAAACTGAAAATGGCCTGAGCAAAATTCTTTTTCCTTGAGTTTTCTAAATAAGCATATATAGGAATGCCTTGAATAAATTCCACTTGAAATAAATAAATAAATAAATAAATAAATAAATAAATGAAAACCGTAACAAGAACACACACTAATGACTGAAAGCTTGACACTTATTGGTGGAAAAGGGGGGAAAAAAGCCCCTACATCTAATAATTAATTATCTTAACTGTTCTAAATATTCAGGTTATATATACATTGTGTATACATATGTATTCATATAAATATGTGCTAAATTCACATTTTATTCTATATTAACCTCCCTAGTTTTAGTTTGCAGCCATTGTACTGTTTGGATGACAACTCTTGACTTTCTAATGCTTCCATTCCTACCTGTGGCTATGGTCATCAAACTATCCACCATGACCCTGAGTCCTATCCTGTTTCTCAGAGCAGATTCCCCTACTAATCATGGCTTACACTCTTTCTTCCATAAATATTTATGAACTCCCATTACGCCATGTGAAAATACAGTTTATTTGCTTGTGCAAAGTTAATCAAGTGTGCTGCTTTTGCAGCTTTTCCTCACCTTTACATTTTAATTCTCTTTTTATTATTATTATTTCTGTAAGCGATCTCAGCATTTCTTTTCCTCCCTAATCAATACAAAAAACAATAAATGATACAGTGGTGGAAACAGGTTTCTGTGGAACCCATTAAAAACCATCTCCCTGTTCAGAAAATAATTCCCTCTTAGTAACCTGTTAACTACTCAGTGCTAATGTGCTTGATACTGGCAGCAGTTTTTGGCTTCATAGTGAAATTGCTTAGAACTGCATGTGGAATGTGAGAGGAGACTCATAGGGCACTAAGCAGTGTGCTTGAGTTCATACAGGTTAATGGTTGTTCCCTCCTCAGGGATCACATCAATAGTTTAGTTTAGTTTAGGAGAAGTAAGTTCCCTAAATTATATGCAGATTTCTGGCATCCTGTACATAGGCATGATAGAGATGATGAACTATTCATACTTGCTTATGTATTTTGACATTTCCTGACACTGAGGCAGATAAGGCAAAAGTAGATCTCTGCACCACATTACAGGGAAAAGACTTAAAAGATCTGCATTTGCTGCAAAAGCTGTTAATGAGCTGTGACATGAGAAAACAATAGAGAATACTTCAAAATACTTTCTCAGCCAGCCAACAGAAACAGCTTGTTTAATTTGCCTCAGGTTTTCTCTGGTGACAGACCTTCCAGGCACGGCTGAGACCCCATCAACATTAGGGATTTCACAGGTAAGTCCAACAGCAGAGGGGAAGCCTACTGAGTCCATTTTTAACTCAGAGCTGTCAGTGCGAGATAAAGGATGATCTTTTTTGATTAAAAGTCCAGGTTAGAGACTAAGTTTGCCATAGGACAAATTTTACATTTCAGAGAAGTTATTTGGGGCAGGATTTGTCGAACCCCTTCCAAGTTACAATATCATCTTCTGCTATGTCAAGTGAGAATCAAGTTGGGCCTATCAGGAAGCTGAGAGCAACCACTGCATATACTAGGGTGCACAACCCCAGCTACCAGCAAAGGCCCATCACAGAAAGAAGGGCACGATCATCTGAGCCAGCTGCCAGACCTCACTCCTGTAGGTTAGGCAGCTGGAGGCCTCCATTAAGCAGCCAAAAAGTACCTCAGGGCTTGCTGTAAATTGAATGTGCCTTCTTTAATCTATTCCAACAAAAGAAGTGTTTCTAGATTTGCCAGCTGCCAGGGACTTCACCTGAACAAAGATTATCCCTCACAACAATTTGCAAAATAGGTTTGGAGCAGATCCAGACAGATCCTATGAATAACTTCAAGACATCAAACTGCAGAAGGGTTCACCTGCTAAGAGAAGGCTCCTGTGTATAATGTGAGATTTTGGTCAGCGTTTTCTTTATTTGTTTGTTTAGTATTCTCATGTTTGCTCTTAAAATTGTATTTATCACAAGGACAGAGCTGCAGCAGAAGAAACTGCTGCATAAACAATGATGCATTTCAATATTTAAACTATTCCAGTCCTTTTTGGAACTATTTTGTGACTGCATTCATTATAATTAAGCAGGCTTCCATAATTTAACATTTGCTCAGAGTTAAATTAAACAAATTCTATTTCACATGTTTGCAATAGAGACAAAATTTCTTGGCAATAGTCTGTCTTGTTTGTTGATTTGTTTAAACCAGATAGCATAACAGAAATACCAAACAAAATAATTTTAACTTAAATACTTTTAGTGTACATAGGCTAGATAGATAGAAAAATACTATTTTTCCTTATTGCTTTAGCAGCTCAGACTTTTGATGAGGAAAGGGTCATTGTCAGCTGGCTATTGCTGAAGTTAATTCAAATTGCTGGTGGTAAACTTGGAGCTTGGCATGAGTAGGGCTTCCTATAAGGCACCACTCTATTGGCAATTGCCAACTTTTTAATGATAGCTCTGAGTTCATTCCATCAGGTCCATTTTATTGTGCAGAAACGTATAAGACTTCTTAGATGCTTGGCCTACAGCCCACAGCAGAGTGGGCTCTATTTTGTATCTCAGGAAAATCCTAGTGCAGGTTTCTTGGGACATCATGAGCAAAGGTAGGTTTATTATGGATGCGGATAATTAACTGATAGGGTTGCAAAATACAAAACCAACTAACAAACAAAAAAAAAATACACATCAACAAATAATATCAGAAAGACAAGAAATTAAGGGAACTAATTACTCTAATCCATATTTGGGACCAATCTTCTCTATCTCTGTGGCCTGGATTAGTGGCAAGTTTATGTTCACTCTGATATGAAACACACTTAAAATTTTGTGCATCAGAAAAATCTTATAAGCACACCATTAACAGTAAACATTACAACAGCAAACTGAATTGAAGAAAGGAATATCCTTTCTTCAAAAACTCCTTTTTCTGACAAATGCCCTTGACTAAATACCAGGCAAGAAACTTCCACGGGAATTAAAAAAAAAAAAAAAAAAAAAAGGCTAAGAAGTGGATTTCTTTACTTCTGTAAAGAATGAAAATGTATTGCTGCAGAACTTGGTATTCCCTTGTGGTCTAGTATTGTTTACCACAGTCAAAGGTATGGCTTGGAAGATCACAAATGTGTGGTTGAGATTTGACTGTGTATGTTAAAAATAATTGCTCTGATTTGTGGAAAATGTTAAATGAGCACAAAAGGATAAAGTTCAGGTAATGCTGGCATTAAAGCCTTGAAAAGGGCAGCAAAGTCTATATAATTAATGCTGAAAAAAAAATACTAAGTCAAAGAAGGATTGTGAATACTAACCAAGGCAGTCAGATAATGTCAATACAAGCAATGGATGCTAGAAAAGCAGCAATTCTCCAACACATAGAATACAATTTGATGAAAGTTAATTCATCAAATTATAACATTTTAAATATGCAGAAATACCTCTAGGAAGGGAGCTACAGGGTGTAGACATACGATGGGAATGCAGTCAACCCATCAGTTGAGCTCCAGCTCCATGTTCAATATAATCAGTAAAACATTATGTTAAATTTCCTCTCTGCAGTACTAAGTCATTGGGCTACACATTCTCTTAGCTGTCTCAATAGGTATAAATTCAAGGTAAATTCTGTGCCAGTGGAATGACTGTGTAGCAGCATTCGGCTCAGATCCCTGCATGTTTGCTTCTGTGCCTGAGTCACTGAACTGATGCTACTTCTTAAATACAAGTTTCTTCAGCAGCTTTTCTGAGAAGTTTTAGTAAGGAAGCTGTTTTGGGAGGCACTGATAACAAGAGAAAATAATTCTATATAAAGTTCTGTGCAGGGATCATTTACTCCCGCTACTGCAATAAGCAATAGCATTCTCTTGATACCAAACCAGAAGCGTTTACTGTTCCTAAAAATCTCTACACTCTATTTCAATTGCTTTATCTTGGGTATATCGCTATTAAAAACAATTTTTTTTTTCACTGTGCAGGACATTTAATAGAGCCATGACAACAGAAAGAACTTTTTGGCACACAGATATAAAAGTAATTTTGCAGTTCTACTGGCTTCAAATCTTTATTTAAAATTTGAGACCCTAAATGTTCCATTTATTCCAATTTTGTTACTTATTTCACTTGTAGTTGATACCTACTGCTGTGGCTTAGAAAAAGGAGAATTATTCAAAACCACTGACTATCTCTTAAAGTATGAAGCCAAATCCTGGAACATAAATTGTGTTATTGTGAACAACTTTCCACAATATTTTAAAATACGAATCTATCATCAAATGAGTTTTATTCTCAGCCTCCAGGACTGGATTACGTGAAAGCTGGAAGTTACATTAATGGCATTTTTTTATTTTTATTTTTTTCAAAATGTTATTATGAAATTACCATCTTTGTTCAGATATTCATTTCAATTGAGGAATAGCTACATTGCTTTCGGTAACATTCAGTTTCAGAACAATCAAAATAAGCCAGACTCAATATCAATACAACAGTTTTTACCCAGCCATTCATAACAGCTTTGCAATATGAAGTTTAGGCAGATTTCCATAATGGTTTCATAATCTGCCCTTCAAATTAATTGCTTGTGAAAATAAATTCTCAGCAAGGTAGGGGTGCAATCATCCACCATCAGCAGGTGAAAAAACATCCAATCTGATTTCAAAGAACCAAATGGAAACAAAGGTTTGTCTGTCCCTGCTTCATTCCTACCATGGAGCAATCTCAGAACACACAACGTGGATTTCTTTGAACGGGTGAATTTAACTGAAGGGGCATGCTCTAACTAGTAACGGGGACTCAGCTACTGGGACCAGACTGGAGGCAGTCCAATGCCTGTGAGCTCAGGACCAGCTCTTTTGTTCTACAGATCTTCTCTGTGACTCCTGCCAGTACACATGTATTGCCAAAATGCCACCTGTGCCGCTGTGCTTAGTGCTTGCTAAAGCAATGCATCCCCTCCTGGTTAATCTGTTGCTGAGAACTGCTCCAGCTCAGTCCTCTCCTGAGCATCAGCAATCACAGCCTTGCACAAGGTCCCTGCTGCAATCAGGCATGTGTGCCAGCCAGGCTGTTTTGTGCTGGAGCAACCAGTTGGCTTGGCTGTTCAAGGGGTTATAGTCTCAGCATCCCTGCCCTTGACAGTTCCAAAAAAGACTCAAAGTTTCCATGAAAGTTTCCTGATGGATTTGCCAAGCCATCAGTCACATTCCTCCACATTTCTGTTTCCATTTCCACCTACTCTTGCTACTGCCGGGGTTGAAATATTTGTCAAAATTCCCTGCTTAGCACATTTCCCTCTGCATATCAATCCAGTTCCAAAATCTTGTCACGTGGAAACACAGTGCAAAGCATTCATTCAACCATACAGAGCTGTCTACCTAAAGGCCATTTTGATTACACATAAGATTCATTTTTGTGGAGAAAGAGAAAACAGAAAGAAAGGGAAAACATTCACAGATCCCAAAACCCTTTATTTGGAAGAATGGCTTTTAAATGAACTCAAGCTGTATCTTCTTTAATCATTTATTTATTTAGCAAAGAAAGGAATGAATTCAAATACCCCACACAATGAACACATATCAATTCCCTGATATCAAGACGCAGATTTGCTTGTGAACAATTTTAAATGAATCTGTTTCTTTACTACTGTGGCCGTCTTGTACTGAGCATGGATTTGTGCAGAAGCAGTGTATTTTGGGCTCAATCCTGTAAACACATTAAAATTAGTAACTCGTTACATCCATACCACTGAGATCAGTGTAGTCACTTATGTGACAAGTGAAATCGTACTTGTGCTCCAGAGCTTACCTTTTGTCCATCTACAGTTAGGCATCTAAATCACAGACAAAATTATAAATGTATCTCTCTACAAGCCTCCTCTGGGTTGTGACTTTGCTTGTCTAAGGATAGTTTCCCTGATGAGATGCAGAGGGTGCCAGTGGCAGCTACAACTAAAAATTGGTCACATGCCTCAAGGCAAAGCAGGATGAACTTGGACCAAACTTTTTACAGAATTATCTCACACAGCAGAGCCACTATGCATGCGATTAACTTTAGGAATGTGCGTATGTAGTGCTGATTTCAATAAAACTGGTCCCACACTGAAAGAAGTGAATGTATTTATTCTGCAATGATGAGGAAAAAATCTTGAAGCATTCATTCTCGTTACTGTTTTTGTTGCATCTGGGACCTCTTACTTTGTTGTCTGGTTTGAACAGTCATATCTTCAGATGCTCTGAGAACTTTCTTCACTTAACGCAAGTACTTTTGGTGGCTCTTGATTTGTACGGTGCATGGTATTTTCCCAGAGGTTATAGAGGGACTCTGATAGAGGTAACTGAACTCGGAGTCCTACACCCATCTGAGACTCTAATCAGTACTGCTTAATAGCCTGGAAATCAAAGCTATTTAAACCTCATTCTCTCTACCTCTCTTAAGAAAACTCTAATTCCAGTTAGAAATCTCCTGATTACTTTTAGCCAAACCACACTGCTCCAACAGCAGGTGACTGCAAATGGCTAAAAAAGCTTCCACCTGAAGTAATTTTAAGTGGCCATAAAGGTCATCAGACTCCAATCAAATCTGCAAGCACAGGAGTCCACTTTCTAAGCAATTGAGGAATGTGCTCTGCGCACCAGACACTAAACTACATCCAAAACATGTACTCCAGCACAATTTTAACTTGGATTACCCAATGACAGTATTTACTATGCAGGATCAGACTAGCAGTCCTGCTTCCTCCTCACCTCATCTAGTAGTGCTACACAGAAAGGAATATTACAGATTTACTCAGAGGATTGTGATCTCCCTACTCAAATGTTTGTGTTCAAACCAAAATTTTACAAGTTGTGCAACTGGTGTAAAACTGACTTAGTAATATTAATCACTGACACTGGAGGTGGTATTTATTTATCCAGAGAAGGTCACTTTATCCATGCGAAAGGATATGGGTCACTGTAAGCAGGAAAGGAGTTGGTTTTCCCTTTCCATGAACAGAACAATGCTATAAGAATCAGATTCTTCCCTTGTGCAAGTCTGAGAGCTCTGTCAGCTTAAATAAGTTTGGCATGCAAGTATCCACTTTGTTCCATTTTTGGCAAAACAACGTTAGAGCCTCCATGTGGAAATCTGCTTTCCACCAAAGTACATAGCCTATTTTCGAAAAAAAAATGTTAAATAAAGTAAATTGAAATTTAATAGAAACCTCACTTTGCTCTATATAGTAGAGGAGGATGTAGCAAACTATGTAGGCAACTGTGCAGAGCTCAGAAGGTGAAAATACTGATGGAGTTGGTGCAGCCCTGGGGTCCTCTAAAATGACCAAAGACACAAAAGTCTAATGGCTTTACAACCTGTTCTCTCAGAGTCTAGATTGATGAGGAGACCATGCAATCATATTATTCTCATTGAAAGGATTTAAAATTCTCATTTAAACACCGCTTTTACCCTGAAGGAATGTGAAAATCAGACTTTAAAATGCTTTAGGTAGAATTTTGAATATACCTCTGCATGAGATTTAAAATAATGTAACTTAAGAATGTAAATTCCAAAAAAAAATATGTTTAAAAGGAACACTTTTCTGACAAGTTGGTGTGATTTTTAGGTTACATCGCATAGGAGTTGGTCAGAGATCTGAATCACTCTGATCTGAAACACTCCTCTGGGAGACGGAAGTGTGAGCAGACTGAGCATCTGCTAAATGCACTTCTACCTACAATCATGCAGTCTTAACCTAGAGTATTATCATTGTATATATAACACATCTAATATATTTCTCTATTCATGAAAGGAATGGAAGACAAATCACTGTAAAGATAAGTGTGCCTTAATCTACTAAAGATTTTTTAATCTTATTTCAGATAAATTTTATTAAAAAAAAGATTAAAATAAAAATACATACATCAAATATTTTTAAGATATTGGATTCATAACTAATAGTCTAAATACAAAATCCATAAGCCAGACTAATGTGCTTTTAGTACAGGGGCAGAGAGGAACAGTGTTGTGCATGCGCGTATGTGAATGTGCTGCTCCTTCTTGGCAGCAGCAGCAATATAGATTTTACTTTTAAAATATATTGAAATGTAAAAAATCATCTTTTTGCATGAACAGAGTGATTCCAATACTGGACATGCTTGTGATTTGGAGAGCCTTTCCCCCATCTGCCTGTTTCACTGAATATTCTTGCAGAGAAAATTTCCTCTCACTCAAAGGCAATCTGTTAATTTCTTCCCAGAAAATTAAATCTAATGTACTATAAAACAATAATAAAATATGGGAAATGGGTGTTATTAACCCTTCTAAAGATAAACTAGAGCAAGGGTGGGAGAACTTTATCTTAGGAATGGGGAAAATAATTCATCTGGAAAAAATAGGCAGCTCATCCTAATTATTTTCATAGACGGTAAATGTGAATTCATTCTATAGTACAGCTTTTCAAAGACCACTTGCTTTGCATTTTCTCATTTTATGCAGAAGAGAGATAGGAAGCACAGTGCTACATTCAGACCTATCCCCATTCAAGAATGTTGCTCATTGCCATCGATGCACATGGTGTGGCTGGACCACCAAGGTGGTGCGTAAGTAAATGCAGTCTCACAGCCTCAATGTTCTTGGTACTTTCTGTGTAGGTTTTTTGTACATAATTTTTAATCACTTTAATCTGCACATTTCATTCTCTGTTTGCCTATTGTAGCATAACCTAATGATCAAGGGCTCTGAATAAGGAATGGAAATATTTCCACTCTTCCTCTCTGCCTACATTCCTGGCATTCTGGTAGGATACATTTGCATCTGGTATGCTCAAGAAAGGTTAATTCTTTAGTCCTTACTATTTGTTTTTAAGTTAAGTTTTTGTTTTTTTTTTTTTTTCTTTTTTTTTCACAGGCTTCTGAGAATAGCAAATGCTGTCTGTCTTCCTATTAAAAATTTTGGAAAATCTGTCCCAAATCCCTGCCCTTTTAAGTTCCACATCTGGAATTTCAGCTCAAAAAATGACATTGTCATGAATGTGAGTGAAGACAGACAGAACTAAGAAAAAACGGTATAAAAAATCCTTTGTGTTCTTCACCTGCCATTACAAGAGGAAATAAAACTGATAATTTAAAACTCAAATGGGATTTTAAATATTTACATCAATGAAGTTCAACAAGATACTCACTTGGAACACCATAAGAAGGTTCCTTTAGGGGCTGGTTAGCGTGGGCCAGACACAACAGTAAGATGAGACAGTGCTTTGCAAATACAACTGCATTTTCTGATGATGCTTTGTTTTGTCAAAGACGTGCATATAAAATAAAAGCCAAATAAAGGAAAGAAGCCCTACAGATTATGCCAGTGTGCCACCAGTGCTTGAGACAGCACACAAATGGCAATGCAGTTGCATCTTCCCGTACCTGGCCTGACTGTAGGCCACCACAACCTCAGCAGTTGAGCAGGCCTTCCCACTTGCCTTTTTCATTTGCCTTTCTGTCTTGGTCTCCCTGCAGGACGTGCCCTTCCACCACCCTCATAATTCAACCAAACAGTGTGAAGGCTTTCTCTGACCAAGCTTGGCTTGCATTTGGAAACCACCTACCCTGAAGCTTTCCAGTTTCATTACAAGATCATATACGTCAGTACAGCTTTAGTCTCCTCCCTCTGAACAGCTGAACTGCAGCTTGAGTGATCTGCAGCCCTGGCAGAGCCTAGTGCTGCTATAGAGCATTGCTAAACCACCATGCTTCTTTTTGTTGTTCTTCTCAACACCCTGCAAGATCTCTCTGGTGATGTGAGCTTCAGGAGGCTGCAGGGAGGGCTCTGCGGCTAAAAGCACAGCTCTCTTGTCAAACCCCACGAAAATAAAAGACAATGCCTAAAAAGAAAATTGAGTTTGTACTCTGGGAGCAGTTCTAAGGGTTAACAGGAATTGTTTAGTCCCTTGTCAGAGAAATCTGACTGAATGCTTATGAAACAGCGAAGCAACATGTTTCTTATGAGCAGTTCAACAACACCAAGGGGCTACAGCTGTGCCTGACACCAAAGGCCAACCTTTCACTCCGCAGAGAAAACAGCATGTTCACAAACAGGTGTTCTGGGCATTTGGCAGCAATGGGACATTGACGGCTTGGATCGTGCTTGAAATGTCTCTGAACTTCATCTCTGAAGCCTCAATCACATAAGCAGTCATGTAGCACAGGCCTTGGGGACTGGGGAGTTACGGGAGGCCAGAAAATACACAAGCCCATTAGTATTCATCATAATTATTGAAATCTGTAAAATAGGTATTAGAGTAAGTCTTTGCAGTGAGATGTGGATTGAAGTATTTGTTTCTCTCCTCCAGAATCAGGTTGTTTTTGTTAAACGCCTGGGGAAAAATAAGAAAGAAAAGAAGACAATGGGAGGAACAGAATGAAAGGACCCCCCCTACATGCTGCTTCACTCAGACAATTTTTATGGCAAACATTCATGAAATGTCAATCAGTCAAAAATGCATTTACAAGTATCTACTTGCATTTGCATATACCTGCTCACATTTCCCCTAATATTATAACTTTTTTTTTTTTTTTTTTTGGTAAATAATTATTTCTAATCATAAATGTTAAGTTATTATTAGAATTATTCACTCATCATGCTTTTACTGAATAAGAATTATTTTCTTTTTACTACGTTAATTACTTGATTTTTCAAGGCAATACAGAGGATAAAACTTCTGGAAGTATTAGTAGTGCATCTCTCTCTCTCTCTTTTTTTTTTTTTTTTTTTTAAGTGATTTCTCAAGATTTTTTCAAGATTTTGCTTGTATAGTAACAATTCAGAGAGTTCTTTAGGAGGATTTGAAAAAGCCTTAAGATAGGTGCCCATAAACTGATTTCACTGATTACAGCATCTGGACTTCTCTTGAATTTTTAAGATAATTTCTTGAAATATCTTTAAATCAGAAAAAAAAAAATGCAGAAAATAAAAATTAGATTTTCTGGGTAGGATTTAAGAAATACAATCATGTATAAAAAAGCTTCACAGCTGCATTAATAAATTGTATAATCTGAAGATACCATGCTAAGTACTTTCAGATTGCTTATTCTTCCTTAAGTCAGTAGATCTAAACAGCAGAGTTTTTCTGTAAGGTCATTAAAAAAGGAAGCAAAGTCATATGATATAGATACTATGCTAGATTCTCATCTAATGTAAATCTGTACTGCTCATTTATCAAATATTTGGGGTATGAATACTAGCTGAGAGTCTGACCCACTATGCATTAACTGGACACATCTCCTGTATAAAGACATAGTGCAGGAAGATCAATAGTACCCTTGACGCCACATCATTGGCACCAAAGGATTATTTTCAATATATATTATGATGATTGTCAATAGCTGTATTTACTTCAGCAAGCAAGCAGCTGTGGAACACAATGAGGAAAAACAAAACCAAAAAAAAAACAAAAAAAAAAACATTGAGTAGTGGTCTGGTCTGGTTTCCTACAGGAAAAGATGCTGCTGTATAAATTCTGCCTACACACAAATCTAGATGGCTATGTAATAGGGACAGACAAAGGAAAGAATCCATAATTACAACACTTAAAGTGAAAACATCAGCAATCAGCACAATTTGAGTGCAAATGCCAGTGCAGAAAACTAGCAATTAAAATTCTTCAGATACTGAATAACAGTTGTATGGGACTATATGTTGTGCAATAGAGAGCTCCCAGCCCACTTCTCACCTTGATGGCTTCTACAGAATCATATTTGTCCAGTTTGTTTATATGATTGGTGATGCTGGTATTTAGAGGAGCTGGTGACACTGGATGGATGACAGTTGCATCATGGGACTGTTGTTGATATCGTTGGCAATAAGTGTAAATAAGCAGAGTGAGAAGGCAACCAAGTATTGAGCTACTTAATCCCACGGCGATCATGTGAAACATATTGAACTCTGCATAATGGACAGAAGAAAACAATTTTATTGCTAAGGAAATAGCAATAAAAGCTTAAGTTTGAGGAGGAACATAGAAAAGTACTTGATTCAAATAATGCTAAGAGAAATTTCATGCGTTTCCCACAGACATCTCCTTTGCAATGGTTTATCACTACAGTAACAAATTCATTGTACTTCCCTGAAGGGATCATTAAGAGAATGATACATTTCCATAAATCTCTGCAACTGTTAAGACTGGGATTTCTGAAAGATGCTTAGTCGAGGTAAGAAGCCAAACAGAAGAATGAATTGCTTTTTTAAATGCTTGAAAAATCCAGCTAAGTTTCTTTCTGCGTGCTATATGGCAAAACATTTATATATCTATATATAATATAGGTATTATATATATAATATATTTTTATATAAAAATTATATATATAATGCACATGGCTTATTTCCAATGAACAACATTATCAGTCTGGATAAGGACTTGGGGTTCCTGGTAGACGAGAAGCTGGACATGAGCCAGCAGTGTATGCCTGCAGTCCAGAAGGCCAACTGTGTTCTGGGCTGCATTAAAAAAGGAATAGCCATCAGGGAGAGGGAAATGATTGTCCCCCTCTACTCAGCTCTTGTGAGGCCCCATCTGGAGTACTGTGTCCAGCTTTTGGGGCCTCAGAACAAGAAGGACATGGAGCTCTTGGAGCGGGTCCAGAGGAGAGCCACTAAGATGATCAGAGGGCTGGAGCACCTCTACTGTGAGGAAAGGTTGAGGGAATTTAGCCTACAGAAGAGAAGGCTCCAGGGAGACCTCATTGAGTTTTCCAATACTTGAAGGGAGTACATAAACAGGAGGCTGTTTATGAGGGTGGATAGCGAGAGGACAAGAGGGAATGGTTTTAAACTGAGACAGGAGAGGTTTAGGTTAGATATTAGGCAGAAGTTTTTCACACAGAGGGTGTTGATGCACTGGAACAGGTTGCCCAATGTCATGGTTTTGTGCTGTCAATATTCTACATCATGACATCATGTGCGGTATGAATCATTAACTGAGGGTACAAATAGTGGTAAACTGTTTTGGTGGTATAAGAAAGTGTAACAGAGGGTATGTGGAAGTGTAACAGAGGGTATGTGGAAGTGTAACAGAGGGTATGCGGAAGTGTAACAGAGGGTATGCGGAAGTGTAACAGAGGGTATGCGGAAGTGTGGAAGGTTCATGCTCCAGATCTGTGGAATGGCAGCATCCCGAGTACTCAGCTCTTGGAGGAAACTACATATCCCAGGGGACGACGCGGCCAGAGACGAATCACCAGAGGAGGAGGACACATATATAATCTCGCTCCCAGGCTGGAACATCCTTCTTTTCGCTTTGTCTATCGCTTTGGAGCGCTCCATCCCTGCCGTCTCCCTCTATCAGCAACGTTCCAGCCTGTCGCCTAGAGATCGCAGTAGGCCCCCTGGTTCTCGGGGACTCTTTTTCTCTCTTTCTTTTTCTCTGCCTTGTTTGATTTAGTAGTTGTAGTTATATTGTATCATATTGTGTCATCTTGTATTCCAATATTATTCGTATTTAGTAAAATAAGTTCTTTCCTTAGATTGCTGCCATTGTTTTTGTTCATTTCCCTCCTTCTAGGGGCAGCAGCCTCTATCACGGGCAAATCTAGATAACCCGATTACACCCAAGGAGGTTGTGGATGCCCCATTTCTGGAGGCATTCAAGGTCAAGCTGGATGTGGCTCTGGGCAGCCTGGTCTGGTGGTTGGCGACCCTGCACATAGCATGAGGGCTGAAACTAGATGATCATTGTGGTCCTTTTCAACCCAGGCCATTCTACAACTATATGGTTTACTCTGCTGCTCTTCTGGTTCTTTGTCTTATATACAGTGACTTGAGGCAGAACAAATCAAATCTTGTTATCTTTAGATCGCAGACCTGCTTCCCTTAAAATGTTTTCAATATACCCCTCATTTCGTGTCTGTCCCAGACAGTGGCATACTCCTTTCAAATCCCCTGTCTTGACTGTTGCAAGTTCTCACTGTTTCTGCATCTTTGATATACAGCCAATTTGCTCCCTTCTCCAGCCTTCAGAACTTTTTCTCTGTGTAAGGGGGAAATGAGGGAAAAACAGTAGTGCTTCAGGGGAGAATGTCCCAGAGTAGAAAAAGAAACTCTTTAAAGCTCAGTGTGCTTTTTCACCATAGCAGCCAGAGAGTGCTGCCAGAATACAGTACTGTTCACCCAGGCTTCCCTGCCCGCTCTGCCCTTTGAAGATACTGTGGGATCACACTATGGGAAACCCTCCTTCCCTACAACACAGAAATAAAAACACAGAGAAGGCTCATTGCTGCATGAAGCTTTAGAAGAAAATCTAAAACACAAGTGCCTGCTAATGTTATTGGGCAGAGATATTTGGTCAGATGTGGCACAAGTAAGATTAGCTGGAAATAAATTACACTACTTTTCACTGTCATTTCCAAATGGAGATGTGTTATTTTATTAAAAAAGAAATATCATTTGGAAACTTCATCTTAACATCACTGTAAGTTTGTTTGTGGTTGTGCACATGAAACTGACTTTCAATTGAAATATTGGCACTAGTCTGAAAAGCATTAGATCTTTTTCAGTATAAAACAGAGAAGTAGGCCAGCACATGGCTCCTGTTTTTGGCAGATCTCTAATGTAGGATCCTTACTTGCCTACTGGGAACAAAGGAACATAATCTGATATTTAGGTGACTATTTTGACTGTCCCAATATGTAAATTATTACTGAAATATCCTTCTACCCTTGTGTGAGAGTTTCCCATTGTTTTAGAATTTAGCTGAATGTTTTCAGAGCTCCATTGCTAATTAAGAAAAAATCAAATTGCATTACCCTGACTCCCATAACACATTGCCATGCACATGAGTGCTTCTGCACAAACCTTATGTTTTCGTTGTCCCTTACTGGGTTAAAAGATTGGCTTATCTATGCATGGAAGAATAGTAAAACTGGCCACAACTACTACCCTGACACACAGACTAAGCGTGATAGCTCAGCATGAAAAAGAAAAGATCATTTTTTCCTTTTTCTTCTCACTGTTAGATTTTATTTTTTATTTTTTTTCAGCCATTTAGTTTTCTCTTTCAAGATTTGTTTTGCCAGCATCAGGACTTTTGGGATGAAACTGTTTTTTTTTTTTTTTTTTTTTTTTTGTTTGCTTTTTTTTTACTCTTTAGTTATGTCTTTGGAAGCAAAGCTGAATATGAGTCCCAGACAGTCTGAGCCACTAAAGGGGTTAGCAGGCTGGCTCTTTGCTGTTCATTTGGAGTCTGAAAGAGAATGTATTATGTGAAATTACTGTTCTGCAAAAGATGCAGCAACTTTACTAATTCTGACCTAATGAAAACTACCTTATAATGGGAACTTCTTTTTAGGACAAGAAGGGTGACTGATATAAAGGAACAGGAGAAAAGTAAAAAAAGAAGTCCAATAATACATGCTCTCATCTCAAAGGTCAGAAATGGCATCGGGGTATTCAGTGAGCAATCCTGAAGTAACTATGTCCCTATCACTTCTATTTCTGGACCAAGTGTAAATAATGAGAATGTGGCATTGAGAAGTTGGAATAAAACTAGTACAACATGTGGAACAAATAGAAAAATGAGTTAATATTTCAGCATCTAATATACAGATAGAATTGAAAAGCTTACCGCCACATCGTTTTTCTTCTATGCTTCTGGATCGTGCCACTGGTATTTCTAGAAAAACAAATACACTGCTTATTCCATGGAGAAAAAAAATAACAGAGATCTATTAATTTGACTGATACAGTAAGGATTTAAAAAAACATCTTCTACTACATTCACTCCAAATCCAAAGAAAGGAAGATTTTGACTGTGATGTTGAGAAATTACGAAAGAAGTTCCCTGACATCTTCAGATTCTTTAGTTTATCAAGCAAAAGAAGTGACATATTTTTAATTCCTGATTCAGAACATTACTTGAATTGAAAATATGAAGTGTAGATTAAAACATTCTTTGTGGAGTTAAGCTATGTTGATAAAATGTTGAACTTCTGAATAGTATATTTAATGAGGATTTCATTATCTTGTGTTCACATAGGCTCATTACTTCTAGAAGTCACATCTAGCACTAATGTGAAAAGAGGGAATTTGCAAATCTTCAACAATTTTATTGCCAATTTCATGAGTCTCAATCGTAAAATAATCAAATGTGATTCCATGCAATGTCCTTACCATTATGTCTTTGGAAGCATTCTGAATAAACACTGATTAAAAACGTGTTGGCAACCAAGTTTTCCCACTTTTGACTTCAAGGACCGGGGATATGGTAAAAGGAAGACTTCCTGCCTTACAAAACTCTCTGTCATGTGACCATGTGGAAATGAGTCAGGCAGGAAACATAAGTGGATTTAAGATATGATCTTAAATCCCTTGTCAAAGACTACCTAACAAACAAAGAAGCTATGGGATGTAAGGGAAAGGATAGAAAATAGAGTAGATCCTACAATGGAGAAAAGCTACCACTTCTGCAGCAATAAAACACATGAATCAGAATGTAGATCACTGTAGAGTGGAAAACAATTCTAGTTTCACATGCAAAATGATAGCTGTGAGCTGAGCATTACCATCCAAGAGTGAGTTCAGATTCTTTCATGAAATATCAGCTTAATGTTCAGAAGCAATCAAAAAGGCAAGCAAAATACTAGATATAGCTAAGAAAGCCATAGTGAGTAAAACAGGAAATTAGAATTATGGGTCTCTACACATCCATTTGCTGTCCACAATATGAGCACAGCATGCAACTCTGTTTTTTCTATCTCAGAATGCCTTTAGTAGCAGAAGAAACAGTTGAGAGAAGGGTGGCAATGATGGCCACTGGAATGCAATGGCTTCTGCTTGAGGAATAACAGATTGGGCTCTCCACCTCACCACCACAATATGCAAGGAAGATGTATGAAACCCAGTTAACTTTTTGGAGAGAAAATTATTTCAAGGAATCATACAGTCAGGTTTAACAGTCGGGTTTAAAAACTCTCCTGAAATGAAGATAGTTGAAGAGTGGAAAACTACAAGGAGACAGAAGGGGAATTATATACTCTTGTTCTTTTTCACTTCTTTCCTAGACATCATAGCTACTGGTGGAGTCAAGAACTGGGCAAGATGGACTTCTGCTCTGAATCTGTGTGGCCACTCCAATATTATGTGAATATTAAAAGCATTTGATAATGGAAAGGACTGATAAATGAGACAGATGTAATGACAACTTCAAGAATGCATGGAAAGTGAGTGTCTCAATTTTGTTCTGTTAAAGCAAGTTTAAAATTTGAATCTGTTCAGACTCAGAACAGTGAAATGTTGTAGATGCTAACGAGGCTGAACCTTGTAGTACAAGCATATAGGCGGTAGCGGGGCTTTTTCGGGATGTGACGGTGATAGTAAACCAGCCTCTTCCGTCCCCTATCTAGTGATGTACTTTGGGCGCGCGCATTTCAAACGTGCCCTAGGGGGCGTAGACGAAGTAGTAAGGTATATAAGGTATTGATTACTCCTAATAAACGCCATTTTGCCACCTTTCTTGATGAGTCACGGTGGTCCTTTTGGCCCTAGCGAGGGTTTCGCTAGCACCTGGGCAAGTATGGGGTTTGGATTATAATTGCGCACGGCAACAGTGAAAGAAGTCTGGGGAAAGAGGATTAGAAATGCTAAGGCAGGCCTGCTAAGGAGAAGAGAAGCAAATACTATATTAATAGTTCTGGTTTTAAAATTAATCTCTTCTCCAGCTGGAGGTCTCTGCCAAAAGACACTATAGCACATTATGAGATGTGAAACAAAGTGTTATGACTTCCACATACCTAACATGCCGCAGGCTTCTACTAAAGTGGATCACAATTTTATTTTATTTTTTACCTTTCTACACCAGTTATATCAACATTATTTTCAAAACTAATAGACCTAACAGAACAGTATTCTCAGCGCAAGCTAAAGGCTGGTAACATACTCTGTCTGGTCCAGGCTATTGATTCACAATCCAAGCAAAAAGCAGAAAAAAAATTCCAGAAGTTCATAAGGCTCTGCAATGTTGATAAGGATTAACTCTGGAAACACAGTAGCAACAATAACAAGCAGCAGTCATTTTTGCACTATGCAAGAATTACTCTATATGAGTACGTTTTGTAGAAGAACAGAGTTAAGGTAAGCAGTATGAGGAGGAAACAACATGAGGGTAGACATGCCAGCCTAGTAGCTGGGATAGGACTGAGGAGAGTTAGAAAAGGAAAAAGAAGTTGGAAGAGTAAGAACTCTGAGTATGAGGATCTTGAGGAGGGAAAGCGAGATGTGAGGTCCCAAGAAAGAAAGCAAGCATGCATAAGGTGAGTGTAAGGCCATAACTTCATCTGCTGTGATATGGGTAATTTGAAGGGGAATGGAAAAAAAAACAACAGAGTGTTTGAGAAGAGGTGGCTGCTACTTATTCATCCGACATCCTTCACTTCACACACTCTTAAAATGCATATTTTCCAAAACAATATGTAGAGCTTACATGGGATTAAGTGAGAGATTCACAAAAATGAAAATTAATGGAGTTGCTCCAAGACCATGAGAAAAGGGGGAAAATACAATGTGGGAGTTTTTGCTTTCACACTGTCATTTTTCACTTTGGTTTTTGAGAGAAAAAATTGTACTTGTGAATTAAAGAATGTATTCCTCAAATTTATGCACAACCATTAATCATGTTTACATTTGTTTACTTCTTTATAACATTGCCCTATATTATGTAGTCAAAGAGAAAAGGTTGCTGCACTGAACAAACAAAATTACATCACAAACGATACATGAAAACATAAATTTCTGTCTGTGAATAGACTGCTGACTTCATTATGTACTTAGATAAAAAGATGACTGTAAATCACAGAATCACTAAGGTTGGAAAGGACCTACAAGATCATCTAGTCCAACAGTTCTCCTGTCACCATTGCTATCACAAGCTACTAAACCATCTCTTGTAGCTCCTCATCCAGACACTGCCAGGAATGGCGACTCTACCACCTCCCTGGACAGGCCATTCCAGTGCCTGACCACTCTCTGAGAGAAAAAGCTTTTCCTTATGTCTAAAAATGTGAACACTCATACTGTTGTGTGAATTTAAATGATTGCTGTGATCAATTTATTTTTTAAGAGTACATTTGTAAGTTTTGACAAATACTATAGAATAAAAACTGACATGACTGCCTGTGGCCACAGGGGAGTTAAGTACCTGAGACACAGCAAGCAGTATGTAACTTCCTAAGTGGTTGCTACCTAAAGGGACTTCGTGAAATGATCTCTGGATTAACTACCCCAGCACCCACTCTTGCATACACAAATCATAAAACCTAGAGAAACATTTTTCTAACAACCCCCAAAGTTTAAAGAATACCTTAGAATGAAACCAAACCATTTTTTTGAGGTATCTGTACTAATTCCTATACTTTGTTAACAAATGGGATGTAAAGACCTGCAGATTGCTGAGACACCGAATAACTGCAATCCTAGGCGGTGGCACTAAGGACAGCTCAACATCACTCAGTGCCACATGGCAACTTTTCATGAGGACACCAGGTCCAGCAACATAAGTTCTACACTATAGACCTAAGTTCTTTCAATGATAAAAGGCAAATTCTTTTCTTCTACAAAGTTCTGTGTAGAGACAGTGTTATGCTTTGTTCTTGAAATGCTGAGAGATTTCATTAATCCTTCCAGAATAACACTGATCTCACCTGGTATAAAGTTGGAGTCAAAAGCACAGGCTCGGCTCTCTGTGGTGTTGCCTGTGCACTGGCTGCCCACTGGAAACAAAAGAATGCACTGACGAACACGGAGCTGCATGCCAGATATGTCGCACTCAGACCATTCAGACCACTCTGACCAGCTGTCTGCAATGGGCAGAAAGAGGGACACACACAGTGTTGCAATTAAATGCTTTGAATGCATGAAAATATCTCATCTTCCTAGATAACGACAAAAAGCCTGGTCTCCGGGTTGTACAAAAGATCACAGAATAGCTCATTCAATACAATAAAGCAAAGCCACTCTGGACAAGCTGGAAAAGATCTCCAAAATACAGAGTTTGATGGTGAAATTGTCACCTAAGTATTAAGGTTTTGGTTTCTGCCACTACCTTTGTGTGTGGAATGGAGTAGCCCTAAGGGGAGGGACTAGAAGAGTTATTCTTGTGGAGACTATTTCAGTCTTTAGTGTAGATGATGACTGCCTTTTTATGTACTTCACAAGTAGCAAGGACAAGTTAAAAGGCAAAACAGCAGCATCTTGTAGGTTTGTGCATGGTGGTTTTGTTTGTTTGTTTGTTTCTTTGTTTTAATTTCAGGATCATTTCTTTGCAGTAGATAGAAGAATTCTCATAGATTAGTTGCAGCCTCGGCTCTGTGTAAGTCACGAGAATTGAAAAGAGAAAGTAGACTGGAGAGGTGTGCAATCTGAAGCTGATTTTCACCTCTAACATGGCAAGGTTTACTCAGCTGTCTTCCTACAGAGTTTTGTCTGGCCTTTGGGACTAGGTTGACTCCAAGTAGTTCCTAAAAGATCCCTGGGTGAAGAAGGCAGCTCAGAATAATGAGGCCTCCAGTCTGTAAAATCATAAATTTCTCCCATGCATAACTACACCATTACTTCTAAACGCTCAATTCTTTATCCATTATTTGCATGTGTGACTTAGAAGTTCAAGAACAGAATATATTTTCCCCTCTTACAGCAGCTGTGAATACTTTACATATAAAATACTGCTTTATTCAATACATTACAGACATCCTCACAACTGATAACACTTAAGATAAGCAGCCTATAAAACACTATGGATCAATAGTACAGCACTTCCACTCATATTTATGTGATTGCATTTAGATAAATTAAAAGAAAAAGAAATTAACATGGTGATACAGCTTTCAGAATTAAGCATGAGAAAACAAAGGATTTTGCAGACACAAGACTGAAATGCTTTTAATGCACAATTGCATATTTTCAGTTGGATTTGCCATTAACCTTCCATATCCTTAAAAAATCTCTGGCATCAAGATTCAGGAAATCTTAATTTTCTACTAGTTTTCTTTTGCCAAAAAAAGTACTATTTCAAATGCCAATAAATCTTTTCTTCATAACCTAAGAAACATTATAAATAATTTCCACAAACATTTCTGTGTTGGTTGCTGGTTCCTAGATACCAGGTAGCATTATATTAAACACGTCACTCAAGCACCAAATGCTATCAAAGGTATTATCAGATCTGCTCTAACAGCAGTAACTGGCCTTATGATCTTCACCACAGCAAAATGGCTGTGCAGGGATGCAGGAGTCTGCCCAAACTTGACAAGGGTGGGTCACTTTTGTACCAGACCAATATGAAATAAAAACAGTAAAAACGTTGTGAAATCTACAGCACACACATGAGGCAAGGACCATTCTCTCATCTAATTGTTTTCAAAATCTATGGCAAATTTTCAGCGAGCCCGAGATAAAATAATAAGTATGACAGTAATTTGAGATATGTACTTTGAACTCTAAAATTTTATTGCTTTATAAACATTTTCACTTTCTTGCACCATACTGAAACCAACCTCCTTCATCCACTATCTGTTTTAAATCTTGAGTAACAGGCAGTCAAAAACAAGATGAAGAGATTATATATAAACATTTGAAAACCGTCATTTCTAGAAAAAATGTCACTAGAAAATAAATGCAAGAGAAATAGCTACAATAGTGGCACAATGAACACTCTAGTTGTGACCTTTAAAAGATGCCTTAAGGATCCCGAGGCAGCTATGTACAAAAATATGATATTTGTCTTGAAAAAACAAAATAATCACTCAATTTCTGTGTATTTTTAAAAAACCCAACAGAGTGTTTCATCTTCTTTAATTTTGACTAAGTATGTATTTCTATTCAGCTTCAGGACATGCAGTGCCTGGAAAAAGGAGATCAGCTGAAAGTGTGGTTCAGCACAGGTAATAAGATCTATAAATTCATATTCATGGGGCTTGTGCCTTTACTTATATAACCTCAACATATGAGTCAAAAACGTTGCCATGAAATCTAGGAGTTGTCAGTTATCCAAAGATAGAACCTGGCACTGGAGTTCCTTGAAGCTATTTATTTCCTTTTACTATTGCCTATAATCCATTAATCAGCAATAAATGAAAACAAACTCTCCTACTGTGTTTTCACTCTTTATTTTATCTGCTCCTGCAATTTTACTCTCTTCATCTGACTTAAGTTTCACTAAAAATTCAGGTTCCTTTAATATAGTTCAAAAAAGCAGAGTTAATGAAAAGGTCATGATCCATAACATTATACAACCACCAGAAGTGCTGAGACATTTCATTTACCAGGTTCTTTGCAGTGATTTAAAAATATGAAGTCTCTGCCCCTTAACATCCAAAGATGAAGAATTTATTTTACAAAGAGCATTAAAGCTTGCTTTCCGTTTTATACAAAAGAAAAGGGCTTAAACAAAGGTTAATACTAAGTATTATGTACTTGAAAGACCTTGTAATATGCATGCTATTGAATATGCAATCTCAGCAATCTGATTGATGTGAACGTTTAGTATTATAACAAAGGCACTTATTTGGGATATTGCTATTAGAAGTCTCCCATTCTGTTACAAGAACCACTTCAAATATTACAATATTTTAGCTCATTCATAACCAGAATATGATTATTTAAATTGTAATTCTAGTGTAATTTTCAAACAAGGAAGGAAGAGATGGTCTCCTGTAGGCCATAATTCTGTTATTATACTATTTAGAATCATAGAATCCTTAGAGTTGGAAGGGACCTCTGAAGGCTATCTAGTCCAACTCCCCTGCAATGAACAGGGACAACTACTGCCAGATCAGCTTTCCCAGAGCTTGATCCGGCCTCACCTTGAAAGTCTTCAGGGCTGAGGCATCAACCACAGCACTAGGTAATTTGTTCCAGTACCTCACCACCACTATAAGGCTTTTTCATTTTATCTAACCTAAAACTCCCTGAGCTTGAAGCCATTTCCCCTTGTTCTGTCACCACAGACACTGCTAAAGAGTTTGTCCCCTTCTTTTCTGTAGCTCCCCTTTAGATACTGAAAGGCTGCTATCAAAGCACCTAGCAGCCTTTTCTTCTTCAGGCTGAGCAGCCCCAGCTCTCTTAGCCTGTCCTCATAGGTGAGGTGTTCCATCCATTAAATCATTTTTGTGGTTCTTCTCTGGATGTGCTCCAACCAATCTGCATCTCTCCTGCAATCCACATCTGGACACAGTACTCCATGTGAGGTTTCACCAGAGAGTAGAGGGCAGGATCACCTCCCTCACCCTGCTCACCATACATCTTTTGATGCAGCTCAGGATATGGTAGGCTTCCTGAGCTCAAGAGCACATTGCTGGCTTGTGTCCAGCTTCCCAGTACACCCAAGTCTTTTTTGGCTGGGCTGCACTCCATCCTTTCACCCCCCAATTTGTATTGGTAATAGGGTTGCCTCAACCCAAGTGCAAGACAATACACTTGGATTTGTTGAACCTCATGAGGTTCACATGGTTCACAAGCCTGTCTAGGTCCCTCTAAATGGCATCTGCTCCCTCAGGTGTGTCAACCACACCCATAGCTTGGTGTAATCATTTGTTGAGGGTGCACTTGATTCCACTGTCAATGTCACTGCTGAAGATATTAAAGCGTATTGGCCCCAGCACTGACCTCTGGGGAACACCACTTTTCACTAATCTCTATCTAGACATTGAGCCATTAACCACAACTCTCTGGACTCAATCCTACAGCTAGTACTTTTTCGAACAGTCTATCCATCAAATCCATATATTTTCAATTTGGAGAGAAGGATGTTGTGGGGTACCATGGCAAAGGCCTTTCTGAAGTTGAGATAGATGACATTAGTGACTCTTCCCTTGTCCACTGTTGCAGTGACACCATAATAAAAGGCCCCCATGTTGATCAAGCACCATTTGCCCTTGGTGAAGCCATGCTGGTTCTCCCATATCACCATACATGTGCCTTATCATAAGCTTGCAGGAGCATGTATATTCTATGGTATTCCCTGGCACAGAAGTGAGACTGACAGGTTGGTAGTTACCAGGGTCATCTTTTTTACCCTTTTTAAAAATGGGTATGGTGTTTCCTTTTTTCCAGCCACCACGGATTTCACCTGATTACCACGACTTTTGAAATACCATAGACAGTGTCTTGGCAACAACATCAGCCAATTCCCTTACGAGTCCAGGATGCATCTCACTGGGACCCATACACTTGCAGATGTTTGGGTTCCTCAGGTGGTCATGAGCCTAATCTTTGCTTAAAGTGGGAAGGATGTTCCTCTCCTGATCCCCTCCTACCAGACCTAATGTCTTAGGGCTGTGCAGCGAGCAGTGAGCAGGGAAGACAGAGGCAGAAAAGTTGTTAAGTACCTCAGCCTTCTCCTCATCTATTGTTACCAGCCTGCCTGTGTCTCTCACTAGGAAGTGTATGACCTCCTGGACTTTCCTTTTCTGGTTGAGGTACCTATAGAAGTCTTTCTTGTTCTTTTTGGTATCCCTAAATTTAATTTACTTTAATCATAGCATGTAAGAGCTGATTGTGCACTTAATAAAGGAGGGAAATGATTTGCTCCTAAATAATAGATCAAGTAACACTGTGTTGCTCAACTGGAAATTATATGCTTTGTTGCACACAAAGAAGAAAACTGCATGTGCTGATTTGCTATACCTGGACATGGCTGTGTGTTGCAAAGGGCTTCTTCAGTGTGCAGGCCAAGACAAATATCTCCTCCATATGCCGGTGCAGGATTGGTGCAGGAGCGGGTTCTCATGTAATGCCCTCCTCCACAAGTTGCTGAGCACTTTGACCAAGATGACCAGCAAGACCAGCCTCCATCCACTGGAAAGACACAAAGTAGGATATTATTCAAAATTATTGTGTGATATGGCATAATCCAGTCTGTCCTTTTCATATTTTGTGGATCTAACTTATAGCCTACTGAAAATAGTGGACGTTTGTAGTTCCTACTGAATGTAAGCCAATGAAATGAATCCATACCATATCATGATACCATATTACAAAATGACTAAATTTGCATCATTAAAAAGCCAATGAGAAGTCTAACAATGTTACACATTCACATAATACACTTTCAGAGAGCAGCATAATAGTTTTAAGGTAAAACTAATTTCATCTTTTTCTTCTTTTTTTCATTTCGGAAGAAATAAAATAACAAAGCTTGTTTAGCACAAGTGCTATAAGCCTAAAGTAAATTTTCAACTGCAAAATAAAACACAACCCAAAAATAGACAAAAAAGAAGATTGCAGAATCCAGATTTTCTTTCACAACCCAAGTGGGACTAGTTTAGCTGTACAATCCATTTCAGTTCGTCAAACAGTTTTGGGGTTTGATGGGGCACTACAGTTTTTCTATAGCTCTAGCAGAGTTGCCATTGGCAGAATGATGACAGTAGTTTCAAAAAGTAACAGAAGAATGTAAAAAAGGAGTTTCTGCTTTAAATTTCAAACAAATGTTTTTGGAAACATTTAAAAAATAATAAAATCCATTAGTATTTATGTCAAATTCTTCTTCATCTAGAGCCAGAATCTTCAATAGGTTATTCTGAAAAGTAGCCTGGTTATCAGAGAAGCCCCATTTCTCAGACAACTTTCAAAACATGGCCACTGGAGGACAGGCCTTAATTAAACTTGGCCTAATTGCCTTTACCAAACTGGGTCCAGCCACTGTCCTTAAAGTTGTTGTTCCAGGATGTGTTTCTGCCGTTTATGGCCATATTTGGCCCATTTGCTGAAGTCTTTCTATCTGTAGACACATGACAAAGTCACATGTACATTCTACTTTGCAAATAGCCTCTTTATTTTCTTTACCTCTCTTCGTTTTTGGAAAAAAAGAAAAAATAAATAAACTTTCAAAATATTCACATCTTGCAAAAATAAATTTCTTTTCAAACTACTATTTAGAGTGCTTACATTTGCTTTCTTATTACTTAAGGAATTGATTTGCCATGTCTCCACCCAATCAAAGGAAATACAGTGCATATTATTTAACTGACATAAATAGAAGAGACCTTATGTGTAACAATGGCAGCTTCCCAGTAAAGTTGGTATTTTTTGTTATTGTTGTGTGTTTTTTTTTTTTTTTTTTTTTTTTTTATTACAGGATTCTGAAGAGAACGTAGCATTTGCATTTGTTCCCTTCCATCACTCAGAGTAGCAGTTGGCATTTTACCGCAGGAGAGGAAAATTTAATATTGACTGCTTTTAAGAATATAAAGTAAGTATGCATTTTTTGTTCACAGTTTTTGTAGCATACTGATTTAGGACATTCCTTGTAAGACTTGATTTTTGTGCTTCACTGAAAGATTGTCACTAGAGTCTCTGTAACATTTACAAAGCATTTCACAGTGACTAGTTTTGATTCTTTCCATCCAGTTAATCAAGGAGCTTTTTAAAGATTAAAATAATTTCCACTGGTTTATTGAAAAGCTATTTCATAATTATCTTTCACAGGCACAGAGGAAGTTCCAAATCTAATCTTAAGATAGAGAGATTGTAAAAAGTTAAAAAAAGACAGCTTGATTGCACTGTATATCACAAATGCACCTGGCGAATCAAATAGAATGATTTCCAAGCAAAGACTGCAAAATTGACAAAATGAGCTAGGAGAATGTGGTCCTTTTGATACTGAAACTTATATGTGCATTTATGAATGTAAGTTCAGATACAGCAAACCCTCACTCAGGTTCTCATGTGCTAATCAAACTAATTTGCTTGTGCATACCTAAGGCTGTTAGCATCCTAACCCTGTAAACAAAGTTGTTGAATATAGATCATTTTATTCTCTCAATCAGTCAAGAAAGCAATGAGATGGCACTCTCTGTAAGTAAAACCTCTTGCAAGTAATGTATCTAGTCTCTGACTGGTCAGACCAGGTTTGGGCAATCTGCAGCTATATGCAGAGAATATTATTTTGGTTACTAAGGAATTCAATGGCTGCTACATGTTTTTCTTTCGGGATATTTTTATAAGCCAAATAATTTAGCTATACAGATGTGTGAGAGAATTTTAAGCTACCAACAATAAATAAATACCACATCTCTGTAGAGTGCCTGACTTATTTTCTCACTCACATATCTTTTTTTTGCCTTTGATAATTTTGGTAATGTTGTATCATACAAGCTCATACCTAACAAAGCCACAGGTTATTAGTCCTCAGTGCTGTTGAAACATACCATGCAACTGTTTAACAATTTCAAGACAAGCCATAATATCTTTTAATGAGAACTTGCTTTTTTTTTTTTTTTTTTTTACTATTTTTTAAATAATTCCAAATAAAAGATGAAGCTGTTATCCAGCAACTCATTTTACGAGATATCAAGCTTTATGTTTCCAGATATTCTTTCTTTTTTTTTTTTTTTTTTTTTTTTTTTTTTTTAATTTTTAAATTTAAAATGATTCTCTATTAGGTCAAATAAATAATCAGCTGGATCCCCACTGCAGTGCATAGACCTTTATTGATTTGTCAGCCACAAATTGCCTGGATAGAAGATAAACTGTCTGCAAACATTCCCTATGTCTTGTTCAGCATAATAGAGGCAGTGAACCCCAACATCTTCTACATAATTTTCAGTGGACAAGAATGAAAATTACAAAATGTGCATGCATTTGAAACTGCTGCTGCTGTCTATCCATAAGTGATCAATAATAAAGAGACCAGTGTGACGTCCTGGAATGTCACCATGCTCCACAGCTGTGGTGGTCCAGCTACACCACAAGTCTCAGGATGTAGTGGGACAAGCGAGACTGAGGAAGATGGAAAAGAACAGACACAATATAGCAGAGAATGTTAATCATGGTTAGGCTGGACAGTGTAATTATAACTGCTTTTCTTAGCAACTGCTTACAGACAGTCTAAATTTCTAGGCCATTCGAGGACTATCATAACTACCTCTTCTGTTTGTCCTCAGGACTTTTCTTTCTCAGCAACAGAGGATGATAAAGCATCATCATGGCTAAATAAGATCAAAGGAATGGGTATTTAGTTCTTCAGTTTTTACAAGACTTAGAGTTCTGTGGTTTCTTTCATCTTTTTTAAAAGTTGCTTAGCAACGCAGCACCATCTGTTTGTGTGTGTGTGTGTGCATGATGTTTTTTTTCCTCTTTTGTTATGGAGTCCTTAATGTTATTTTTGCTTCTTGTAGGAGGAAAAATACACAGCTGCAAGAAAAGTTCCAGCCACTACAGTCACTACACACACTTACGTAGCAGATTGTGGAGCTGATGGACAAGAGAAAGTAGTTAAAATAGTTCCACAATGGAAGATATAAACTGTCTGCATTTCCTGACAACTACTGAGGTTGGTCCCTTTTGGAAAAAAAAGGCCTCTTCAGCTAGCAGAGAGCTCTCAAACAATGTTTTATTTGTTTGTTTGTTTTAACTTCACATAAAGTAAGAACTTTTTTGCCTACTGACTGTGTTGTGGTTAATAAATATTTCTTCACTGTAATGAAAAGAAGTCGGAGGAAGAGGTTGTTCTAGGAAAAAACAGTGTACAGAAACATGACCTCCTGGGGACATGATAAAAAATTCACATTACTGGAGAATTTCCAAGAGACTATCAAGTACACTGGATATCCTGCTATGCACTTGGGTTTTATAAGAATGACAAAGGAAGTGGGGATGACACAATGCCCTCACCTTTCAAGAGAGCACAAATAGGACTGCAGGACTGTTTATATACTGTCAGGTCTCATTTCAAATTTAAATAGCCAATAACAATATTCTTTGGGGCTTGGGGGTTAAGGTTTATAACATTTTATGTTCATCTTTTTGAAAGCATAGCAAAAGAGAGTAAATAAAGGTGAGAAAGGTTGATCTTTTCTATGAAGGAATATAAATAGAGGTGCAGTATTCTCTTTCCATGAAAATGCAAGTGGTGGGTTTCACAACAGCTGACTAAAAAATAAATCTAAGGAACTAACAGTACTGCTCCCATCCAGGCACCCAGATGTCACCCCATCCTGTATCACTCAGTCTTTTTCCTAATCTTGTGAGATATAGCTGTGTGTGTTTTACTGTGGAAAAGGGAAATTCTGACATCAAAGTTTGCAAAGACAAAGACTTGTTTCCGTGATGTTAGTTACCTTTCATTCATAAAAACAGGTTAGCCTTTTTAGTGCAGTGAAGAAACATAGAAGACAAACTAATGCTTTTTGGAAAGGCACAACAACAAAACCCAAGGATCAAATTGGGTTTAAGTCTGAAGCTGAGACCTGTAGATTACAAGAGCAGTGGTTGCTTTCAAACGGAATTTCAGTTCTCTCCACACTGGCAACAGAAGTAGCCTAGAGAGACCCATGCCTATGGAAAGATAGGCATTAGCAGTCTCAGAGCCGAGCTTTATTGCCACTGGAGCAACTGATTTTTTCACTCTGGTACAGGAATTTATTGCAGGATACTTCTGCCTGTTTCTTTAAATAGGCCTTTGTTTCCTCATGGCCTATTTGTAGGTTAAAAGAAGGGTAAAAATAATAAAAGCAATAATGAAGAAAAAAGCAGTGATCAATAATTGACTAGGGGATGCATATATACTGTAGGTGGTATCTACATAGATGCATTTATACTGAGGTGTGTCTCTGTGCAAAAGAAGAAAAAAGAAGCCAACAAAAAGAAAAGAAAAACAAAGATGAAGAGAAAACTGTCTTTTCCTACAGTAATAGCAGATGTATAATGTTGTGAGCTACACAAAGACAGAATGTCTTACATTGATTATTATTATTATTTCCAGGAGAATATATCATTTATTTAGTAAATCCCAGTAATGTTTGCAAATCTGATGAATTTACTGTGTAAAAAATGTTCTTCATCGCTGATTTCTCTTCATGATGTGAATATCTCACAAACCCTCAAGATTAACAAAATTCTAATACGCGCGACTGTAGTTTCCTTCTTTTTATACTGACCACATATTAGTAACAAAAAGAAAGCAGAAATACATTCATGGTTTCTTTCTATAGTTATCGAGACTGTTCAGTGCTTGCCAGCTCAACTCTATTCAGCACATCTCTGAGCCATAAAAAAGGAGATGAGGCACAGGGCCAAAACATAATTTGCTAGTGCAAGTTCTCCTGCCTCTCAAAACTGTTTGGCTGCTTGTAAGCTAAGTAGTGCAAATAGGTCTAACTATACACTAACTTACAGATTATTTTAGCAGATTACTTTAGAGAAATCTAGATAGTTGAAGCCAAAATTGTATAAGGGAACATTCTAAAACTTGTGCAGTGTAAACAAATTGTATCCCTGGGCTTGGGTGCAATTAATTTCTGGTATATTTCTGGAACTGTTTAATTTACCATTAAATATTTAGCCTTTGAGCACTATAAACAAAAAACGACCTGCCCAGTAACTCCTAACAATCCACACTTCAGTGCTTATTATTTCCCTTGCTACAAACTGTGGGAGAAACTTAATAGTAGTTTCTTTCTCCCCTCAAGAATAATTTAGGAGTAGCTGCTGAAGGCAGTTTCTAGTTGGCCTCAGTATTTATTTATTTTTTAAAGTTATATGATCCTGCTGTACATTTAATAATAAACTACTGGCTATTGGTATGTATATTTAAAATTGTGCTGCAAGACACTTAACCAGACAAGAGAGTCCCATGCACTTTGTGATTGCTCCATGGGCTTTCTCATTGTGTTGGTCCTCCTGAATGACACTGAACCCAGCTTAAATGATTTAGGCGCATTATGTCCTATTGGCTTTCAGCAGGACTTAAGCATTACTCAGTGTATTTATCTATCACTTGTCTTTTTCATCAGTTCTCATTTTAAGGGTTTTACCCTGTCTGCAATCAGCAAAATAGGTAGAACAATAGAACCTAAGACAGAATTAACAGGACTGCTTCTTTTTGACAGCCAATTCATTCCTTCCTACTAACTTACATATTTCTGAACAGTTAATAACTGGATTATGAATAAATAGATGGGTGCTATTACAAAACACATGAAGTAGTCCTAACCCTGAAGGAACTCAAATCTTTCAAAGTATCAGATTCTTCTGTCTTGCACTTTTATTTCTAGTAGTATGTCCAGTTCTCTAGCATCACGGTCAGAAAAAAAATCCCTCATGTTCCTTTTCCTTTCTGGCTGCATCTCTTTACTTACACAGACAAGACTGAATCATGCAAAGTTCCTGTTTTATTCCTCTGTGGCAAAAGGGTCATGACGTATCCACTTTTGCTCAGTCCCCCCATCTCAATCTATAGACTGCTGTAAGTAAGAAATTAATACCATGATGAGATCTGTATCCACACCCATCTTTTTCCCATGATTATCAGCAAGGACTGTATGATCAAAGCCAAAAAAGAATGTTTTAGAAACTCACATACATAGCCTGGGTAAGAATGGCATAATATACTAGTCTTGAATACAGGCATCTGGGAAATAAAAACTAGTCACCCAGGGCAGTGGTTAATGAGAAGGTTATGAAGCGATCCACGGACAAGCTTTCCTGCTGCCTGATCTCTGTGCCTCTACCGTGGTGTCTGCCAAGTTTGTATGCATAGGTTGGACCAAAGGCTCTTCACCTATGTATTGTTTATTTCTTGACTTTCTTGTTGAGGTTTCATGATGTCAACCTAGCAGATAATCATGTTTACCAGAATTCATTTTCATCGATACAGTTTTCCAACTAAAAAACTCACCTTCTACAAATTAATAAACAGGTATGAGTTATGAATAAGCCTTATTCAGCAATCTTTTTTTTTTTTTTTTTCCAAGTCATCAATAAAAATTACATTTGCCACTTACAATGTTTTGCCTTCAAATTAATCTGAGATCTAACTGAGGCCCTGATAATTCTTTTTAATTATAGACAACAATTCTGTTGCTGATGAGCCTCATGGTTCCTTGCAGCCTATCATATATATATATATACTTCATTCAAACTGTATATCTTTGTCCAACTCTACTTTGCATTAAAAATACAAATGAAATTTGTCTCTGAAGAAGCACACTAAACACAAGGACATTCCTTCTTCCTTCAGAAAGGCAGAGTTACACATAATTAATCAATTACAGTTGTAGGAAAGCTTATATCTAAACTTTTGTATTGATACAGGAAAAAACACAAAACTGAGCTTCTCATTATCTGTCTTTCTATAGCTTTCTGTATATTGTTTCCTCCTATTCAAACTGCACTTTTGTATCTTTGTATATTCTCAACTATATTCTTCCTTTTTCTTCCCCCCCCCCTCCCTCCTCCCTGCTCCCCCTCGCAAAGCCTTCTTCAAAACTCAAAAGCTTTTGAATTTGGATGTCTGTTTTATGACAGTTGTGAGGTGGCTAGAACCAAGATGCCTTTTTTTTTTTTTCTAAATCTCTGTGATACAAAAACGATTTATAACCTAAAGTAGTTTCTGGAAAACGTGTACTTCACTTGCAGTCCTTTTTACAGAATCATTAAAAAAAAAAAACAAAAAAAACAACCCTTAAGTGAAGAAGAAGCTCAAAATTCCAGGAATAATCTAGGGCCTGATTAAGATACCAGCAATTACGGTGACCAGTGCTGAACTCTATTTGCTAGAGGCTCTATACTCAAAAGCCAGCAGATTTTAGCAATCACTGTAATGAAAATGATATTTTTGAAGTTAAAGACTATTCCAGCATTCCCATAATGAATTTCTTCTCTTCTGAGATTACTTATTGAAATTATGTTTTTACAACCAAAGTATCAAAAGGGAAAGATGACATAGCTGTTAATATTGTTAATGGTAAACTATCTGACATTACTGGAGAATCTTACTCAAATCCACTTTAATGTAATTATTTTGGGAGATTCTATTGGGTATGAACACATTACTGAGCAAACTTGTGAAAATCTCTTGCCGGAGGCAAAGAAAAATGATTTTCTGAAAAGCAACAGGGGAAAAAGACTTCTCCACATGGTATTTATCCATCAATCAAGTCTTAGATATGTACTCACCTTATTTAAAGATATTCCTGCATCATAAAATACAATGGGTTTCACATTTATAGGCAGTTACCATGAATGTGCATTCTACAACAAAACATAATCACTGAAATTTCCGTGTAAACTTTTGGCAAGATAAACAGGACTGAGCTAGTCTCCTCAGAAATAAAAGGTTTACAGATCAACTATTTGTGCTGTAATTTACGTAAACAAGACAAAACAAAACTCGATGTAATTGTCTGAAACAAATAAGCAACCAAAACCACGCCACAAGGAAAAGTTACAATATTTTCACATACTTCTCTTGTTCTAGTTGACTCTTACCTGGACAAGGCAAAATGTTGCATTCCTGGTACTCTAGTGATGGACCAAGGCAAGGAAGACCACCATACTTGGGCTCAGGATTGCTGCAGACCCGTTTGCGATTCCGTATACCCCTACTGCAGTCACGACTGCACTGAGACCATGCAGACCATGGTGACCAGGCACCATTGATGGTGTGAGCAGAATATCGTCCAGAACGCAAGAAATCCCCTGATAATCCTAATGAAATAAAGGAAGAAAAATAATACAGAATTAAAACCGTATCTAATCCCAAGGTTATCTTGTCTTTCTCATATTTACTCATATAACTAGAAGTATCTCATCCTTTAATCTCAAAAATCAAACCTAGGTTCATATAGGTTAGATATTAGGAGGAAGTTTTTCACTCAGATGGTGGTGACACACTGGAGCAGGTTGCCCAAGGAGGTTGTGGATGCCCCATCCCTGGAGGCATTCAGGGCTAGGCTGGATGTAGCTCTGGGCAGCCTAGTTTAGTGGTTGGCAGGAGGGTTGACACTAGATGATCTCTGAGGTCATTTTAACCCATGCCATTCTATGATTCTATGATCTCAAGAATTTCTTCCACTGTAGAAATTTCATCATCACTTACTTGTACAGAACTGCAGTGAAGACCTGAATCCAGCTCCTAACTATTATTGCCTCTGTTTCAGAGCAATGGGCTGGCACAGAAGACAGAACTGAACTGCCTGTGGCCGCTCACTGAGCTACTTCTGCTTTTCCCACTTCCTCCACCCAGTCTGTCTCACCAGCACTTGCTCTACCAAGAGTTTCATGGGTCTTCTGGAAAGCAGTGCATGATCTCGGCCATAAACATAGTCAGATTTTAGACAGTATACAACTTTAACTGAACAAAGACTAGTGAAACTGCTGTTTTGAGAAGGAAATAATTTTGCCAGTTCACAATTATTTTTTTATTTTATTTTATTTTATTTTATTTTTTCCATGAGTTAAAGTGTTTTAATCCACATACAAACTATAGAAATTAACCTTTTGGAGACATATGTGATAAAATGCTTTCTAGAGAACATAACTGTCTGGAAAGTGGAAAACAACTTTTCTAAGATAGTTTAGTACCAAGAAAAGGCATTAGACTACACAGGATGGAAACTGAAGTCCATTATTTATCATTAAAAGCAAAAAAAGCCAAAAGCATTGTGTTTACAGGATATGACCTATATGCCTGGATATGGTCCCAAATGAAATTGTTCTAATAAGGTGCAATTAGCTGTGGTGTTTTTGTCAGTTACAGGCTTGATCCTGCACAGGAAGAGATTCCCTCAGCTATAATCAGAACACTGGACTCACTCAAGCTGTAGAATTGTTGCTAAGCATCACCAATAAGCATCTCTGGGATTTTCTACCATGTCAAAGCTGTTCACTTTCCCCATTGCTGGCAACAGTGGAGATTCTATGATCAGTGGACCACTAACTGATGCCTTTATTATAAGCACTTATTTCACAGAAGTGAAACAACTATGCTCCATTCCTACCAGTGCAAAAGGCATAACTAAGTTCTGCCTTGAAAAGTACGTTCACAGTCGGCTCAAAATAAATGAGTCTTGCATAGTTTTCTTCAACACTTGATAACAATTGGCAATATTGGAACGATGATGCAGTGACACATAAATATATGTAATAAGAAACTGTTGAGATTAGTAAAAAAAAATCCCAAAAGAGAGCAATGTAAAATTACTAAAAATGGATAAAACCTTCCAGGGATTATAGAGGGTAACAATTACTGTCCTGCTGAGTCAGATTCTATTTCACAAAGATATTAAAAGCAGCATTTCAAGAAACATGACACAGATTCAGATCCAAAATGAGAGCAAGTACATAGAAACAGCACAGGAATAATGAATATAGGCTAGCTATCTAGCTCTGTAAAAGACAAAAAATCCTTCCTTCATTAAAAATAAATAAATAAATAAATCAACAAACGACTACAACAACTTTGTAACATTGAATGAAATTAAATACACAGTGAGCTGTGAGAACAAAGTAACAGTAATTTTTAATTATCAGGACTTCAAATGAGGATTGTTGGGGTATTTTCAGCTATTACATTAACAGCAGCGCAAACAATGGCAGAAGTGTTCTTAATCAGACTAGGTTGCCTGTTATTTTCTTCATAAAACACTGCAGCATGTATCACTTCATAAAAATACTAGCATATTCTGAAGACATATTTCCAGGATGTATACTTCTCAGACCTACAGAAAATATGCAAATTTATTTGGCATTATTGTGTCAAATTTCTTGCAATTTAAACTGGGAGGTAAGAGAGAGAGGGATCGTCTACTCTGATGAAATTTAGCTGTTAAACAGAAGAATATTCTAACAAATCTTTTCAGTATGTGGTTTGGTCTGCAGCAAATGTTACCATGTGTTTTCGTCTTTACATGGCATTTTTCTACATATTTACAGCAGTATATATAGTATTCATATATGGGCTTCTAGAATTTTCTTTTCTGACAGAAAATGCACACTTAAAATTACCATTATGACACTAATGACATTAAAAATAACAAGATAAATTTACCTTCTGGAAATACTCAACTATATATTACTTGAATGACCTTATAACCTTTCACAATGGCATTCCTATGTTTGTGCGTAAAGGGAGAACAGCAGATGCTAATTATCTCAACTTAAGTAAGAGTTTTGACACTTTTCCCCATATCATCCTCACAGACATATCTACAGAATACAGGCTTGATAAGTGGACAGTGATGTAGACTGAAAACGATCTGAACAGTCATGCTAAATCAATAGTGTTGTATATGAGGGGTCAATACTAGATCCAACTCTATTTAACTTTTTTTGGTGACCTGGACAATGGGGCAGAGGGTGCACTCAGTGACTTTGCTAATGATACAAAACTGGGTGGAATGGCTGATACATCAGATGGCTGAACTGCTCCTGAGGTAGTGAGGAACTGCATGTTGTTGTTCAACAAGGGGAAAGGAAAAGTCTTGAACCTGTGAAGGGGAAACCTGATGCACCAGTAAGGACTGAAGCTGACCAGCTGGAAAGTAGCTGTGCAGAGAAGGGCCTGAGTGTGCTGGTGGGCAGCAAATGGACCAGGAGCCAGAAATGAGCCCTTGTGGCAAAGAAGGCCATCTGCAGCTAGGGCTGCATTAAGAAGAGAATTGCCAGGTCAAAGAAGGCGATCCTTCTCTATTCAGCACCCTAATGAGAAGGTAACTTCTGTCCACTTTGTCATGCTTTTATCTTCAGATAGATCCCTCATTCTTCAGGGTAACTGTATTTGCTGACTAGAATGGAATCTACAGTTAGATGAAATAAATTCAATGTGGAAAAATCAAGTAACCTCATACCTTGTGAAATTTTTAACCCTAGAATAAATGCACAAGTTTTCATGCTATTCATAATGTTTTTTTATTTCAAAAAAAATTGCAGAGTATAAATTAGAATGTTTAACAGATATTAAGTATGCTTCAAGAGCATACACTGAAGCCTGAAGTGAGGCAATTTTTAGACTGTTTTAATGCTGGACTGTATAGATATTTTCCTTAAGCCGTGCAAATATGTTTGAAACTTATAGTGGTTTACTTGTAATACCTGTCTGCCTTTTATGTGACCACAATATGAAACCCCAAGGGCAAAGAACAAACAGCATTTCTTTCCTCTTAATCAAACTTGTCAGAAAAGCACAAATACAGTGTGCAAATGCCATGCTTGGTTGGTTTAGACAGAAGGTCTTACAATATTCAGGAAGAGTCCATAGTATCCCTGGCAAGAAATTCTACCTCTAAGCCCACACTCCAAAAGAAATTTGCTTTGCTAGCATCTGATGGTGAAACATAATTCTATTTAATGTGATATTTCTATAGTTATGCAGCAGGAGATTATAGGAAATGAGAAAAATTCTAATTAAAGGCTCTCTTCTGCACATAACAGAAAACTCATCTTTGTAGAACAAAACTTTGGTAATCAGGTATGCAAGCATGCTGTGCTGGTATTAATCTTTCTACAGAAGCCAGCAAATTGGTACAGCTCAACATAAAGATAACTAAAGTAATGTTTAACAGAATCTGGGATATGGTCATATCTAATGATATTTCCTTGCTATCTTTCCAGATGTTGTGAAAGCACCTGCCAAAATTAATGGGTTCCCACACCTATGAGATTTTTCAGTTCAAAAAGTAATAGCTGTATTACAGAACTCCTATTCACGTGTCCTCTTTCCATGAAATCAAGGAGCAGTAGAGAGGTATTGTGTTGCTTCAGACCCAAACCTGGGAGTAGGAAAGTGTCACTGGATCCTGTACTCCAGAGGCAGTCAGTAAATTTTATCACAGCAAATCTTAATGCTGTCCCGTTCCCCTGCAAATATTCCACTCCATACTGTTCTGATATTAATAATCAGAAATCAGATGTGGCTAAAGGAGCCAAAATGCCATCCCTTTTCTCCAGAAGAACATTAGTTAATGTTGCCACATTAAAAGTCAGATGGTTGGGTTTGATCTTTCATTACAGAAAAATTAAAGATTCACCGGCCAAAAAAGAATCAAAGAATGGGCATGAATTAATGATGAAGTTATGAGGGAACTTATTAGGAAGAACAGACAGATGTATTCTAGCTCCCGCTCTGATGACAACTCAATATTAAGTATTTAAATATTCAAAAGTATTAACATTAATCAGCAAAGGTCCTTCTCTCTGATGATGTTACTATGCAACAGGATCATTTCCTGCCATAGTTTTGGCTGGGATAGACAGTTTTTTGTTGTTGTTGATTTTTTTTTTTGTTTGTTTGTTTGTATTTTTCCAGAGGCTTGTATGACGCTGTATTTTGGATTTTTGATACAAAAAAAGCCATATATGTGGAAAGCAGGTGTATTAACTATAATTATTAAATACCAATATTTCCTGCTGTAACTATAATATTTGAAAAGAAATGCTGATATATAATTACATAAGAAAATGATATTAAAGACTTTCATTCAATTTTTATATATATGTAATTATTTATATAAATATATATACACACACACAAACAGTTCCAACTTAAATGCCACTAGATTTAAAAAGAATTTTGCAGGAGTTCAGTCTTCCATCTCAGATACAAATGAACTTTAAACTGCTGGCAATAGTGTAACATAAACTTTTATAATAGAAATTATCCACTTCATAAATTCCTTATTATTTCTTATTTAGTTAAACACCTGCGTGAATCTGACACATTACTTTAGCACTAGTGAGCAAAAAGTTCTTATCAGCATTAATACTATTCATTCCAGCTAACCATTTATAAAATACATTAGTGTTGCATGAACTTATCCCCAGCAAAATGTCAGGATTTGAGTATAGGGAAGTGAGAGAATACTCCAAGCATTCAGTTGTCCTGTAATTACCTGCGGATCGCTGCAAAATATTAAAATAAACTAGAAAATTTCATAGTTAGTGTTAAAATAAACCTGATTAGTATGAAAAATGAAGCTGCACCTGGAAAAATACAACCTACATTCCCCGCTGTTATTACTGTGTCCTCCTTTTCATTATCAATTCTGTTACACAAAACACCAGCCAGCAAAAACTCCTGCTTGGTGCTGAAAATGGAACTGCGGACACCTCACTAACGTGAAGCACTGTGCAGCCACTCTATCTTTGCTTACCATCTGTTGAGCACCCGCTGGTGCCGTCGCTGGAACAATAACGCATTTCAATCCTTTGCCTTCCCACCTCCAGCAAATTTGGGTCAGGCAAGCGAGCTTTGCAGGTATATCGGAATCGTTGTTCATAGTGACCACCATTGTCTGAAATATTAACTGGAGTCCAAGGTGTCCAAGGAGTTGTCTTTTTTAACTCTGGACAGGCATTGGTGTTACAAGGTTGATATTCCTGAAAGAAAATGGTCATAGTGAGTATAAGAATTAAACATGACTTAAAAATATACAAATGATCTTGTAACAGACAAACAAAAGCCAGCTAACAAAAAAAAAGTCTCTGATGTTTTTCCACTGTTTCGAATGGCAGAGTTCATTAATAGAATTTTAAATCAAATCTCAAATGGAAGTATTTTATTCTGTTTCCTGCCAATCACAGTATTACACTGAGAGAAGATACAACCTACCTATAGGTTGTATCTACCTACAAATTAGTTATATTACATCTCCATAAAATCTATTAGATCTACAAAACAGTAAGCTGAAAACCAATAGTATCCTTTATAAACCAATTGACCAAGTAAGATATAGTTGATATGTTAAAACATTCAATTAAGAGGAATCCTCATCAACTGCAAGTAAAAAGTGCAAACTGGTAAAAATCTGGTGGTATATAAATAAGCAAACCACTGTCCACACTGTGCATTACTTTCATGTTACAAAGGAAAAACTGACAAAATGTGTCTCCCTTTGGTGCATATTTTACCTACAACTCCAAGCACTGCTAAACCTATCAGTAGAGGCAAATTCTGCATAGACTGATATGCACCAAAGGGAGCAGACCTTCTATAAGAAACAAGCACAGTTTCTAATATTCTTGAACCTCATAACTTATACACTTTTGAGGAGATTCATCAAAATCTGTTGCTCGAAAATTAATGCCTCCTATTTATTTCCATGGAAACTACAACACATACACAGCACAATAACACTATTTGGTAGAAAAAATTCTCCGTTAGAAAACACTCGTTTTCAACATAGTCACCACCATTCACTGTGACTTTTTGCTGGCAATGAAGAAGAACCTGCATGCCACGCTTATAAAAATCTGCAACACCATAGAAGATAAAGCATTACTTTCAGAACAGCCTATTTTGTTGCTATTTCAGATCTAAAATAAAATTGTTTGCCTGAAAGTTTTTAATTTTTCCATCTGTTATGGTTGGAATAAAAGTTATGCCCCAGAAATTCTTATCCCACAAAGGCATAAAGGCCCCAGTGTTATGTGGCAAGAAGGATCTCTATTTTGTGACAGCTTCCTGGTTTCATAGTTTTGTAGTACTGCAGGCAAGAAAGCATTCTTAGATCTTCATAGACTATTACAAATCAGTTAGATATTCCAGATTATGTCCAAAATCTTCTTCAGAATGTTTCTGTTCAATCCTTGAGGCTGTACAAATTCCCTTCCAAGCTTAAGGCCTAGTGAATAGAGTGTATTTTAACACATCACATATGTTTTTTGCCTTAATGTAAAGGCTGAGAACAGATCGTGTATGACTGGTCTCCTTACAGCACATGAACTGTAAAAAAAACAACAACAACTAACAATGCAAACAGATCCCAGAACAGCCAGAAGCACCCAGCTTGCCATCCCAGCTGCCTATTCACCTCCATCAGCCATGTTACCATGCAGAATTAGCAAGGGCAACTTGCTCACTCACTTTCTTCCTCTGATTTTTAAAGATGCCTAGCATTGATGAGTCTATCACCTCCCCACATCAGCTGTTCCACTATTTAGTAAGCCTCAGAGATAACTTGCAAATTAATTCAAGACTGTATTTACCCCTTAATTTACGGGGAAAAGGGACAGAAAAGGACAACATGAATTTTGCTGTGCCTTTATCAATAATACTGAAAATGTTCCTTATCTTGTACCTACAAACATATTTTTCATGCCAAAGTACCTGTACATAATGAAAAACTAAACTGAAATTCTTAAAGCTTTGTAGGGTTAAAACCCCGATCTGAGGTTCTCTGCAACATTATGTCTCATATTGCAGCTGTTTCCTTATATTTCTTAAGACTGAGCACCAAAACCTGGACTGGCAATCCAGAAGCAGTCTTACCAGAAAAGCATGCGGAGGCAGTAACAAAACTGTTCCACTGGAGAGTCTGACTTTAATGCATACATTATTATATTAGAGCTTTTTCTTTCAGAGTTGTATGAAGGGCTTAAGTAGACCCAATTATCCTTCATAACCTGTCCTTTCCTAAATCAAGGCTTTACAGTTTCATGTAGTTTTCTATCCTGCACAAAAAGATGGTGTTTGGCAATATTAAAATATGTTTTATTACCTTCTGCAATTATCTAGCATGTTATATACTACCTCAAGAATTGTTGTCATGGTCAGGCTTTACTGAAGATGTCTTATATCACTGTCTAGACTGCTGATAAAAATGTTAAGTACTATTGACCCAAGGGATGATTCCAGACAGATCCTGCTAGAAACATCCCCAGTCATTTATATCTGTCCATTAACACTAAATTTTTCAATTTGTCAGGGAGCCAGTTTTTACTTCATTTAATGTTTGCCATGTATTTCAGTTTTCCTAATCAAAGTATCTCCTGTTGTGAAGGCAAATACCTTGGAAATGTTCACTGACAAAGAAGTGCTGTACTGTGTAAAAGTATCCTGAAATTCAAGCTTTTGATCTAGTATCATATAGGCAAGAACAATTCCATCAGTACAGTAGATTTTGCAACGTTAGTTTCAATACAGTTGTTTCATAGTGCTCTGAAAGTTTCAGTTCCTTGTTTGCTTTTGATTGTTCTATTGATACCTTTCAATCAAAAAATAAAATTTATAGAAATGACTAAGTCTTTCTGAAATTGATACAGAGTAGACAGGTGAGACATGAAAAACAATGTCAAATAGGCAAGGAAAAACTTCTCAACTAAAAATAATCAGTAGAGGAAGCAGTTCATTTTGCGCCAATGTTCTGAATGTTGCCAGTGCATTTCCAGATGCCCTCTGTATAGACTCTTTTCTCAAAATTTTCAATAATTTTCTATTCTAACTTCTATCCATACCTCAAGTTTCATTTTATTCATTTCCTTATGAAACCAGGCTAAATTCTTACCCATATTTGAATTTTAGCTTTTTAAATAATAATAATGATAATAAAAAACAAACAAACAAAAAACTGAATTGAGATAGAGCTTTCTATCTCTATATTAAACATACTATGGAGAGGTTTTTATTACAGGATCTTATTTCTTTGATGTATATAGTATGTCTATGTTGAAAACACTTTTGTTCTCCTCTGTGTTTTTCCTTTTCATCTGTTCATGTGAGAGACACGGCAACTTAAATTAGCATTTAAATCAGAAAGTTCATTCAAATACACTCAGCCGAACAGTAAATTTTTATGATATGTTTTAATACATAGCATTAATTCTCAAATATTCTTTTGGGACCACCAAACAGTTTATTAGTTAATAATGCTTATAAATCTTTTGTTCTTTGTTCCATCTTGCCAAACTTTAGTTTCCCTCTTCCAAAATATTTGTTTTTCAGAAGATAAAACACCAATAGATAAGAATGTTTCTGATTTATACGTTGAATGGTCTAGTGTGTCATCAGAGACAAGATAGGCTGTAAGATAAAACAACCCGAGTATGTCAGCCCCCTCCCAAGCTTTGAGCTTGTAACAGCGCTGTTTAGTTAAAGGAAAAGACCGCTTTCTCATGAAATCAAAACAAAGGTCAGGATGAATGTAGCAGCATTATAAAACTCAACAGAAAACCAGTTTCTGTTTACAGGGGGCCTTGTTCACACATCAAAATGTAAGCTTCCTGAAGGATTTATATATCCTCTTCCTCTTCAAGAAACAAGATATAAATAAATAGCATTTATCTGGCAGTGGCTGAAAGATACATTCAGGGAAGTCACTAATTGAATTTGAAAAAAAATATTTCATTTATTTTCATTACAAAACTGTCTTACCCCTTCAGAAAGCATTTTCAAATGATAAGAAAAAAAAAAAAAAAAAGAAAAAAAAGAAAAAAGACAAGTAAGCCCTTCATCATGTTTCTGTTTACTTCTACAGTTCATAAAAGCTTGGTTCTTAAAGCAAATGCCATTAGCTATACCTTACTTTATTATCATTTTTCTGTTGGAATACTATTTCAAAAACATGGTCTGAATAAACACACAAACCCCATTAAATTCTCATCAACAGGCAAAACATCTTCCACACTGTACATTTCACAGCAAAACTTAACAATAAAAACCTAAAACTCTGCTAAGATTCCCACTGTGCCTTCATCACACAAAAGCTAATCTATTTTCTAGCTTGTAGGCAACACTGTAGCTTCAGTTTACATCAGGGGAAAAGCTCTATTGATTTCAGTGGAGCCAGGTCTTCAGAGACTATCACTGCATACAGAAAGAATCCTGCATTGTTTTAAAGTAGGGGGTAGGCAAATTGTTTTCATAATGAATTTTTAAAAGTATTTTGAGGAAAATCATTTTACACTATGCAGAAGAAATATGCATCTTCTGAAGGGAACAAATTACTTTTTTTGGCTGCAAATAGTGACTGAATACAATCTTTTACTTCCATTTTACATATTTTAAACAAAAGAATTGGAATGTTTTATATTGATGGAAAGGGATATTAAAAATAAATTAAAATATGGATCTGTAACCAGTAAGGTCATCATACTGGGAGAATTCAGTACTCAAGTCCTTCCTGTTCTCAATGTTGGCTTCATTTATTTAGCTAAGGAAAGTTTCTGCAGTCATAATTTCTTCATAAAACAGCTACACTTCGTACAAAGAACTGAAATAGTTATGTTCTAACTACCAGACTTTGGAGTGAAGAAAGACATCACTTTCCCTTTTTCTTTTGCATTGTTAAATTCTGTATTTGAAAGCTGCATTTTATGTTAAACTACTCAAGATTTTACAACAAAAATTTTAACAAAAATGAAAAAGAAAATCAATTATGAGTAGCTCAACTCAGTATCTCAAAGGGGACAAAGCTAGTAGGAGTACCTTCAGCTCCACATCTGCCATAAAACTGCTTGGCTGCATTGAGGAATTGCCATTTCCATTTTTAACACTTGCTGCTTGGATGCTCATGTTCACATTGGCATCGGGGAACCATTAAGAGTGATAAAAGTTCATTTCATATGCATGAGGATTCCTAATAATCTAACAGTTCATTTTAAAGCATGATATTTTGAATTAACTCATTTTCAAATTGAAACTAGAATGACTGAAGAGGAAATGTTTCCTTATTCTGGTAGATATCTCAAGACAATATGGTAAATGGCATAGTTGTCAATTTGGATTCTTCCAAACCTAACACATTTATGTGCCTGTGTTACAATTAACAAACCTATCCACTTAGTAAATTAAATTGTTATGAGATAAAGAACAGGATAAATTTTTCAATATGTATATGCCTTTTGTTTTCCCAAAGAACTGGGCACATCAAGAGCTTATACAAATTTTTGCATGTTGCTAGCAGAGAAATGAAAAGTAGTAAAGCCACAGTAAATCCTGAGAAGCAAGCCTGCCTGCTGACAGCTTAATTTGTACCAATCTCTCAAATGTTCCTGATGAAATCCCAGTGCAACTTCTGAAGGAGCCCTCTTCTATGTAGCATATGCAGCCTGCTATCAGAGCACTCTTCCTGTCCTCTCCACAACCTTCTAACACTTGCACAGGACATGCCACTAAGAATCAGAGATACTACATTACCAGTCCAAAACAATGATAAATAATTGTCCAGGCACTCAAAATTATTATATGAGTTTAAACAAACCCAAGGTAGGAAGGCTGTCTATCTAGTGAAGGCAGCTGATTGAGACGTTACTGAAACGAAGAGCATGACCATTCCTTCCTCTGAAAACTATTATTTTGCACTACAGTTAGTAGTTAGAGGATCAGCATCCAGGCTTCATTCACTCAGTTTCAGAGTCAGAAGTCTTACTGCAATTTTCCCCTTATCTGAGGTTCAGCATGCTGCATCATGATCAGGCACAGCCTTATACTGTGCCTCCTGTTCTAGCACTCTGCAGCAGGATGGAAATCTCTAGAAAAGGGGATGAGAAGCTGGGGGCAACATCACCTAAACTCTTATGCTTCAGTAAGGCCAGTGGTTTCTGTAAAGGAAGGAAGAATTCAGTTACTTTTACCCTGTTTGTTGTGTGGCATCTGCAAAGCCTGTGCAAAGGAAATACAAGTTGTAACAGATTTAAACAGAGCACCTAGGACAATAAATAATGAAGGTTATAAGGCTGAAGGGCTTGACCACATATAAATGATTGTATGGATTACAGAAACTGATTCAAGAGATTATAGTTAAGCAGGTACTGTATTGCGCTGTAGTGAAGGTCCCCACTGCAGTAAGAAAGAAATGATCTCCAAATCTGAGTGACAACATGACAAGTAGGTGGTGAAATGTAAATATCATTAAAGGTAAATGATGTGTAACTTGCTCATGAATCAAAATGAGTCTTTTCAGCATTTGAATCAGTGCTTAAAAGTAGTGAGCAAACATCCGCTTTGAAAGGCATATTTATATATCTATGAAGACAGAAATTTCAATGTTATCTTTACAATTAAGAAATCAAAATTTGCAATTTGAAAATATTAGGAAAGGAACGTAGCCTCCTGCAAGCTGTGATGTTCTGACAGTCAGTACTTAACAACTGGAGAGAAGGGAATTGTTCAAAATTCCATTTGGGGGAGCTTGCTCAGCTTATTGAGTGCAATGGAGAAGCTGCAGCTTAGTGTATTAGCACTGTGCTGGGCCATACAAACAATCTTTGTGGCTTTAGCCATTACAAATGCAAATACAGAAGAAGGTGGATTAAATTAGACAGATAAGGGGCAACTTACTCTGCTGTAATAACTCTATTGTTTGCAATTAGCTTCACACAGTCTTACTGAAAAGCTTAACATTTTCACATGGGTACTGCAATTCCTGAAAAAAAATCTCTCATGTTGCTGAAACAGTTATTATTAACTTGGAACATAATTTTTTAGTTGCTGGAAAGCATGGCTATCAAAATATTTATTAAATGAGTAAAAAAGCTAGACCATAATAAAAATGGCACCACCACCAAAAAGTTGTTAACTCCTCAGTTACAGAGACTGCTGTTCTGCAAAAACTGCAAATCTGTTATCTTACACAAATTACCTTGATTTCTATTCTACAGAATAACTTCTCCTTCCTGTAGCCTTCTCAAAGACAACGGGAGCTATATTCTTGTTCTAAAATGAAAACCTAAACAAGAATTTAGATTATCTAAAGCAGAAGTAAATTGAGAAATTTAATTTAGTTTTCACAAGCAACACTAGAGTTGCTTCACTACTTCGTGACCTGCAAAGAATTGGACCTTTAGATCCCAGTTTCTTGGATTAAACCATTTCTATTTAGGCAATCTGCCTTTTCCTGAATTTAGCAATGAGAAATATCTGCAAACAAATTTTATTTTGCTTTGTCTGCTCCCATGGAACAAGAACTCCACAGGGTGCTAAATGTGTAACTGTGAAACAAGAAGAGGAGAAAAAAGTAGAAGCTGCAAAACCTATAATCATGAGATTGAGGATAAAGCAGTGAGGTGGTGCACCTACAGAGAGAAATGGCCCTGTCCTTCATAGGGCAATTTCAAATTGAGCACAGTGTAGACTAGCTCTGGAAATAAGCTTCCACAATATGTCGACCTAGAAAACCAACTGGGTGAAAGCCCTCCAATAAATAAAGCAGGAAAAAAGTATTTTGATTCACATTATTTAGAGCCCATTTTTTAAGATACTTACTCATTTGTTAATCGACATTTATTATACAAATAGTACATCAGAAATTACTGCCTGTATCATCCTATGGGCAACCATTATTTTTATTTCCTGCAACAATACAATCTTTAGGTTCAGATGAACTTTCCCATTTTAAGCTGGGGGCAAAAATGCACCTAGCAGTAACTGATACATCAAAACAGATTTGAGAACATGAAATTATTAACTTCCTCAGAATTCAACCAGTACTCAAACTGCAGCTTGTCTTAATTTTCTGCCGTTTTTTTTTTTTTTTTTTTTTTTTCTTTCAAAGATTTATAAAATAAGTTTCACACAAAAAATGGAACCAAAACTTGAAAGATTATGTTAGGAGGAGTTGAAGTTACTCTGATTACTTTAATACTCTTACATTATCTTTCATTCCAAATAATTATTCAAACAGTATAGAAATCACTAGAAAAAAAAATAAAAAAATCCTATAACATCACCACTCCTGAGCTAATACTATGAATGTTAGAGCAGCTGCTAAATGACAAATGCTGTGAACTTTGGCTGGGAGTTGCAAGCCAAAACCCAGGAGCCGCAGTAAAAACCAGAACTGCTTGTTGAAGTGAATTAAACTGTGCAAATATTTAAATCCACCAAAATTGGATTCTGTCACACACAAATGAAACACTGGAAGATTTTGATCATCTACACCTTCTCATGAAGACAGCAGAAAATGAATTTTCTGCACTTCTGAAAATGAAGCTGCTTAGTAGGTGATCCGAGTATGGACCTGGAAGCCTGCAGAAGGTATAATTTTAGCAAAGTATGGCTACCAGATCTCACTCCAGAACTGGATGGATTATTTTTATCTCAGAAACTCCAGATATTATGAATATCAAATTAGGAGTTAAGACAAGAAATGTTCATTAACATGAATATCAACATCCACATCTTTGTAACTCAAAGGCCAACACCACTCTTCTATAACTGAGTAGAAGGGAAAACATGAACACAAATAGTTCATTCTCCATTCAAGCAAAATTTTTCTCTTTCTAGATGGTGAAGAAGTAGAGAGCACCTGTGGAAAATGGTTATAGCAAGTAGGTTACAAAAACAATTATGCAATAAATCTCATTTTCAGGCCTTGACCCAGGCACACTGAAGCAAACAGTAGCAGAACTGAACTTAAAAATGCACTTAAGTGCAATTTAATACTTTATCACACAGCGAACATCTGCCTCTCCCCAGGGCAGAAGCTGCAGCAGAGCTGCCAGAAGTGAAGCATGCCCACACCTCAATCATTGCTGCTATAGTCAAATGTATTAACACAAACCCATCTTCAGTCATAGCTTGTAATCACTTGGACAGGGAAGCACAGCAACCATGATGCAGACACGTTTGCTTCTGTCAACTCCACTGTGGGAAAATGTGAGCTCTAGTGAAGGGGGGCAGCTGAAATGTGAGCTGCTTGAATTGCACCATTATCTGTCAGAGCCCCTGGCTACCTGGGAAAAAAGTAAGAATGGAGAAGGCAATCCAAATGGCAGCATAACATTTTACACATTGTTTGGTGAAAAAGCAGAAACACAGGTGTGCGTATATGAAAAATGTCTGCAGTTGTGATAATAAATGTAAGCTTGGATTACCTACAAACATTCACAGGTTTGTGCTTTCCTGTTCAGAAAGTGCAACCACATAGACAAACATGCATGAACAATTGTCCATTGAACCTATATCCTTAATGTCAGATACATATCTTCTACTTTCATGCAGATGTTTCAGATCCCCTGTGGCTCCTCAAAAAGCAACACGTTTCCCTGTTTAGTCAAATATGAATCTGGCCCTTGATTTCCCCAGTGCAGCTTGCAATTAAACCTTGTGCCAGCAGGCACATGCAGACAGCAGCAATCTGTGCTGGGCAGAGCACGGGACACCACTCCTAGGGATGCATGCAAAGCAGCATCTCCTCCTTCTGTGAGACTTACGCGCTATGATGGATGTACACACTGGAAAGAAATCAAGACTCTCAAAAGATAGGGATGCACAGAAACTGAGTAACAATGTATGAACAGAGCAGGCAGGCATTTTCTACAGGCATGTCAGCACTGAATCTCCTGTTGATTTATATAACCGCCTCACATTTTCCATTTAATTTGCAGAAATCTAAAAATTGCCTAAATCAAATCCGTTCACATAACGACCTATTTTGAGCTTTTTAAATATTCTTGGTTTTATATAAAGTTTGTTTACAAAGCACTTAATTTGTCCATGTTGTATTTTTGGAACTCTGTGGTTGCAAATAAAATACTTTTTTTTTTGATCTGCAGCCAATTCCTGGTAAGACAGATGTTTCCAAAAAAGAAACACAACCCAACAACCCAGTACTAATTGGATGTTGACTTCATAGTATTCTGTTTCCAGTATGAGGAAGTAAAAGACAAGAATAGTTGTGTGCTTCCTTTGTATCTCCTAACATATGAGCTGTTCTATCGTTGGCATGACCCTACCATAAGCCAGATGAGGTTTTAATTGACACAGTCTGTGTGTTTCTGGTCAGAATATTGCACAGCCTGTGCTCTGCTGCTCTGGGGAAATTCCTTAGAAGAGGACTACAGCCATTTTATTTTACACCTTGTCTGAAGTCTCAGCAAAAAGGCTAAGCTCTCTGCAGGGGAAAGGTGGCATTGCTAAAGGCAATCAAGTTAGGGTTAATCAAGAAAACAAGAGGAGGAAGTGATTATAGACTGTACAAACATAGGAATGAAAACACTGTAGCAATGAAAATAAACTGACTCAAAACAGAATATGGCTCCCCCAGAAAATTAAATCAAAGCGTGCTTCAAATAGAGCATTGTATGAGTTTCAGAATACTGATTGCATAACAGCAATATTCTCGCTTAACAAAAAACTCACGAGAGATCTTAAAGAACAGCATAACCACTTAATGCACACACAAAATTCTTTGCTTCTCCTTATACTCAGCAGTGCTCATCTCATCTCTCGTCCCAAAGCATATTCCCAGTTCCTATCACAAAACTCACATAACTTCATTTATGAGAGGAAGAAAAAAAGAGATAAGAAAGGATCGATTTACACTATAGTGATCAAACTGGGGGGAAAAAATCTCAGTGAATGTCATATACCGAAATTCTTCAACAGACCAGAAAGGAGGCACAAATAGCTACAAGTTACGAGAGACGGCTTAAATGCCAAAGACTGAACAATTTAACAGTGATGGATAGCTCCAGGATAATGAAGCTGCAGACTGCCACTGAGTAGTAGTGTTGCGTTTGTTTATCAAAGCAATATGTAGACCCACATTAAATTACAGGAAAAGCAAGGACACATCGTGCCTTTTTCTGTAATTCCTAGCAATATGGAGAGGACTCACTGCCAGTAACAGTGTAGACATGACTGGAATACACAAATCAAACTCTCAAGACTGAATTTTAGGTCAGAATGAGTGCTCTGAATATAAACTGTAGACTTTATAACACAGGTTTCATTTTGACATCTCAGTAAGCATACCATCAACTCTGGCATTTTCAGGCCAATGACATTAGTAACTGGAAAGATAAAGTGTTAGCTATAGACTGCAAATTGCTTTTTATAGGAAAATAAGTATTTTGTGCTTCTAAATTAAAAATGTCAGGCCATTCATGAAGAGTACTGGCTTATCATACAGGGCTTTGAAGGCAGTTTGCTGAGCACAGCACTGGAACTGGCCTATGTAAGACCTTCATGCTGCTGAATGAATGGGAAGAGATGAAAGCTCACCCACAGAATTTCATCTGGGGAAGTCAAGGGAAGGATGCAAAAGGCAGCTCCATGTTATCCTTTTGGAAAAGGAAAACTGTAGCAACAGACAGTGTGGCTGTTTATTTTCCTTGGAAAAGCTATTTAGAGATGCTCTGCCTTTCCACTGATCTAAGATCGACAGTAAAACTTTTCATAAAAATGCAAAGTTCAGAGAAAGAGAAGTCTTTCTTGCAGATACATAGCAACAAGGTAATGCCAAGAACAGCAGTAATGGTAGAAAGCAAAAGGATATCAAGGCAATCATCTAGAGTGGGTAGGATGGGTAATCTGCTTTGTTTTAATTTTTTGGTTACGAATCTAAATAAAAGAATGCTGAAGGGGAATAAGATTAACATGAAGATTCAGGTGTTTGGCAAGAATTTGAGGATAAATGTGTGAAGACAAAAGCAGTCTGCAGGATCTTGAGGAAGAAGGAAGAATGGAGATGAAAGAATGTCATTTTCAATAAATTCTTTGCATCACAGAGGATAATTATCACTAGTCTTAAAGGGAAGACTCAACTGTTTGTGTGTTTCTGTTTTTGTTTTTTAATGCCAACTAATTCACCTACATATAGTTTTTCAATTTTTAAAAGACATACAAAATATTTCTGAAGCTTTTATTTTTCCAGTTTGGTAATTCAAAAATGCGTGTAATGTGGGACTTGGTTTTGGTCACAGAGTATAAACTCTCAAAATATCTTTCTTCTCAGCAAGATTGAAGTGTTTTAGTGAAAACCTATTAGCAGTGATGAGGTACAGAAGGTGATACCTGTATGATGTGCAGATAATTCTTGGTTGTAAAAGCAATCACTGTAGACACTGGATTATCTTCAAGCTCCCTGTGTTAATGAATTCAAATATAATATGAAATCGAACAGTATTATTGTGCCAGTGGGAAGGCATAAGAATAATACCTAAAGGATTTCTGTAAGGAGGAATAATACCTGTAAGTTTACTAGACATTTAAGGTGTAAAAAACCCATGCATCAACATGATACTTTCTTATTCTTAAGATCAAGTACCGCTTAGATGCATTATTTCAGTACAAGATGTTTTGGCACAAAACCCCTTTTTAGTGTTGTGAGGTTTTGTTATTGTTGTTTCTTTTGTTTTTGCTTGAACTTTTCATACGAACAAAATAATAATTTTGATTGCATTGGTGTCTCTCCACATTTGGATGAGACTGGGAAGTCACAGCTTTGAAGCTGCTCATCCTCAAACTGCAGCTGACACAGACAAGATGTTTCTAAAGTTATGAAAGTGCTTTTTCAAGCCACATGAGAAAAAAAAAAAAAAAAGTAATTTGATCACCTTATGGAATGACAAGAGTCTCTGATTTAAAAATTGGAAAGTTCATTACCTTTTTGCTTTGGAAGAATTTGTGGTGGGTGAATAATTGTAATTCTTTTGGTTTTTAAGCAAGGACTCTAGAAATAAACCATCTGACACAGCATGGCTTTATCATACTCAGAAGGGAATAGACATTTCATTTTGTACATGGAAGTGTTTCAAAAAGCTTTTAGCTAACACTTGGCCCAAGGAGCTATAATCATATGCCTGTTCACATCTCAAAGACAAACAATGTAAATTATGGAAAATGCAACTTATTTTTTATAAAATTCAGAGATATTAAACCTCAAAGAAATGAAATCATACAATATTTCAAGTCTAATAACTTCAAACACTTTACATGCCCATCATTTCTTATAGTGGTTTAACCTCAGAGAACACATTGAAACATGAGAGGAAGCTGAGATACAGACCAAATCTTGTGCTATGATAGTATCAGATTTGATAATTACTCACATCTTAATGTTGTGTATTTATTATTTATGCTTATCTGAAAAAGTCCACAGCTTTCTATTTTTTTCTTACCAAGAGCAGGAAGGACAAGTGGGTGCAGAGTTGGATGCATTTCTAACAAAATAAAGCAACTCTTTGCCAAAGGGTCACACAGATTTTCATGAAGGCCAAGTTAGGAATTCTTTGAGACTCTTTTAATGAGGTCCCATTTGCCCCTTTTATGCACTGGAGATTATTCATTAATAAATAAATAAATAATTATGCAGAGAAGTCTAAGAGAAGCAATAAGGACAGCAGTGAATTTCAAGTGTATTTTAATGGAGCGATAAACACGAGGATCTAGCTTAGGGTAGTTTTTGGTTAGGACATATAAGGTCAAGATGATGCAGTCTTATACAGTGCATTTTATTTCTGGTAAAGGAAAGCAAATGTGTGCCTCTGTCTGGACTCAGATACAAGAGGTAGGAATCTATGACAAGTGCATTTATCAGGGGAGCAATCTACTCAATGATTAAATAAGATCCACAGAATGGTCTGGGTTGGAAGGGACCTTAAAGACCATCTGTTTCCAATCCCCTGCTGCAAGGCAGGGTTGCCACCCTGTAGACCAGTTGTCCAAACTGACCTTGGACACCTCTTGGAATGTGGCACCCACACCTTCTGTGGGCAACCTGTTCTTGTGTAGTTCTTCATTAAGATTTTCCTCTTATATACAGTCTACATCTACCTTCTCTTGAAATCATTTCCCCTTGTCTTTTCACTGCACTTCCTGATAAAGAGCCTCTCCAGTGACCACCCTTCTCCTACAAGGACCAAAAAGGGCACATGTATCTTTATTTGCCTGTGGGACAAACATCAAGAATGAGAAGCTCATAACATTATTTAATTATTTAATTAATTAAATAAATTGTTTAATTTATTCCAGTAGAAATGAAGTATACTGCATACATTCCAGAAATAGATAACTATTTCAAACCAATGTCTCACATTCGCTGTTTGAAATGGGATTTCTGAAATGGTATTGTAAGTACTGGGGAAATCATAATATTTAATTGAAATTATATTAACTCATTACATTGGAAATTCAGTGTATTTTCTATTCTTTTCTTTTCCCCTGAATGACAAGTACAATCCAGCATTCCAGCATAATCCATTTGAAATCTAGTTACAATTTAACCACTAGCTTGTTTCCTAGCTTTGTAACTAAGTAAACAGGAAGTCACCATTATTTGTAACAGGCCAGAAAATTTTCATTAAGCTAACAATTCTGGCTTCAGGACCAAAACTTGCTGGGCTTTATCTGTGCTATTCTTGGTCTGCCTGGAGATCCTTTTTTTTTTTTTTTTTTTTTTTTTGTGTGTGTGTGTGTGTGTGTGTGTGTGAAATAGCAATTATCTAATGGCAACATCTCTATTACCTATTTTGTACTAAATGTTCATTAGTTTTATATAATTGTATAATGTCCATTGTGAAATATGTTTTGTAACTAATAGGCATTTGTAACAGGTAGTTACTGTGGGGAGGATGAACTAGATTCTGTAATAAAATAGCACAGAGGATCATCAGAAAGAACAGGCCCAGGACAATACTTGCAGCCCAGAGGCTGATGGCAACAACTCACCAATGCTTAATTACTCATCATTAATGGAATGCAACCTTAGAAGCAAGGCAAACCTAGTTACTCTTGTCAAATTTTAGCAAGAGTAAATAAAATAAGGAGCAAGATAACAAGGAACAAGCATCCAACATGAGTTAAACACAATACATACAGTAAATTCAGATGCAATATGGTCTTGCAGAGTAATAAGCAAAGCACAGAGGCTGTTAGCAAGCATCAGAATGATCCGAGCTAGATACTAAACTGTATCACTATTACACTTCTCGTGTTAAAGGATTTGAGTACTAACCAGTTGCCATTTATCCATCCACAGACTGAAGCTGGCAACCTTAACACCTATAAGGGGTAGTGGGAGGGCATCAGAGAAAGAGACTAAATAGGTTTCATATGTATATTGTTTGTACATACTTTAAAGTATTTTATTTGGTTGCTTTGATTTATAAATAGTGAGTGCAATCAGATTAACAATGAATTATTTCCTTTCCATGAATGGTGCACTCCTTTTTGCCTGTTGCAGGATTATGAATGCAACAAACTGATGGTCGTTCAAACAACCTATTCTCTTCTGATCAGTTAATATATTACAATATTCTAAAAATAATAATAAAACAAGCCAATAACAACAAGAAAGCAAGCAAACCCCACACTGTGTATACTGCTGAGATTTCATGGTAAGGGATGTTAGTAAAAATGTTATTTCAGTACTATTTTATAACATACAGGCTTTTCTATTTTCCTGTTTATAAATTTTTCATTTTCCTCCTTCAGCACATAGTTTAACAGTTGTCTTGCTGTGAAAATAACATTTTCCTCTTGTAACTGCTTCTGCATTTATTTATTTTTTGTGTGTTACATTGATACTATCAAATGGTTTCAAATTTTTGAGGCTATGAATACTTCATAATCAACTGTGAGTAACTTAAATCCTGTCACATAAAGCTATAATCTACTATGATATCTCTCTGGTTTAACACTTACCAGTTTTCTGACTAGATCCTAATATATATTTTTTCCTGAAGGGCTTTTTGTAACATTCAGTCCAGGGACAGAAGTGTTTAACAAAGGTGAAACATCAGATATTGATCACACTTGCTTGAAAAAAAAAAAAAAAAAAAAAAAAAAAAAATATTTGAAGAATGTCCCCAAGCAAAAAACTAAGTTCAAAGCACCTTTTAATGAGCATATTATCCTCCTTGTTATCCAATTTTGATATTACCATCAGGAATGTAAGTACAGGAGGGCACTTTTATCAAGGCATCATTTTTACTGTTGGCCCAGAATTAACTCTATCCTTATGCCATAGAGCATTTTCCCCCTCATCTGCTTTATATATGAAATAACACTGCCAGAGCAATAAAATATGAGACTATAAAAACTAAGATTATACAGATTAAATTACAAGAAACTCAGGTGTAAGAAAGAAAGGTCCAGTGACAAGCCTTGTGTTTGCAAAGCATTCATCTGTGTCCTCTCACAAAGTTCCTTTATGAGGGCAATGGTATACATTATTTTAAAGCGGGAATGTTTAGCAATCAAGCTGGATGCTCTGGACCTCAGCCTTCCTATGCCCCCATTCCTAAATTGAAAGGTGGGAACTAAGGAACTTTTCAATTTCATAGGGTATATATTTGTTTTAAAAATTTCAGCTGTTCACCTAAAATGATGTTTCAGCTGTCTGATGAAAATTTGGATCCTCTATGCCTGAAATAAACATACAGACATAAAAGCACTGCCATATTAAAGAGTTCTTATATCCTAGAAAGTCTTAAAAGCTTTGGTAAAGTAAATAAAGATACAAAATATTAAATGCTTCTTAAAAATATTGATTGATATATCGATGCTCAAATTTTTGCATACGTACTGTTTGCTTTCTTATCAAGGAAAATTAATTTAAAGCGCATGCTAATATTGGATCTAAAAAGTTACACTTTTATAAATTACCAGAAGAAACTTCCACAAGCATTTTGTGAAGCATTGCTACCACTGGCTTTTTTTCTTCATTTTTAAGAAGTGTAATTCACTCTTTCTGAAGGTCACCATAGGGAAACACTTTCCAAGTATGATGACACATATATTACCGTTATGTGAATGTTAATCATGATGAGCAATCAAATGGAAAAAAGGAAAATAAAAAAATAAAACAAAGTTAAGACAATGCCACATGAGATCTCTCATAAAATACTGCATGGTTAAGTTTTAAAGTTGTGTGGATCACATTTATTCTGTTATTGTCCTTAGAACAATTATTAGAATGCCTGAGTTTGAAACTTCAGAGAAGAGTGCTTCTCAAAATGATCAGATTTTGTTTCTCAGTATTTGAATACTTTCATAAAAGTCTGAAACTGTTGTAAATCAGAGGGTGCAGTTGACCGCACTGTCAATGTTGCTGATGAAGATATTAAAGAGTATCAGACCCAGCACTCTTCTCCCTGTGGAACAGCACTCATCACTGATATCCATCTGAACATTGAGCCACTGACCACCACTCTCCTGCAGCCTGGTACAGATTAACTACATTCACCAGACACTATCATTAGTTTCATCTGCTTCTTCCTTACATACCCTCAAGATTTATTTCTGATTTCTAAGTCATTACAAAAATGCAATTTAAAAATGCATTGAGAATTCTTTCCCTTACATCTAAAATTTTGACAATAATTACATTTTTGAACGTGCACTGCTTCCTCTTAGACACAGTTTAAGGGCAAATAAATGGGGATATCATAATTTAGAGTCAGGAAAAACCTCTTTCAGTAAAATAGGGGTTACAGTTAATGTTACTTGGTTACTTTGAAAATAACAGCATTGTTATTGAAAAAGTTATTAAAATTAGCCTTTATGTTTCCTGATTATTTTTTTTTTTCATTTGTTTGTTTTGTTTTTGTCTAATCTGCATGTGCAACCTGGAATGTTGCCAATATGATTCAAAATCTGCTATGCAAAGCTTTTGATTATAGTTGGGCTGTACAGGACTTCCAGTGACTGAGATGCAAGTTTTACTTGCAGTAATTCATAGCAGCCATTCTTACTTTGCTACTTTTGATGAATTAAATGATCCCAAGCTCATTCAATGATTAACACTTCAAAAATAACAGAAGAACAATACCATGAACTAAACCACTAAGTGATGCAGGTAAAGTCATTCTTTCTATAAATCACCTCTCTACTACAAAACGGCTTTCAAGAACAGAAGATGAATGTGCATTCTCTAAGGATGAACCTGACTCCAGCATGAGTTATAGGGATATGCTATTCAGTCAAGTTAAAGCTTAAAAATCCTTTTAAACATTTGACAATCAGTTCTGTGGCCTCTCCTTCACTCTCCTTTACCTCAGGCGGCCGTCCAGGCAAACCTGGATTAAGATAATCTCCAGCAAGCAGGTCTTTTCATATGGCTCTGCTCTCAATTCTCCCTGAAAGCTCAAAATATGCTCAACTATCAGGTACTTCCTGAGAATACATACATTTAAGAAACATCTATTTTCAGACGTGCATTTAAAACCAAGAACGTGTCACAGATTTATCTGCATATATGGATATATAACTTGCCTGTCTAGCTTCAATAGTAACAGAAAGTTGGACTCCACCATTAGATTTGAATCAGAAAGTTTTAGAGGTGGTCTTTAAAGGCCTGTCTCCTTTTATGAGGTTAAAAAAATAAAAATCTTCTGACATAGTATAAACTCTATAGAGTTAAACTTTTAAGAGTTTTCTACCACAGCATAACTGTACCACTTCCTCATCTGCATTTCAAAGTTCACAACCAGAAAACCCTGAAAGCTAAGCTTAACTACATTTAAAAATATACGGACATATGGTTTGTTAACTTTAATTAATGGAATCAAATAAGCATGCATTCATTTATGAAAAAAATGCCTTTCTTCATGAACTTGTATAATCTCTTCACCACTTTAAAAAAACCAACAAACAAACCACAGAACACTTAAATTCTTTCCAAGGAAAATATAGGGAAGGAATCAATTGGAACAGCTTTGTATTCAAAATCATCTGTGAAGCATCAAAGTTATGTTTGTTGGCATCTGTGCTCCAGCTGTGGGGTTTGGAGCTCTTTATTTCTTAATCACGTTCCTTATTCCAATGAGTAAGTACTTGATTTTGCGCATTTACAGATTTGGAAAGTGAATTCATTGGGGATTCTTCATACTCCCACAGCCTTTAATGGCATTTAACTAAAAGAATATGGCAACTTGAAAGCTTCACAGGACATCTATTTAACTGGATCTCTGTAAGTGAAAATTCTACAGTATGAGGCTGGATTTGCAAAAAAAAAAAAAAAAAAAAAAAAAAAAAAAAAGATATTGGTTATAATCATTAAACTGTGTAGAGAGAAAAAGATGCCAGTCAACAAACAAAAGCCCCTAACATCTGAATAATAAAAAAGCTATCTGAGTTATGTTAACTGCTTCTTTGACTGCTAGGATTTCATTTATGAGCAAATCCTTATCTTTACTAAAGAGCAGTCAGAAATACAAAGTCAGAGGCCAGACAGCCCTGAAATCAAAGAAAAACTAAGTTGCTTTTTGGATTAGGTCTCTTTTTAGAAGAGACAAACAAACACTAAAACACTGTGAGTCCACTGGAGTATAATATCCTTTTGAAGAACAAGAGAAACTAAATGGTATATTTGCTTCATTGCTTTCAAAGAATACGCTTTCTGAGTCCTCGTGCTTGACCTCTTTTAGCCAGTATAAGCTTATCAGGCCAGAAGTGTGGGTAGTGCTTTTTTTTTTTTTTTTTTCTTCCCCGAAGTGTAATATAACAATTGCCCAGTTCAGAGGTTCCAAACTGTCTCCCCACAGGAACACGCTGCCTTTGATGATGTAGATTAGGTTCCTGCTTCAGGTGCCCAAGGTTAAGAAACACGAATGCTATGAAAAAACCCCCACCATTTTGGACAACTAGCTCTTTCCAGAGAAACAAAACAAAACAAAACAATTTTATCCTTGCTGCTTTCTGCTTGAGAAGAGATTCTACTCAAGAGAAACGTATTAAGGGACTAGTTCCTGACTTTTTCTCTCGAGTATAGAAGAACTAAGAAGATAGCTGTGAGTTCATTACATCTACTGCTAAGGGACCTGAACCAAGGGCATGAACTAGTGCTATAGAGGCATAACAGGCACTACATTAAAGCAGAAAGAAAATGTTTGCAGCCTATCAAGAAATCTGAGAAAGCACAAAAAGAAAACAGCAGAGCTAAATAGCAGGGACACAAAGGTCATTAGAAGTAAGAAGTCACTCATCAAAAAGCTTCATTTATGTACAAATGAAAGATGAATATAAAGAATATTGAAATCTGCACATTGTATGCAAAAACACAATAAGAGATGCCAGAAAAGAACTTAAGGAGAAACTTAAAAAGTCATCAAAACTAAAATTCAGTCATATTTAAAATACATTTTGGACAGAAAGATCATTAAAGAATCTACAGGCCCAATATGTTATGAAAGCATACAAGGGGCATTTAGAAATGGCAAGATCACAGCAAAATTATTCAGAATTTTCATGTTGAAGATGTTATGGAATCAGCACACACACACACACACACAAGAACCAAAAGCATCAATGAAGAATATAATTAAGGAAATGGTAGTAACTAAACTAGTGGCACAGAGTCTTTTGCTTAGAAGTTTCTTCTCATCTGAGGCTAGCCAGGTGGTAAATGTAGCATCATATTTGAAAAAATGCAGAAAAGGTCAGGAGTACTGTAAAAAAAATGAGCATGACAACTTAATTTGGCAAATTATGGAAAATTATAATAAACCATGAAATTAGCGGACATATGGACAAATACAGAATGGAACCATTTGAGTTGGAAAGAACCCTTAAAGGTCATCTAGTCCAACTCCCCTGCAACGAACAGAAATATCTATGGCTAAATAAGGGTGCTGAGAAGCCCATCCAGCCAAACCTTGAATGCCTCCAGGGATGGGGCATCCATCTGATCTCTGGGTAACCCATTCCAGTGCCTCACCACCCTTATTGTAAAAAACCGCTTCCTTATGCCCAATCTATACTGGACCTCATTTAGTTTGGAAACATTTGCCTTGTCCTGTCACCACATACCCTACTAAAGAGTCTGTCCCCTTCTTTCTTACAGCCCCCCTTTAGATACTGGAAGGCTACTATCAGGTCTCCCACGAGCCTTCTCTTCTCCAGGCCAAACAGCCCCATCTCACTCAACCTGTCCTTGAAGGGGAGGTATTCCATCACTTGGATCATTTACTGGAGAACAAAGTGATATGTCCTGCTTTTTATAGAAGGAAGTCATGAACCTATCAAACTCCAAAGGAGTCAATTAGTATGGATGCAGGAGGAAAGATGATACAGGGCACTGAAATTTCCAGAAGAAATTTCATAGTGTTCTTCAAAGCTTCTTAAGGAAACACAGCAGTCACAAGCTAAGAGAAACTTTTTTATCCTTTCATGGATGATAAACTGGTTAAAAGACAGGAAAAGGAAGAGGGGAATACTTGGTCAGTTTTCCCCAGGGAAGGTGTCTAGTATAATCTGTGCTGGGACCTCTGTGGTTAAACATATTCAACAGCACTGGACGCACTTTATTACCTGAAATGCCATTTACTTTTGGGAAAACATGCCAGGGGGTCTCTCAAGGGCATATTGCAAGGGAAAAGAGAAAGTACATAATTAAGAAAGTGCATATGCTGTATCAAGTTGGTAGCATAGGCAAAATGCAGTTCTAAAAAGTAAACATGTCAAGAAATTTCTCCCATAACAGTGAACGAGGCCTACATTATCAAACACAAAAGATTAACAATTCATTTTTATCTCTATTCACCTGAGTATTTTTTGCAAAGTCCTTTTACGACTTTGGCAAAGACAAATATGTTTTTTTGTTTTTTTTTTTTAAGTCTTACACATTTGTAATTTAAATTTCCCTTTCTCCTCCACATTTTGCCCCATTTGCCTCTCACTACACAGGAAATTGCGCTTGCACCAACTATTCTTCGAATAGAACTTATAGTAAAATAATTTGTTCTTTTCTTGACATCTTGGGACTATCACGGAAGACAGACGTGACTTTATGTTATACTACTTCAGTTGTATCAAATTTTATTAAAACTATGTGGCAAATAAAATGTCAGTCTTTCTGGAAAATGAAAGAGGTGCAACATTTTTCCTACTAATGACTCTTGAAATTATGTTTGTATGACCTACAGCCAGGTTTTTGATGGATTAATTCCTATAATCCATCACTTGGATTTTTTCTTGCATTCCATGTCTTGCATCATTTTCATAATCTACTGCAAATTGCTAGCGCTAGATTTCACTGTATGTCTAATATTCCTCTTAGCCCTCCACTGCAGAAGCAGATTATATGCACTGGTATTAATTCTTTTTCTAAGTATTTTAAAGCCTCTTTAACAATATATTCATTCTACCAACCCATCTCACACAACGACTTCAATATGCGAATAGGGATTCTGGATCAGCTTTTCAAGAAGGGATAGGACACAAATTAACTGTTTTTAATAGAGAGCTTAGTGAATTTGTGAAGAGGGTTATGTGCTCCCGCATGAATGAATATGCTATAGTTCTAGTTTTGGGAGCAATATCCTGAAAATGCTGGAAACTTCTGACTGAATTTCTTTCATACTTCAATCAGAGTGAATGCATCTTCTTTCATATTAAAGAAGGATTGTATGTCTTCTACGCAGAGAACCAGATACGCCATCTGGCCTTCATTTGGCCTATGTCATTTGAGGCTTTCAAAAGACTTAACTGAGTCAAAGGCAAAGCTGAGAGTAGATGTCTGTCTACTGACCAACTGTGAATTTTTTTTACATAGTTTCTACTGCCTGCTACAGGATCTGAATAAGATCAGTGATGGGAAATGAAAAATTTCCTATCAAGACGTACATCAACACTATTATTACATTACAAGAACAGCATAAGAGCAGAGCCACACATCAGATCTCCCATGGTGTACATTTGGGCATTATACAAAGTCCTCACATGCACTAACATACAAATGGCCTTTAATAAGGAATCTCAGAATCTACCTTCGCTTTTCCACTTTCATAAAATGATCTTCATGGAAAAAAAAAAAAAAAAAAAAAAAAAAAAAAAAAAAAAAAAAGTGTTATTTGTATGTAAAAGAGCATGAGAATGGCAAGGGGAAGGGTGGAGAGGAGGAGTTGTACTGTATCATCCTAAAAGGTCTCTGCCAAGCCAAACCATTTTATGGCTCTGTGTTGGCTGTGCAGCTGTCTTGTTCTTGACCTGACATCCAGCAATCCAGCCTGGACAATGGCAAAAATAGCTGTGCTACCATGGGATCTAAGAAGAGATTTAAGTTTTCCTTGTCCTGTCAAACTATGAAGAAAATGACTGGCTCAAGCTGATACAGCCTACCTCTCATTAGCTCTTGTGCAGCCTCTAAGCTGTCATGATATGGAAGAAATATTTAGTCACCTGCACAGCAGAGTGGACTGAACAAATTGTAGCCCAGTTTAAAAACCAGGATCAAATTTAGTATCTCTTGTACTGCAGAACTGATCACAACTCAGAGATTAACAGCCAAACCATAACTTGCAAGTTCACTCATGCATCCTTGAGGGAATCAACAGTGTCATAAACTTATACTAACTGAAGACCTAGCCATTTTTCCATTGTAAATGTTGGTAAGTTTTTAACAGAGCCAACACATCCACTCTAAGTTTTCTTTTTTCATTTTTCCTTATGTCAAAATCCAAAGAGGTAAAAGTGAATCAGTCCTTGTTCTGAATCAGATAGTTGAAAAGTAAAGTTGTAGTCTGAAAAATGAAGTTTTATTCTTTTCTAAAAGTAAATAAATAAATGCAAATAATAATAATAAAAAATTGCATTTTGGGGCTGACCTTCTTCTGGACCACTAACAATCTGCAGAGGAGTTTCACCAGTTTCAAAGGAAAGATCAACTTATCTTCACAGGGTCACAAACACTTCTCTGTTCTCTCATATTAGAAATCATTGTGAATAACAAAGCTAAAGATTCTTCTACCGTAAACTGAAAGAGCTGTTTTCATGTCTTCAAATTCATTCACCTTTCAGATGTTTCAAATGATGTAATAAGTACCATCTTCCGAAATAAAATAAAATAAAATAATAATAATAATAATAAATAAAAATAAAATAAAAATAAAAATGCCCCTGAATCTGCAGGACTAATCATTTTACTTTCTGCTGTACTACTCAGGCATAAAAATATATGCTATGTGAAGCTGCTTGCAGTATCTTTATGGGTACTGCTCATGAGATTGTGAAACTATATCCTGCCTATTAAGCTGTACAGACAAATTACTATATATAGTTGTAGAAGAGCTCAGTGTCTATATGAACTTAGATTTTCATACATGAAGGATACAATCTCATTAACTGGGGCATTTGGGCCTGAATACATTGTTTTAGTATGCTACAGTAGATCCAGAGTCACAACATTCTGAAGAAACAAAAGAAGTAAGGTTACTAAGGTTAGTGAGTATGTTTGTTTGGAATGAATATCAAAAGCTTTGAATAACTTAATACCGTGCATGTGCTTGCTATAGTTTTAGCACAGAAACCTTGTAAGCCAACAATTTGAACACGGAATGAACAAGGGAATAAACCCAGGAAAACAAATACAGGTACTTTCATTAACTCCATCAGTAAATAGTCCCAGTATTATATAATATGATGCCTCAATCTGATATGATCTGGGTCAGAATAGAGTTGTCTGGCACTATTCTCATTGAAAAGCAAAATTCTATCACATCCTAAAAATTAAAAAAATTTAAAAGTGAAAAATTATTGTAATGTTCTGAGAGTAAGTGAAAACAAAAGCTGTCATAGAAATGTCAAGCACTTGGATAGAGATCCAATTAATTACAATCCGATGGATAAGGACTATTGTCAGTTATCTCAGCTAACAAATCAATCTTACATCTTCAACAGTTATTGCAGTGGTGTAACGAAAAGCAAGCATATCTTACTTATGTAGACTTCAACCACCCCTTAATTTATTAAGGTCAAACTGAAGAACTCAGACATAAAACACTGCATTACATTAACCAACCATTCGGTCAATATGCAAATGCACTTTTTGGTATATTAACTAAGTTCACATTGTAGCATTTTAACTACAGGAGGCTAAGGCTAAAAGAAGCAAAATAAATCAGAGGAACATTTTTTTATAATCTGTCTCAATACTCACTTAAAAAGAACATTGGAAATGCCATTCTTGATCAGACATGTTGTTTCTACTGTCAAAGGAGAGCACAGAACTGGAATGCTTAACGCAAAACTCAGTTGAACTTTTCATTTGCAGAAAAGGATTTAAAAATTTAAAATGTGTTTTAATATGCTATTTATTATTTTATTTTTTAATCTAGTTCATCCCGATATTACATCCACTGTTGTTTAGGGTTTTTCGATTCTTAAGATTTAAGCCTCAAATATTTATTGCAACAAGTTGCATCATGTAACAATGCCCTAAATAGAAATTAATGCCCATAACTGGCTTCATGCTTCCTTAAAATTCATCATTTTACACTATAGAAATCCCAGTATTTCCTCTCTGGACTTGCTATTACTTTACATGTTAGTACTTCATACATCATGAATTCATGCTGTACATTCTTATTTATCAGAATCCCAGCCTTTGGCCTTCTCTGGGATATTTTCTAGGGCCAAGCTCACTTCTACCACTTTCCCTTAAGAAAAGTAACTCAGGCTACAGAACAGATTTATAAACAGCTCTATTGAACATCCAATACCATTTTTAAATGGATGTGTCATGCACTCTTTTTTCCCTGTTTTGATTGCAGCTGCACAATGACCTAAGGTCATTGCTGAGCAATGAAAAAAGCAGAGGATTTTGCATGCTCACAAAGATGCAGCTTTGTGATAGAGGATATGTCTAAAATCTACAGATGAAATCAGTTAACATGATCCATTTGCTGCAGTAGTTGATCCAAAGGAGTCAGGCACATTCAGCTTCAGAATAAGTTCACTCTGAAGACAAGTTAACAGCAGTGATGGAGAAAACAGCATGACTGGCTTCAGTCTGGACAGCTACAGTCTTCATTCCAGGATTAGTTAGTTTATGGGAATCTCTAGACTACCTTTTTTTGTCTATTGGAAATACGTTGCTAAAGCTTTCTGAGTGCTGAAATCAAATTTGTATTATTATTATTATTTTTTCTGATTTTTAGTGTTCATAATATCTCATGCACCAGGTTATTCTCCTTCTTGTTCTTCACTATATTTCATGGTGAGAGCAGGAGCTTTGTTGAAACTCCATTACTTCAGAATTATGATACAACTCCCTTCTCCACTCTTACTTCAGCCCTCAGAGATTTCCAGTGACTCCAGTGTAATGTGAAAATCCACCTTTGTGCTGATGATACCTTCCAACTCCAGGACACCAGCAAACACAATCCAAATTTATCTGCCAGTATTACCAAGAAAACAAATCATTAAAACCTCTCCCAAGTTTGTTCCTTTAGGAGATACACAGCAATGTCTAATTAATCTGTTATTTCTTCTGCCATGACAACCCATTACTATGTCTGGCTGGATATATCATTTACATTCTACACCTTCTTGTAAGTAGTACAAGATCAATGATCATCCTTCTTTGGAACACAACAAACCTAAAACCATATATATTGCAGCTGATGCATTTTGATAATAAAAACAAAACAAACAAACAAACAAAAAAAAAAAAAGACAACACAACAAAATGATTGTCCTCCAGTAGAATAATATTAAGAAAATACTAAGTGTTCTACTTCAGTAATATTGTAAGGAATTGATCTCCACTTTCTGTTCTACATCTTAATTCTTTTATACTCTGAAATTATTAGGCAATTTGAAAGCCACAGATCAAATGAAACAGCCTCTCTCCACCTGCAACATGATTTTCTTTTTCCTGAATGTAGATAAATTTATTTTTTTCTGTGGGATTTGTGATCTTTTTCTTTCTTAAACAAGCAAACAAATAAAACTAAAAAACCAAACATATAGACATAGTAAATACAGCTCTAGTCTTTCCAGTACTCCAGAATAGGGATTATTTTGTTCTTCCTTCTTCACTGCAAATAACACAACATAGAAATCTATACTGCATTATGTTTACTACATATGAATTGCTGCATTTCTATAGCACAGTAATTACTATGATTGATGGTAATCTTTTGAATTTTGTCCAGGTGCTTATAGAAGGATCCTTCCTTATCAAGAAGGATTATTCTGTGTAACCACATTATCTGCATAGTTTTTATCACATCATTACTGTCTTCGTGGAACTTGATACGGATTGCAACTGAAGAAAGGACCTTAGTGGAGTTAAGGCAGTACTTTGCCACAGTACAGAAAATACCAGAAGTGCTACTTAGATTGCTCTCTGGTGTGTACTGCTCTTGTGACTGCTAGATGGAGGATAGAAAGAAACTTTCTACTTGCAGATATAGGCAGAAACACAGTCACACATGTTCTTTTTTTGGTCTTAAATTACCTCAAAATTCATTTCATTTCCCCTTTGCCTGAAACTGTTGAAATCTATTTATTTATTTATTTAACAGCTCTCTCTGCTATGTTGGTTTTAGTTTATTATTATTTAGTTGGAAATAAGTATCCAAGAAAACTACAGTACACACGTTTATCAAATAGTTTGATAAGCGCTGGAACTAATGACACTTGATTTCCAGCAAGTTTACCATTCAAGACTTGGAAACATTTTCTTGAGAGCCTCATTTCCTCTTCCCATATCTTCTGCCATTAAGGTTTAGTGGTCCTATGGCTGAAACTAAGAGACAATTAGTGGCTAACATGCATGCTCACTGACTAACACATGATGCAACCTGGAACAAATGTGGGACTCAGTGGCAGCCCTGCCTCTGAAGGTGGGAATGAATTTAAGTTTTGTTCTATAATGAATATTTTTCATGCAACTTGTTGCAATTACATATTCTAACATAAGACGGCTCTCCAAATCAAAGTTCCTTTCTTATGGATAGAGAAGTTCGCACTGAACAGACTGCAATATGATCTTATAAGCCTCATTACTTGATGAAACTAAGCTGAAACCATGTCACCTACTTTTTGTTTTGATTTTAGCATGTAATGATGGAGTTATGGGACACTTGGCAGAGATAACTGAATGTTTGTAGCTCCGTAGTAATGAAAAATCTCAGGCTGGATGAAGCATGAGTCACCAGAAATTATCTTCAAGCTTCAGAATTACTTACTAATTCATTCTATCATTAGTGCAGCACAAAACCTCAGCACCCAGTGTCCCTTATTCCTTAATAGCTGCATTTTTCTTTCCCATTCATATTCACAAATGAGCTGAGCTAAGGGGAAACTGACGTTTATATCTTGTAATGCTGAGCCTTTGGAGAGTTCTGCAGAGATTGAAGGAGTTTTGAAACACTTTTTCCTTGTGTGGTTATCAGACACATTAATGATCACATTTCAAACAGAGCCTTTAATAGCCAGGTGCAATGCATTGTGTCTAAGTTACAACAACAAAGACTATACCTTCAGCATGGCAGCTGCTGAAAAAAGCAATAATTATTACAGGACAGAGGAAATGGCATGGGAAAATTCTGGATGTACTAAAGAAGGTCTCTACAAGTCTCCATGTGGATGAAAAGGCCTGGCTATTAACTGACCTTGAGGAATGTGCAGACCATTCCATACATCCAAAGCCTTGAGAAGGCTTAGGCATAGTTACAGTATTATTTGTTTCCTATGGTACTTTAAATGAGACTTGGCCTCCTGAATCCAACACACATCATCTATATCACAGACACTCATTGGTTCATGGGCAAAGCTCTTGGATGTGAGAACACTCATACAGGACAACAGATCTAACTAGGTTTGAAAAAGAAATTTGAAATCAATTAGAATTGTTCCATAAAAGAAAATATCACGTGAGTGAGAAGTCTCTAAAAGATTTTGTTATAGACGCAGGACAGAACTACAGTCATTGCCAATGATCATAGGTTGTACTGAACTGGGTGCATTGAGTTCATAGTGAATTAAGTAGAGTTTTGACAGTTTTTCAGAGACAAAGGTTTACTTTTCAGCTTTAAAAAACTTTTAAAGTTACATATTTTCAAAAAAGAAATGCTTTATGCTGCTTTATTTTAAGCAAGAAAGTAAGTAATGTGCATTTTAGCCTCATTAAATTTAAAAAGACAACTAAATGACTGTAAGAAATGTAGTTAAAAACTACCTTGAATGCCTCACATTTATCCAAATATGTAGGTTGCTCTTAAACTACTGCCTCCTATGTATTTCTGTGGAAACTACAGCAGATAAAAAGAACACAATGGCACAATTTGATAGAGCAAATTCTCATCTACAAAACAACTGTTTTTCAACAGTCACCACCATTAGCTGTGCATTTTTGCCAGCCATGAACAAGAGCCCACATGCTGCACTCACAAAAGTCTGCACCAGTGGAGGTCACCAACAGTTTCTGTCACCACTGCTGAAATGCGTCATCCACCACCTCACCATGGTCACACTGGTCTCCAGAAACATTCATCAAGGATTGGTGAATGTCAGTGGGTGCACTTTTTACTATATGGAAGATTTCAGTGACATACCTTTGCTTCATCCACACCTTCATGCAAAATGCTATTTTGTCAGACTGACCCTCTGCTGCCATCTGTTACACGGCAACAGAATAGAAAGGAATATTGTCAGGATTAATCAATCTCTACTGCCATACCACGATCTGTTTCTGACTTCCCGGGTTAACATCATAAAATAGGAGGCATTACTTTTGGAGCAGCCATGTGTATACAAATCTCTTCATCAGTTTATGTTTACCTTGTGTATGCATGGCTGATAATTCTCATAACTGACATAGTTGGGCTACCACTACTCAATGTGTCCAAGTTTTCCAAACCTACTTCTTGTGATTTTAGTGCTTTAATTACTCAACACTGCTTATAGTCACAACCATACTTACATAATCAGAAGAAAGTAAATTGTACTTTGCTAAACATTTAAAGCATACACAAAACAGCTAATGTTCACTGAAGTTTACATAATAGACAGAAAAGAAATGAGCATGAAATAGTCAAATGCCATAGAAAAAGAACAATTTTTGTGCTTCACGCTTGTGAGAGTGTATTTTCTGGTTTTGCAATAAATTATGAATTATTTGTCTTAAGTTTGAGAGGTCAAAGAGAAACTTAAAAAAGAACCATTAAAAAGCATAATAAAAATCTTTTCTGTTTTTACAAGACTGGGTATTTGAAGTTTGTTTTGGGATATAGGAATTATTTTAAAGGCAGTCTTGTGCCCTTTCTGATGGACAAAGTACTTCTGAAGACCTTCCATCTTCAAATTCTCTTTAAAAACTTAATGAAAGAAAACATTTCTGACATTTGCTTTTCTAAGACATCTTTTTTCTTCCTGAGTCATAACTGAACCTTTTGAATAGAGAGAGCTTTTCTTCCCCATGTTTTGTTTTCAGCACTTCTGAAACAATAAAATAATAATAAAAAAGATACGAATGTAACACTAGCAACCATTTCTAAGAAATAAACAAATTTCTGTCATTCCTCACTTTCACAGAAATATCTAACATGCTTTGTTTTGCTGTATGGGAAGCATATTCTCTTTACCAGACTTCCATTGCAACAATAAAATTAATACAATCATTAGTATAACTGAAATACCAAATTCACACAAAGTATGTCACCCAAGTTGAGCCTCAGATTAGATTTCTTATTCTAAGAATTCTCAAAGCATGTTATTTTTAATACTGACCTGGGGAAAATTCAAGTAAGATTATGCTTCTCTGGGGAAAAGAAGCTCTTTCTGAAACAAATGTACAATTTACCCAAGTATGCTGTAAAATCTAAAGAGATTTGTCCTCTGAGTCACATTAACTCAGTCCACAGAATTCCATGGTGCTTTCTCTAGCACATGTATAACCTGAACACATTAGAGTAATACTTGTTTTGTCATCTACTTTCTTTTCCTATTACCTGATTCTGGCTTCTCTGAAACTTGGCTGTGACAGCCCTTTCTCTTATTAGACAATTTCCAGCAATTTGTATTGACTTTTATTAACATAAAAATCTTGACACGATCTTTATGGCTCCAGATTTTTATTTCAATATTCATCTTTTCAACCTTTAGGATTCTCTGTGGTCTTGTTCTCTGATACTGTAAAAAATTATGGTCTTCTATATTCAGTGTAAATGCTTTTGATTCTGTGTCTCTGGTCAGCTATTTTCATGTACAGAGTAAACCCCAGTGAGAGATGCATTTTTAAAATATCATCATGTTTTTCTATCTTTGGATTATTTGTACGCATCAAAAGGTTCATGATTATTTTATAAGATGCTAAGTTTGCAATAGCTGCAAGGAACTTTATCAAATTCTAACAGAAGATATCCAATTGTCTTGGTTCATTTGTGCTATAAGAGATAAAGCCAAGTAACCAGCTGATGAGAAACATGCATAAAGCATAACACAAGCAGTAGCCACCTGCTGTGCTATTACAGCTAAGAGTAACACAACAAAGCTGAAAGGGAGGAAAATGCTGAGTAAGAATTATATAGTAGAAATCTGTGGACACAGACAGTGGCCATGGAAATGGTAAATGCAGCAAAATGAGAACAGCTAAATAGATTAGGGCTGGCTGTACTGGAGATGCACAGACTGGTCTCACATTGGAAAAGAGAAGACGTGTGTACTCCAGCAACATCAAATCTGGTCTCCTGATACTGCTGGCAAACAAGCTGTAGGCTTTCTTTCTGAAGGAAAACAGTATTTCCTTTTGACTCCTACTCTGCCATTGAAAAACTATTCTAAAAACAAAGAATTTTCATAGTTGAGTCACAAGGCAGCATTTAGTCCTCCCTACACCTCTGATGCACTGTAAATTTCACAACTGATGCAACTCCTGAAGAAAATCAGTAACATATTTTTCATTACAGTCCATGAGATAATTGCATGCAGAACAAAATAATTCTTTCTTGCATGAGGACTAAGATGGGATAAACAGGGATGACTAAGACAGAAAACTTTCAGACTCTGTTCTTTTCTTTGTTGTGCATGAAGGTTTAGCAACAGATCTAATCCATATGTTTGATTTTTTTTTTGTGTAACATCAGAGAGAGACAAATATTTTCTGAAAAATTTGCAGAACTTATTAGGTTAATTCTTATAGTTCAGCTAAAACACATGAGAAAACCTGCTGAATGTTTTCAATCTACTGAAAATTCAATTTTAACACGGGGATGAATATTAAAGAGAGAACAAACTCTGGGAAAATACACACAACAAATCTTTAAATTAAGAAAGTTTAATACTGAATTACTTCTCGACTAAGAAGTAGTCCATGACAAACCTCAGAATTAATTGACTCTTTGAAATTAAAGCATGTAAAAATCAGTTTAATACACGGGAAAAAAAAATAAAAATAATAAAAAAAAAAATCCTTTGAGTATTTAGATTTCTGGAACAAAGTACATATTTCTTAGCATGCAACACTAGGTCTGGCCACTTAACGCTACATGACTAAAACAGAACTGCTGCCTTTCCTCTGAGTTGTGCTTGTTTTCAGTCACTGGGGAGATTAACAATAGCTTCTGTCATTCAGCAGCAGAATCTATCTTCTTCAGTTTCAGTCACTTCAAATTTTCACCCAGGTTATGCATTCTACATAATATTTTCTTCAGTTACAATCCATTACTGGAATTCAACTTAGATTCAACATGAAATAGCACCACAAGGTGCTATCATTTTCTGATATTCACCTACACATGCTAAGATTTTCCTTCAGCTTCTACTGGTCCAGCAACAAAATCTCTTCATTTAGCTTTGACAGTATTATCTACTCAGCAATATCCACACCAAGGTTATTTTCCAGCTGTGCTGCAGTGTACATGTCATTCTGCTTCCTGTATACTGCTGCTGGGTTTCCCTTACCCATGGTCTGCTATGTACCATCTCATCATCTTCAAGAAAGCATTGTTCCACTTTGATGTGCTCATTTCATGAAATGTAATACCTATGCTTGTTCAGATATAAGATGAAAACCCTATGCAATTTTCCACATGTTTGTCTTCATAAATGGGTCATCCACGATGCATTTCTATTCATTCATAATTGTCCTACAATAGCTTAAAGCTTGGCAGCTGTTAGGCTACTGTCATGCTAAGATCACTGCCACTACTCAAGTTTACTTCAGCACTTGCTGGTGGTTTCATGTAATTTGTATTCACTTCCTGTCTTACTACTTCTTTAGATTTTAAACCTATCCCTTCTGTACTGCACAGAACCTGAGACATCAGAGTCTTGGGTTCATAGCAAGAGTTCCTATATACTCTGGTAATAAAAATAAAAAACGCCATAAACCTGCCAAGGCCACATCCCTTATTGACACCAACCTTGCCTCAGGAAGCCCATATTCTAGATGATATTGTATAAAAACTGAATGATATATATTTCTCTGATAAATTTCTAAACATCTGAGCAACACAGAGACAAATACATTCCAGTGACTCATGTTAGAGCTACAGCGAGTGGGCACGCACACATCTGCTGAAGGGCAAGATGAGAATTACTCACCACACTGCAGCCAGGACAGTCAGGGCCATTTTCACACGTCCTACGCCGAGCCTGAATCCCTCCTCCACACTGAGCTGTGCAACGTTCCCACGGACCCCAGCCTGTCCAAAACACATGAGGGGGGCACAACAAATGCTCATTGCAGTACCTGTGAGAAGGGGAAAACAAGGAGGCAAATAATCTGTTTAGTATCAAGACAACACCTTCCCCAAGTTGCTCATTTGATTATGCAGAGAGATCTTTTTACTAGGAAATATTTTATCTGATGGGTCCCTCTCTATTCATGAAACACTGAGCTAACAATTGTCACACTGCACAGAGTTTGAACATTTGTTGAAGCATTTGTTTACTTTATTCAGCACCTTTATGCAATCTGTGTGAAACGACTATGCCACTGCACTGTGAGTACATTAGCAGTGTTGGCAACTACTTTAATAATAACAATATTGGCTCTGTGTCTGGAGAAGTGAACCAACCAAATGAAAGGCAACCACTTATGCAGACAGTATTTTATCTTACTCGACAAGCACTGATTAGGACTCATCTCTCTCCTCTTCAGAGAGCTAAACTTCCTTTTGTTTTCTACAGTGTCTCTACTTTTATGGGTAAAATAAATTCTGAAACACTGACTGTAGGCATACAGAACTGTGCTGTTTTGATAGTGTTATTACTTTATCTTTTTAAGGGTGTTTTTAGCTATTGTGATCCTTAAAGGATTTTCCAGTGGGCTGCAAACTGATTTAGACGGATACCAGGTCTTCAAGAGAAGCAGGAACAATGAACTATGGAGCTTTGTTACTATAACAGTGGTTTAAGCTGCTGCCTGCGGCACTGGAGGGCCCGGGTTCGAATCCCCCCTGTGGCGCAGGGGTAGAAGTGCCGCTTCGCTACACAGGGAGCTCGAAACCCGGGAGTTGGACTCGATGATCTCTAAGGTCCCTTCCAACTCGCACGATACTATGATACTATGATGATGATACTATGATAACTAGAAATTTAGATAATTGCAACTATCTCAAGTTCTAGTGATTTAAAACAAAACAAGTCAAAAACGTTAAAATCTTTTTCTTTTTTTTTTTTTTATTATTATTTTTATTTTTATTCTAGATGTAGCATGTGCTGTTTGGTAAAGACTCTCTGTGTATGACCAAAGGATTTGGGCTTCTAGAAAGTGTGAGTAGTGTTCCAACAGGGGCCAAGGTCATAGGATCATAGAATCATCAATGTTGGAAAGGACCTCTAAGATTATCAAGTCCAAATTTTGGGTCTTATCTGAATTGAAGCAAAGCCTTGACAGTGTTCAGAAAACAGCTGACTCTCAAAGTGTTCAAGTCTTGTGGTTGCCACTGCATCTTCACTAAAATTCAAAAGGTAAAATTCAAAAGGTTGGGAGTTGGGAAAATGGGGCAGTGACGTTTAGTTTTGTCTTTCTATATTATTAAATAAAGTATTAACAGTTTGCATTGGCCTTGTCTGAACTTCTCCAGTAAACTGAGGAAATCCAAAAAAACATCAATGTTTATGAAACTGCTATCTCAGAATTCTTCGGTGTATGATCTGGGTAAATGTTTTTTCTATCTTTGCATAAACTTTTCTCTCTTCTTCTCCTATATGTTCATTATTTGCAATTTACAGTTCACATTATGCTATTCATTCCTAAAGATGCCAATGAATACTCTGTGATTGGATATTCCTCCCCCAGAGGAGCATGCACTCATTTATGGGAATATTTGTGATAGCTCATCTCTTGATCATCTGTTGAGAATGTGTACCCAATGAAATATACATGCAACATCACCACTTATTCATTCAAATGAGCACATATTTTGCATAATTTAATTAGTTTTTAATGGAGATGTGTTAAATTAATTTGGGATACACAAACGGGATTAAGTAAGTCTGCTGCAAAATGTACAATTACTGATATTCAGCCATCCAAAATTGAAACTAAGGGTGGGACTCATCTCACCATAAAATAGACACATGCTATGTAGCTCTCAAGAAATGAAGTAGCAATTATTTTAAAAGTAGTAATCATTTTAAAAACATGATTTACAACACCGTAATGTAAAGGTCACAGAGATACACTACTCAGTGTATTGATTTTTCTCCATTAACCAAAACAACTGTGTGGGAGATAAATATCTATGCTTCCACACAGTCAATGGAAATTCTGTTGATACAAACTACAGAGCTAGAATGATTCATTTGATCAAATTTAGGAATACAAACTAGAATGAAACAAATTACTCTGTTCTCCACTGCTCATATTGACCTGATTTCCACAGACCATAGTTGAAGTTCAGCATAAACTCACTGAGGGCACTTGAAGTCAGATATGACGGATCTCACTTAGATGAGACTCCTGACACTACACAGTGACTCCTGTAATGCCATTGCACTGTATCATCTGCTTTCAAGTGGAAGACAGAAATTAAGTATAACAAATAGCACAGTAAGCAGCTCAAAGGCTGGCAGTTCTGCTAACCAACACTACTTAAATATGAAACAACGAGACAAAACTTATAAAAGCCCTAACATGCCCATGCAACTACTTAACCTCAATTCACAGAAAAGAAATAAAATCAACAGAATTGATTGTTAGTTTTACATTTTTTCAGAAAAGGAAATAAACAAACAAACAAACAAAAAACACAATATGCATATAAACAATGAAACCACAGTGTACAAGTTGAATTTACTTTCCTTTTAGCCATTGAAACCTCTAAAAACATCAGATATGTTTTCAAAATAAGAGGCATTCCTGCAACTGATCTTTGAACACTGTCCTACAGCAAGAAGGTTTGATCCAAGCTTCATTATATTTCTTTTTGGCTGCATTTCAAGTCACTCAGTGACCCTTTTTCCCTTTTGCTCTTTCTTCCCCTCTTAATTTTGTTCTCAGGACCCACAGGGCTAACATTTTACAGTAATTCAACAAAAGATCTGTGAAACCACTGCCCTCTCCCCTAATCCCATCTCTAACTGCAACAAGGTCAGAAGGAAGAACAGCCTAGAGAAATGTGAGTTTTGTACATTTCCTCTTAGAGTGAATCCAAGTTTAAATTTTCTAATAAAGGAATTGTCATAATGGGGGAAAGATGAGCTTCCCCTGCCTAGGTATGTCCAGACCATTAGGTCTAGAGTAACTTGTGATTTTTACTCCTGATAATTCTCATACAATTTGAATTTATTTCAATATTTTGTTTCAGTGTTACAAAAAGTCAAATTGCTTCAATGTTGCCATGCATCACTGACTAAAACAGTTTAACATGACAACAGTTATGTGCCTTTTTTATTCAACAAAGAAATTCTATTTAGACATATAATTCTTAATTTTGAACACTCATGCTATTATGTATTTAAGAAAAATTAACTAATCATAATCACTGTCATACACAATATTGTTACATGGTGGGTACTCCAAGTTACCAGCTACAGACTTAACGGGAAGTACAGACTGTGCTGAAATTGATGGGAATGCTTTAATTGAAGGCAGACATATGACACATGCACATGCCTTTCTGGAAGGAGATTGCTGAATCAACAGAAATCCCCTCCCAGGAGGCTGCTGAAGGTGGTGGGGGCTGAGGCTCTCAGGGAATTCTGTGAAGGAGGAGTGAGCAGAGGAACTGAGAAGCATGGGAGCACACACTTCCCAGCAGGAAGGGCAACCATGGCGGTGGTGTAAAGCCCAAGGCTGCTCGGCTAAAGGAGATCAAGATTATTGTACTGCTGTACAGAAATATGTAGAACTATAGTCAAGAACCACTTGACACTCAGTTATTCCTTCCCCTGAAAACAAGTCTGAAAAGTCTGACTATTAGCTGATGATTGTGTTCAAAGAAAAAGGTGACTGTGTCTAATCTTGCACATAAGAAAACTGCATTTTCAAATGTTTATTCCTTAACTGAAACTTAACATTTCTTAATCCCGACTAGCATTGCTTTTTTCTTTTTCTCCATTGTAATGGAAGAAGACTATGCTCACTAGAAGTAATGTGTTCTCAATTTAATATCCCTCATTTCTGCAAAGGAGAGACCAAAGGTCTTAATGAGACCATACCTACTGCATCTTCCTCTCACTGGAGAGGAAAAGTATTTTCACAAAATGACAAAGTCAAGAAAGGACATTACAGAACTTATAAACTAAAATCTTGAGAGTTTTCCATTAGCTTCAGTGAATATTCCACACACAGAAAAAAACAGCAAAACGAAACAAATTTTTAAGGCCGTAGTGAATTCATCTGGACGTCTTCAATCTTGACTCTTAAATACATTATCTTATCTGTTAAAATCCTATTTTTACTCCCACTCCATATTCTGTCCAAACACACCAGCTGAACTTCTGACCTATTTCTACAAGGCCAATTGACTTTCTAATCCAATGCTGTCTTTCAGCTGTTTTCTACTCCAAGAAGCAACAGAGCTTGCAACAACTTAACCTATTTGCAGAATTTAAAATTGGTCAATATTTCCACTGATTTCAAGGGAAAGATCAGCAAACACAGATCCGTCTGATACATTAGGTATTGTAGGATCTCAGCTTTCATGAGGTAAAACAAGCATAGCCTAGACAAATATTTACCCCTTAATGCATGAACAAATATTATCAAATTGAATATTCATTCACATCTGTATGAGAATTAACCTCAACAATGTACTGCCTTTTTTGTATTTACTTTTTATGGAATTCTGCACTAGATTCCTGCTGGGAACTGTGTTTGTTGAAAAGCAGTTGCAAAGCTTGGCACAATGTCAATTGTGAAAACTAAATCTCATATGTAAGTTCCTTAAACATGTGAAGGTGGCATGAATAGGTACTTTAATAAAGACAAAAGCACACAATTTGTAAACCACCTAAAACTAATTTTTACTAAGTCTACACATTTATTCACTTTACTCATGGGCTGAGGCCCCTAAGAAACTAAAATGTTAGACTATTTATAAACATTCACCAATTTCCATGAAAAAATCAGAGAGGCTGCTAATTGGTATACCCTAGAGGCCAAAAACAAGCTGAACATTTCTTATGAACTACCAAACCTGGACTATTTTCTCAGTCTGCCCAATTTTTCTGGGCCCAGTTCTCAAGTGCTCAGTGTCCATGCAATGCTGAGGCACTAGAGGGAAGCAGTGAATTAAGACTATTATATTGGTACTGCATTGCCTCCAGCTCAAAATTCTCCACAGGTTCTTAGAACCTCAAAGGCATCAAAAAGCCTTAATGGCTCCAGTCAAACTCACCTGAGAATTCTGCGTACACCAAACAGGCTCAGGAGTTATATTGTTCCAACAGCTCCTCCAGTGCAGTTGGAGGAATACTTTGCTTAGTTCCTGGCCCAACATGGACCTTTTTTCAGAAAGCAATTTCCAAAATAACAATATTCTCTCCTCTGTGATGAAATAGTAAACATCCATGGCTTTGAAAAAGCAAGTGTTCACACGTTCTACAATACTGACATTTTAAATCTAGAATTAGGAAGACCAGACCCCTGATCTTCTGTTAACACATAAATGTGTGATGCAATTTCCCTTCACTGGAATCTTTTCATCTAAGGCAGTGCCAGAACCAGTGTTTAATTAAATCTCCCCTACTGAAACTCACCATGAATATTACTTTGATATGACAGCAATATAAGATACAAAACCACCCCTTCTCCTTTGGTTATGTGTAAGTATTTTACAGAAACACTGAAGTAAGTTGCAAGAGCATACTGAGGGGAAATGTATCTCCATACATCTATTGGAATGGATGACTAGAGTAATCCAAATTCTTACACTGGCACCAGTATTGTGATATCTATGCTTTTTGACATGCTTCAAGAAACATGATAATAAACACATCTAAGAGCTGAAGCTTATCTGAATTCTAGTTTGATTTAAATAAATATTTAATTTCTGTTAAAATTAACAGCATATAAATTACAAATCAGAGACTTCAGAGGAGGGCATGTATAATGGAACTAGAGGCCTGAACTTCACATTCTGAGCTATTATAAAATGCTCAGTCTGGTGAAAAAGCAGTAGATGGGGAAATCAATATTTAAGCTGACTTGATCTGCTCAGGGGTTAATATACATGCAAACAAGTAAAAACAAAAACAAAAACAACAAAAAAAAACCCCACAACATCTGAAAGCTTACTAAAAGATATTTGAGTCCAGGTGTATTGTATTTATTGAATATGAGACAAAGCCCTTGAAACTTCCCTTCATGTTATATAGAAGCTTAATTCATTTAAGACAGAAAACATGAACTTGTGGCATCAGTAACATACTGCTGTGACCTTACTATATTTTGCTCTGAATTCCGGGTCTTGAGCCCAGGCAAGTTACAATTTAAACATACTGCAATCAATTTTCCAGGAGAATCAATTTTCAGGGTCTTAAGGGACAGCAGTACATTGCTTCAGCACAATTCTCTGGCACTAGGAGCTCAGCTGGCTCAGAAGGGACGCAGCTAAGTGAAAGATGAAAGAACTGCTGCAGCCCCACATCCTTCCTAGTGGGAAAACTGATATTGTGCAGCACATGGACTCCAAGAGAATGAAAGAAGAGGAAAAGAAACATCAGGCAGGTAAAGAAGAAGATGTCCTACGGATTACAGCTGAGCAGAAAAAATTAAAGCAGATGTTAGAGAAAAGACAACTCACCTCTCCTCACGATTCTGTCCCACACAGACACGTCCTCCATGGCGAGGGGTTGGATTGCTGCAGGAACGTTGACGAACTTGAAAGCCTATTCCACAAGTGGTACTACAAGGTGACCAAGAAGTCCATGGTGTCCAGCCTCCATTTCTGGTAGAATAAAAAGCTCAGGCTCTGTCATCTGTTATACATAGCGAATGGCTGATTAGGTGTGACTGACAGCAGAATCTGACTCATTCATATTTCCGTAGTTATCACTGATACTGAATCATGTTCCATTTCTTAGAGGATACTAAGTTAAATAAAAGTGCTTTCATTCTTCCATATTCCTTGTTTTGTGATCAGCAGCTGTTGCAAGGACCTCTTTGCACAAGAAGTAAACAAAGTCCAAAGACATAAAAGAACTACAGACTATCCTGGCTTGGAAGGGACCCAACAAGGATCATCAAGTCCAACTCCTGGCTCTACACTGCATCAATCAAAAGTCTATTTAGTTGCTTTCAGTCATTTAATTTTGGATAAACCCGATCTGCAAACTTCTGTACAAAAGTTCTGAAGATAAATTTTAATTACATATTTTTTCCAATTTTTATCTATAGGCCTTTTTTTCATTTTTTCTTTCTTTTTTTTTTTTTTTGAAAACTTACAAATCCCATGATAAATATCACACAAATGTGTTCCCGTAATTTATAACAGATAACAACAATCATCAATTTCTATTGATCTACTGTTATTAAAAAGAATAACGAGTTGATAATAAATTTCTTATAAAGCGTTTGAAAAAAAAAATAAAATCAGATAATTTCTAAAATGGACAAAAAGTAAGATCTCAGTCAGTAGATTGGTCTTGCTGAAATGGTAAAATAACAAAATATTAGCGTTTCCATGAATCAATTATTAATACGTTAATGTGTTAACAGAAGTAAGATGTCCAAATAGTCGTGTAGTACTGCCAATGTCAGCGTGTGAAACAAGTACCAAAGTGTGTTCTCAATTCCTTTCTAAGCCCAACAACCATTGTTTGATTGTTCAGAAATCCACAGAAAAATTTTCTACCATTCTCCTGATATTAAATATTACATTGTACTTCCAATGTTCCAATGATTTCCCTAAAATTTACTATTTCCACTAACAGTTTGCAGTTATCTTGTGTAGAAGGGTAATCAGTTTTATTCACTGTCATGATGTGCAAAACAAAAAAGCAGAGACAAGAACCTGAAAGAATAACTGAAAGTAAGCAGAAGGGACCAGTTTCTTTTTCATCTTGCAACTGAAGTATATAAAATGTTTTAAAGATGAACCCTAAATGCAATTCAAAGCATGCAGTGTTCTGAGTCTCTTTGAAATTATCTATGACAGCATTTTTTATGACAGTCACTACGTGCGTGAGAAGGACAAAAGATTGGCTAAGGAGTGTCATATAGGCTGGCAACAGATCCAGATGTCATGATACTACCAAAAGATATAATGGAAACATCTTTTCCAAGTCAGATGGAGGAATACAATGGTGATATGAAGCCAAAAAACAAGAGAAAAAAGTTAACGGTTCTGACTTCCAAAAAAAAATATAAAGTTTTATTACTTACAGAATTGAACAGAATGGAGAAAAATATAATACTTCAGCTATTACATAATATTGATTTCTTTTTTTCTTAGCTATTGTTAAAATTAACTGAGGATAATACAGTATGGTACACTGCACTTGAAAGCACTGCTTGCCATTTCAGTCATTCTCTCTGCCACAGTTTTTGAGAGAGACTTTTCTAACATCTCATTTGTTCTGGTCTTTACTATGAGGTGCTTCAAGCATAGAGCAGGATCAGTGGATTGCAGATGAGATTTGAAACTTCTGCTAAAGTTACAAAGTTTCCAAAACATAAGTGATAGAACCTGAAATTGTTTTGTTTACCTGGAACAGTTGGCAATTTCCATGGTTGGTCCTTCACACAGCCACCCTCCGCACTGAGGAGCTGGACTGTCACACACACGGGTCCTGCAGAGGCAGGAGCCAATGCTGGCACCATCTGTGTGGCTGCATGGTTTCCACTGTGACCACGTTCCAAACTGTCCATCCACTGTCAGGTTCCTCGTCTAGAAACAAACACAACAGACCTGAGGCCTGACAGCTGCTTTGTACAGACCCTTAATTCAGAAGTACATGGAGGTAAAGCTTTCAGCCACCAACAATAAAAGTCTCTACTGGAGAGTTATAGGTACCAGACAGTACACTTCCCTTGTAATTTCTATAGCTGTAGGATTCCTACCACCTCCTACTGATCTTGGTCACTGCATGCCACCAGGTAGCAAAAACAATAATTACAACTAAATGTTTCCTTTCACAACTCTGCTTGCCTACTGTTATTCAATAAATATGTATTTTACTTTCTGAACTATCTTCAGTTGACAGTGTTTCCTATTTCCTAACATTTGCGCACTATTAGGAACCTGAATACTGACTGTAAAACAGCACGTGAAAGAATTCTTAAGGAAACCTGAGTCTGGATCAATAGAAAGAGGTAGCAGAGGATAATAGCCTAGGGTAAGAAAAACAGCTGAATCAACCACAAATTCTCATGACGAGTATCTTTATTTGACAAAGTTTCTGTGATGTGTATGTCTCATAGCACCCCTTCAAAAAGGTGAAATGTGCTTTTAAATATGACTTTCCCTAAACATTAGAAGTAATTGTATTAATCTATCATAAAAACATTTTTAAAAAGCATAAGTGGCACCTTACCCTACATGATGAGCCAGTTTGCTCCCACAAAAGTCACTTCTCAGCATGTTTGGCTGGTAGGGTCAGAATATTTTCAACTCAATGGGAATATTTCTATCATGCAGCCATAACATGTTAGTAAGAAATCTTTATTACCCAGTTGAAAGGAAATGTGCTAGCTCAAATTGCATAAGCTGACTCTTAAACACAATTAGGCCATGCAACGGAGTATTCATCTCCATTTACAAATCTAGGCTTTGTACCATTAATTCTTTTAGCAAAGTGTTAATCTTCACTAATTCATGATCATAAGTAGAAATGATGGCAACATTATCACTTAAATGCTAATGGATTTGCCATGTTTAATTGCTATATTTTAGCTTTTGGTCAGGAAAAGTAACCATGATTTGTTATTTCAAAGTTCTGCTGACATCTGTTTAACAAAAATAATTCACTGACCTTTGCTCATACTGCATATAGAATACGAAATACTTATCAGTAAGTGACAAGTAAGCTCATTCTCTCTTATACCAGTGCCATCATCAGTGGTTTGTAAACCAGTAGTGATATGTCCCCAACACAATTAATCTCAGAGATATGAAAATATAATTCCTGTTTTCTATTCCTATGCTTTGCCAAAGAATGTTTAATGTTTCACTTAATTACAAACTAAACCTGCAGTTGTCTATAGTTATTATCATTGACATCAAAATGTAGGGAAAGTATTCATGAAATTTGGATGAAAGTTTGATCTCATAAGCAAATACTGATAGCAGGTTTCACTTCCTTCATTTTTTCTTTTGTCCTGCAAAGGTCATCAAACTGCAGTCTCTGATGATACCTACAATTGCTGATACCTACGTGCTCTTCCTACCAATATCATATTTTTGAAAGTGATATCAAATAATTCATAAGTAGTTCTCTCCATAAGTAATGCCTCCTATTTATTTTCCATGGAAATCTGAACAGATACAAAGAGCACAATAACTCTGGTAGAGCAAATTCTCAGCTAGAAAAAAATACTTTTTCAACCAAGTTGCCACCATTAGCTATGCATTTTCACTAGCGATGCAGAAGAGCCTGCATGCAGCACTTGTAAAAATCTGAATCAGCAAAGGTGACCCAGTGTTTCACAACTGTTATAACAGTGTCATTACGAGGAAAATGTTGCCCACACGATCCATCTTTCATTGACCCAAAGAGATGGAGGTCAGAAGTGCCAAATCCAGACCATACATTGCATGTGATAGAACAGTCCAGTCAAAACTGGCAACATGCTCCAAGGTCTGCAAGTTGGCATGGGCTCTGGAGTTATTATGCTGGGGAAAAAAAAAAAAAGTTGTTCTTTTCTGGCCTGACTTTTCTTCAACAGGGGAATTCACATGTCACCACTCCATGGATTACTGTTTTGACTCTAGTTCATAGTGATGACACCACATCTTGTCACCAGTAATGATGCGATCCAGGATACTGTCACCTTCAGCCTTGTATTGACTCAATGGGTCCTGACAAGCTTCCATACAGTGTTCTTTCTTTGCCTGTGTGGGCATTTGTGGGACTCACTTGGCACAAAGTGTGTGACACTCCGACATTGTCGCCATCATTTCCAACACATTGAACCGATATTAAGCAATGTACAAAGTTCTCTGCTTGCAATCTGCTGAAGTGTGTGGATGAACTGATGGAGACACTCTTCACTTTAGGGGATGACAGCTGTGCATGACTGTCCAGAACATAGTTTGTATTTCATTTCACTGTCACCACTGCTGAAATGCATTATCCACCACCTCACTGTGTTCACATCCACTGTTTGGACTCCCAAGGATTGCTGAATTTTATCCACATGGAGGAATTAATTGACAAAATTTTGCTTTAGATGCACTTCCATGTCAGATGGCATTTTGTCAGACTGCCCATCTGCTGTTATCTGTAACACGGCAACAAAATGTAATGGAATATTGGCAGAACGGTTCAACTTCTACTGCCATACCACCAGAAGCTGCCACTGATGTCATAAGCCAGAAAAATAAAATAAGAGGCATTACTTTCAGAGCAGCCCTCATAATAGGGAAGCAAAATACACTGATCATGGACCTTCCTAACCCTTACAAGAATCTATGCAAGACCACGCTCATTAACCTTTCACAATCTGACATAACCAAATAGACAAGTATGTCTGTATTTTCCTGTCATGGATGTGTCCTCTATATCATCCTGTATTCATCAGCTTCTCCTTTCTACAACTACCACTAAATCACTTCTTCCTTTCTAATTCCTTTCATACATCCATCTTGGTCTAGAGCCTCTCTGTACCTGTCTTATCTCCCCGTTTTGTGCCTCTGCACTCTGAGGCAAGGTCACATCTTTAGTGACCTCATCCTTAAATCTGTCACAAACTATGGTTTGAGGCAGTATTGTGTACAATTTGGTGACTGTGGAGCATTTCCTGATGATGTTCCCATACAAGTACTGTTTTCCCACATGCACTGTTTGCCAGAGTTGTGAAAATGAAGGCATTTCACATTGTGTATATGAATAAAATCAAACAAAAGAAAAAAAATCAAAATTATTATTTTTTTTTACTTTGACTGTAAAAGCTCTCTTGATGTCAGTCTATTTTTAGATATGGATTGCAGGAGTTACCATTGGAAAATATTTTGGCAAAACAATTAATAAGATCCTTCTTTACTGTAGAAGTTAGATGAATATTAGGTAAACTATTAGATGAATAATAGCAATATCTGACCAAATGGAAAAAGCTCAAAGCTGATATGTGTGCCATAGCATTAATTACTATCTATATGCACTCACAATTAGTGTACTCATGCCAAAAATGCCCTCTCGAGTATTATAAATCAAAGTCAGACAATGAAAAGAGCTATACTTCTCACAAATGATCTTCAAATGCAAAGAAACAATACCACAGATGCTCAGCTCTCTCCCTTAGACTTCTCTCTGCTCTATGAAATGCCAATAAATACTAATTACAGTCTGACTTGTATATCCCTGTGAATAAAGCACATAAAAATTCTCTGAAAATAAGTATTTGAAAGCCCTGATGAACAAAATTGAAATAAGTTTAGTTTGCCAGGATATAGTGTTATTTCAAAGGGAAGTTTCTATGCAGTTCTCAGACTTGCTCAATACAGTGCATTTGCATTTCAAGAATTTATGACAGCAATGTGGTCAAAGTCCAACTATGAATTTCAATGATCAGCTCTAAAAATTTCCTTTTCATATGCAATCTCAATCTGGTCATCTCCAAAATTCCTTTTAAGCCTTGGTAAACCTTTTAATATCTGATTTGAAGAGTAAATCTCAGAGCTGTGGATAGACATCTGAGAAATTCTTTGGTGCTCCTCTGCTTTGAGTAGACTAGTCAGATACAATGTAAGTGTAATATAACAGATATTAAATAATTGTTTTCCTGGTTGATTGGGATAGAAATGTCTTTTTTTTTTTTTTTTAAATTACTTATCCCACCCCTTCCACCTCCTAAGGGCCTCACGTTTTATATACCTTGAAGAATATAAGGGTCAATACCAGAATTAAAAGACTAAACAGTAGGCAGATTTCTCTTGCACAGGCCAACCAACTAACCCATTCCAGTAATCCTTCATAACACAGCAGCACTACTATACCAGCAACTAACCCTCCGTATAACCAACCACATTTACTCTGAAGGATTAAATATCTGCAGGGAGATATAAAATACTCCATGTACCTCGATCTGAATAAACTCTGTATCAAATCTAGTTACTTGCCAAACAAGGAGTCTGGGACTGGACTCATGACTAAATTCAAAGTTTCTGTGAAACAATGGCTATGTGTAAATTACCAAGTGGAATGCACATGAACTGAAAATCTGGAAAATAAAACAGCTGGTATTGAAGACATACACCATCCACATTTTATGAGGGCTACTTTGGAGCAATTCTAGCCATGGATCAAATGATCAGTAGTAGCTGGAGCTCATTTTCGGCTTAACTTCATCTAAAAATAATGTAATGCACCACTTTACAATGTGAGATGAAGAACAGTTCCTAATGTGAACTAAAATGCCAATGCAGATGAACTCAACACGATTATTTTTTTTATTAGACCACCATGTCAGAGCATAGATGCATAGATTCAAGTAGAAGGCTTGAAAAATTACTATTTAATGTCAAACACAGGCAATTAGAATATGAGTTACTTCTCAAGGATCTCAAAATCAGTGTTGTGACTTATTTCTACAAGATGGCTGGAAAAAAAAAAAAAAAAAAAAAAAAAAAAAAAGTTGTGATCACAAGTGGAAGCTGGAAGAACTTTATACTTACAGAGCAGCGAAGATGTTAGAATGAGCTTTTAAAGCACAAAGAGAATAGGACATGGATGCCATATAAGCACAAATTCATAAATACATGAGCTCCAGTGGCAAGTTGGAACAAGTTCAGGAAGCTCTAACTACTGATAAAAGCTAGATTGAGTTCTAAAGAGTCCCTCTTCATGGGCAGAAGGCAAAGAGAAAGTAAAGAGCACATTAATACATGGAAGATTCATCTTAACCCTCCTTTTAAATTTTATTTTTTATTTTTTGTAGTGAGGGAAAAAAGATCAATATTTAAACAACACTAAAACCATATTAAAAAAGAGAGATCTATCCAACCATTCGCCCATCAACAATAGTACTCACTAGACCATGTCCAAACGTTCCTTGAATACCTCCAGAGTAGGTGACTCCACCACCTCCCTGGGCAGCCCATTCCACAGCCTGACCACTCTTTCAGAGAAGTAGTATTTCCTAATGTCCAGCCTAAATCTCCTCTTGTACAGCTTGAAGCCATATCCTCCTATCACCAGTCACGTGAGAGTTACCTCCCTTCAGGTAGTTACAGAGAGTGATAAAGTCTCCCCGGAGCCTCCTCTTCTCCAGACTAAACAATCCCAGCTCCCTCAGCCTCTCTTCATATGGCCTGTGCTCCAGACATCTCACCAGCTTTGTTGAACACATTCCAGGGCCTCAATGTCTTTCTTGCAGTGAGGGGCCCAAAACTGGATGCAGTACTTGAGGCGCAGCCTCACCAGAGCTGAGTACAGGGGACAATCACTTCCCTGTTCCTGCTGGCAACACTGTTTCTGATGCAAACCTGGATGCCCTTGGCCTTCTTGGCCACCTGGTCACACTCTAACGCTAGCAGTTAAATATTGCAAAGCAGAAAGAAGATAAATCCGGCAAATGTGTATCACTAAACTTAGTGATTAAAAAACCTTGCAGAATTAGTGACTATCTCTAACTTTAGTGAACATATGCTTTCAAATTGGGAATACAGACATCACAGGGAAAAAAAATAAAAAATAAAAAATAAATAAAAATAAAATAATAATAATAATAATAATAATAATAAAGACTGTCCTCTGAATCACTTGATCTTATTAGTATAAATAGTTTGATAAGAATCTGAAAAGAAACTGAATATCTTGTTTGTGTCTAATGGGAAGGCCTGTGGAAAGTGATATTAAATACAATGTTGTGAGCTTGAGAAATCTTATGGCATCTAAGTTTCATGAGATTCACATGGAATCAAAAGTCTTAAGAGATAAAAGAATGTGTTTGAACTTACTGGACACACAGTAATGCTTTGCTCCCACTGACTCATGCTCAGACTTTCTTCCAGAGTTGTGCATTTCTTCATCACCATATCCCAGCCACAGTAAGGATCCTGGGATCCAATGCACGCACTGTGAATGAAAACCAGTAAGAAAACATGAACATTCATCCTCGTCTATATTTGCCAAAGATCCCTGAATGACTACATGTCATCTCTTCATGTGCCATAGACCCAAAACAGTGAAACTGATCCCTGATATGATGTGGCACAAATAAAATGATTAAACGGAGAAAAAATAATTTGAAGGCCAACACAAATATAGTATTTCTTTCAAGTTGAAACTGAATTTCTGACAGCAGGCACAATATCTACACAAGAAATATTATGTTGTACTTAATTGTTACAGATACAGCAATTAATATAAATCACATGTTGTTTGCTCCAAGTAAGGAAGATTTCAGAAATTACAGTTCATAAGCTTTTCTATCAGTTTTAGAATTATAATTACAGAGAGAAATCAAATAACAATGTCTGCTCCTTGAAAACATATTAAAAAATCATCTGCTATATATATACACACACACACATATGTATATATATGTAATTCCCTGTTTTATATATAAACTGTGCAGATGACAGAATACTGGCACAAGCTGCCTAGAAAGTCTCCTCCTTGAAGATCTCCAAAAGCCTCCTGGACATGGGCCTGGGCCCCCTGCTCTGAGTGTCCCTGCTGCAGCATGCATTGGAACAGATGGACGCAGAATTCCGTGCCAGCCTCAGCAGTTCTGAGATTCTGCTTTCACAGATTCTATGTTTTCTTCCAATAAAATACTGATAAAAGACTAACTTATTAATATCCTCACATGCTATTCTATAATGGCATAATAGAGAATTCTTAGTGATTATACATTTTGTTGAATTAGTTCCTACAACACACGTGTCAGTTTGGATAGTACTATGTGGCTAGGTAGTTCCCAACTGCAAAATGGGCCTAGAGTAAGAGTCATAATAGGAGAAACTCCCTAGGTGCCTCAGGCTGTGTGTTTCCAGTCAGCTATCTAGAAAGGGAGGGGAACAACTGATGCAAATTACAAAGAGTTTTAAGTGCCTTGGTCATTCAACATTGGCAAGACAAGATGTTCAACTTATCTCCTGTATTGTAATGAGCATTTCTGATGAAGTATGTTTCCTGAAAGAAGAATGCAAAACGAAGATTAAGGCTGGAATAACTCACAGTAAGGAACATTTCCTGTGCTATTTCTCAAAATAGAATTGCTCACTTTTCCAACTTCACTCTTCCTTTATGTAAAGTGTAATATTCCTAAATGCATTAATATACCTATTAAGTTAAGTTAAACATTTAGAAAGCTAGTATCCTTTCACACAGAACTACACTTACTCTTCCTGGTAGTAAAAAGCAGGATTGAGAGCCACAGATCACAACAGAATCCTCCTCCTGCCTGAAGTCATGGTGCCAGTAACAGCATTTGTTAATAGGGAACATCCACTGGAAAGAATTAAGACACTTGCTCAACATTTACCTTATAAAAGTACATGCACACTGACACTTCACATTACTTCAGGTTCTCAAATGAAATGCATTTTAGAAGGAATGATGGGGATGGCCCCAGCCACAGGGCTTTCTGTTTAGCATTGCTGGCCTGCTGCACCTTGAGTAATTTACATCACCTTGATGTTTTTCTCTCAGTCCCTGCTCCCATAGCACCCAGAAGATCCTTCTCCCATTCTGTTCTTCTATCTCATTCCTCTTCTGCTTTTGTTTCCACATTCCCCTCCACTTATGCAAATCAAAGTGCCTTGCGCCTTTAATTACAGGCCACCTTGAAGCTATCAGTAGGGCACTAAAAGCATATTTTGACCCTCTTCTTATAACTTCTTAGCATTAGCATAGATCTTAGTTTGATGAAAGATTGGTTTTCTATGTTTGTTTGTTTTTAAAAGGCAGTAACACTGAAAAGTCCTCTGGTACAAAGCACATTCAAACACTGAGTACACCAAAAATGGCAATTTCTGTATGTGAACAGGTTTGGAGTGCACTGCTGCAAAATAAAATGAGCTAAATCTTTTCTTGATTTACTTGAGAAGTTCCAATGAACATATGAAAACTACAATTTTAAGAAGTCTGTAACCTAACTAAACACCTGCAGATGACAAGAGACCAAATGTGAAGAACTTTCACTAAAACAGAGAGGTATAAACAGTCTTCTACTTTTTCTCCCTGATGCTACAGTCCATGAAACAATCCTGAAAACAGCTGAACTGTTCTAAAGAAAGCCACAGGAAGTGTTGCCTAGAATATATATATATAATTGTTCTAATTAAATTCTAATTTAATTGTTCTTAACAGCTGCCCTATCCTCAGCTTTTGTCATAACAATCCTTATTATCCTCTGTGTAACAGATCTGAGAGAGTTCTCTTATTTATTTCTTTTAGATCACTTGGTTAGATCACAAATACTTCCAAATAGAACGTGCATCTTCATGCACTTAAATGAAGAGAGATAATATGCAGCTAAATTTTTGTCCATTTTTGCTCACTTGTATCATCTTTTAAAACTATTTTATTTCCTTGGAGGAATAATTGAATGTTTGAAAAACATCAGCTTGTTATGTTGATCTGCTATACCATTTAAAATAAATTGAAATAGATACCAAAATAAGTTTGCAAACAGAAAGTAGGGGGATAAAATAAAGATTTTAAGTATGAAAATATCAGTATTTCTGTGTGAAATGTGAAATTTAAGGGAACCATTCACTCACAATTATCTGTACTTATTGTGTTCAATTAATCACAATTTTATACTGTTTTATCCCTTTTGTGATGAGCTTCTTTCCCAAGAGACAGCAGCAAGAGGAATTGCTTAGTGTACGCATGAAATTTTAAAAGAAAGTGATTTGAGGAAGAATTTATGCATGTTCTAAAAATGAAACAAAACAGAATTGAAAGCTATATCTTGATACTATTGATTTCAATGAGATTTTAAAATCTCTTTTCATTTGAAAACAGATTCCTATATGAATATACATTTTAACTGGTAATCCAATATGCTCCTGAACTGTCATGTTCTATTCAGGGAATTTATAAAAATAAAATGTGCATCATCTGTAACTGTTTAATGAAATATATTTCTGTCCTCACCTGCACACACCATTTTGAGGCTTAGAAGTCATGACTATCTTCTAACACTTTCAAAAGTTTCTATTGAGATAGCCACGCTTACCTAGTTCCAATTACTGTCAACTGTAATCTGGACACTGTATACCAGGAAATGAACTGAGGTCACCATTTCATTTCAGAGAAGCTAGATTCCTCTCTGCAAATTTGAACAGACAACTGAAGATAAAAGCCTGTCTCACCTTCCAAAGGCACTGTGCTATCCATTGCATGAATTAATATATGAAGATACTAGACTTCTATACACATGCACGCAACAGCATTTTCATTATTGCTGGTTATAGAGAGATATATAAATATATACAAAATGAAGAGGGATCCAAAGATAGAGATGAACGTAAATGGTAGGCACACAATTTATTATGTCTTATGAGAACAAACTAAGATGTGTATCAAATATTCAGAACCCTGTATTTAAACTTTCCCTGTATTATTAAGAGGAATAAAATCCTTTAATCAACTCAGCCATTCTGTATAAACTGCTGTTGCTTCCTCTCATTTAAATTTATGAACAATCAAAATAAATCTAAGAGCATACACTGAAGATACTCCTTCTGAATTTAAATTTAGAGGTTTACTTTATACTAGAATATGAATGAATTATTAAGATAACAGATGCAGATTTAGGATAGCTTGGATCCTTAACAGTACTAACAAATCTGCAGTTATCTTTGCATTTCAAGGGTATCACCACCTCTAATTTCAGAAGTATTTGAAAATACAAACACTGAGGGGCAGACTGACTTCAAAGCCACTCCGTTTGAGGCCCCAGAACTGGAAGACCCAGACTCCTATCCTGGAATCCTGCCCAGAGTTTACATCACTGCATCAAAAATATTCTGTTCCTCGTATACACTCAGGTCAATAATGGACTCCAAACTTCAAGGTTAATTTCCTATAAAACTTCAAATAAATGAAAATGCCCCATAAAAAGGTTATAGAGTATTAAGAGAGCTGCAAACAATTCTCATGAGGAAACAACTGGTGTGCAACAGAGATTGCTGTAAACTTAAATACACAATGAGCTGCCCTGACTACCTAGTAGTCCTGTACATGGTATATTCACAGAATCACAGAATTGCAGGGATTGGAAAGGAACTCAAGAGGTCATTGAGCCCAACCCCCCTGCTAAAGCAGGCTTCCTATAGTAGGTTGCAAAGATAGGCATCCATACAGTTCTTGGACACTGTTCCAGTTCTCCTTAGTGTAAAAACATTCTTATATAGGTTTGAATGGAACTTCCTATTTCAAAATTTTAGGCCCTTTCTCTCACTGAGGAGAGCCTGGCCAGTTATATTAGCCGAGCCTCTTGCCCTTCTTTAGATGTTTATAAACACATATCATATCTCCCCTCAGTCTTCTGATACAGATATCTGATCTGATCTGATCTGATCTGATACAGATACAGTCTTCAGATACAGGTCTCTCAGCCTTCCTTAATAAAGGAAAATGCTCCAGGCCCTTAATCATCTTTGTGTCCCCCTCCACTGGACTCCTTCAGGGAGAACCCTGTCTTTCTCGAACTGGGGAGCCCAAAAGTGGACACAGTTTTCTAAATATGGTCTCATCAGGGCAGAGTAAAGGGGGAGGATTGCCTCCCCCTCAAACTGCTGACCACGACTTTTTTAATGCACCCCAGGATACCCTTGGCCTTCTTGGCTGTAAGGGCACACTGCTGGCTCATGGCCAACCTGCTGTCCACCAGAACACCCTGGTCCTTATCTACAGAGCATCTTTACAGGTCAGCCCCTAACCTGCACTGATGAATGCATTAATTCCTCCCCAGGTGTAGGACTCTAACCTTGCTCTAACCACATCAGGTTCTCCCCTGCCCAACTCTCACTTCTGTCCAGGCCATGCAGAAGAGTAGCACAGCTTTCTGGTGAGTCAGTCTCTCCTCCCATCTTTGTATCATAAGCAAACTTGCTGAGGGAATCCATCCCTTCATCCAGGCTGCTTATGAAAATGCCAAACAAGACCAGACCCAGCACCAATGCCTGGGGAACACTTCTAGTTACGAGTCTCAATGTTAAAATTGTTTTAAAATTAAAAAACTTGCACTTTTTTAAAAACAAAAGAAAACATGCACGCAAGCAAACAAACAAACCCAGTCTATTTAACTTCTGTTTTCAGAGAACACACTTGCCAAGTATCAAATGATTAGTGAAATGGTATCATGGAATGTGAGCTGTTTTAAACATGTCAGGTGATTTTCAAGAAAAAACATAACAGTAAAAATACTGAACTAAAAACTCCTCAAACTTTTAAAGCACAGAAAACGCATGAATTACATCATGACATACAAAAACCACATGCCTGTTTTAAATTTTTATTTCTAATATTACTGCTTTGTTTAAAATAATATCCTTCTAATAAAATCTTTATTGCAAATGCTTGGTTATGTCCATATGTTTTTTTTACAGTTTTGCAAGCTAAAAGGAAAAGACATGATCCTTTTCCCTCATCTGGCTGCTACTATTAATATATTGTGAACAGCCTGCAAATTTTACCTGTTAATCAAAATTTCTTCTTGTTTGCCAAAAACGTGTACTTACAATTTAACAAATATGTGTATCGATCTTACAATTCAAAGCACTGTGACAAAAATCTCAGCTGTAGCAAAATGTAAATGCCCAATTTATCTGATGCATTCTGTGGGCCAGACAGATAAAGGCACTTTCTGCAAAACCTTTAGTCTTCAGAAAGACTAAAATGTAGGTCAACCTCACATCTGCAGAGCTCAAATTGTTTCCCTCTCCAGTGGAAAACATTCTACTTTGAGTTAGGAAGATTTTCAGCTGATCCTTATCTCACTGTTCTTCTGACCCCACCAGTGTTTTCATAAGTTTACACCAACTGAAGGTAACTTTGTAGTGTATCAGATACCAGAAAAAAGACTTTGAATTAAAAAACAAAACAAAAACAAAACAAAACGAACAAAAAATACAAAAATAAACCCACCTCAATATTACTTTGGATTCATCTTCTCAAATTTGAATATCAGAACTAATTTGAGGCCTAATGCAGCAGCTTGTTTCTCTGCCTAAAACTGGAATATGACTTTCATATTTTGAAACAAGGAAATCCACCTGGATAACCAAAGATAACTATTCTGGATTTAGTATTTCAAAACAACAGCTTCAGTTCCATGTGGAAGCCTCTACTCTTCTGGACATGTTAGCAATACTATAGCTTGCAATGCTTTATTTTTCCTCACCAGGGAAAGTTATGAAGCAGATCGTCTTGGGAGAGATCACACAGCATGTGCGTGGCATCCAGGGGATCAGGCCCAGACAACATGGGTTCACGAAGGGCAGGTCATGCTTGACCAACCTCATCTCCTTCTACGACTAGGTGACTGGACTGGTACATGAGTGAAAGGCTGTTGATGTAGTCTACTTAGACTTCAGCAAAGCCTTTGACATGGTCTCACACAGTATTATTCTGGGGAAACTGGCTGCCCGTGGCCTGGTCAGGTATACACTTTGTTGGGTAAGGAACTGGCTAGAGGGCCGTGCCCAATGGGTAGTGATTAATGAAGTTAAGTCCAGCTGGTGACCTGTTACAAATGGTGTCCCCCAGGGGTCGGTACTGGGGCCCATCTTGCTTAATATCATTATTGATGACCTAGATGAGGGGATTGAGTGTACCCCCTATCTCCAAGAGAAAGCACAGGAATATAGAAGTGTTCATAAGACTTAATCCAATAATCTTGTTGGACTTTTCAAAACAAAATAAATCACAACCAAATTTGTAGTAACTCTTATAGCCTGCCAGTTAATCCACTACCTCTTTTAGTACTTGGCTGCTATCTTTTGCATATGTACAAACTGCTTAGCTGTTGGTTAACAAAGAAGGCAAAATACATGTGATGGACTACAATGGAGAAAGAAAAGTCAAGGTCACAGTAGAATAGCCGTGGTAAAACTGATTAGCATAACAGTCTTATGACCCAGCAATATTTTAAGCATCTACTGCAAATGTGAATACTTAACAGTGCCTTTTTATACCAGTGAAGTCACTATCTGCAAAGATTTCAGAGGTTGGTATTTTTTTATTTAAACATAACCTTATAAGTTTAGATTTCAAGTCTTTTACGTGCATAAAACCTATCTTCCATCAAGAATAATAACCTTGATCCTTGCTCAGCAAGATTTTGCAGAACATCAGGCTGATGCAACTTTCCATTGCCCCTACTTTCAGAACTGATGCACTTAAAACTCTAGTGCAAATTGTAACGTTGACAGATTTGCCTCAGAGAAATAACCATCATCAGAGGTTGATTTTGAAGGCTGCTGCTGCCAATAAAAGAAAGTTGACTGGCTCTTTGTTTCAGGGTATGAAATCTTTTCCCCTTATTACACATCTTATTCCTTATTACAGATTCAATGGTCTTTCAATGTAAATAGCAAACTGCAATTTCAGTGATTTTAATAGTTATCTGTTCATGATAATCATTCTATTTAACTCATATTATAGTTGATTAGTGGTAGTTATGCCTAATTAGCAGGAATACAAAAGTGAGATGGATTTTATGCTTGACCTACTCAACTTGGAAGAATTACAGGAAGCTGCAAAATTCTTAGAACAAATATTATTTCCAGCAAATAAGTTCACAAGCAACAAAAGCATCATGGCACAATGGAAAGATTTGAACAACCCAAACTACAGGTGTGTAGACAGGCTCTGCCTGAGATATGTTTTGTTGTCACAGCAGAAGCAAAGGCTGCACAAAAGTTCATTCTGAACACCAGAAAAAATAAAAATAAAAAATCAGATTTAGTCTCCAAACGTAAAACAACATTTTTCAAGGGTCATTGCTAACAGTGTCTGTGGGAACAGAAGCCTACTGGAAGCAGGGTACAGAGCAATGAGCTGGGGGAATATGTCCATCCTGGACCAGAGGGGATGTCTGTCAGGGCAGCACCACGTAGCCAGGGAGTGTAGAAGCATCAGCTAGAATATCCATTACAATTAAGTGCTGGAGGGATAAATTTACATGGATATATGAATTAGCTAAATATGTGCAGCATATCAGAGCAGTAACTAAGCAGACATAATGAACTATGAATAAAGCAACAACAATATGCTTTAGAAGCATGAAGATAAAACAAGGAATAACGAGATAAAAAGCAAAGAAACAGACAATCACAAGGAAATTATCTCAACACTGAGATAATAGCTTGTGGAACTGAGCTGCATTGTCTGAAAGACTTTGCAACAAGTCTGAACAAAAACATTAGAAAAGTCCAGACCGTAAGCAATCTATGTCAATAAACGTAAAAGACAGCACAGATAAGCAAGCACATCTTCAGTCTTTTGGTTTTTTAAGGGTTTTATTTATACACAAGCATGGTCTACTTCTCAAAAATTATGTGAAGTAGGTATTAAAGAATGCACATGCCCTTGATCTGTGGAAGAAACTCTAAGCTGTTATTGATGGATGTTCAGAATACAGCCTTGGTGCAGATACACAGCTCCAAGAATGATAAATGTGAATATAAAAAAATTAAAAATGTATTAAAAAAAAAAAAAAAAGAAAGAAAGAAAGAAAGAAAGAAAGAAAGAAAGAAAGAAAGAAAGAAAGAAAGAAAGAAAGAAAGAAAGAAAGAAAGAAAGAAAGAAAGAAAGAAAGAAAGAAAGAAAGAAAGAAAGAAAGAAAGAAAAAGAACCATGCTGTCACAAGGCGTTTTTCTGAGGTAAGATTTTCTCTATTTATCTATTGCCATAGCGTAATAGTTGGCAACATATAACAAGGATGTGAGTATTAAAACATTCACCAGTGCAGTGACTATGTTGGATATGCTTTATTAACTAGTGAAATTTATGGCCCCAGGTACAGTACCTTCACTCCCTGCACATGCACAAAAAAAAAAAAAAAAAACAGCCTTGAAAAGTTCCAGCATGACAAGCCAGGAAAAGCCTAGTAAAGTCATGAGTAAATGATAGGTGAAAGAAAGATTAAGTCTGCACTATCCAAATGATCTGAGTCCCCTGTGATGGATGATAAAAAGATGTCTCATTTCATCTAGATCACAGCTTTCTCCTTTCTCACCGAACAGAACTGGAATTGCTGGTGAGTTCTTACCAGAAAGACAGCATAGATGACAATCCACTTGGTGCAATGAATATTTAATTATTCCAAGCAGAGTGATTTAACTACAAAAGAGATAATTGAAAAAGCCCACAAGGAATAATTTTATATCCTCTGAGTAAGTCATTCCTGTGGAAGATGAGGATTCGCATTTCTCAGGGCAGAGCAATAAACTTTCATTTGAGCAGGATTTGAGACATTTAACTACTGCTCTACTCAGTAAAATGTGAAAAGTACCATACTTCTTTTTCTTTTTCTTTTCCTTTTTTAAAGCTCTTAAAATCTAGTCAATTAATCTCCACTGCTCAAACATGAAAAGGAATGCCTTGCCTACAACTGTGAATGGGGTTTATGACTCAAGGCAGCAGTTCTCCCCAGTGAAGACGGAAGCACTTTTCTGCCCTGTAGTTGGGGTAGCCTGGAGCACCTCAGGATAGAAGCCGGTAGAAGCACATATACCAGGGATCTTGCGAGGCTTCACAAGCCTTCCGAGTTCACACCTCACTAATAACACACATACAGAAAATGGCTCCAGCCTTCAAACATTTCAAGAAGCACTACAGGTTTCATGTGAGTAAGGAGTGCCCAGATTTTTTGAGCTGTTTCTGTTTATCATTGCCAACATGAGTACACAGTCTCTAAGAAAACACAGGATGCCAGCCTGATCTCCCTTGGTGAAACAAACACGTATGCTTATGAAAATATATGCAATATCTTGTACAAGCCAAATAGCATAATCTTGTTATTTCAAAGAAGACAGAGAAACACAAGAATTAGACCTTTTTCCTTCTCCAGACAGACGGACATGCATGTACGCAGGCCCTTCCCCTTTTCAGTACACAAAAGATGCTCTGAAAGTAATGCCTCCTATTTTGGTATGTTGACCCACAATGTCAGAAGGAATATTGGTAGCATGGCAATAGACACTGAACTTTCCCACCAATGTTACATTTTGTTGTTGTGCAACAGATGGCAGCAGAGAAGCAATTTGACAAAATGGTGCCTGACATGGAAGTGCAGATAGCATGGAACTGAATTCCTCCATGAAGAAAAACATAGCACCTATTGACATTCACTGATGCTTGCTGAACATTTATGGAGATCAAACAATGGATGTGAGTACAGTGAGGTGGTGGGTATTGTATTTCAACAAGCAACAATGGGTCACCTCTGCTGATGCAAATTTTTACAAGTGCAGCATGCAGACTCTTGTTCATTTCTGATGAAAACGCACAGCTAATAGTGACTGCTGAAAAATAGTGTTTTGCAGCTGACAATTTTCTCTATCAGTTTTACTGTGCTCTTCATATCTGTTGTGGTTTCCATGGAAATAAATAGAAGACATTACTTTCAGACTGACCTATTCATAAACCCTTCACTTAAGAAGGAAACAAAAACATACCCTGTTAAAATTGGCTAAATCAAAGGTAAAACTTGGCCCTATGTTAGCTGCTAAATTAAGCTAAAGCTTGAGGTACAAACTTGCCTAAAAATTTTCCTTAAAGTGAGCTTTGCAGGACTTCCAATGGAGCTTTCAGTATTATTTTACTAGAAAACACCTAAAATATTTTAGACAGGACAGCATATACAGAAGGGGTTTGTAAAGAACTTTAATAAGAAGAGCACTCCCCTGGTCTGTGTCAGCTTTTCCTTCAGTCTTATTTGTCAAACCAGCAGGCTTTCAATAGCCTGGTGCATGACATCAACTCACATGTTGTGATGGGAAAATTCTTTCCACTGAGCCACAGCTCTACACCCACATCCTTTGGTTAGCTCCTCACTGTGACCAATGCATATTCCCTCTTAAAGCTAGAAACTTCTCCACCTGTAGTCACTATCTTTCATGGAAGCTATAATCTCTGTCTGGGACACAAATAGCATCTTCTATGATCCTGAGCACAGCAGCTAAGGAAGGCCACTGGAAGACTTTTTATCTCCTTTAATAAGCAAGCTTTTCCAAAGAACATATATTAAACAAGCTGAAAGCCAAGCAAGCTATAAAACAACCAAATAAATCTGTCACAGTTCTCAAATGATCATCATAGCGGTTCAGGGACTCTCTGACATAAAACAGAACAATTGTTCTGACTTACATGAACCACACTGGAACCATATTTACATCAAAGGAAAAACACAAGTAATCAGATGAAATTAACAGCCAGAAATCTGTTGCAGCCCAGGAGTACTTTTAGGTAATACATAGAAAATGTTGCATGCTGAGCTTCAAATTCCTCAACTGCCACAATATAGAGTCTAAAATCTAGTGGTAATTTCCAAAAGTTAATTTCCTTGTTTGATCAAAGAGAAGTCATCCCCAGAGACGGTTCTGATAAATGGTGCACAATAAAAAATCGTAGCTCTAAGAGGTAATTAATTTGGATTCCTACATACAATCACTTTCCTTCCCCATTTTCTTGCAAGCTACAAGCATTTTTCTCAAATCAAACTAGTTGTTACCTGAATGTTTTGTAAAACAGACATCTCTTCAGGGGAACTTTAATCACATGTTCCTGAAGGCCCACAAACAGGACACTCTGGCTGTGCAGGATCTGAAGACTCCTGATGGGCTCCCGCTGACTCTTTGGCAGGAGTTCAATTTCCTCAAGCAGGCAGCTGCTTGAAGTCTGGTTCATTGGGGCAAGTACTTTCTTAATAGTGCCATAGTCTGCAAAAGAAAGAGGAAAATGAGTTACTAAAAATCATACTAGTGATTCTATTTGTTATCATTTGATGGATGAATCTTTATTCTATGCAGGATGTTTTCTATGGAGGCTCAAAATGTGCAGTTTTCACTGTATTTCCTAAGCTGCGATAGAAAGGACATGAAAACAACTGTTACATTCTCTGTATATTGTAAGAAAGTAACAAATAACTCCATTAGTGCTGGACAGACTTACACCAGAAGTGCTTTGAAAAACAGGTGTTCAAAGTTTGGCTATTATACATGCACATTCACAAAACACATTCACAGCAAGAGCTTCTGATTTTTGCTTACCATATTGTAGTACATTATCATATTGAAAGCAGCTTACAAAGAAATAAACTCTTATCATTGCCCTCAGTCTGTTTTAAGAATGAATATTTTAAGAACTATTGGTTTTTATCATTTGCTCTTCACTCTTATTCTCATTGTGATTTCTTATCAAAGGCGGTTAAGGATCACAGACCAGTGTCAGATCACAGATGAGATTTCTGATCCTTTCATGCAAAGTTTTTAAGGAATTTAAAAATACCAAGGAACATTTGTTCTGGACATAAAGGACCATGTTCTCACATTGATAAATATTTCAGCTAGTGCCCTGACTAAAACAAAATGCTTTATTTGAGTAGGGAACACCAGCAAGACGAATGTTCAGGATGCTCTGTTCTGCAACCCATAAATAAGGGTTTTGCCATGAGCAGCAGAAGGCAAGAGGCAAGGCAGACAGATTGTGGCAGAAGGCCTTCAGGAGGGGCCTGGCCCTGACTTGGTGGCAACAGGACATGGCAGTGGCAGTCACAGCCCGCTGCCTCGTGGTAGGAGAGCCAGCCACCTCTGCTAGGAACAGGGTGGGGAAGGCAGCCTGGAGATGCCAGGCTAGTCCTGGCACATGGGAAGGAACTGCTAGCATGCAGACTTAAGAAAATTTAAAAGGGTAGACAAAAGCAAACCCCAAAACTAAAGAGGAGTTGCAGAAACCAAGGTGGCATATACTGGTAAAATTTTCTGTTCCTGAGGAAAACTGAAATTAATCCTAAGAACTGCAGGAGTAATGGAAAGGAGAGCATTACACAAAACAGCAGCTGGAGGTAGGATAAAGATTATGTCTAAAATTTTAACCATATTTTTAGTGAATGTAATAATTGGATAATATGGACAAATTTTATTAGAAAGCCAAGACTAATTACACTTACAACTAATGTTTATTTCAGTATATAAAATGCATTCCCTTCCATAGCAAGATTTTGTGCGTAAAATCATAACCAAATGTTTAAGTCTTCTGATTAACTTCTCAATTTTGAGTAAAAATCACTTAATGTAAGCATTTAAATTTCTCTCCTGTATTGGTATTAGCAAGCTTGTAGGGATTCACTGCATGTAAGAATATTTGTTAAAACAAACAAACAAAAAACCCACCAAAAAATCTCTCATTAAATCACAGAACCATTTGTGCTGGAAGGGACCTTAAAGACAATCTCATTCCAACCCATCCAGGCCAGGGCCCAATCCAACCTGGCCATGAGCACCTCCAGGGATGGGGCATCCACAGCATCTCTGGGTAGCCCTTGCCATTGCCTCACCACCCTCTGAGTAAAAAATTTTCTCCTCTAATCTAAAATAAATCCCTCCTTTTCTATGAAAAAATAAAAATAAAATTCTGTTTTTGATTATTATTGAATCATAAAATGGCTTGGGTTTGAAGGGAACTCAAGGATCATCAAGCTCCAGCTTCTCTGCCACAGGCAGGGTTGCCAGCTGCTAGATCAAGTACTAGACCAGGCTGCTCAGGGCCCCATCCAGCCTGGATTTGAACACCTCCAGGGACAGGGCTTCCACAACCCCTCTGGGCAACCTGTTCCAGCACCTCACCATTCTCTCAGCAAAATCTTACCCTGACATCTAATCTAAGTCTCCCTTCTGTTTAAAACCATTCTCCTTTGTCCTATTACTATCTACTCATGTAACAAGTTGATTTCTTTCATGTTTATAAACTCCCTTTAAATAATGGAAGGCCACAATGAGATCTCCCCACAGCCTTCATTTTCCTATGCTGAACAAGTCCATTTTCTTCAGCTTATTACTTTTTTTTCTATGCAACCAAAAGGAGAGACATATTAAAAAAATAATAAAACCATTGCCAAGAATCAGTTTTGCCTTACAAGTGACAGACTAGCAGTTAAACTGAACAGTTTAACAAGCTTTGCTTCTGTTGATGTTTGTTGGATGAACACTCAAATACTATTACAGTTTTCAAGGTCAAAATACAATCAGAACTATCCATAAAAATAAAAGAAAACCAGTCACTGAGTTATTCACAGAGTGAAATGCATGAGTTTTTGTAGCAAAATAATTGGAAAAAATGTAGTAAGAGAAAGAAAAGAAATAGCAGTGAGATCATTTTACACATGTGAATGAGTTGGTATCACTTCATAGATCAGTTAGTACAACTCTATGTCACTTCTCTAACTGGCAGTTAACAGGTTCAGCATAACTTGTAATAACTTGCACTTGGCCTGCCATCTTATTCATGAGTTGAGACAAAAAATCAACTAAGCATTCAGTATATGCCTCTTATTCAGTCTGATGCTCCATCCTGCTTCTGTGCCTAGCACCTCAAAGCCAAGTTACTTAATGACACCTCCCCAAAGACAAAAGAGGGGAAAAACAAAAGAAAACAACAAAATAACCATCACAGATCTGCAGGGCTCCTTCTCCCATTCACCTTGAGTTTAGCAGTGCAGAGCTTTGGATAAGAGAATAACATCAAAATCAAATGTTTTGTGTTTTTCTCCTCAGCAACTTTATTTAAAAGAGGGCAGAAAGGCAACTTATTTTTAAGTGCAGATCTATGGCTCAGAGAACATGATTACAGCAGCACACTAGCCTAAAACCAAATGAAACATTCTCACGTTTGAGAACTGCAGCATCAGTGACTTCCACCACGGCTGTCATTGCTCTTTCCTTTTTATCTAGGCATAGTGTGTCTATTCCTCCCATTTGCTTCTGCTTTCTTTCAGCAACTTCAAAATCATCAGTTTCCCATTTGTCTTCTAATAGGGTCAGCACTCATACAGAAATGGTGAAAGTCATAATTTTCCAGACTTCAAAAGAAAGAGCAGTGTCAGAGATCCCACAGATTATTTAGAAGAAACAATTCACTTCAGCAATAATCTTGGTCATATGTCTATTCACAAAATAGGAATAAGATCGTATCTGTCTCTGCCTCAGAAAAATTTCTTACTTCTGATCTTCTAAAACCTATCTCCTAAATTCCTCCTGCCTATGGCTCTGATTTTGCATGGACCATCTAGAAGCCCCAAAGAGGGTGATGATCTGTTTCTATTCTGCAAGTTTGAGTGAGATACAGATTCCCTGGGTTGACAGCTGTGTTGACCAGATTATGGTTCCTAGCAAAGGAATATAGCTACCAACCTCCCCAAACTATTTTAACATGTAAACACTATCACAGCTAACAGAGCCTGCTACACAGGTTTTCTTATCCTGGCATAAAATCATATCCATTACACCAGTACTTTCAGAAGCACTTTCAAAAGCCAGTTACTTTGCTCCAGTGCTTTTAATTCTATAATAGTATGCAATATTTTGTGTCTATCCTATGCCACAGATAGCAGGTTTACAAAAGAAGTTGCAACAGCTCTATCCTCTAAAGTACTATCTGTTCAGCCATTTTCACACCACAGCTGAAATAAGAAATGAAGACAGAAGTAAGGGTAGAAATGGTTGTTGAACATAGCTTTGGAGCATGTAGATTTTCAGACCTGTCAAGATCTTACAAGTGAATCTTTATAATCACATTAACTGACCACTTTTACCCAGAAATAACTAAGAAGAATAGTAAACACAGACCTCCCTAATGGATGAGACTTTCTTTTTTGTTTTGCCACACACACTGTGAAAGTATCAATTTCATCACAGATGTCAACACTGACTCCAACTCCAATTTAAGAATCCTAATGAATGGCATCTTCAGATCCTGAAAATAAGCAAGACATGCTGGAATAAATCCAGACACCTGTCAGCCTTAGTTTAAGGATGACTGAGTGTACAGAGGAGTAGCAAAAGATAATTATATCGGCCATAAAGTGTAAATAATGTGCTATGTTAGCTTGTACTGTAATACTTCTCAAGAGATCTGCAAAATCAGCAACTGCATTTTAGAAATCTAATCACTGTAAGAGAATAGGAAGAAGAAAGAATGTAATGCATAGGAGTTTATTAAGAACTGGATGGAAAACCTGTTCTTGTAGAGAAGGAGTTTGGAGGCTACGGTGTCACACAGAACCATAGAATTGTGAAGGTTGAAAGGGACCTCTGGAGATCATCTAGTCCAATCCCTCTGATAAGGAGGTTCCCTACAGTGGGTCACACAAGAAAGTGTTCAAGTGGGTCTTGAGTGTCTCCAGAGGAGACTCCACAGCCTTTCTGGGCACCCTGTCCCAGTGCTCTGTCACCTTCATAACAAAGTTCTTCCACAAGTTTGTATGGAACTTCCTGCATTCTAGCTTTTGCCCATTGCCTCTTATTCTGTCACTGAACATCACTGAAAAGAGCCAGACCCCAAAATTCATTATGAACAAAACGATAGCAGAACAAAATCAAATTAGTATGATCTCTAAAACAGTGTATCAAAGTTTAAATTGTAAAAGGCACAAGGCTCAGACAGCAATGGAGAACACTGCAAGATCATATCAGTGGTGACACCTTCAAAGGACAGTGCAATATGAATGCACAAAACAAATGGCAAATCCAACAAATTAATAAACTTGTGATTTCTGGACTCTCTTAACAGAAGTAAAGGCACTGAAAGAAGCTGCAGCAACTTCTTGCTGGAGAAGAGTAAGTGTTTACATGAGCAGTCATGATTACAAAAGTAAAATATTTTTAAGTTTATCTACCTATGAGCAGTTGTGATTATAAAAGTAAAATGCTTTACCTATCTAGAACTTAAGAGAGGGCAGCCAATAGTCGACAGAAACTGGAAATTAAAGCTATGTACTTGACATTCGTAATTGAATAAGGTACAATCAGCACAAGAAATACACCGCACTCTCATGATACATACAAAAGCAGTGTAATTTACACATTTAAAAATCTGCCAACATAATGATCTTTTTTTGTTGTTTTAAACTAAAGTTTCAATTGAAGCATATTTAAGAGAATATCATAGTATCATAGTATCATGCGAGTTGGAAGGGACCTTAGAGATCATCGAGTCCAACTCCCGGGATTCGAGCCCTCTGTGTAGCAGAGCAGCACTTCTACCCCCTGCTCCACAGGGGGGATTCAAACCCGGGCCCCCTGGTGTTGCAGACGGGAATTCTACCGCTGCGCCACCGGGGCACACAAGCATATATATATTTCAAGCATGGTTGAAATGAATACAAATAACTTATGACTTCAAATAGTGTAATTTGAAATGCACTTCAGAAAATTATATTTATTAAGTATTTTGATTTTGTTTATTGTAGTATGTTTTTTGCATACCCTTTCGCTATTCAAATTATTTTTCCAGTGGGAAAATAAAAACATTCAGACAGTAGTAGGACTGTTGAAAGAAAAAAGATCTGCGAATGTTACATTTCTTTTAAATGGTACTCGTATATGCAAACACACGAACTGTGTTTGTATTCATTGTGTATTTGTATTACTTGAACATCACAGAAAAAAACAAACAAAAAATGTTACGGCTGTCTTCAAGGCAGAGGTCTTTTAGAAGAAAAAGCTGAGATAACAAATATTAAATGGATGTAAACAACATATAATAGTACAAAACCAAAGAAAGCATTAGGTGATTGATAAATGTCCTGCTTCTGCAATATATGTATATATAAATCAGAGGTATCTGCATTCTTTCACCACTGGATTCTAAGAAAGCAAAGCAAAACATGCATTTATTTAATTGCAGAAATGTATTCCAACAACAGGAAGTATTAGGTTGCATAATGCTCGAAACAGAAAAAAGAGACAGGAACAGCTAATGCCTAGAACAGCTGGTTTTGCTGGAAGGGAAAAGCCCAGGTCTTAGGATTAATCAGTTTGTGTGAAATAAAAAAAAAAAAAAAAAAAAAAAAAAAAAAGAAGATGCATATGGTATACAGAATATGAGAGCGTTCAAAGCCTGCTCTTTTTTGCTGTTCCTAAAAATAACTTTAAAATTAGTTAAATCATCAGTAGAACACAGATAATTAAAACCTTCATTGTAATCTGTTTTCCCATATGGGGATGAGGTCCAATTTGATTTAATGTATGGGTATATTTGAAGATAAGAGGACATAATCATTCTTGTTACTGAAAGTATCTTTTACATCCAAGTTTCTAATGTATGCATGTAAACGTGAATTACAGGAACAGGATTTAGTGCACTATAGCCTAAAGGATGTATGAAAGACTGAGCTTAAATCTCCCCACTCTAAAAATTAAAAATGTTATTGGAAAATTTATTGCTTCCACATGGATACAGAAAACAAAAAGAACACATTTGGATTTTAAAATTCCTCATTTCATTTGCTGAATAGTACTTAAAATATTGTCATATTTTAAAATGTTTCTTATTTACTTTTCATCCTAACTTCAGAAAAAAAATAATATGTAAACCTCAAACACTGAGTACAGAACTCCTGTGCCTTATCAAGATGCAAATTTCAACTTAGAAAATTAATTGGGGGCTGTTTTAAATGCCTTTCCATTTGCAATTCACCCATGTTTTAACAATCTGGTCAACATGATTTCTTTTTCTCAATTTCTAAAATATTGATTGATATTATAAAATACGCATGACAGTATTTTTATACAAGACTCAGTGAATCTAAAGTGGAGATTAAAAATGTGAAGATGTTCTGCTTTGAGTCTTAATGGAAAATAAAAGCTGTCATAGGCGAAAGAAGTTCAACAATACAGTACTGTGACTGCCTTGCTATTAGAACTCATTATCAGGTTGATGATAACAAGATGATGGCAGATATTAACAGAAATACATGTATTGAAAACATTAAACTGATTATAGAATCAATTAGCTAAATGTATAACAAAAGCATGTAAGAAATGAAGTACCTGGAAACACATAAAGTAGAAGAATTTTGTTGCAATTCCCATATTAAGAGGAGCTGTTCTCTTAATATGGAAATTTATTTTTAAGCACTAGGTTGGCTAAATGGAATGTTGGTTATTCTCTGTACCATAATTTACTTGCAGAAAGGCTTAACTAAGGTTTCCTTACTCCATTAAACCATCACGAGAGACTAACTTCTGTTGGAGAAAACATTATGCATGCAACTTGGAAAACACATAAATCATTGTACATGGGCATCTAATTAAATTTCAGCAAATTTAATTAACTTAAGTGACAGTAATCTGTGTGATAAGCTTGGTCCTATAAAGCTAGTATGAATACCACTAAAAATTTCCTGTAACAAAAATGAATACTAAGTATTTTGTGTTACTTGTAGAATGTACACACAAATCACTGAGAATCACAGAATCACAGAACTGTAGGGGTTGGAGATCATAGAATCATAGAATCATAGAATTACTCAGGTTGGAAAAGACCTTGAAGATCATCAAGTCCAACCGCAGCCTAACCAGTAGCCTATCTCTTAAAAAACAACCACAAAACAATACCACAACAACAAACCTCTGCTAAATCATATCCCTGAGTACCACATCCAAACGGCTCTTAAACACATCCAGGGATGGCGATTCAACCACCTCCTTGGGGAGCCCATTCCAGTACCTAACCACCCTTTCTGTAAAGAAGTTCTTTCTAATATCCAACCTAAACTTGCCCTGGCGCAACTTGAGGCCATTTCCCCTCATCCTGTCACAAGTCAGTAGTGAGAAGAGACCTGCCCCACTCTCACTGTAAGAACCTTTCAGGTACTGGAAGATCATTGAGTCCAACCTTCATGTTGAAGTAGGTTCCCTAGAGTAGGTCACACAAGAAAGCATATGGAAAACAGAACAAACAATAAGTTTGAACTTGGAGCTTTTAGCCCCATAGAAAGTAAATAGAAAACCAAGTCCTTTCAAGTTCTGGACCTAGTCCAGGAAGAAATGCTAAGGCTGTATATATGTATACATGCATATAGACACACACAAAATTTCAGAATTTAAACCCAATCATTCTCTTCATCGCACCACATTTCAAAGGGCTTTGAATTTCAGAGTTTATTTATACATTTTTTTTGTATATACTTGGTCACATTAGAGTACAGCATTTTAGGCTGTGAAAGCTTTCAGGAAAATACAGACACAAGCATTGATCTGTTGATTTGTTCACAACAAAGAGTAGAGTTAACAAAAATGAGCAGGGAAGCAAAGATTCTCAAATTTAAGGAATAGCACTTTCCATAAATAACCAATCAAAATTGTCAATTTCCTCTAACACACAGCTCATACTACCCTTACAATCATACATTGTTTTCCACTGTCAAGACAATTAGAAAGAAAAAAAGTGTAAAAAATGATACGCATATCTAATATATTTTAGTAAAAGCTACGTGTAAATTCTATGAAAAGAGTTCTACCACACATTATTTAATAAATAATGGTTTCAAAGAGCAAATCATTTAGCTTAGTATAAGAGTTAGGAAAACTGGAAAAGTTTGGCTCTTTCTTTGAAGAGAGTTTTGGAAGCAGCTAAACTAAAATGAAGGAAAAGGCTATGCTAGAATGTTCTTCTCTGGATAAAAACCCTCTTTTTCTACAATCAGATTTTTGTATTTATGTTTTGCTGAATTTGTTTTTATTTTGTTTTAGTTCTTAGATGTAACAACAGCAGGTATGGAAGATAACCTATGAAAAACGAGCAGACAATATTAAGATTTATCTTCTTTATGCCTCCTTCTTATTCTCACTTTCCTATTACATTTCAAATAAATATTGATGCATTTCCTTACACTACTGGAAATTAATTTGATTTAAAGCTGAAATGAGATACATAGTTAATAATGCCTGTCGATGAAGAACTCCAGTGGTCCACTTCATGTCCCAGTCTTTGTGTGGAAGGTGATTTAATTCATTTCCCAGCTATTTAGAAGCTGAAAGGTACTATTGAAGTTGGAACCTATTTGAATACCTTCTGAAATGATTAGCAAGAAAAGCTTCTTAATGCCCTACTGGCTATTCCAAGATAAATTCAGTTGCACCTCTGTAACTACAGGAGTTTCTGATGACTCTATGTCAAGATTTAAAATGAATTTATTTTATGAAGGGAATATTTATATAATATCCTTTCTACGTAGGATATAGAATTACTGCCTCAATGACTCTTCTGATTAAAAAGCACTGATCTAGATACAAGTTATTCCAAAGTCAGGAACTTTTCTCAAACAAAGCTATGTCTTTGGTAGGGGATAAAGCACATGCAATTAATGACAAGCACTGCCCCAAAATTAAATGAAGGCAAAATAATATACATCCAACGCATTCTAGAAAACAGTAAGGTTACGTGATTATTGAAGCTCAATCCCCCCCACATAAACATACAACAGGAATTTAGTTTCAATCCTCAAGACAACACATTTGTTTCAATCCTCAAGTTTCAATCCTCAAGACAACACAACTATCAAAGGAATTCAGGATATTTTCTTTACTATTTTCCAGAGAAAGCTTTTTAAACACAATGCATTCTTTAGAACACCTCTATTCCCTGTAGACTTAATTTCCATATATTATAATGTATCAAAAACATCACTGAATTTGCAGTTGAATCAGCAACAACTTCCTCCCTTAATCACTGGGCAAAGTGTTAAATATTTGCTTTTATACAGGAAACATCAACCACTCCTTGAAGTAAAACAGAATGTAAATTGGTGCTATTAAGGTTTCTGCTAGAAGTGTTGCCTGTGATTTAAAAAGGTATTCTTTTTGGAAAATAATATAAATTATGCTACATCTTCCTTTGGCCATTTCATGTCTCCTGTTGAACTGGACTTTAAATGCAGCTCCAGTAAAGCTCATTCAACATTTTTCAGATAAATAGACAATTCATGTTCTAAAGGGAATTTCAGATCCACTTGAGACTAAAATGCAAAGCAAATATCAGCTAAACCAAAGCAGCATGCATTTTTGAATGACTGCATCTACATGTTTTACCAATAAAACTTAATTATTTTTCTGCTTCCTCTTGGTCCTTTTTAGAAGCTCAAGCAGGAATCCACATCAAGCAAGAAAACCCCTGTCTTAGACCTCCACATCATTTAAGTCTGTTTCCTGCATATAGAAACAAATATCAAACCAAATCATCTCTTTTCTCATCTTGCTAGAGCTCATACAGACTTGTGACAAACTCTTATCCTCCCTAAACCTAAAACAGATGTTCCGTCTTGTATGAAAAAAGGAAACTAAGTACTTTCAATAATCTCAAAATGTATGTATTTTTCATGAAGCAAGTTCATTGTCACACCATTATTTACAATTGCTGTTACATTTTCAATCTTACAAGAGATGTTCAGCTCGCCAAAGATGTGACAGAGATAAGATGCAAGTTTGTAAAATTTTGTCTGATTTAGAGGAGCTGAAACCATCTATAAAAAAACCATGTATTCAGCTTACTCAGAAGTAAAACATGACTTTAGAATACTTATAAGAAAAACTATTGCAGGTACAGATCCTTTACAGGCTACCATGGATGCAAATCCTCTTATAACTAAAATTTCAATCTGTCTGCTGCATTGCCTTTATTTATACAACATAAAGCATTAGCTATTCTAAACTCTTATGAAGAATTAACTTTTCATGATCTTGTACTTGCAAGATCACTTCATTAGTTTTCAATGATATAAGTTTTAATAGAAAAAATGTTCTTATGGATTAATTTGGAGACTCATGAATTCTGGGTTCAATTGGTAGCTTTCTTTCTCTTAAGTCTTCATGTGCGAAACTGGTATTCAGAACAGTAATGCTATCTAAAACGAGAAAAAACAAACACTTGAAATTTCACTTTTCTGTAAAACTGTTTTTATTCAACTATAACAAGAGCTCGCTGCAAATAGTTTAACAAGTACTTTTCCCAGATTTCAAACCTCTTTTGTAATATTGCTTTCCTCCACTTTGACCTGATTTGCTGACAAACGCTCATTTACCTCAGTCTCCTTCGACTAAAACCAGAAAAGTTTCAGCTGCAGCTAAGAAAAATCATGAAGTCTCTGAGAGTTGTGTTACCACGCATCAGTGAAAAAGAGCATCGAACTTCTAGGAACAGGGAGGGAGAAAGATAAGCAATATATACCAAGCCTATGAAAAGCACTTCTCCTTTACTGTCAGCAGCTTCTGATGTGATTTTATGCTCTGCAAGAAAAAGGTGTCTTTCATATCCTTAGGGAATTTCAGGGAGCACTTTCTGCTTATTTAAAAAGGCATCAGAAAAACATTTTAATAGTTTTTACAGTGGAGAATGAAAGCAGTGAATCACTTCTCCAGATGAATCCTGGACCTATTTGGCTTGTGGGATGTAGTGCTCCTTCTCTCAGGCCAGATGAACCATGCACCTGCCTGTGGATGAAAGCACTGCCAGGAGGCCTCATTCCCACCTACAGCAGCCTCTTCTCTCCTAGATTAAGAGTTCAACAAGGAGGTAGAACAGATGGCTTTGAACTCCAAGAGGAATTAAACCTCAGCTCTTCATACCCCATATGAGTGTTGCTGCCACCAGGATCACAGGCCTTTCTGTCATGTTGCCATGTTCACTGACTAGGAAAATCTTATGGACACATATCAGATGAGCTCAAGGCACAGCTACTCAATCATGTCCCTATACCACATATCACTATTTGTATCTTTTTAATAATGTTACATTCAAATGTGAGCATTCAAACACATAGTGACATTAACATAGATACTGACATCAGTTTAAAAAATGCTCTTCCTGTAGAGAGGATATGATTCAGACAACAGCATAACATGAGGCTTTAAAGAACTGGGGAACATAATGCTGTTTCTCAGAACTTGGCAAAAAACATGATTGACAACAATTTCAGGTTTAGCTCTAATGCCCTGTATTCCCTCTCTACTGTGGAAACATCAGCAAATCTCAGGTATACAGCATAGAGAAGAAGCACAATTCATGACAACACCAAGCATGAAGTCATTGATCATACGAAGTGATCACCTCATGGCACATTTGTATTTAATTTACACAAGCTCTGTCTATAAAAATTACCCAGTAATGCAAGATTTACATGACAAATGAAGACAAAATCCTCACAGAAGGCCAGTACAATTTCACATGAGGCTGGCATGCAAAATGACACATTTTTCCAACTCAGAAAAGCAATGCCAGTTTCAAAATGGAGTAGAATTAATACGAAGACTGTGCTGTGCTGGTGCATCAATCCTGCAGTCAAAATAAAATTTACTTTGTTATTGCCTTTGATCATAATTACTGTATTTGAATCAAACAGATTCTGCCCATATGCACATTAACATATTTGCAATCAGACTACTTTAACTTTTTAGAAGTCTCAAATATTTTAGTTTCTTGAATATGAAGTCTTTTAAGCAAACACATTATAATGAGAAACAAGCATATAGGGATTCCTTAGGTTTTACTTAAAGCGTGCTACCTATTTTGTGCATTCAGACATAATCTAGTCAGGACCAACTAGGCTAAAGCTGAGGTACAGGATTTCTCTTGGGTGGTTGAAGCATGATTAGCAACACTTTTTTGTTCCCAGATATGAAAACATTTTACTTCTTAAGGCCAGTTAGATTACAGCCAAGTAGATCCAACATCAACAGTTGAGAAGTGAATAACATACTCTAGAGAGTGTCCATTTGGCAATATGTTGTGTTGACAGCCATTCTTGTTTTTACTATCCAACTTTTTTTTTACTAAAAATGACACAGACACACAAAACTCAAAGCCTTGAGAAAAAGATGGCAGAAGTCATACACAGACTATTGGTTCTGAATGAGAAACATTACACTTGCGAAGAGATGTCTAACTTTGATATGCTGGATTCTGAAAGGAAAAAGAAATATAGGGCTGCTATCGAATAAAGTAATTCAAAATTAAAATTAAAAATAATAATAATAAATAAATGAATAAATAATAAAGTTTATGTTAAATTCCCAGGAGCTTCTTCTCAGGAAGAGAAAGCATTCTAGCTTAGGAGAGACATGCCAAAATATTTAATGAGTGGATAGGACTTATCAGATAGCAGAGATAAGTCCCACTAAAGAAATGTGTAACCTCTTGCTAAAATAGTAGAAGAGATAATAAACATAGTTATTAGTTGCAAGATGAAATGGTTGTTATGATTTAAGGCCTGCTATCTGAAACACAGCAGCAATGAAGAATGTCACGCTACACACAAAAGATAAAATTACTATGGAATACGGACCCTGGATCATTGCCAGTCTTCCAAAGTTGAGATGTATTAACTCTGATTGAATCTGACTGGACTGGGAGTGCTTACTGCTCCTATTACTTTTTTATTGCTTTCCCATTGTGCCACCACAATAATAAATATCCTGTAATACCCCAAACACACTATGAATATGGTAAGTTTTCCCACTGAATAAATTTTCCAGTACCCAGATCAAAGAAGCATTTACATGCACAAGTGGAGAAAACTGTTTTTCAGATAATAGCTCAGTATAAACCTTGTCTAATTGCTTAACTGAATCGTATGTGGCTGTTTTCACTGAAGTACAGAAAGACAACTAACTGTTGTACCAATCCAGAAGCATCATAAACTTGGCTGACTAGAGTGAGTCAAGAATTCTCCTCTACTCAAATACATTTACAGTTTGAATGGTGCCTGTATGTCCCTGACCACAGTGGAGCCAAGTTCAGTACAAATTCTGTATGACATACATGGAAAGTCAGCAGCATTTTCAGTATAAAGAACAGCTTTTGTTCAGAAACAGAGAATGAAAGATTGATGCTGCCACTCATTTCTTAATAATAGAATGCAAGTTAGGAAGTAAATGGAGAAGAGATAGCAACAAACTTGAAATTAGAGACATGAACCTAGAACCTCTTCCCAGAAGATTTTCTCTAAAACATTAAAGCAATAATAGCCATGGTATACACCATAAATAGTCATATTATATTCTTTTTATTACAGCCTAGGAACCGGGCATTTGACCATAATTAAATATTGGCTTTTATCTCCTCAACAAGTGATCTAATCACTACATTTGTTGTGTTCATTCTATTCCTTCTGAAGGTGTGAAGGTATAGAACCAAATTTCCAAGATTCATGAGATAAGAAAAACAAAAAATAAATTAAAAGGACTCCATGCAAATGACTCTTACCCAGTTACTTGATATAGTAAAATACAGACAGAGCCTACTCTACCTTTTTGTAAACCTGTCTGCAAAGTTACAAGACACATCACAGAAAAGCCACATTTTTGGGAATATCATATCTGTATGTTATGATCACTCTTCAATGTCATGGAACAAAGAGAGGTATGTATTTATTCAGAAGTTTTTTTACTGTATGAAAATATGCCATGTCATTTGACCTGAGATGAATAAACATAAAAATAAAAAAATAAAATAATAATAATAATAATTTTAAAAAAACAAACAAACAACAACAAACAAAAAAGTCCCAAATGCTGATTGCTAGTGACAGTTTTTTATTTGCTTAGTTGAAACATATGGATTAATTTAGTTTTACCATGAAAAGTGTGGGAGAATGAAGGAGTTCACAAATGTAAGAACAAAGAGAGTTCAGCAGAATATCCTGCCTAATAATTGCTTTACTCAAAGTGCACACTGAACACCATACATTTGACATTATTATACTTGTGATCCTGCATGCCCTTCTTTTAAGGGTAAAAGAGGAGTATTATGTTTGGTTTGAACATTTTTGATTAAATATACTGATTTCTTCTATGGTTGTCAGGGGTTCATTGATTGACTCTTACTTATGTCCACCTTAAATGTAAGGCTTTCTTAAAGTAACAAGCCTTGCAGAATACTCTACAGATGTTTACAATGCTTAGTAATATGTCACATTGACTAATCCCTTCTCAAATGCTGTACATAGCCAAGCCCCACATCTCTCAGTAAGGATCCTGATCACTAAATATACTCATGCAAGAGTTGGTTACCGGCTGAACCTCCCTGGGATAAGCTGCCTGTAGCAGCCTCATCTAGAAGCAATTCTGACTTCCAGTGGCAGCACCAAGGTGCCCACACCATGTGTTCTTTGGACATTTATTTACAGACTGTATCTAATGGAGCTGGGCAATCATTAAAACACAATGATAACTGTGAGTAGAAGAAAAGGCTGCCCCTTTTTAAATTTGTCCCATGGGAACAGAATACAAATGTCATCTATTTGCAGCAAGTAATTCATGAATGTGCTGTCAAAAATACAAATGAACTATCTGAGCAAACACAAGCAACAAACTAATCAAAATCATGACCTATTTATGAGTTGATTATAATAAGGAAAACTGACTACAAATAAGTGGTGGGTAATTTGTTCTCACATATAAGTTGCTGTCAATGAATAATTTAACCAGTTCTAGTTACAGTCAACTACTTATTAAGAAACCTCCTCAGGTCTTACTGGAGCTGGCAGAATGATAGATCTCTATAAAGAGTGAAAAAAACCAAGTGAAATCAGTATTCCTGAACATCCATAATGTGAGGTTTGATTCTATAGTGCTCAATAGTATCATTTGTAGCCTGAACTTCCAGCATGGTCATTCCAACAATGGTAACATTATAAAACAACTTTTCCCAGTACAGGTGACACAATACTCAAGGCAGCAGTAAATCATTTTTTCCGTGTTCAAATAGAATCATAGAATAGACTCACTCAGGTTGGAAAAGACCTTTACAATCATCAAGTTCAACCACAACCCAACCATACTACCCTAAAAACCCTTCGCTAATTTTTTTTTAAGCTTAATAGATTAAAGATTAATAACACAAAGTACTAATTCAGGTAGGGTTTTCCTTCATCAGTATTAACATTTACTGTAGAAGGAGCACAGAATAAGGTTATTTATCTTATAATTTACTGCTCAATTTCTCAAATAGCATTCAAGTTCATTGTGTTACTGTTATGACTTGTGTCTTCCAAGGTGCACCTTTTCTTGATGGAAGAGAAACTGACGACTATCTATGCTTCAAGCCTCTTAAAATGATAATGCAAAAGTCCAGAAAGGTAAGTTACAGAGAAGTAGTTTTGGAAACGTTGCAGTGGAGTTTTACAACTGGGTAAAAGCATACCATGTCTTTGTCTAGGAAAGTCAGAAGAAACACAGCAACTGTGGTTTTTATTACAACAGATGAGAAAGAGTTTTAACACTCTCTGATTATTGCCTGCTGCAGTGCATATGCTCCATTATCCATCTGCACTCTGATTTATCCTGCTGCTTTGTTTCCAAACTAGAAAGTATTAATATATACAAATTGCCCACTACACTTTCACACTTGAATTGTGACTCAAATTACAACTACTTGATCATCATTAGGCTTGCATTTATGCTGTAGTTTCTAGACTAAAAAGATGCTTCTCAGACTAAGAGAAAATGTATATAGCTTCTTTCAACAAAAACTATCTGGAGATTACTTCTCAGTTGCAACACACCTGAAACAAAACACTCAGAAATGCCACCAGTTCCAAAGAAATTAAGCTCTGTAGCTCTCTTCACCATGTATGAAATGTGTATAAGCTTTGCTTATAATTTTAAGGTTCATAGCTTCACACTTGCCATGTTATGACACTGTTCACACTAAATAAGAAAGCATACTTTGATCAGTACCTGCAGTCTGCCAGGAAAATTACAATACTTCATGCAAAAAAATTAAGCAAAAATACACCTATATTGAATCTTGGAATGGGATGGTCCCTAACACATTACGTGGTGCATTGTTAAAAAAAGAAAAAGAAAAAAGAAAAAAAAAAAAAAAACAGGCAAAAAAAGACAGTACTGCAAGCAGAAAAAATCAAATCTTGCACCAGCCATATAGTAAGACACACCAGAGAAATACTAACTGTTTTGACTGCATTTCCAAAATGAGCATCATTAGTCATTTCATGAGATAAGGACTAATTTCTGATAAATATACAACATCAGCAAGGGCTACAACAACAAAAAAATGTTACATTTGTGTAGATTTACTACCTGTTATTACCCCACTGAAGACAAAATGTATGAAATATCCATCTACATTATCAAAAACCACCTTTTGAAATTTCTTTTCGTAATTATTTTCATAACTATTGCTGTATGCGGCTCACTAAAGCTGCTTTTTATCATTACTCTCTGCAATGCTATGTACAACCTTCCAAAACTTCTTGTACAACTTGTGTTCTAAACTATTACAGTCATCTTTAAACTTCAAAACAAACCCATCTTTATGGCATAAAAATTCAGGCTTAGTTCAGCGAACAGACCATTCTTTAGAGATATGCAGCATAGCCAACAGTAAATATTTCTTCAGGTTTCAGTAGGTCTTTGTAAGGTAGCCATGCCCTAGTTTTATCAGTGCTAAAATATAAATTACCATAATCAAGATCCACCAATGGGCACATACGATTTCTGTACAGGATACAGAGGGCACATCCTCAGCCCACTGAGAAACATTCAGAGAAAATATGGACATTTTCCCACAATTTTTAAAATATGCCCTTGAATTTATTTATTTTTTTCCCACAATGCCAGTTTATTTTCTAAAGATTTTGCTCTCATTGCCGTAACATGTTCTCTGAAAAATGCTTTGGAGACCTTTGTATTTTGGCAACGTTTTAATCACGAGACACCCTGGCAAACAAATTGAAAGGGAAAAATGAAAGGGAGAAAGAAATGGAAGCGAGAAAAGAGACAAGCACACAAAACTGTGATATATGGAATACCATTTTGCTTTAAGCTTTCTCCAATTAAGAAAGAAGTAAATTTTTTTAAACTTGAAGTGTTGCCAAAATATTGATCATTCAGTAGCCTGCTTTACTTTTAGTCTGGTATCAGAGATGAGTCTTAATTCAGAACTTCCCTTAGCACTATCCTCGACTTTCCTTTCTGACACATTGAAAAATGTTTCAGGGGTTTCTCTGTTTGACCAAAGCTAGCAGCGTTATGCTTGTTCTAAGTAAAAGAAAATGTGCAGGAATTGATACATCCCTTCTTTCTCTGTTAGAAGTCAGTGCAGCTGAAGATTAAGATGTGTTTCCAAATCAGTAAAATATATTTTAGATACCAGCAGTAGATGTTAAATCCCAGCACATCAGAATCTTTACCAGAATGATGACTTGGCAGAGGTTTAAGAAATGAAGACTGTTGACACAGCAGATTAATGCATTTGTATGCTTACTCACAGTTTCTTCTTGTAATATTATGCCTATTTAAGGCTTAATGAATCTAGATTACACTATTAATACTGTCAGGGTTATTATCCCCTGTAATATTTGTATTCTGATAACAAGGTGGATAGGCAGGTGAATGTGAGATGGAGAAAGAAAGAATTTTCTCTTAACTTGTGCCCACCTGATGCAAAGAATGAGATTTTTGAATTGATTAACAAAGACAGTAGAATGTTCATTTGTATTCAAACCAATCTATATGTTTACTTTTCCACTGAATCAGCTTTGTGAATTTTAAAAGACAATTTTGTAAGAATGCTGTGATGAATTACAATTACAAAAGTTATGCAAAGTACATCGCACACAGTATGGGTTGGATCCATCCTGCCTTATGTCGGTAGGTATAAATTCCCTACCACCAGCATCCTGGAGTTGAATGAATTTCCCTTTTGGCATCAAGTAGTGCAATTTAGCCCAAACAATTTGATACCATGGCATATGAAAAAAACAATTCAGGTTGGAAGGGATAGCATGAGACTTATTTCCAAGCTCCTGCTCAAAGAAGAGCTAATTATAGAAACAACTGGGTTGCTGCATGGTCTTGAAAACCTACCAAAATCAAGGTTCTGCACCTCTGTAGTAGCAGCCCCCACTATCAGTACAAGCTGCCAAAAAGAACTTGAGAGTATCGGTGGCTGGCAAACACAACATGAGCCAGCAGCGTGCCCTTGCAGCCCAGAAAGCCAGCTGTATCCTGGGCTGCCTCAAAAGAAGCATGGCAAGCAGGGCAAGGGAGGTGATCCTGCCCCTCTGCTCTGACCTGGTGATACCTCACCTGGAGTACTGTGACCAGATGTGGAGTCCTCAGTGCAGGAGAGACACAGACCTGTTGGAGTGCATCCAGAGGAGGACCACAAAAATGATCTAATGGATGGAACACCTCTCCTACAAGTACAGGCTGAGAGAGCTGAGGCTGTTCAGAGAAAAGAAGGCTCTGGGGTGACCTGATAGTGGCCTTTCAGTATCTAAAGGGAGGTTATAAGAAAGAAGGAAAAGGGTCTTGAGCAGTGTCTACTGTGATAGGAGAAGGGGAAATGGTTTCAAACTGAAAAAAGGAAGATTTAGAATGGCTATAGGGATGAAGTTTTTTACAGTGAGGGTGGTGAGGAACTGGAACAGATGCCCAGAGATATGGAGGATGTCTTGTCCCAGGACACATTCGTGGTCTGACTTGGGGAGCTCAGCAACCTGATCTAGCTGTACTGTCCTTGTTCATTGCAGGAAAGACAGTGTAGATGAAGCGAGTATTAATACTCACTGGAAAATAAAGCTTAGTTCCTGTGCTTAATTGAGGGGACACACAGAAGGAATATGAACACAAATCACTGCCATTGGGTGAATTCAAAATGAAACAGAAATCACTTTGTCAATAAAATTTTCATAACATTATATAGTTAGTATGTTTCTTCCTCTTACAGTTTCTAACCTGCCTACAGCATACACTCTATGGTTACATCAAAGCATGTACTAGTGACAGACTAAAGATTCAGCTACCAGAATATCCTATTTCCATGACTGACTGAAAACGGTGGAACAGAGAAGAATGAAACTGCATGGAAATTATACATGACAAGGAACATAAAAGCACTGTCTTAGCAGCAACAAAGATGCATTAAAAAAACCTAGAAGTTTCATTGAACACAATTTATTAATGAACCATGAAACTTGATATTTTAGACTCCCGCTTTCTGAGTAAGACATGGAAGAAAACACAGTGAGGAAATCTGAAAACTGAAGTCAATCAGAATTATGACAAATTATTTCATACTCAACACTGACATTATAATATAAATATCCTACAATGCACTGATAAATATAAAACCAATGAAGTACATGTTTCTGTAATACCGTTTCTGTCAGGAGACTGCTACAAAACAAACAGCATTTGGAAGTAGCATGATTTCACTTAAAATGCTATGCTTTACCAACCGGCAAGTTGTTTCGACTACAACTGGACAAATTCAAATAAAGTTTTAACCTATTAAAAGCTTTCATATTACTGCTCAACTTTCATGCAGTAAAATGTAAAAACTTCACCTATTAGGATAATTAGACAAGAAATACTGTCTCATCAAAATGAAGCAAATTATTCTAAAATTTCTTCAGTCTAAAAAGATGCAATCATCTCTGAAAATCATTGCATCCTGTTTTCAGGGGAAAAATAAATCATATATTGAACCACAACACAAATTCTTCTTAGGCTCTTGATAAGTTATAAGTTATGGATATACAATTTTCATCAGTAAGTCATGATTTAAGTGATTCAAATGACTGATCCAGTTTCTATTGAACTGATGACAAATTTGAAACTGTCTTCATTGACTGCAAGATCGAAGAACTTGCTGCTTACCATCTTTTTTTGCCTGTTGATTAACCGAGTCCTTCTTTAAATTTTCCATATTTAGTGCCTACTCACTATGAAATGGAAAATGCACACTAGCAAACCATTCCTTAGATGAACTATCCCCTACTAAGTATGTGAGAACTACGTTTTCTGTCATAAGGTCATAAACGTGTTGCTTTAATCTAATACTGCCATCTCAGGGACATCCTTGTTTGGCAAAAACAGTTTAACACCTTCAGTGTTTTTCAGAAGCTTAAATGAATTTTTGAGTCTAGAAAGTAATACTTCTAACCAAGACAATTTTATATATAAGACTATTTCATTACTAGAGTTTAGATGAGTTATCTATAAATGGAAAAACAATAACACAGAGTATAGAAATGCTTAGGAATGGATGACTTAAATGTGCAACGAAAAGGAAAGATAATAAAATATTTTTGAGCAGAAGAGTCAGAAATAGCAATAGCAGTAATTGCATTTGTTATATGAGTTCTTTTTACCTCAGAGGATTCTAAAACAACATATGAACCTTGAGTGAGGATGTAACCTGAACTACATACAAAGGATGAAAGAGAAACTTGTGAATTCATGTTTGTGGAATTTCTAGCCAATAATTTTCTTGACAGTTTGTAAACTTTATGCTTTCAAAGGAGAACAGGAAACACAGGGCAACATATGAGTCTAAAATATAATATAAAAAAGACACTGCAAACTGCTGGACTCTTTTGCTCACCAGATATAGAAGGCAGAATTAATGCTACCAAAAAGAAAAACAAACAAACAAAAACAAAAAACACAGCAAAACACCAACCTATTCAAGGTGCTATAGATATTCCAAAACTGATTCAAAGACTGTTAAAACTTCAGAGACCTCAATCTTTTTCAGTTATTATAGCAACACAAAGTTCATACCTGTGGCAAGATAAATGATATGGAAGAGCATGTCCTTGCCCTGCACAACATCCACAACCACGTGAGAAAATCGGCTGTTGTCTTCCATGAAGTACGGAACTGGAATAACTGGTTGGACAACCTCATGCATTAGGAAGAATTTTTGAGCATCCTGAAGATTTCTCTCAGTCAGGTTCACATACAAACCCTGGTCCATGGTGCCACACTGCAGACAGAAAATAACGTTACCATATGCCTCAGCAGTACCTGAAGTTTTACTCTTTGAATTACAGCACAAGAGCATAAATATTAAAACTGTGCATCATAGATACACTTTGTAATTCCACATGACAGTCATTTTCTGGTGCTAATCAGTGTGTCCACACAGTGGCTTAAGAAGCTCCACTTGCCTGAGGCAGTACTAAGGGTACTCCCTAATTCCAAACAAGCTGACATTAGAATGAGTGCAGGTGGGCTACAGTAATGTTTGACTCTAACTTACATCCACAGAGTACGAAAGAGAAAAGCTGCCATCAATTTATTTTTTTATTTCTTTTATTTTTTTCAGAATTTACACAGACACAGTGCTAAAGGAATTACAAATTTTCATATGAAAACCCATGACCTACCACAGGCAGTCTGTTGACAGAGATCCCAAGTCACAGCCTTATGTACAGTTCTATAAACTTCTTCAGACTCTGTGTGCATTTAGCACACAGAATGGACTGTGCAGAGCTCTCACTATAAATCAAACTACAAATGTTACCCATTGCCGAGATAGTTTTGCTTTGTAATTGGTCATATGTATCTGGAAACTGTACTAATATTTGAGTGCAGAGAGAAAGTCCAAGCATAAATAAGCAAAACAAAATAAGCAGCAATTGATTTTAACATCTTTCTGTTTAGGTCTTCAGCTAACTGAGGACAGGAGATAGATGCTCAGCCCATGTGAGTATATAAACATTTCCATGTTTATTTAAATATTATTGCATCAGAGAAGTAAAACATTGCTTCACTACTTTTATCAAACAGTGATGTGAAAGAGATACTCTAATATCTTTTACTCTGTTCTATGTCATAAATGATACTATGAATTGCAGCATGAACTAAATAAAATCATCTGCAAAATTCTACCAGTTATTTTTAATCATTAGCATATTATCAATCTGAAATTAAGCAATTGCTCCAAATACACAACCTTAAATTAATAATAATAATAAAATAACTTCAATCAATAATTCCTTAATGAGAGAACCTATGATGAGGCAAGACAGTTAATCAACAGGGAACAACCACTTTTTTTTTGCTTTGTGAGTACCCCCCATGTCAAGCCAGTGAAAAATTAAGCAAGTGTGCCAAAGAATTTCTCTGAATATATCAAGGCAGAAAGATTCCAGCTAGAATACTCATAAGTACACTGTCCTTGGTCTTTCAATGGAAAACGTCCCCTGTGAAGAGAAAGTGAGCTATGGAGAAAAACAGTGTTTTTAAAGACTGGGACTTCAATGGTATTCCAATCTGGAAGATGTTTGATTTAATATAACCCAGCCTTGGAAATACAACATGTGAGGTAACTATCACCACCCAGAAGTAGTCTTCTTTCACAAACACATGCTTCTGTCTCTTAATGCTGAGCAGCTGAATGCTCTGAGGATAAATCAAATTCAGAGACTACACAAACAGAACTCCAAGTATTTTACCATAACTGCACTACAAAAGAAAAGACCTCCTTTTGGGAAAGGAAATCAGTGGTTCAGCCAATGTACATATCCACTCTCCATGCAGTATGCATTCTAGAGTACTGTGAAGTCACAAAAAATGGTTATATCTAACTATGTGCATTAGACTAGCTTCTGGTATATGTCAGCACTGTGCTTATGGAGCCAGAAATCTGACAGAAAGTTCAATTGAATAAAAGATAGCACCTGTGAAAAAAACAGAAGTTTGGCATCACTAATGATACCTAGAGATCAGTTAACATGAATTGGCTTCAATACTGTGTTGTAAAAGGCCATGTTACAGCTCTTAAAACTAGAGCTGGCCTGCAAAACTGTTCTGTTTGATCTGATACAACCACTGCTGCTCCTCTTGTAAATTTGATAAAGAAAGTACCACCCATATCATAATCATCCAGACTACCCAAGCAAGGATTTTCAACATCTCTATGCCTGTACTAGAAGCTAGAGATGAGCACCGGCAGTATAGTACAGACTCAGACTGTTTTTACATTGCCATTAGACAGTCAGCTTCTTTTGCATGTATCATTCCGTATGGGATGCACCCACAATAATTACTAATGCATTAGTAAAGGTTTTGAAAGCAGAGATGAATAACTTGCACTGGAGTTGAACTTAGAAAGAAGGTAAGATGTATACAAACAAACCCTTCTTCAGGATTCTTATTCCAAAAGCTCAGCCATACTTAGACCTTCTTACAACCCCTACTACGACAACATAAATATTTCTGCAAAATGCAAGAAGTTATGAACAGATACAGCCTTCTTCTGCAATATGGCTTAATTTAATGGTGTTCTGCCACTTGAAGTTAGCGCCAAATTCAGATCAAGTAACAAGGCCGTGTCTTGTAATTCAGAGCAAATTTAGTGCCTTATTTTCCTTTGTTTGCATAAATCAGGAAGTAGCTAAAGCTACCTGCAGTCCCTATTGGGTGGTTCTGTTTTATGCCTACATAGATCTTATGACCCTTAACAAGGAGGTGGGGAAGGTTGTTAAAGGAGCAGCATTGAACTCCTGAAATCATAGACTGAGATTAGGAGAGAGGCCTACAGAGGAGCAGGACATCCCTGGCAGCCCATGGCAATCACACAGAACAGATCTCCATGTGCAGCCATGGAAAGGATGGCATTGCAGGAGGGAGCCACATGGAGCAGAGGTAGAGGGTGACCACAGTGGAGCAGCAGAGATGAAGTGTTATGGACTGACCACAGCCCCAATTTACCTGTTCCCCTGCCCTACCCAGGAGAAGAAGGTTGAAGAGGGTGGATGGGGAAAGGTGATTTTAGTTTGCTTTCAGTTTCTCATGGCTCTAGTCTGTCAGTAGTTGGCATTAAATTCAGTTACTCTCCTGATTCTAACTCTGTTTAGCCTATGATGGTAACTAGTGAGTAATCTCCTTGTCTTTGTCTCAACCCACGATTTTTTATCATCACACATTCCTCCCCCTGTCTAACTGAAAAAAGGGAGTAACAGAGTGGCTGTGTGGTGCTTAGCTACCTACCTACCAGGGCTCATTCACAACAAATGGCTATGTGCTTACCATAAATATTCCTTTCTTTTTGTTAAGAATTTCCACTGACTGACTCTCCTTGAACTAATTAGTTGTATACTGTCAGCCAACTACAGATTACTACAAGACCTGAGGCTGACAAGTTCAAATGAGGAAGACACCATTTCACAGATTATCTTACTCAAACTCCTTACAGGGAAATATATACAATATTGAGTACTCCACTTTCCACCCCCCCGCCCCCTTTTTTTTTTTTTTTTTTCTTCTTTTTTTTTTTTTTTTTCCTGTCAAATAATGGTTTCTTCTTGATCATAATAGCACACACATAGCGTAAAAGAAGATAGCAATCTGATTATACTTGAGTCAGGAATTAATGCTGCCTTGACAGATAACTGTGTTCTGTTACTACAGAAAACTGAAGTACAGCCCTCTTATTTTCCTCCTACTCTTCAATGCACACTGCTTTTCAACCCAAATTATTCTGTGAAAAGACAAAATTAAGAATGCTAAAATTGGGGGGGGGGGGAGGGGAATCTCTTAAGCTTTCTCCATTTATTTATTTATTTATTATTTAAAAGACTCATGCTGTAATATACTGGAAAACCAGTCTTAATAGCTATGAACCACACAGCATTCTGGAAAAAAAAAAACAAAACAACAATGTACATATTATCCTTCTCATATGTATCTGTACCTGAAAATTTGGGTTAGGATTGGGATATGGAAGCCAAGCAGAGCGAGAGTTTTCTTGGTACTTGAAGGGTCCATTAAAAGCCTGAGTTATGGCACTCAAGTTGAAAACACAAACTGCTGAGGCTGCTATGCTGTTCCTGCAAAAGAAATGTAAACATTAACTTGGATAACAACATTACAAACTGAATTGGTTTGTAATGAAACACTTCAGGTCATTCTCCACAGAATGATTCACAGTATATATGCAAAAAATAAGCACTAGTGTAAAATAAAATTGTTGTAATTCTGAAGCTATTGAGAATAATAAAAAGAATGCTTAATGTGGTTTGGTAGTGTCTGATCCTACATCTATGGAAAGGAATATGGTGGTCTCCCTCATGGGAAACTCCAGTGCTTCTTCATCATCAGGATTCAGGGCTGAAATCGCATGGGGTGTGCAGATAATCTGTGAGAAACATGCAACCTGCTGGAAGTAATCAGAACTCTGAAAAGATTTCAATAATGTTCAAAATTTTATGTATAGTATTTGAAGACAGGAACAAATGTATTTGAAATGGGAAAATAACTATATATATATATACATATATATATATTGTTGTTAATTGTTGTGTTTAATTTCTCTTTGAATAGTAATCCCTGTTGGACAAAGTAGGATGCTAAACTACAAAGGAAGAAGAAAGTAGCAGCAAATTTTCAAAGGCTGTCTTTCTTTCATGTGGCAAAAGTAGTCTTACACTCACAGGTTCCCTCTCAAGGATGATGGCAGCCCTGACCTTTTTATATAAGGTCAGAGAAAGTGGAATTTGTAGCACAGGAAATAGTTGATAATCACCCTGAGTTTCCATGGCCAAAACCTTGTGGATTTTCTGGAACAGAATTCCTCTGAACCAGAAAATTTCAGAGAATCTCCTGTATTTGTTTGGGTCAAGTGAACACTTATGGCAAATCTGCATCACATCAATTTTATGATAATATGAAATTATAATTATAAAATATTTATTTCATAAATAATGTATTTATGCTCAGAAAATAATGTGCAAAAATAAAGTGTTTGTAAGAATGAATGAAGTAGCCTTAAAATGTACAAAAACGATATCAGAGTAGCCTTAAGATATATGAAAAGGATAACATAATAGTCTTAAAACACAACTGCCTTCTTGAGGTAACAAAATATTAAGAACTCTACCTTCTTTCATGTACACCTTCAGCAATTCCTATGGGAAGCACTTGGTGCCAAGATCTGTTCATAAGACTAGTAAACAGTAGTTTGAAATTACTGTGTTCACTTGGCAAATACAGAACAGAAAACAGCCCAGAAGCTTTAGGTTGCTTTTTTTTTTTAATAAGTAGCAAACAAAATATATCATGGAATTTACTTACACATTAGTGGTAAAAATCCCATAGATCAAGTCCAATTCTGGCAGGAAGAAAGTGCTCTGCAATTCATTATAGTAAAATGGAATTTCTCCAGGACGAGAGCAGTTCAGCCGAGCTTTCATGAAGGTAGTCCAGGTATCCTCCAGCACAAACTTGCCACCAATATCATTTTTGCACACTCGAGCAGCACGAGAGAAAACTGTTTTGCCACAGTCATGTTCCACTGCATTCTCTCGGAAGAAGAAGTAGGTGAAATTCCCAATGTCATAAGATGACACAAAATTGGGTTCTGAAAATAACAAAATAAAAGATTATTTACTGTCTACCCGTGACAGATGCAGTCATAAGGTCATGAAAGTTTATCACCAGCCATTACTTTTCAAAAAAAATGCCTTTTATTATCCTTGTGGGGAACTAGCTGTTTCATGGCCCTTTTACATGGGCTACATGGGCTCTCTGCTCTGAGTGTCTGTGGCACGCAGCTGTGGTGGGAAGCCTTGGCCCAGCTCACTGTTTTCCACCTTCAAATGCATCGTCAAATCTTTCCTCTCCACCATGTTGGTATGGTGTATTCTTACTGCGTAACTACTTTAATCTTTCACATTAAACGCTGTTTTCGCTTTGCCACCAAGCCACTCTAGGTTACCAGAATAATGGATGGTTACTATGTGTGACTAAGAATATATTCAGTGGCTTTAATGGGAAGAAAGAAAATTCTAAGTGACAATGTTCAATGGCAAGGTAACAACATCTCAGTTCCATCTCCTTTTAAAATTTTCTAAGTGGACAAAAGCAATATATATGATATAAGAGCTAATAGAGTTACAAGAAATATCAGAGAATATAAAACCAAACAAAGAAACAAACCAGGAAACAACGTATGATTATTGCTCTTATATTCACAGAAGAAATTCATGGAAAAATGGGTATTTACTAGTTGCACTAACTTGGGCTATTCTTCCACCATACAAAGGTTAGGTCTGATTTAAAGATGCCTACCAGATGTTAAAAAAGAATGCACTCAAAATAGCAAGAAAAAGTGTTTGAGTTTCTGTAGCCTGTATCCCTACCTACTCTTTGAAATATTCTCAGAAATATCCTGATTGGTACAGAAAGATTCTACTTGTTGGGCAAACGCATCCATTTGATCCACATAGAAGAACATCCAGTACAATTGATAAAAACAGAAGCCCCGCCTTACAGTCAAGCCTGATGATGCTTCTTGAGTGAGTTCCAATGGCCCCAAAAGGTCTCTGCACTGGCAGAAGATCTCACCATAGGGCCAAAACATTATGTGAAGCATTTCCAGTTAGAATAATTAATTACTGACAAAATGTTTATAACCTGTAGGGATAAAATTTATATGAAATGCATTCAGAATGTTTTTAAGATTCTCCAAAATCCAAATCAATCTTGCATGAAAATATTTTAAGTATGCAGTGATAGTCATAGAACTTGTGTAAACAAAAACTAGTATTCATGTCCCAAAGATTAAGAATTGAGAAATACCCTATAATCTGCAAACACCTGTGCATATACCGTACTGATTATGAAGGGATGAAACCATGACCTGCACTTGAAATTTGTGAAAACTGTATTATCTTAGAGCTACCTCAGGAAATTCTGTGGATCTAGAGGGTTTATCATCTCAGGCTTTTATGTATTTATTTATTTATTTATTTTAATTTCAATTTTTCTTTGGGAAAAATGAACTAAATCACTTCAAAGCTTCAAAGGAAAAATGACATTCCTGTCTAGGAATATTAAGTTTATAAGTTTCCCAATATTGTGCCGTGAACTGCTATTTGTTGACATGGAAGACTTGTTACAGAGGTTTTTAATACAGGAGAGGAAATTACTTTTGTTTCCTGCTGAATTTGCAGGAACAAATTTCCATTTGTTCTGAAAGAGTAAATGCATTTCTTCTGTGAATGATAACAAGTACACAGCATTCTGGTATGCCAGGATACAGAAAATACAGATCAACATGAGACTATCAATGTGTAATAAAATCATGACTATTGTAAATTAGAGTTTAGCAACATGGCATGATAAAGTTTGCCAATGTACAACATCGAGCAACGCTAAACAGATATGTGAGTCCAGGCACTGTAACACTGCACTGCCAGTTAGTGCTGCCTCTGAGCAAACACTGATGCAGCATGCATCATGTGTTTCTGAAGCTTGCTTACACAGTGCAAAGCCCAGGAATCTCTGTAGCTTCCTTCTTCTCTTAGCATGACTCTGTCCATCAAGGACTTTTGCCCACAGACTCTTGTAAGTTATCACAAAAATATGATCTAACCATGCAAAGTCAACATAGGGCTTCAGTCAGAAATAATCTAATTGTTTTTCCAAAGTTTGAGGACAAACCTACACAGTCTCTGTTCTTAACAAAAAGACTCTTACTAAGAAGAGCAATGTTTCCTGTTAGATTATTTTCCATATCAACCCGCCCATGGGTCTTAGAGACCAAACAGGCCAAGCACATTGTCTTCAAGCTGAAACCTCCTGACATTGCAGACTTCTGGTGCATGGCGTAGTTATGGCACTGCCATGGAGTGCACGCTGATGCTGCACTCTGGAGAACAGCATCCTTGCAGCACAAAAGGAGGGGTGTGCTGCACACCTCAGAAGGAAGCAAGAGGTCACACCACAGAGTTAGAGGCTCTAGAGGGAAACCCTACATGAAGTGCCCCTTGGCAAAAGCATCTAAAGCAAACTTCTCCCTGAGTCATGTCCAGGTTTTCAACAGGAAAAAAGCAACTGGAGTGGTCCAAAACAAGCCTGGGAAGCAAGTAAACAATCAAGCAATATGTATGATATTGTATGATCAGGGATAAGTACTATTTCTTGGCAAGAACGAGTTATGATTTCCAGTGAGTAACCCTATGAGAAATGAGCACTAACTCACTATTTCGAGTGAGTTGCATTCAGAGACCCAATCAAAAGAGAACTGAGCTCCAGAAATTTGAAAAGAAATCTGAAATGATAAGTTTGATCCAAATGCAGACCACATATATGTACTTATAACTGCAAAAACATATATATACACATGCATACACAGTATTCAAAATCTTAAAAATCTAAATGCTGGTCTAGTGCTGAATTATATCCATCTTCACTAAATCAACAAATCACACTCTCATACAGATGGTCTCAAGAGATCCATTTGGCCTCTAAGAATTCACTTGAATCAAATATTCATATTCAGCAAAATAATCAATGGCATTAAATTCTAGAAACATGCATTTGGTGGTATTTTTTGTGGTGGGTTTGGGTTTTGTTTTAGTTTGGTTAGTCATTTGTTTGCTTTTCTGTTTTTTGTTGTTGTTGTTTTTTTTAACAAGGTTCAATTTGCCACTAAAAATGCTCTAAAAAAGGGAGATAACAGCAAGAATTTAAGCTCCAAATGTGCAAGTCCTTTCTTTTTTCTTTCACCTTACTAACATAATTAATGAAGTACATTTCTTATTTGCATTTTGCCGTCTCAGTACTTCTTTTGTAATTATATTAATTTAGCATAACTCTCTGCAGCTGTTGGAAAACACTAGAGATCTTGCATTAGGCTGAGCCAGGCATTGCTTCTCAAGAATGCTTAAGGACAAGTCTTAATCCTAGAGTAAATCTTTTCCTACAGTGTTAAACTCTCTCAAACTAATACATAATTTGTAGTCATCAGAATTATAAGCGAAACGGAAAACGTTAAATACCTGAATAAAACAGGTGGAAATCACTGATTATTAGCAGCTCTGTGTATCACAGTCATCTAGGAGACATGTTTAAAATACTAGTCTGTTGTAGCATAGCTGACTCCCAGTCTATTTTGACTATTTTTTTTCTCTCCTCAATGCCTCAATTCTTCATGGCTTTTTTTTTAATACTCTTCTCTGTTAATTCAGTTGAAGGTTTTATGGGCAGAGAAGAGCAAGGACTACAAAATATAGTTAAAACATGTATGTCAGTTTTTTTCCCAATCTTCTCTTAAATTACTGATATATATTTATATTTATATTTATCTATTTATAATAGAGTCTAGTGCAATCACAAAAGTGAATGCAGACATTAGACATGATATTCTCTAATAATTTCTGAAATATAATAATCTATTTCCTCAAAAGTAGTTTTCAAATATTATATTACAAAAGTCCTTATATTAGCTGTTGTTTATTCAAATAAATCTCCTTAGTTTTCAAGGTAAAGTGTTCCTACAGCCTAACATTTTGTAATTTATTACATCATTTTCTTGATGCAAAAGTATTGGTTGCAAACTTAGTGACAGAAATCATTCTCTACACTCATCTAGTAACTACTGAAGTCCTTGAGAGTCCAATGTGAATTTCACTAGACTTTTAGTTGCCTGCATTCACTGGATAGGTACCCTGCATAACAAGATATTGGGAAAGTGGGACAAGGAGCAAAAATACAGATCACCAACTAAATTCTCTCAGAACCTCTGGAGGTTTGGGCTATATGGATCTATCAATAAAATGCAGAAGTTTGGATGCTTACTTAAAATATCAAACATTTTGATTGCCATTTCTCCACTTCTTTAGTTTTTTTTTTTTACTTTTTTTTTTTTTTTTTTTTTTTAACCCTGATTTGATTTTTCATGAAAGGTGTCAATCAGTCTTTCCTTGCCAACTTGGGCTTCTTTACAGCTTTCCTTTTTTTTTTTTTTTTTTTTTTTTTTTTTTTTTTTTTTTTTAATTTTTCACTGATAGTAAAGAAATCAGAGCTTAATTTCATAATCATCTGCTTTTCTTTCCACTGTAAGGCCTGATATGTCTGGTACTGAAATTCTATTTCTGAGTCCAGTATTTCTGTCCTTCTCCTCTCTTTGGAGAATTCTGTTTTTTACATGTTCTTGTTTCTCCAAGTTCATCAAGACCATCTCTATTTCTCTCTTTTCCTGAGTGAGATGTATTTCAGTTCTAATTTCTGGCATTCTCTCTTGCTTATTGGATACTACAGTTTTCTGAATGATGCCTTTCTTTCTTCTTAGTTTAGCCAATGTGAGTAGATATGAGCAGCCTAGGTGAGATATAAAAGAATAGGCTCTGCCTTCAGTAGCTTCCTAAACTTTTCATAAATGTAAGAGGGCTGTTGCTGCTTCACCTAGAATCACAGAGTTGCTCAGGATAGAAAAGACCTTAAGGATCATCAGGTCCAACCGTAACTTAACCATGCTACCCTAAGTAACAATCCTCTGCTAAATCATGTCCCTGAGCATCAAATCCAAATGGTTTTTAAATATGCCCAGGGAAGGTGACTCAACCACCTCCCTGGGGAGCCTATTCCAGTACTTAACAACCCTTTCTGTAAAGAAATTTTTCCTGATATCCAACCTAAACCTCCCCTGGCACAACTTGAGTCCATTTCCCCTCATCCTGTCACTAGCAAGAAGAGATGCAATCTCTTGCTGCAATCACCTTTCAGATATTGGAAGAGAGCAATAAGGTCTCCCCTCAGCCTCCTCTTCCCCAGACTAAACAGCCCCCTCTGTTGCTGATCATAGGGCACATTGTCCAAGCCCTAGGTTGGATAAGAAGTACAAAACCCACCTCTGTGGGAAGTATTATATGAGTGAATAAATGCGATGAAAGTGCCTTGTAGCAACTTAGTGTGCCTAGAACAAAGGAGGTCAGGGGAGGTGTCTCCATCCTGTATCAACATCCCACTCACCTACTTTATCATTGCCATCTGGGGGAAGTTATGCAGCTTTGAAAGGAAAAACAGCACAACTACTCAAATTTTGCCTCTGATAGCAGCTCCAGAGGAGAATCCTAAGGATGATTTCAGAACCAATAGAGATTCCCATTCTATTTTAGGATACTAGAAAAAAGATACACACAAAGGATCAGAACCAACTGTATATGTGACAGAACCAAGGAAAAGTCATTATTTATCTTCTTGCAAAATAAGCAACAAATTGTAGCATATGTTTTGAATATTTTCAACATAGTCTCCCGTCTGTAAACTAAAGACCAGGCTGCACAAATCAACTGGATTTGAATTACATAAAATATTGCATAATAGGAAAAGCTGTTTCAGGTAATTACAAGGCTTTTCACTATAAAGAAAATAAAAACAACCTTGAATTGTTGCACTCATTTCCATTAATGCTTTGAAGCAAAAGTGAAAGGATTATTTTGTTCTTAGTGCATAATATCATTCCACATGTCCTTCTAATAGCAAGAGTTACAATAATCGTGCAAAAACAATGATGAGGATGGAATCACAGCTGCACTAAACCCCTCTAACCAGCAATCTGTGAGAATTTTGCCCTTGCTGTTACTTGTGAAGACTAAATTAAGACTAAATTAAGACTACAATAGGAAACTTAAGCAAAATACTAAAAAATATATCATAGAAGAACTATTTTCAGAGCATCTAATATCCAAGCAGTAAGTGGGAAAAATGATAATATTGTGTCAGCAGAGTAGAAAAACCCAAACATTCGTATGTGCTTCTCAGCTGGAAATGCTTATAATCTGTGCAATATTTTATTTCCTTTCTGTTTTGGGGCCACATATGATATTAGATCTCATTTAAATCATCTGTAGTTGAGCCACTGATGAAATGGCTAGGCATTTAGCTCAAGTTTTGTATTTACTTAACATGTTCCAAGAGCATATATCACAAAATGTTTAGGAAAAAAGAAAACAACTACAATGTATTACATGTATTACATGACAGTTAGAGACCAAAACAGTTTGAATATGCAAGTTTAAGCCAAGTCTAATGGCAAAGGCTGAAACTAAATGTCCCACCATTCTGCTTTATGATTTAACAATGGAAGGGACTGGGTTATCATAATCTTCCTTAGTCTGTTTTGCCCTTTTATGGGCTAAGGGAAGGAAGGAGACACTGTAGACTAAAGTTTCATAATGAGACATCAAATCAAACTTAATTGATTTGAGGAGGTGAAATGAAAGTAGAAATATCTTTACTAATTGTAAATGTTGTACTACCAGAAAAGCAGTGGAGGCTTTTCATTGTCAATCTGACCCACTGAAGTAAGTATAACTCTTCCATTTACCTCTATACTCCAGACCAAACAATGATGAATTCTGCCCCTGTTGCACTTTGTAGATCAACCCTAATGTTGAGCTCAATTAGAAACACTCTGTAACAGTAAATTCAGTATATGATTTTAAAACCATGTTATGTTGTGATTATAAATAGACACAATTAAACAGCACACGAACAGTAAATCAAGCTGTCCCTTTTTACTTAATGAAAGATCTAATGTATTTGCTGTCATTTAATGATGTCCAAAGCAGACTACTAAGGAAGACTATTGCTTTTATGAAACATTAGTAAGGTGATTTTAAAATAGTCTAGAAACACACTGCTCTTTACTGATCTGGACAGTGGGCTGCATCTCAAGGCTTTGCTGATCACTTTGGTTAAGAGAAGAAATCAATGGAAGAACTGTCTGCATTAGATATAATGCTCAATATGTGCTATTTGACCTCAAGTCATTTCTCTCAAGCACAGAAGTACTTGAATATAAACTTAGAGAGAAAGAGAAATGAAGGTAGGCAGCAAAACGTGTCTTAAAGAGTAAAAAGCAGGCAAGCAGCCTTTCTTTCTTCTTCAATTGTTTGCCCCTCTCTATACATACTCACATGAGTAGCTCCAAGAACTATTTTTTTTTTTTTTTTTTTTTTTTGTGTGTCTACACAGGAAAATACAAAGCCAAAATCATGAGTGGAAGAGGCAGTTTAATATGGAAGTTCCATATTAACTGTCCTGCAGCGAGCTAGGTACCAGGTGGTGATAGTACTAGTTTGTTACATTTCCCACTTGCATTTAATGTCTATAGGAGCAGTAGGAAGACAAATAAGTTCTATGAGCAGAGCATGAATTTATTTTTGTGGAAAAAAAGGGAATTCCTGAGGAAAAAAATTGTAACTGGTGAACATATTCAGGCATAATCAAGACCTGGATATGTTACTCCTCTTAATTTAAGAAGACAGCAAATTCAAAAACTGCCTCCAGATGTTCCTTCCCTCTTTCACTGAATTAGACAAGACTGTTTACACGCGAAAATGTTCCAGAAAATGAAAAACATTTAGGAATCAGGCAGTCATCTAACATTTGGTCAAGTGCGCTGCCTGCTATTTGAAACTGACTGTACAGACAAAACTCAGCTGGTTCAAATTTCAGACTTCTGGCAGTAGTGCCTGACTATATTGTTCTCTATCATTTTCAAAAGGTCTTGGAGAATGGAAGAGATCCCTGAAGACTGGAGGAAAGGCAGTGTCACGCCAGTCTTCAAAAAGGGCATGAAGGATGATCTAGGAGTTACAGGGTGGTTAGCCTCACCTCCATCTTTGGGAAGGTGACAGAAAAACTTGGATGCCATCTCCAAGCAATTGGAAGAAAAGAAGTTTAGCAGGAGTAGTCATTGTGGATTCACAAAGGCTACCAGTCTAGGAGCCAGACTGGAGAGAGCAGAGGATGCTGTGTACCTAGACTTCAGCAAAGCTTTTGACTGTCTCTCAGAGCATCCTTGTAATGAAGCTTAGAAACTGAGACAGTGATGTAGACTGAGATCTGGCTGAATGGCAGAGCTCAGAGGCCAGTTATCAACAGTGGAGACTCTGATTAGAGGCCTGTAGCAAGCAATGTTTGCCAGGGATCAGTACTGGGTCCCACCTTCCTCAATATCTTCATCAGTGACCCAGATGAAGGGACAGAGTGCACTCCCAGCAAGCTTACTGTTGACACAAATCTGGGAGGAGTGGCTGAAACATCAGAAGGCTCTGCTACAATTCAGCAAGACCTAAGCAGGCACGAGAGTTAGGTGGAGAGGAAACTGATCAGCAAAAGGAAGTATAGAGTCTTGTACCCAGAGAGGAATAACTGCATCCATCAGTACAGGCTGAACTTCTCTGCAGAGAAGGTTCTTAGTGTGTTTGTGGACAACAGTTTGGCCATGAGCAAGCAGTGAGCTCTTGAAGCATGGTAGAACCTCAACAAAGGAAAGATGTGGAGCTTTTGGAGAAGCTCCAGAGGAGTACCAGAAAGATAATCGTAGGGCTAGAACACCTCTCCTATGGAGACAGGCTGAAGGAACTGGGCTTGTTCAGCATGGAAAAGAGAAGGCTGCAGGGAGATCTCATTGTGGCCTTCCAGTATTTAAAGGGAGTTTAAACATGAGGGAAAACAACTTTTTACATGAGTGGACAGTGATAGGACAAGGGGGGGAATGGTTTTAAACTAAGGGAAAGGAGATTTAGAAAGTTTTTCACTGGATGGTGAGGTGCTGGAACAGGTTGCCCAGAGAGGTTGTGGATGCCCTGTCCATGAAGGTGTTTAAAGCCAGGTTGGATGGGGCCCTTGGCAATCTGATATAGTACTTGATCTAGCAGTTGGCAACTCTACCTATGGCAGGGGGCTTGGAACTTGGTGATCCTTGAGTTCCCTTCCAACCCAAGACATCTATGATTCTCTGATTTTTTACAGTACTGCTATCACACCCAGAGATAGTTTGAAATGCTGCAAAGTAATATGTATAGTAGCAAATCTAAGTGAAAAGAAGTATCACATCTCTGAAGGAAGCATGAATGTAACAGAAAAATATGCTATGACTTGGAAATTTAAAGCCATAAATGCACACGAGCATACCCTAAAAAGGCTGAATTTGACTAAGTGTCAGCTAATACTGCTGAGCAAGTTTTGACTATGAAGCTTTCATTCCAGTTGATAAAACTACCTAACTTTTCTTACAAGATTATTTATGTTTCTCTCTCACTGAAAGCATCAAATCTTTCATTACAATCCAAGTGCTGAAAACCTAATGCAGTTTTTTGACACTGCGTCACACATGCATGGGCAAATTGACATAAAGGCAGATGAATCTGCGACTCCAGAAGACATTTCCCTTCCACTCCTCTTTATGCAGGAAACCGAGATGCTTCCAGCCTTTTATAGGATTTGCTTGAGTTGGCTCCAATTACAAAACTAATCTAGTTCTTCCTCCCCAAAGATAAAGTCACACTTTCCTGACAAGTTAATTCCAAACAGTTTTGAGGCAGAAGAATGAATTATAAAAGAGAATGTATAGGTATGGTAGAAGCTTTTAGTAGGCAAAATATAAATAGAGAGAATCTGATTAATTGGAACATTTTTCATAGGAAGTGGTGGGAATTTCACTGTGCCCTTTGGCATAAAACATCCAGTTAAACTGAAAACTCAGTGTGAAGAATGTTTTGCCTTTGACAGAAGCATCCAGGTGTGGCACAACAATTAGCTTCAGTATCATGGCTGTGTGGACAAATGCTGCCTGAAATGAGATACCTGTACAATGAGTTCATTTATCATCTCATATTTCTTTTGCCCTGCTATAATTCTGTTATGTTTTATGCAGTTTGGTCTTCTTTTGTTAATTAATACTTTAGTATTGTCTGAACTTCAGAAAATGTCACAAATTTCTCCAAGCTACCTTTCATGGCTTCTTTGTATAGGGAAAACAGATCGAGTAAACAAGTACAATTCAGCAATCAGTTTATATGAAGACTGAGATATCTAAAATAGTCTGACACATAATGTTCTGAATTTAGAAGGGCTTATACATGTATTTAAATTCAAACATGAGTATAATTTCACCATAACAAGAAATGCGCTGTGGGTTACTGTTGTGTCACCCATGTGACTGACAGTAACTTAAGCATCATGAGTTATGAAAATATGTTTGACATATTATTTTAAGCAGGAAGACCATGGTCAAAATATAAATAAGTACATAATTTTACATTTTAAGTTAAACAATGGTTTTAACTTTAGAATATTCTGCATCTAGTTCTGTAAGCCATACATTAATCATCAAGTAACTCTGCTTCATCTCAGGAACACCAGTTTAAATTTTCTCCCAGCTAGAAGTCCTCATTTCGTGATGAACATCTTTGAATCAGGAATCATTGCTACAATATATTTTTTTTTTATTATTATTTGTGCAGCACATACAAAAAGAAGTTTCAAAATCAGCTATAATAAGCTTCAAAAACTTCAGTTTACCACCTAAGCAGCTTGAAAACACAACTATTTCAGCTTTTTAAGGGTGGGACTTGCAGAGGAAGCTAGGGAAATTCAGCCCATTCTAAACTATTTTCTGCCTTTAGTTTTTGAAGGACTTAATGGAGCAATGTCCACGACAAGCCACAGCCCTTGGTCAATGCAGCTTTGCTATGTAAGTTCACCTGAGATTTAAGGTACAGCTCATCCCTACACCTGCAAACACAACATTTCAGTGCATATCTACAAACAGCTATACTGATTACATGCTATAATATCTATACTAGTATATTAAATACTGCATTATGCAAAATAATTTTAAAACAAGAACTGCATTACTCTCAAAACACCCAAATTCTCACAAATCAGGAGAACATGGGTTAAAAAGCAGATCAGTGTCATGGTTCATCAGTACTCACCATTCAGCCACTTGGAGTTGTACTGTGCAGTGCGGAGAGGAGGAAGGGCTCCCAGACTGCGATAAATGGCAGGATCCCTTCCTGGAAAATCCATGGCTGTAGCAGCATATAATTCCCCACTGGAAGTGAGAAGTGCAGTGGAGTTGTGTTGGGGACTATAAGGACAACGAGCCATGCCACTGATTTGATCATGTATCTCTGTCAAGTTATTTAACTGTAAAACAGTTTAAAAAAAGGGATTAAAATGACTCGAAAATTATAATCTCAGCCATGCTGTATCAATCTGAGCAAACTTATCAAAAACATGAATTAGCTGCTTTTCTATTGCACAGCAGTAATGAGTTAACCTGTACATCCATCTGAAAGTGTCTCATACAGATTTCACTGCACTATTGTTGGACCTTGATTGGGCAAAACATGCAAATTAACCATTAGCTATCATACCTAAAACGTTTTACATTGGGAACAACTAGAATATATATATTCTATATATGTGTATATATATGTATATATATGCATATATCTATATATATGTGTATATATATATATATCTGTATATATATATATATATATATACAGATTGCTATTGTGACGAACAGATATGATTGTCAGGTTCATCTAAAGTATTCACTGTAAAACCTGATTAAATACCAAAAAAATCCTACTGTTCTGTTGGTGTGTACTAGGAAAAAAATCTAACATGAAAATTACATTTTTTAAAAAAAATGAGCTCATCTTTCTGACTTAGTAGCACAAATACTTCCAGCTATAAATCAAAGTGTGATTCTAATAAGTTATTTGAAAATAAGGGTACAGTAAGCTTAAAAATAATAAATGTGACAAGGGGTCACTAAAGGTGTCAGTTTATATTTCAATGCCTCTCCCCACGTGAAATATATAGTCCACTTAGTCCAATCTGTGATGTTTTGATTTTTTTTGTATGAGCATTATCGATTCTTTATGGACTTATTCTCTTTGACAGACAAATTACAGTTTTGTTGTTGTTGTTGTGTGTGGGTTGTGTTCTTTTTTTCTCCCAGAAACAGGATGATTTCTCAACAAAACTTTCTCACTCCCACCAGTCAGAAATCAACAGTGCATGCACTTGTCTTCTTCATAAATACACATGCACAGTACGAAGCTACTCAATCATGTTTTACAACTAAACCTGTTTACAACAACCAAATTTGACAAAATGGCAGAAGTCTTAGAAATATTAAAGACTCACGAAATTTGGCATGTGGAAGGAACCGAGCTCTGAAAAGAGATTATGGGTTAACTCTCTGCCTGCTTTACCCTGACACTAACCAAATCAACTTTTATGTATCAGCTCACTAACCAATTCACAAACAGCCTGAAATCAGCAACTTGCTCTGCTTACTAACCAGCAGTCTCCAAACATGGACTCAAGTTTATGGGACAAAACATTTAATTCATACCGTCCGATTCGTGCAAATAGGAGTGAAAGCATTGGTTCCACAGGTAAAGAGATGATTGCCTCCAACAAGAAGCACTCGAATATAGTTCTGGCATTCCTCCTGCCACATAGGAAAAAAAAAAAAAAAAAAAAAAAGGAATAAAATCAGTGTTCATGCATACTCAATGTGTTGCCATGTGTTGCCAATCATCAATATAAATGTCCTAATGACAACACAGACATCCATCAATCATTGTGGAAGGATCCAAACAATATCACAGTAAAGGTCTTCAATATCAAAGACTTCTGAATGTGCAGGAAGTCAGAATTAAAAACAGGTTGCCAATAAGAACAGTGTGTTCTAAGTATATAAATAAAATCACTGAGATGCCCAGACACAGATTTGTCACTCCTAGCTACATAATTTGCATGGCATGTTTTATTAGAAGCATCTACATTTTGATTAATATTAAGTTTCTCATGGAAACCTTCAAAATTTCATTGTCACAATACACACACACTGACCCTGAAAAATAATTTATATCTTTTTTTTTTCTTTTCTTTTTCTTTTTCCCCCCCACATTAGAATGTGTGAATGCTTTAAGAAGCCAGAAACTGACAGCAATTTCTAATGCTTATTCAGACAGAGAGCAATACTAAGCAACTCCTGAAACCATATGTAGGAAGGATTCAAACATTGTTTCTGCAGAAATTAATAGATAGGAACTATTAAAACAACGAAAATCATCAACAACAAAATGTTTACTACTTCTGTTTGAGCACTTGGCTCAAATGCTTTCTAGCATTCATTCACAAGAAACAGATACTAAGGAAAATCATGTAAGTACATCCACGTACTGGTAATGGGGCAGAAGTCTCATTATATGGGCCATGGGCCATGGTTCTATTAAACATGTTGCTTGTTTGTCTTGCAAACTTTTATTCTGATAGAAACTAAATATAAACCTGTGTAGACTGAGCAACCACAAAATAGACTGTGAAGCAAGATGGACAAAAATACTTTTAAATTCTCTGAAAATAATGCTTAGAATTTATTATCTATACTTTTCCTTATGCAAAATAAAAATGAAACAAAACAGAAAATTCCAAAAATGTGCATACAAAAGAAAGCGCATCCATCTCTTGTGAAAATGTAGCTCTCAGAATCTTTTCTTTGAGCCTTAAGTGTAATTGTCAAATATTTTAAAACTAATATCAAATTCCCAGCAGATACAAAATCAATGTCTTTATCTTAAATTTACCAAAATCATCATCTGAATATTCTTTCAAACAAATGGAAGCTGATATGCCACAATCATTTAACAGAGTCTGGAATTGCAGTAAGACTTTTTAAAAAGCAATTATCTGGGCTGTTTCCTTGATGTCCATGGAATTTCATATAAACAAACACAGTATTTTATTCTTTGGACTGTATCCATCCTGCCCTTTGCTGTAAGCCCTGGAATGTAAGTGTAGGAAAAATAAGTGGGTTCTGACATTATAACCCATCCATCCTCTTCATATTCTAGAGCGCTCTGAAATAGTGCCATTGCCAAATTACTTGCATGCTCATCACCCACTCCTTCTGTTCAAAAATAATGTAATTTTTTTAAACTCTGACATTCCTGGGATTCAAAAGATTCTTCTCTTTAATGTCCCCAGGTCTTGTACTAAGTTCGTAACAAACAACAGTGCAAATAAGATATCTCATATCTATTTTTTGTTGGCTACATAGTATAATAAAATCAAAGCTGGAAAAAAAAAAAAAAAAAAAAAGTCTTCTTTAATTGGTTATTTTCTTCATATAGCTAATTGAAAATAAGGCAATTAAAAAACAATAGAAAACAATAGTTATGAATAAAACAATCACCACTCAAACACAAAGAAAAGGGACTCTTATCAAGACAGTTCAATTGCTCAGAGTCACCTTTATAGCTCTGGAGTCAAGCTGTCATTGTCAGATCTGCAGAAAATTGAAGTTTTAAGTTTTGTCAGTTCAAGGATGACCTGGCTACAGTCACTTATCCATTTGCAGCAATGTCTGTTGCACTGGCTAACATTTTGAATACACTAGTGTTTATAGTTTTAATACCTCTATAGTAAGCTCATAAGCTAATACAAACAGATGTTGTAATACAGAAGTGCCATTTAAAACTGACAAATTTGTTCTTTTCACCATGGCATTTTAGACTTAAATGCTAACGCATGATGGTTACAAGGACATTGGTTAGCCTGGCTCACTCCAGGAGTTATTTTAAGTAACTGTTTAAATTGGTGAATAAATGTAGAAAGTCTCAGTAACAAACATCAGACTTCAAAAGTCAAGTGTGCATTACACTGTCAGATGTGATGGATGTCCCTATATATTTGCCTCCCCATCTCTTTCCTGTCATTGGCTCCTAAAGTATAAACCTCAGAACAACATCTACTGCTAACAGCTGGGGGCAAAAATTCCATGCAACTTTTTTTCACAATAACAAGAACAAAGTTGCATTTAACTAACTATTATCTCAAAACTGCTAGAGTTGCTTTAGGGTTCAAAGCTGGCTTCTGATTTCAGAGCATGCCATCACTAAACTTTTATCTTTGCTGCCTGAACTTATTGCCCCCTTAGTGGTCTGTGGTCAGCAGAGCTTCAAGAGAAACAAGGATTTGAATGAAAAATTACTCACAACCATCCTTGTAATCCTCATCTCTCCCTTACCACAGTCTGGGCTGGCCATATGTATTTTGTCTCTGGTCTTTCCTGTCCTTTTCTGCAGTCACACATGTCTCTGCCCTGAAATCTGAAGTCGCTCTCACAAGTTTCATGGAATCAAAACACCCAGTAGCTCCACAGCTGGGGCTGGATCTATTTACACAGCAACAATCAAAGAAGCAGGAATTGGAATTGTCTCTCCCAGGGGATATCCACTGAAGAAGTGCAACTCATTGTAGTACTGGACTGAATTTTCTCCTCATTTGTATGCATACAGAGAATATGGCTCTTAAGCATATCCTTTGTCATGAACTCCTCTTAGCCTTGGGTGTAAGGTAATAAAATACAAACATCATCAGGTTATCCTTTCTCTGGCCTTGAGTTTATTCTTTGATTTTCACCTCAAGCATACCAGTGAAGGTAAGAGACTTGAAAAGTTCAAAGACAAAGAACACAATAAATAAATAGATAGATAAATAATATTTTTTTTTTAAAAGCCTGATCATGATAATAAGCAAATAACTATTTCTTCCTAGGACTACCTTTGGTTGTAATGAAGTCTAAGAACTGCATTTATCATTCTAGATGGTGAAACAGGAATGAGGTTACAGATCCAAATCAAATAATGTATCTTTACCCAGATAGTAATGATACTAAGGAACAATCATAGAATCAAATGAAATGAAATGAAAGAGACCTTAAAGATTATCTAGTTTCAACTGGGGGCAGGAACATCTTATACTAGATCAAGTTGCACAAACACTTTACAGTTGAACACTGTGTTCATTGTACAATAGTATATGTGCTATTCTAATGAAGACATGTATGGTGTTCAAATGGCCTTGAATGCCTTTAGGGGTGGGACATCCACAATTTCTCTGGGCAACCTGTTTCAGTGTCTCACCACCTTCTAGAGCCTCTGAGTAAAGAACTTCTTCCCTAGATCTAATCTTTCCTGTTAGCCCACTTACTGAAATTTTGGAGGCCTTTATTAGAATAGCATATATATTATTGTACAGTGAAGACATAACTTCATTTATTCAACAGAGTGTGATGAGCATGAATGAAAATGTGGATGAATGCATTACATTTAAGTACATTTCATAAGTGCTGAGTGCTTCTCTGAGCAAAAACTATTTAATAGCATGCTTCAGAAATGTTGAACTGAGTGTGCATATCAAACCACAAACAGATCTGTCAACATGGAATTCAAAGTACACTACTACATCCTTAAATATACCATTACTTTCATCCATCATGTTAGATTACAGTCACTGCAGACACTGTGACTTTCAGAGCAGAATGCTATTTTGATTGTTTTAAATTCCAAAAATCACTGTAAAACAGAGGTATAAACTTTTAGTTACACATTGTATTCCTACTGTGATAGTTTCTACTCTGTGCACACTTTGACCCGTGCCATCTGTCATATTACATTGTCATTTGGGTATGTTCTCTACCTTCAGTATTGTCACCTAAAGTTAAGGCTGAAGGCTTGAAGGATACAAGCCTTACATGAGAAAACACAAAAATTATATGTAGAAATAACAACTCACAAAATCAAACATTAGCCTAAAATATGAGGTCCCCAAAGTTCTCACTTTTCTTTCCATGAGCTAACAAGTAAGCTGCATACTCATCTATCATCTATTTCTGCCATGAAAGCTTTCAAACAAGTTAGAAATTTTTAATTAAAATCTTGCCTGTTCCTTTTCTCTAGCTATTAATAACTGCCACACAGATCTAGTAAATTTCACATGTTAATGGCTAGTTATCAGCAACTCCTAAATACATGTTTCCAAGACTGGGATGACAAAAAAGGGAAAGGAATAATAAAAAAGCAATACCATCTCTAACGCCTTTTCTCAATGTTATAAACTCATATCTACAGTGAAAGATGATCTTCTGTAAAGCCAATAATCTTCCATGCATGAAGATTTACACTGCATATTCCCTATACCCACTTTTTTTATTTCCTGGCAATTCTATTTCTACCCTCGTGGTATAGCATTGGCCACGCTCCAGTTGTGAGACCATTTTTCTTCTTCAGACTCAAGTGAAAATGGATACACAAAGGCTACAATGCAACATTATTTTCCAAACCTTACTAAGAGAAGCTGGAAATGAAATATTTTGCTTGATGGGAGAAGTTACAGGTCACTGATTATGCACACATTACCATGCAGACTATGCAGAAGAAGAGAGCCATTCTTTACTAGAGAGCTAGAAGATATGAACATTTGGAATACATTCTTCAAGCTTGTGGGATTAGGATTTTTTGTTTTGTTGGGAGTTTTTGTCTTGTTGTACTTCTTTATGACTTTTGCCAATCAATATCATAGGCTGATATGTTCTACTGAATGTGAGTTCTGAAAATAAGCATATTCTTCTGCTGTTACTGCTCTTGATGTACTTCTCTGTTTTTCCCTTACCTTTTAGCTGTCTTGCCACTATCATTTCCAATGCATTAAAGCCACTATTCAGCTCTGCATATTCCCTGATTGTAGTCTGCTAATTTGTGTGGATAAGCTCACTGAGACACTCTACATCTTGTGATCACATCACTAGTTGTGCACAGAGCATGGCTCGTCTTTGATATCACTGTCACTACTGCTGAAACACACGGTCACCCACTGCCTCACTGTGTTCACATCCACTGTTTGTTCTCCATAAACATTCAGCAAGAATGTCAGAGGGTGCAATTTTTCCACATGGAGAACTTTGATGACATACTTTGCTTCATCTGCACATCCATGTCATACACCATTTTGTCAGACTGCCCCTCTGCTGCCTCTGTCACACAGCAACAATGCACAGTGGAATTCTGTACAAAAGATTCAACCACTACTGCCATAACACCAACAAGTGCCTGTGATATCATAGGCCTAATTGATAAAATAAGATTCATTACTTTCAGAGCAGCCCTCATAAGTTGAGGACTTTGCAAAGCACATAGAGAGTTATTTGAGATTTATGGCACAGAGTATGATGTGAAAATACAGGTCATTACACGATATATTATAGAGTCAATACAATGAATTGTTAGAAACTCAGTTGTTTTTATCATTTCATCACAGCACTCACTGTAGATCTCACTCCACACCTCCCTATATTGTTCTTTATTCCTTTGCTCATACATCAGTGTCATACTTTTTTTCTACAAGTCTCATCAGAAAGAAACGGGAGATATAACAACTGCATAAGGCAGATATTTATACATTGAATTATACCTTCTATTAAAATACAAATTTTGTTAAAGCAGAACTGTCTCATGCTTACCTTTGATTTTCCTTTACTGTAGCAGGCTCTTTTAGTAGCTTCATCACATTGCCACTCCACTGCCTGAAAGCAATAGAAATTAGTTAGAAATGCAGAGAATACGGAAATATACAACTCAGCTATCTAAGCCTATGCTTGAGATACATGCTTGAGGTATCTGACAAGTAACCATGGGTGGTTCTAGCCGTAATCATCTTATAAGCTTTTTCTCCTTAGAAACGTAGTTCTGCTCTTGGTGGTTTTTCACTTTTTTAATCCAAAGTGAAACTGGCTTTCCCCATGATTCACGATACCTACAGCTATAGCAGAAAAAACCACAATCACATTTGATGCTGCTTAGCCCCTTTTGTATCAGTCTTACTCAGCTTAGCACAGAGAAGGACTGACTCGTCCTCCCAAGCAGAGGTGGATGGCATCACGCTGAGGTCAGCTCTGCTGAGCAACCTTCTGAGACAGAAAGGGTGCACTGCTGCTGGTTTTGCAGATTTTCTCTCAAGCATGAAATGGATATTTTATTTTCTCAAGGTGTGACTGTAGCAGTAATTGGAGGAGCTAAAACTTAAATTGAAGGAAAAGAGCAACAAGCAGGCATCCACAGGACAACAGTGAAATGGAGCACTGCAAAGCAGAAGTGATTTGTCCTAATTTTTGAACCTTCTGCTTCAACAGACTTATGCCAGGAATGTAAGTCTAGGCTGCATTATGGCTCTTTCACTGCCTGAGTTAATTCCAATTATTTACATATTTAACATTCAACAGCTATGACTTACAAACTCTACCACTCAGTGGAGCAGATCCTGGGCTTGGTGTGTATGTGCTAATACATGCACACATTTGAATGCCTGTGTATGCTGTGCAGTCAGAGTGCATTTTAAATCTCTCTGCTTGCTTTCACATCAACAACGCACATCCACCTGTTCTCTTGATAAAAATGTCACAAAGCATTTTACATTTTACCAGGAAGAAATGAGATTACTAAACTAAACACGGCTGCTTAATTGTTGAAACCACAGGATTTTTGTTTTTGTTTTTGTTTTGTTTTGTTTTTCAATTTCTTTACCAGAAAATAATGGAAGATAATTTATTCAGACTTAACATTAAGTGATCTTTTGTACCTGTCTTCCAATGGAGACTATAAAAGTACACTCCACAATTAATGAAATTTAATAGGGTGAAAGCCTACTTAAACAAAGGGGAAATATGTCTTCATGGTACACTATACAGTACTTTTTGATTTGCTTTTCACTAAGCCCAAGGATGAGCTTTGTTGTTTTTATTTCAGAAAATAAAGACTTGCAAAACCAATGCATTACTTCTCTTCCTCAGCTCCAATCCTTCCTATTTAAAGCACACACTTTTGCAGATAAATGAGGACAGCATATTGGAGAATACATTGATAACTTCTGGAAAACCCCACTTGTGAATGATGACCCTAGTCTCAAACTATGTAACATTAGAAATAAACAAAGAAACAAAACCATTAATGGCTTGGCCCTTCTGGGTGTATAATGCAAAAAGCAGTTCATCTCTCTAATGGCGCCAAAGACTATAAGACTGCTCTTGGGTGAGCAGTGTTAAGTTCCTCAATCCAGTAGGATAAATTAAATTTGCATGTTACATGGCACTAAATACAAGTATCTGATAATTCATTATATCTAAACAACACAGAAAGTTGAAATGCCTGGAGAAAGGCAAGAGTTACCAGTAGGAGGTCAAGACAGTAAGACTTAAAGGAATACAGTTGCTTAAAAATAACATCTGAAGGAATGTTCTTGCCAGAACTGAACTGAGAAGAATATGCTAAGCATGAACGTCAGGAAGAAAAAAGACAGAAAAATTTGATTCAAGATAAAACGTTTATCAATAAATCAATTTTCAGTGGCAAAAAATCCTGTTTTCAGTTGGCTAAGACTGTGGTAAAAGACTAATTTTAAAGCAAAAGATGTCAAATGTGAAAATCATACTATGTCATAAATCAAGTAAATTAAGTACACCTCTCAGGCACTGAAATTTTTTGGAAAAGACATTCAAGAGCCAAAAGGGACAGTTCTTCAAATTTTCCATTAAATCTGAGAAAAGTATACCAGGTATTTCCAAGAGCACATCAACAAATCTACTGAAGTCATTATTGGCACAACTGAAAGAAAAATTTCCTCTCTGACATCCATGGGATGCACAGATTTAGATAAGAGTACTATAGATTAAAACACTAAATTATGTGTATCAGTAAAATAGTTAACAGCAAATACAGGAACCTAAACAGAATAAACTATGTAACTATATATAAATACATATGATTTCTAACTGGATGGGAACCCTTATGGGAAAACTCTTTTCATGACAATATACATCAAAAGAGTCATATAATTCTACAGGATCATAGAATTGTTGAATCTCATCTTTTCACACTTTGAAGGCACTCTTAAACATCACCTAGTCCAACTCCTCTGCAATGAACAGACACCTACAGCTGGATCAGGTCGCTCAGAGCCCCATCCAGACTAACCTTGAATGTCTCCAAGGACAGGGCAACCGCCATCTCTCTGGCCATCCTGTTCAGAGCCTCAAAACCCTCACAAAACCAAAATTTTCTAATACCAATCTAAATCTCCATTCTTTTAATTTGAAACCTACATTCTAGTTTGTCCTAGCACAACAGACTTGCTAAAGAGTCTGTCCTCTTCTTTCTTACAGACTCCCTTTAGAGACTGAAAGGCTGCTATCAGGTCATCTCACAGTCTTCTCTTTTGCAGGCTGAAGAACCCCAGCTCTCACAGCCTGTCCTCACAGGTTTTATCTAATTCCATCAGTGGCTCTTCCCTCGTCCACTGACGCAGTGGACCATCATAAAAAGTGATGAGGTCAGTCAGGCAAGACCTGCCCTTCATAAAGTTATGCTGGTTTTCCCATATCACCTCCCTCTCTTACATTTGCCTTAACATAGCTTCTAAGAGCATCTGCTCTGTGATTTTCCCCAACACTGAGATGACACTTTGTCACACAAGTGACAAAGCCATGAGCCATCACTAACATCAAGTATACTTCATAGTACTATAACTCTGAGTTTCGCTGCTGGAGAAGACAATAAGAGGGCAGGCTGCAAATGAAGTGTATTTCAAAGGCACTCAAAGAAGGCTGAGTAGTTCAGAGTCTTATAGGTTGGTCCCCAAGGTTCTTGCATATTTTCAGTAACACATACATATGCCCTATTATAGATTAAATAAAAAGAGCATGTATAAGCCACCATTTATACATATACACACATATATACGGATTTATATGTATATAAAAGAAGTACTTCTTTTAAATCTTCAGGAAATCTGGGGAAGTTTCTCATTAAATTGAAATTCAGTTATTCAACAAAGTCTACTAGTAATACACAGGGGGGAAACTGGTGGAAATTTGTCAAGTTAAATGTCATTTCAATGTGGGAGAAAAACAACAGGAGAAAAATGTGCCCTGAATCTTTAAAACATAAAGATGAAACAAAATGTCCCAACAGAATAATAACAATGTGATTTTTGTGAGTTGAAGATAAAGACTTTAAATTCTGAAATAGTAGACTGACACATACAGATTGCTGTATTTTAGAGAACAAGCACAAAACCAGGTTTACTTAGAAATGTTACTGTTATCCATTGCTTGTATCAAAATGACATCTTCTGCTTGGCAACATTTGCTAATATTTCCACAGCATTCAGATTAGTGGTGAAGAGAATAAGATATGCATACAGTGATTATTATTACATCCCCTATCACAAATTAAATACCTAAATTTTATCCTGTTGGGAGCAATTCTATCTTACATGCCTTAAGAAGTAGTTCCAACTTTCATATAGCAAAATATGACCTCCTGTGTTCTGTGTATTGTTTTTAATTAATATTGTAATTCTACTTTGCAGGTAAAAAAGTGCTCTGAACCAAATTATAGACATTCAAACTTTTCTTTGCTCTGGGGAAGGAGATAACAAGGATTTGAATATTAATACTGAAGAAACTAAAGATGGTAGCACATTATCTACTGGTGAGCATTTTCATGGGAAACATATGTGCACAGGTTAAAGGGTAGCTCATAAGGCTCAAACATATTCAAACATAAAGAGGGTAGATTTAGATTGGATTGAAGGAAAAAAAAAAAAAAATTACAGTGAAGTCAGTGAGGCACTGGCACAGGCTGCCCAGAGATATGGTGGGTGTCCCAACCTTGGAGACATTTAGGGTCAGGATGGAAGGGGTTCTGAGAACCCTGATCAAGCTGTAGGTGTCCCTGCTGTTTGCAGAGGAGTTGGACCAGATGACCTGTAAAGGTCCCTTCCAACTCTAAGGATTTTATGATTCTATGATCCTAATACATTGTTCTGCCCCAATAGGAAGGTGATACAGCTGGATGGCTTTCATGAACCCTGCTATCAAATACATGCTTTCAAGTGCCTCCACAAATTTAATGTCTTCTCCAATCTATTAGATACAAACAAATCTTAGTTATCTGACGGTCACCTGTTCAGAGCTTGCTGTGAGATTTTTAGCCCTGCCAAACTCCGATTGTGTGACCAGCCCTAAAGACTGAACCTGACACAGTTTCATCAGGTAAGAAAGTCACAGTTGATTGTCAAATGGATTGTTTTCTTCATTAAAACAAAATACACAAAGCCAAAGTTCCAAATATGTTTGACATAAAATCAGTCTGTGCATAAAAATGGCTTTGGTGCACACTTTAAGTCTAAATTTGAACAGAACTGTAAAACAGTTGGAAAACAGTTGCAGGTATCTTTTTGTAAAAGCTCAGTTTTGGACATAACGCCATCAATGCAAGGAAAACACTTTAAAATCTTCATATGAGTTCCCTCCTAACATTTTCAAGGGGAGTGGGAGGGGAGAAATTCCAGAGAACAAACACATTCCAACACAAGTTCTCTCTGTAAAGTAACTATTATCTTCAAAAAAGAAGAAAAATATATATGCAGCACACATCAATTTTAAGTCAAAAGTTAGAGTATTAAAAATAGTCATATTCTTTATAACAACAAATGTATTCCAATAACTTCTCCACTTGGGTGAATGACAGAGACTTGTTAAAAAGTCAAACAATCATATTTTCAAAGGATAAACCAAATAAATGTAAAGAAATTAGCTCCAAGTGAAATCAAAGTGATTTATTTGAATACCCTAGAAGAATACTAAAACAGCATTAAAGAAAATGAGGAGACAGAGAATAATAAGTTTGCTTCCCAGTTAATAACTAATTTTCAATTTGTTTTCTTTGTATTCAACATACAACAACTTCCTGAGTTCTCTGGCAAGAAATTAAGTCATAGAATCTTAGAGTATCCCAAGTTGGAAGGAACCTACAGGGATCATTAAATTCTTTCCAACCTAAATTTCCAACCTAAATTATTCTTTAATTTTCTAGAAAAATAAATAAACAAGCAAACAAACAAACAAACAGAAATAAACATAAAAGGAGAAAAAAAATCAAAAGGATTAAATCTAATGTATTCACTTTCTACAAATATACTAAATGCAAAAAGGAAACTTGAAAAGGATGAATATAATCAAAACAAGGACTGGTCACTTTGAATGCATGAAGTGATTTATCTATTAGTTATATTTATAAATCATAAACAATCATATGTCTTTCACCTTCATTAGTGGAAGATGCATACACAGATCTCCTGGTATAACTATATTTATATAGATACATAGACACACATAACATATACACGTATACAGGTGCACACACAGTTATATATCTGAACTTTTTCAAAGCATAGAAACAAAATGTACTGCTATATTTCATAGTGAAAGAAGTTAATTAGTCAAGAACCAAAAAATGAACAGAACAGTACTCCAGACAGATGGTCCAGCACTTCTTAGGCAGATGGCTCTGCTAATTAGATACTGGCAAAAATAACATTAAAGAAGATGGTTTAATTATGCGATGCCAAAAAATAACAACTACATGAGATTTCCTTTCTTCTTTTTCACTATCTGTTTGCTTTCATCTCTTATATCATGTATTTAAACAATACTTTGGGGAGCTGAGTTATAATGGCAATAATCATAACAATATATGTCAACAAACATGAGTAATATTGCCTTATTGTTTGCATCAGTCCAGCAATGGAATGGCTTCAAAAAGTTGTGATTTGTTTGGCAAGGGTGTCTTGCAGCCTGCATAATTATATCTCAATGAACATGGATACTAGAGTCCAAAAGCTGAGTTTAAAGAGGCTATAAAGAAAGTGTCAGAATAGTAAATGCTAGGAGAATGTAGGCACAGAGGAGTATACCAACAAGACATTCAGCAGCAAATTAGCAACCTCAGTGTTAGAAGTGGTTTTGATGGTCACCAGAAATTTTAAGGCATGCTTTTGTATAATGACATCCCTGCTTCCAGCAAATATGAAAAGCCACTTACAAAAGATTTATACCTCCCCATACTTCAGGCAAACCATTTTCCTTGCTTTCCACAGAGCCATGACCTTGCAGCCCTTACTGCTGAAGCTGTCTGTCTTGCCATCCTGATAAACAATCAGCTTTCAAGAGCAGCTGTCCACTGTGGAAATGCTAGGGGACTGTATTAAAAAGGGACTTCTCTTTAGCACAGGTATGTCTCATCATAAAAGAAAAATTGTTTCATATGGACTAAAGGCAGCCTAGTTAGGCTCTCCTATCAAGTAATAGGCCAGCAGCTTAAACAAGAACAACACCGTATGGACAAATTTACTAATAGATTACATTTGTTGCAGTATCTTGCCACCAGATACTGAATGCAACAGCCAGTTTTCCTGGAAATAATATGTGTGCTTTCATTTGTTCAGTTTTTACTGTTCATCCACAGCTAGTACATTACGGTTTCTTAAAAAAGTGAGCAGTGCGAAATAGATGAAAATAAATATCCAATTATGCTAGAATTTCCTAGAGCTTGATTTTAAATAGAAACTGGGCTCCCATGATAGATATATAATTTCATCTTTAACCCACACAATATATGAAACTTTATATGGCTTCAAGAACAAAGCTGATGTCAACTGAATTTTCTTTCAAATACAACAGCCCAAAGTACATAAAAAAGTGAGGAGAGACACAGATATTTAAGCTAAATTTTTAATTACCTTATTTTGTTGACTACACAGATAAATAGTTGCTGAAAAATTTGTCAGAATTTATATAATAAAATTTACTGTTGCTAAGACTTCCAGAACCTCAGAGTGGATGACTACTACGTTAACTTTAATGACACTAGCCTATGCACAAGATTGGACTTCTACTAAATGTCATTCAGCCACCCATCTGTGCATTCCCTGTTTGTGTTCAGCAAAGACTTCTAAATGTCACAAAATGTTCATTTGGTTTACACTTAACAGAAAAATGTTTATAGAGGAAACTGCAGTTCGGAAACAGAAGTCAGCAACTCAGAACTTGAATATACTCAAATCCAATAGTTTCAGTCCTGCTTCCAGACAGTTACTAATAAAAAGGTATTACACTGTGACTTTCAAAGTTTTGAATGTTCCAGTTTGGCATTTTGAGGCTTTTATGTTTTTTATGGACATTTAAAATTTGAATACTGGATTGTGCTGAAGGGGTAAAACAACAAAATGTTCTTGCATTTTCAGTCTTGGCAGCCACTCAGCAGGTAGAAATGAAATTTTGTACCATATTTTTAATGTACATTCTGAAATTATACTAAATATAGCAAATTTAATATATTGAATAAATTATATGTGAACCTTTTAAGATTAACATCTGTGCTAGCATACTGAGTTTTAAAGCTCTCCCTGCTTTTTGGCAAATAAGATTGATTTTAGTAGGCTTCGAGACCTTTTGAAAGCAACGTTTCATTTTTTTACAAATTGTGTTATAAACTTTTAAGTGCTGATCAGAAATGTCAAGATTATCTTTATTTCAGGAAAGGGAAAGATATTTCAATGCAGTTTCATACTCCCTAGCCCCCTAGGTTAAACACCACAATAAATGGGGGGAAAAAAGTCCCCTAGCACAGGAATTTCAGAAAAGGAAAACTTCAATGCAGACCTTGAATATAGGAATACATGTTATTTTCTTGTTCATCTGCTCATTGCTGCAGATGGCAAAGGAGAAGTGGGTGCTGCTAAGTGTGCCATCTTGCCCCATACTAGCCTGCTGTTAAGTCATGCTGGTGTGGGATTAAGGATAAGGAAGTATGCCAGCAAGCAACCTCAGACAGTCAAGGAAGTTAGGGCACTTCAGAAGGCTCTGGTACAAACCAAAATCCTTCCCAAAATAATTTCTCAGAGGCACAGCCAACACAATATATCTTGTCCCCAGGATGTCAAAGACAGCTGGATTATAGCTTCTAGATATGGGTTTACTACAGCAAGCAGATGAACCTGAGAGATATGGTAGAGGATAAAATTTATAACACCTTCTAAGTGACATTGTTTTAAATGGCTGAACATCATATCACATAATTGAGACTACGAAAAAGAAATCATTCTATTTTATATGCATGTATATAGTTTTTTTCATCATGTCTCCTTACAAAGAGAGTAAAAATTATATCATGACTTTTATTTGCCATTTATTTATTCACAAAGTTTTGCCATTGGGCTCTACTAATAGAAGACTCAACTCAGTTAGTATCAGTTCTCATCTATATTTCTACCATTCAAAATACACAATAACTCTGATTTATAATAATAAAAATATCTTAAATAATTAGCCTAAAAATAGCATCTTAGTAAAGAAACAAACTTGAAGAATGAATGTATGTCCATATATGCAATTAAACTGGAGTAAGAACATTTTAGAGAGACAAAATCAGATCAAAACCAAGTCTTTAATACATACTGTAAGAGAGGGGCAAAAAAAAAAAAAAAAAAGCAGAGTGAGAAAAATTCTCATTAAACTTAAAGAACAAAAGATGCTTATTCCAACAGGAAAACTTGAATCTACAGCTACTAGGAAAATCACTGGAGTGTAGCTGCTTTGTTAAATTATACAGAAAGCAAGGCTGAGGAAGACAATCTACAGAGTACCAGGACCAGCAAGTATCTGCTCAGAATATGAGAAGGTCTTCCAGAGAGCATCATGTATTCCAATTGCAGAAAAGGAGTAGACAGAAAAGGAGGACAGCAATGCAACTTCAAATCACAACTTCATCATGATGATTTGGGATAACAGTGAGGCTACAAAAATGGATGAATTTTTCTCCTTTTTTGAGATAAGTGAATTGTCTGGAGGAACATCAATGATGCAAGGGGCTTTTCGACTCCAGTTAAACCTCATTCAAGACATTAAGCAGTGAAAGTCTGTGACATTGGCTAACTTGGTATTAGCTGTGGGAATTGAGTGGGTCATTTCAACCCAAATTTCTACAAGACTAGTCTTCATATTAAATTGAGCAATAACATTAATGCAGAAGGAACTGAACAGCCACTTAGAAACAAACAAACAAACAAACAAAAAAAAAAAAAAAAAAAAAAAAAAAAAAAAAAAAAAAAAAAAGGAGAGAGTCCTGTTACAGATTTTGTTTGCCTCATTCCATACTCACAAGGAATCTCAGAAAAGCAAGCAGTTGCTGAAATATCTTAACAATTTCTCTATTTTTCCCCCCAGGCTGTCCTCATATATTTCAGCACTGAACAGTTGTAGGACACTGTACTCAACTCTTAAACTCAGCCTAAGAATCTCAACCACCAAGCTCCAAAGATAAGAGAGGATAAGTTTTGTGCTACTCTAGAGAGTATATCACAGGCAAAACATTATGGAGTTGGAGAATTTTATTTGACTTAGTTTACTGCCAACCAGCACAAAGCTCAGTCCATCAAAGTCCCTCTGGTGGGGAAGGCAGGTCATTTAGCATGCTTTCAGTTTCTTCAGTGGATAATCTCCACAGTCAGTTTAATAGTCAGGAATAATAATAAGAAAAAATCATTACTTAATAGTTGTATTTAAAAAAAAAATAAACTGATAAGACACATTTCAAAGAAAAATTAAATTCTCAGAGATAATAAAGTTATTTTAAAACCTGATAAATTTGTTATAAATTGTCAAGTCGTGCACATCTGTAGAAAACACTACACATAACCTGTTCTCTGACAGACCAAGAAATCATCTATAACAATAGATTAACAATGTATTAAATAGTCTATTAATCATTAAGTAGATGACTATAAAATATTTACATAGTGAAACTTAGTAAACAAATGATAAATGTTCAGTGAATGTCAATGTTGCTCAGTTATTATTTGCTGTGCACTGAAACCCACACTATCACAGGTGAACACCTGAAGGTTTTTGCAAGTTTTCGCTCTGATATCTATTTGGAGCAAGGAAAAATAATCAAAATCTGTGTGATGTAATGCCTGATGCTCAGATTAAGAATTCTGCATGTGTTATTACTTGCAGAATCTATTAGCATCAGAGGACCATGAAAAAGCAAGAGAAAACAGTTCATTAAAAACGGATGCCTAGATGAATGTATCAAACTCTGAGAAAAGCTGCATTGAAGAGTTCATAGATTATTCAGTGATGACAGAGATTTGGAAGAGTTTCTACTTGCACTCTTTCTTTGCAGTTTTTCAAGTAGAAAACAAACAAATATTTGTTAAAAATAGAAACCATCTCAGATCCCCAGAGCGATCCATGTCTGCACTTTTGAACAACACAATTGCCTTTTCTGGCACTTTTCTACAAGTCGTATAGGAGAAAGTCAGCATGTAAGATCTCAACGTGTGAAACAAAACCACTGGTGTAACAGATGGCACAGAACCTGGATGAGCAACTCTTGTATCCATGAAATAAATTGGAAGGGATTCAGATTTTCAAAACTCATAACAGAAAGCTCAAATTTCAGTTTACTTCAAGAAAGTTAAACTGAAGGAGCCCTTACATATCAAGAAAAGTATCTTTTCCACCGACATACACGAATTTTAGTAACCATCCCACACAGGGAACCTAATAGAAGACATTTATTTTCAGAACTAGCTGTGTGATAGCTCATCCTCCTGCAGACTCTTTTCCATTTTTATTGGTTTAAAACCCATTGATTGCTACATTGGCAGAATACCGTACTTTCATATTTTTCACCAAGAATCTGAAAGCTCAGTAGATATAACTACAGAAGTGCGATCAATAAAGCTTATTCAACAGGATACCCAGTGCAACCATTAATAAGGTGCTTCTCTGCAGCTATGTGGCTTTTTTCTTCTTGCAGATGCCATCGGCCTTCCCCCATCAAATTACAGCTTATTAGCAATTCATCTCCTGATGGGTACGTTAAAACTCATGGCTTTCTAACACTGGCGTATATTGGATACCAGCTTAGCATTTTAGGAAGAAAGTAACAAAAACTCATTCTTACTACCAGGACTTATTTCTTAAAATTCTCCTGCACTTATCTTGCTGAAGTGAGTCCTTTGAAGTCAGCACTCCAAATTCCAAACGTTTTACTATAGCAAAACACTTTCAAATCAAAAGGAGTTATGTCTAAGAACAGAAGAAAGGCCAGAATTTGTAAACATTCTCTAAATTCACTAAAGAAAAGGGACAGCTTCTGTACAGTGACTTATAATAGCACCCCTTTAAGTATACGCCAGCAGTACTGAAGAACTTTAACATTAGATCAGAATCCAGTTCACTCATATAGCTTACTTTTACTATGAACGGAAAAATAAATTTAAAACACAGATTGCTCAACACTATGCGCTCCTCTACAAAACTGCAGAGTGACAAGGCTCCAAATTAATTTGCTATTTTAAATCCATCATTTTGTATTTCAAAATAAAATGTGAGTATAATATTAATGTCCATTAAAAAAAATAAAGAAATAAAAAAGTTTAACAGAAGAAAAGCCACTAGATTTGAATCTACTTTAAAGTACATGGAGGATGCATATTATTTTAAAACAGTTTAATGACACAAACATAATCTGACAATCTTCTTGTAGATTCTCTAACTTCTCCACACAGAGGAGTTTTTTTTTTTTCCAGCGAAGCCTACTTTTCCTAGTTCTTTTTCCCTAATTCAGGGAACACAAAAATTCATACAGAGCCCAAGATTCATGGAAAAAAATACATCTTCAGACATCATTCTTTCACTCTGAAAACTAAATGCTTCCGAATTCATGAGTTGGGAAAGGGGCAGAAGGCTTAAAGATACTGAAGATTTAAAGAAGAAAGGAAATCGATACATTTAAAGTGATTGCAATGCAAGCAAAGCTGTCACCTCTTGGGGGTGCATCATTTATGGCCTAAACTCAGACAGAACTAACAAAGAATTCCTGTAATGATAATAATAATAATATTTTTATTACTATTATTATTAATTATTATTATCATTACAGGAATTCTTTGTTTGTTATTATTATTATTATTTATTTATTTATTTTTGAAGTACATTTCAGCTCTGAGCTTGCAACTGCTTTGCAGTATGCAGACTCTTCTACTTCCTGAGATCTTCAAGGATAGGGTTAGCCTCTACCTAAACCTGCATACGGGACTGGGGTCTGCATTTATGTAAAGAGAAAGTGATGAATGCCCACACCTTACAATACAACAAAGATGCAAACTGTCCTACAATAAAAGAAGCAGGTACATCAATTAATTTTGCTTGATTTGTGTGAAAAAAGGAAACCAAATGATCCTCATTTATAAGCAAGGCTAGAGATATCCTTTTGGCCTGCATATTAAACATGATTGAGGACCAATATAAGCAACTGCTCAAGCAGAAGAATTTACATCAGTAACATAGGCCCTGTCTCACTGTCTCAGCTTTTAAAGGATAGTGTTCATTGAACTTCTAAAACAGATTAAAACAATTAATCATTCCATAGCCACATTCTTAGAAATAGCAGAAATCTAGGTGAATCAGACATTGCACTAAATAATTCAACTGTTAAAAAAAAAAAAAAAAAGTCTGAGTTTCCTTACATCTGTCCTTTAATGTCATTCTCACTGCTTCTGAAAAAAGTCAGGAGTGCACATTCACCCTGTACTCCAAAGACCCACTACGTCTCTTGAGGAGACCACAAATGTTTCGCATCACTTTGCTGTTGAAGTGGCTGACTGGTGCCTGTAGGAACTGGCTCAAAACTGGAAATCAGGAGCTGGTCAGTGTGTTGAGGCTATGCTGGCCTCTGAAAATACTTGTGATTTGCACCCACATGCACATCTGTGTTTCTGTGCAAATGTGTGAATTATGCACTCTAGAAATTGTATGAAGTAGTAGAAAACAGATGGCTACTCAGTTACAGTCTTTGCAAAGTATTTAAATAATGCTGGGTTTGTGTTGTTCACTTCCATATCATGAAAAAGTTGCAGAAGATATTCATATCCTAACAGACCCTGTACCATAGAGAGGCCTTGAAAAACAAGTCCCTTATCTGCTAGCCCTTATGCAGACTCTCCATCTTCTGTTAATCATGGTGACTTGAATTTAGATAATTTTGACATTAATTTTAATCTGTGACTTACTGGAGGGAAGGAGGGACAGAAAGATGAATGTGTATATATTAAAGCCATTCTTGGTTATTGTGATGGCTTGATCTTGGCTGACTGCCAATGTCCATTCAGTGTCTCTTTTATAAATTTAATTTATTGCCAATTAAAAATAGAGTAGAATAGAGAGAAATAAAGTTGTGGAGCTATTGGAGCTTGCTGGACCTGGCTGTATACAAAATGAGATAGCCCTGCCTTGCCTCCTACAGCAGCCCCACAGCACCTTGTCATCACCTGCACCCCGTACAGATGTCCTCTTAACTATGGCACACCTATTTATTCCCAATTCTTTTACATCTTTCTTCAGATATCTCCAGAGTGCCACTGAAATTTGCCATGATTCATTTGCTACTCCTCACACCTGAAGTTGCTTTGAATCCTAAAATGTTCAGATTTCTGATAATGTTTGCATTATACTAATAATGTTTGCTCATGCTACATGCAGTTGATTTGCACATGCACTGTGATATGAGTAAGGAAGTAAATGAAAAAAAAAAAAAAAATGTAGAAAATCCTCAAAATCTGCTTGGGACATTTTTTTTCTAAAGAAGAATCTATCCCAACAAGTTCAGGGAGATGGTGACTTCACTTACCAGCACTGTGGGGAGTGTTTGCCACCAATTCCTGACCCAACACAGTACACATAAGGTGCTGAAATAAACCCTGAGGCTCCTGAGATCAGAGAGCTGCAGTCCCCACTTAGTAAACAGAGGAGGCAGAAGCACACAGCAGTGCTGAAGACTGTACAAAGCCAAGGCTGGTAGCAGAAGCCATGGCTTACATGGAATTATACATGGAATTATGCAACTACCTTCATTCTCAATGCTACACATTTGCTCAGAGAAAAACAGTGTATTTCTCAGAGCTGCATGAATTCTAAAAAGCATCCATTGAATACCTCCATACTTTTTAATCATTGTTCCAAAATACATGCATCTTTCTATTCTTACAGAATACACTGGATTACACTGAAAGTGATAAAGATCCCAAAGATTCATCAACACTGTATTTTTCATGACTCAATGACAGGGCTAACCAGATAATTTATTAAAATAATCTTTCACTAATGCTTCTTCCTACTTCATGTTCTTCTGAAACATTCACCACTTAAACTGAAATTTTCCAGGTATTAACTCTGCTTGAGAGCAAAATTTAGCCCAAATAAGTTATTTGTAAGAATGAGAGAGAAAAAGAAAGATACTCTTTCTTCTTTCATGTAAAACATCACAAAGTTGTGTGACAATCACCACTGAGGCGAAAGTAAGGTAAGATAGTCAGCATCTTTTTGAAAAGTCTGATTAGGCATCTGACTGGAAGAAAACTTCTGATTTTACAGAGTTATTACCAAATTAGTAGCAAAAATTCAGCTCACACACTTTCATAACCCTAATTCTGTTCTGGATTTCTTATTCTTCTGCATGTTTTCCTATTAAATAACATACCAGTAACTTTGTAGTTACTAAAGTTGATGTCCTCAGGCAAGAAAATTCAGTTGTTTGGAATGAATTCTGTTTAATCAAAAATAAAGCCCTTGGCAAGAATATTACAATTCTTAAAGGATAAAGCGATGCTACTAGCACTACTAATAAAAATAACAATACCAATAATAGCAATATTAAAGCAAACAAGTAAACAACAGAAGGAGAAAAGAGTACCTTAAAATTAGATGGGCATATGCTTCATTTTAGTGCCCTGACTTGACCCCCTTCCACTGGGATCTAAGTGCTAGAACAGAAAATTTCAAGCACAGTTGTATTAAGAGAGTATGAAAATAACTAAACTAATGGTAATGTAAAGTTAAAGCTATTGTACCAGTAAACAAAAATAGGAGTAGGAAGAGGAAGACACAAATCTTTCAGGTGGGGTCTTTAGTTCTAGGGCCAAGTGTCAGGTCCTGCATCTTGGTGACAACAACCCCAGGCAACCCGACAGACCTGGGGAGGTGTGGCTGGAAACCTGCCTGATGGAAAGGGACCTTGGTGTGCTGATGGACAGTCAGCTGAATATGAGCCAGCAGTGTACCCAGGTGGCCAAGAAGGCCAATGGCATCCTGGCTTGTATCAGGAATAGTGTGGTGAGCAGGACTAGGGAAGTCATCCTACCCCTGTACTTGGCATTGGTGAGGCCTCACCTCAAGTACTGTTCAGTTTTGGGCACCTCTGTACAGAAAGGACATTGAGGTACGGGAGCAGATCCAAAGAAGGGCAAAAAGGCTTGTGAAGAATGGTTTGGAGAATATGCCCCACAAGGAGAGACTGAAGGAACTGGGGTTGTTTAGTCTGGGGAAAAGGAGACAGAGGGGAGACCTTATTGCTCTTTTCCAATACCTGAAAGGTGATTGCAGCAAGAGCAGGGCTGGTCTCTTCTCACTGGTAACAGGATGAGGGGAAACAGCCTCAAGTTGGGCCAGGGGAAGTTTACATTGGACGTCAGGAAAAACGTCTTTACAGAAAGGGTTGTTAAGCACTGGAATAGGCTCCCCAGGGAGGTGGTTGAGACACCATCCCTGATGTGTTTAAAAATTGTTTGGATGTGGTGCTCAGGGACATGATTTAGTGGAGGGTTGTTAGGGTAGTATGGTTAGGTTACGCTTGGACTTGGTGATCTTTAAGGTCTTTTCCAACCTGAGCAATTCCATGATTCTATGATTTTGTCTTTGCTAGTTTTCATCTTCTCATACTTCATTTTTCCAAATCCACTGCCCGCAAATGGCTGCACTAGATTAATGGCAGTCAGGAATTATTTTTCTATTCATTGAGTACATTTCTTTCTTCCAAACATACATATGAGCTCCACTATAGAAGAATTAACTCATTAAATGTGCTAACTAAATCAACACACTTTAACTAACTAGTCCAGTAACCCACTGAATACTTCCTAGTACTCCCATGAGCCACTTCCAGTACACAGCAGTCATAGCATCAATAAATACAAAATTCTCACAGTAAGTGGATAGAGTAATGAATATGCAATAAACGCTTTTAGTCTCAATCTAAATTACATTCAAAATCATGTTTGATACTGTTATCTGAAAGTTATTTTCTAACATGCTTTATTTTTCTGGTATAGATGTATCTTACTGTTGAAAGAATGCTAGCTTTCCAAACGTGATAAGCCAAGCCGGAATCTCAATCACTAGCTGTTCTTGTTTTAATGAAAAGACATTGGTATCTAAAGAATCCTGTGGGGATAATGCAGATATGATGCAAAGCAGAGCACAGATAGCAACTCTGACATACACTGAATACACACAATGCAAGCTTGCAAATCCCTCCCACTGTCGCCACCACAATAACAGCTCTTATGAAATTTTCAACTGTTTGGAGAGCTTGGCTTTCCACAAATGTAAGCCTGTTCATATTCAATTCCAAAGTGAAACATGCACTTGTATAAATTAAAGACATGGAACATGCCAAAAATTTTAATGGTTTGTCTGCTTTCTGTTCAAAGAAGGCAGATATATTGTGCTGCTCATGGAGTATGGAGAAAATCTCTTTCATATCTTAGCACAACAGGTCAACAGAACTTTAATTTCTGTCCGAGAATTATGCGTTTCATACACACTCCTACACTGAAACATTGTGACTGGAAGCAGGACTGGCTGTATCCCACACAGGCACCAGCTAATAGCGCTGGCAGTCACACAGCGTAAATATGCTGCTTCTCTGAAAGGGAAAGCTATCTGAACACGATACATGATTACACGCCCCAGTGAGCATAGAGGGCAAGTGTCTTATGGCCTTTTCTGAGAAAGTCACACACTTTAGTTGTATGGGAGACTCAACTACAGTAAGACAGAAAAGTTCACTGTAAATGCCTACAACAGGGACAGCGAGAGCACTGAGCTGTTGAAGAACTAGATAAAGAGATGCAGGTATCTGTTGAGATGGCCTTCAGTGATGCTGCAGGACAGTACAGGCAGAGAAACCTCACTGATACATGAACAAGTGACTGAGCAGAAGGGGAAAAAATTATCCAATATCAGAAGAAAATAGTCCCATGTCTGATTCTTGTCCTTGTGCTAGTATATGGGATTAGGGAAGCCAATAACAAGAAAGGAAGAAGTGAGTTATGGTGGTGATTTGTTTACTGGATGCTGCACAAGGAAAACTGAGACAAGTTCAGGGAGTGGTATAGACCATGCTAAACATCACCTACAAAGATTTTTAACAGAAACAAAACAAAGTTACTTATGGGAAATAAAAGAATAGAAAGGGAAAAAGAAAAGTGAAAACTTCTCTCCAGTGGCTAGATAAGAAGGAACTGGAGGACCTGGATAACCATTCTTTCCAGTGCAGCAGGTAGTGTCCCCAGACAAACATTCTGAGTGATGCTAAGAGGTTAGAAAATGTAGGATCAATGGCAGGACACAGCTATTTCAGACAGTTAGAGTATTCATTACTATGAAGCCTGTCAGCAAGATGAAATTTTTAGACAAAAATCAAGATTTTCATGCAGGAACTCAAAATGAGACCCATGAGTGAAAAAGCAATTCATAATTCAGTCCTGAGTAGCATACGCAGAAGTAACAACCACAGTGTACATAGATTCAGCATCACTGCAGGATAAAGACTCAAAATCACTACAGCAAATTTGACTTCATAACAGGGACCTTAAGTATGAGCAAGCTTGATATGAAGGAGCTAACTGGGGCAGCAAAGAATAAAAGATTTGCAGGTAGCATTCAGGGGTACCCAGATGGAGACACGGGAAGAATTAACAATACCTATCAGAAAAGACACAAGGAAAAGAGAAATAGTAAAATTGGCATAGACTAACAGTAGGACATTAGCTAATAAAGCAAAAAAAAAAAAAAAAAAAAAAAAAAAAAAAAAAAAGCCTGCCAGAAAACCAAAGCAGTGCTAAGATAGTACAAATAGATACCAATGCCACAATAGCACAACATCTTGTTGGAAGCTGCATCTAAAAACCTAACAACAAAGACTAAAAAGAGCTCAAATAATAATTTGCAAAAGCCAAAAATATTACTAATAAATCTTATTTTGAATACATTAAAAGGAGAAAGCTTGACTATTTGCAGAACTAGTAAATAATCAGAGAAGTGGTTACAAAGATAAAGCTATAGTAGATTTTCTTTTTTTATTCTTTTTTCCCCCCTCCAAGCTCATCAAAGAACTGCTCAAGGAAGAATGGTGAGAGGGTGTTGGAGGAGGAGGATTGCTCATCAAACACTTTATCTGCAACCACAGTACTATGAAAGGGATTATGGAGCAGACAGATGAGATGAAAAGCAACCAATTTTCAGGAACATTATTTATATAACAAAACAAAAGGAAATCAGAGGTGTAAGTGCTGTGCTATCAACCAGAATAAGGCCTCATGAGTGCTTTGGTATCTGAGGACTGGAAGGCAGCAAATCTAGTGTCCATTTTTAATATGCACTACAGAGAGACCTGGAAAACCGTCAAGACTGATGCCTGTACCAAGTAAATTATCAGATGCTCTAAAATAAATAATTAAGCTAGTGAAAAAAGGGACAGTGCTGCTTAATGTCTTAATATTAACAAACTAGATAATGGGAAAAAGTGCACTCTCAGTGAGTTTGTAAATGATACTAAACAGAGAAAAGGGGAGAATGATATGCTAGAGAAAAGGGCTGTTTATCCACACAGATCTCAACATATGGGATAAATAAGCTGTCAAAAGCCTTATTAAGTTCAACAAAAGCAAAGTTCAGCATGGAATAGAGTAATCTGCAGCAATACAGGCTGGGTACTAACTGGACTGAATACAAGAACATGAATAAAGACAAAAAGGATATCCAGATGACACATTCTGCTTAGATATCTAAGAGGTACTGGACAAGTTCCCTCATCAATTGAACTTTAAGAACCTCCTCAAGAAATTGCATTATGCAAAGCATAAGACAGAAAGATCTTCCACGAATAAAGAGTCTGAAAAGTAGGGAAGGCAAGTATGTGGTCAGTTTTCAGCAGCATCTGAGTCCCACATAAATTTATTGTAGAATTCATAATGCTCAACATATCCTCAAATGATGCAGAAAAGAGAATGAACAGTACAGTGATAACTCTTGCTAATGATGTCAAGTTAATCACTTTAGTAGAGAGCTGACTGTATAGAATTCTAAGTAAACCTTACAAATCCAAATGGCTAATTATCTGTACAGAATTTCATTTGCAGTTTTGATAAATACAGTGTCGCATACAAGGAAAAAGAACCTTAAATAATGAACTTACTTCATGTATTCAGCAATGGGCTGTTCAGGAATGAAATCTTGAGTTACAATAACAACAACCAAAAATGGAAGTTACAATAAATTATGAGCAGTATGGAGCATAAGAAAACATCAATGTAACACAGAAAAAATCCATTTATACTCCTCTTGTTTTGAATAGTGTGTTCAGCTCTAATACAGTCCTCAATTTCAATTTTGAAAGCACAGCTCGGAAATGTGCAGGGAAAGGTGACAAAAGACCTCCATCATTTTGTGGTTTCTCTATAAGGAAAGATTAAATAGTCTGATCTCTCAGCCTAGAAAAATGACATATGGGGAGAGAGATAACAGACAGTTATAAAATCATGAAAAAGTTGCACAGGGAATGTTGTTCACAATGTTTAAATAGTGAATTCAAAATGTATTCACTGCACTTTGAATATTAAAGAATAATTAAAGGGATTTTTTTTTAAGTTTTTCACTTTCATGTTGAGCTGGAGAATTCTTTTCAAAAGGACCACTGAAGATACAAAAGTGGGCATCAGTTAAATGTCACAGGGTGAAGCCAAAATCACTCAGCTAAGCGAGCTCTTGACAAAATCTGCCCTAAATGCATTAGATGAATGAATGTAGGTCATGCAGAAAAGTAATGCCTCCTACTTATTTCCAGGAAAATTACAACAGATACAAAGAGCACAAGAACACTAATATAATAGAGCCAATTCTAAGCTACAAAACACCATTTTTCAACACAGTTGCCACCATTAGCTATGAATTCCACTAGCCATGAACAAGAGCCTGCATGCCACACTAGTAAAAATCTGTACCAGTGCAGGCGACCCAGTGTCACTGTCACCAGTGCTGAAACTCACCACCCATCATCTCACCATGTTCACATCCACTGTTTGGTGTTCACAAACATTCAGCAAGCACACAAAAATATCAGTGGGTGCCATTTTTTCTTCACGGAGGAATTCAGTGACACACCTTTGCTTCATCTGCACTTCTAGCTCAGACGTTATTTTTCAGATTTTCCCTTTGCTGCCATCTGTCACACAGCAACAAAATGTAACGACATATTGGCAGGAAGGTTCTGCCTCTACTGCCATATTACCGTCATCTGCCTCTGATGTTGTGGGACAATGTCATGAAATAGGAGGCTTTACTTTCAGAGCAGCTCCTCTCTATTTATGTGCAAGAAAAGCAAATCAAACACATATCATTATAATTAATTATTATCAAAATTTATGCCACTGGGTGGTGTAATTCTGTTCTTATGTTTTCCACACTTTGCATCTTCCCTGTGTCAGCTGAAAAACTGACTGGATAAATAAGAATAAAAAAATAAAGGAATCCAACAAAAACCCTTCATCTCAATAAGCTCCTGGATTTCAAATACTTGAAAAAGTTTTCTGAGGAAGTATCGTTACTTGATTAAGATTTGCTTGGGCATCTGCTGTGGGTGGAAGACAAGACTGTAGGCGAGGTTTGATCTGACCTGATGACAGGTGTCCACATAAACTTCTAATTACAGCTCCAGAAAGAGTTACATCAGTCATTATCCACTTTAATCGAATTTACTGCAGTAAATTTTCACTGACATCATTGATTCTGATTCCTTTTAATAATAAGTTCTGCAAACACAATGAAGTTGAATAGCATTTTTAATTAACATCTCTGAAGTTCTGATTTATATCATGGGAAATAACATGATTACCAAGTGGGGACTAATTATTTTTATATGAAGAGATAAAAAAGGAAAACTAAATCCTCTCTTAAGCCTCAACTACACCCAAAATGCATCTAGCTTTCATGATCAAATCCTGGTTCAAGCAGCTCACACAGGCTCTTTTCTCACATGTTGTTTATTTCATAAGCAGTCATATGTATAAGTGAATAAATGTTTTTTTCCTACAAGCTTCCTATAACTGAATTCATGCTAATAATTGCATATCTAAGGAAATCTCTACATGCACTTTTTCATTCCAGGCCACTTATACCAAGGAAACTAAAAAAAATGAAGAGAGAAATCATACCCCAACTATAAATATCCATCAGCATGAAATCCACGTGTAAAGGAGACCTAAACCAAAGAGTAGCTTCATTAAAATGTCAGCTACAACTGACACAAATTAACTGACTTTAACATCTGGATAAGTGGGTGCTGTTTGACAACTGTACCTAGTTTATAAACAGCTAACGAATGCCATTTGATTTGGAAAGCACTTTTCCAGTGACTAACACACTGTTCTACTCTAGGCAGATTACAAGTCAGAGTTCATAATGATATTACCTGGGTCTGAATTTGTCTTCCTACCTATCTAGACCGCATTCCTGGTTTGTTCTTGCTACAGAAATTTCCCTTGTGTGAAGTTTTGCATATTCTGCACATTCCCTTTTGCAAATTGCCTTCTGCACTTCGAAGCAGAGGGAAGAACGTCCAGCAATCTTTCTGTGTCCTGACTTATAAACACAGTCCCCATGTTTTGTTGCCTGGCTACACTCCGTGTCTGTGCATGCCTCACGAAGTAAATACATTTTTTCCTACCTTGCACTGGTATTTTTTTCAGTTTGCCAGCTATGTTAGAAGTCAGGGAAATGAGACACACATCCAGTGTTGTGTAGATGTGATAGGAGTAGGTTGCTCACAACAGGGAGAGGCCGAGGGGGGGATATCCTGGATACTACCTCACAGGGAGAATAAAACAAATATAACACCACAAGAAGAGATAGTACTTTCCCATGAGTCTCAGAGACCTGGGACTCCTAAAGGCTGGTTTCACCAGCAAAGTAAGATATAAAGGAGGGATTGAGTACTGTGGCCTTTTCTATGTCCTTTGTGACCAGTTCCCCCATCCAACTCAGCAGTAAAACAACTCTCCTAGTCATCTGCCCCTTCTTCTGTCTTTACACTTCCTTTTTATGGCTGAGTTGCTACAGGTAGGAATTGCTAGATGATCCATTCTCCTCCATGCACAACCATTTCTACCCACCATATATATTTTTACCGACTGTAGCCAAAAGCCAGATATATTGCTTTTAATTCCCTGGTTCTTGAATGTCTTGGCCCTGCATTGAAACACTAGCCACATGCTTCCACTAACATGGAACTGGTCCAAGAACTGTAACACTGTTGTCCATGTTCAAGTCTTGCCCTAAATCCATCTTGCAAACATGTTCACCATCTCATGCATCTAGCTGTAGGCTGAATAGCAGGAACATCATTCTGCCTGTGGCAGGGACGTTCTGCTTGGTGACGTGGATGCCAAAGTCAGAGCTTTGAATATCTTGCAAAGACTACCAAAAACAGTGTTTCACCCTTTAAAGTACCAACTGAATGAAAAGATTTGGGACTAAGGTGAATTTTGAAGATCAGGACATAATCAAATATTTTTAGTAAATCCAAAATCAGAAAGTAGAAGGACTCAAAGCCTGAAGAGGTCCCACGGAAAAGTAGGAGAGAACACTTGGAAATCCAAAGATAATTATAAATCCAAATCTTTGACAGTTTGAGCTTGCCCTATATGGCTACTATCTATAAGCCAATCTAGACACAGTTCTATAAAGAAGTTCTGACACAAAAACTTCCATATTGAGTCCACCACTGACCTCCTTGCTTCTCTCCCTGTTCTGAACATGCCATTCCTACTTGCCAGCACAATGCCGCAACGGCCAGCAGGTCAAGGTCACAGACAGAACTGTATGAGCAGTGGATATTTCAGTTTGTCTGCCAAAGTAAATACACAAAATTATCTCATTGATTCTGCTAAATAATTCCATATCAAATGAATGTTTAATTCAAAACATTTAGATGATTTCAGGGCTGGTTTTTTGAAACTGCTTTTTCTTAATATAAATCAAAGTCTAAACAAAACCAAACAGATGGGGAAGACAGTCTGAAAAGTCTTCATCTGAGAAACATTAAACACTACGCAATTTTGTAAAATTATCATAGGTTCCCCTACAGTGGCTACAATAACTCACTAAGATTGAACAGAATTCACTTTTTCATCATCATTATTCTTATCTGTCCTCAAATATTATCGGGTGGTGATCTCCATCTGATTCTGAACCTAACACTTTCTATTGATAATTTGTCTTCAGGTTTCAGTAGTATCCTCCTCCCTAGCCAGAAGGCCTCGAAGTCATAACATTTGAGTAATTTTAAACTGAACTCCACAGTTTTCTTTTATGAACACAGCACTTCTTTATGAACATGGCACATAGGGCCAACTGTTTGCCTCAGGTAAAAGAGGGGGGGAACAACAACAACAAGAAACAAAGAAAAAAACAAAACAAGAAGTATTATACTATATCCAGAGACATCAGATTAAAAATAAAGGGAATGTTTAAGGAAAATATCCCCTATTAGTCTCCAGTGAGACTGAGGACAGTTTATCATTTTCAAGGTTAAACCCTGGATTCAGGAACCCTACTGAAAGTTTTGAAGATATTCCAGTCTAAAAACAAACAGACAAACAAGAGGGAGATTACAGACTGAGACTGCTCAGGGAGATGGAACAAGCAAGAAAGGAGAGACAAAGGCTAAGAAACTATGGAGGAATCCAGATTAATCAGCAACTGGAAACCAACTGGAGAAAAGGGTACAAATACTTACAGAGGAAGACTGAGGTTATGATTAGAACTGTAAATGCCTTCCATTGTAGTTTAGTCTTAATACTACTTGCGTACATTTAGGCTTGGGGTTAAATAAACATTTTACTTTGGAGATTGTTTTTACGTATAGCCTCAGATAGCTTATCACTCTTCAGGACAAAGGTTCACAGAGTTCCAGGCACATGTGGTACTTTCTTTGGCCCAGCAAGCAAACATGAGCATGAAAGACACTACACTTGCCACTGATGGAAAGTCTCAGGGATGCTGAAAAAGATACACAGCATAGTTTTGCGTTGTGGTTATAACAGTGGTTGGGAAAAGTTCACTGGCTTTATAAAATCATTAGGTCTCCATTTTCATTCTATATCAATATTACCCCAAACCACATTATTAAAAATGTCAGCATAAAGTGAGATAATAAAATGACAGGAAAATGGACCATTACTTACCCAAATAAGTATCAAACTAACAGTACATGGCTCTGGCTTTCAATTCTAAAGTTTTACAGTTGGAAGAACTGCATTTGATGAGTTTTTCCCATGTGAGAAGTCATAACAACAAATAATAATAAAAAGAAAGCCTATCTCTCTTACTCTGCTCATCCGTAGCTTTTCACATCTGACACAGTGATCCATTATCCAAGCCACGTATGAATACTCATTTTGACTGCAATAGTTCCAGACTTTCAGCAGGAAGATGCAATCCCAAATTTGAAATATAGACAAGTTATTCAGATTTAGTTTAGTCAATAGTATATAAAATGGTATTTTGATTTTGAATTACTTATTTGCTTTCTGACTTTTGGCACTGAAACTCTTGTTTCAGCCACGTTACCCTTCTCTTTCCATTTGAGATGTCAGGACACTGCAAACTAGGATGCAGATTTAAAAAGAGAAACACTATGTTCTGATATAGACAGTGTTTCTCACAAAGACTACACTGCACTGAACTTATTATCAGAGAGAAGACAGCCACCTCTTGAAATAAATGTAATAGGGCTGTACTGAGGTCAACAGCAGAGCTTCACTCAGCAGCCCAGGCATAGGACAAAGACCAATGAAAAGGACTGAAGAGCTCACAAAGGACCAGCTCCAGCGGTGTTTTTGTTTTGTTGTATTTTTACCATAAAAATTCCTAGGTAGTTATCCAGCATCTGTGCATGTCATTCAACACAAAATCTTGAGATATGGTCTAAAATCAAGACAAAAGACAGCCCCTTGCCTTAGTATAAGGAGATTATGTTCAAGCACTGCAGCGTGAGGAATTGATGGTAACGCATGCTGAAAATGTGGGAAGGGGATATAAATTACATACTTGTTATGGAAGGAGTGATGGCTATCAGTCCTTTTTCTTTAACATTTTCAAAAACATCAATTGAGTCATTGTTCCTCAATTTTGTATTCAGAAAACTCCTCAGCATCAATATATTTTTCACCACTATAATGGGTGTATGATATTTTGAAAATATCCAAAATCAAGCAGCTCCATAATTTGTAACTCACATGAAGAAAGGCACCATGGTGACAGGTGAAAGGACAAGAGGAAATTGCCTCAAGTTGCTCCAGGGGAAGTTTAGGTTGGATATCAGGTTAAAAAACAGCTGGCATGCCCAAGGGATAGGCTACCATTCAAAGACAGATAGACAGATTCAAGCAGTGGGCCTTTGCATGCTGTCATCTTTATCCTGGGCTGCCTCAAAAGAAGCATGGTCAGCTGGGCAAGGGGGAAGATTCTGCCCTTCTGTTCTGCACTGGTGAGAGCTATGCATCCAGATGCACAGTCCTCAGTATAAGACAGACATGGATCTGCTGAAGGCTGTCCAGATGAGGACCAGAAAAATGATCCAAGATATGGAATACCTTCCTTATAAGGATAGGCTGAGAGAGCTGCAGAAGAAAAGGCTCTGGAGAGACCTTAGAGTGGCCTTTCTGTACCTACATGGGGTCTGTAAGAAAGAAGGGAACAGATTCATTACCAGGGTCTGTTGTGATAGGACAAACGGAAGTGGTTTCAAACTAAAAGAAGGGGGATTTAGATTGGGTATAAGGATGAAGCTTATTATTTTTTTTTTTTACAGGAACAGTAATGAAGCATAGGAACAGGCTGCCCAGAGAGGTGGTAGAAGCCCCATCCCTGGAGACATTTGAGGTCTGGTTGGATGAAGCTCAGAGCACCTGTTGTAGCTGTACGTGTTCCTGTTCATTGCAGGGGAGTTGAACTAGATGACCTTTAAAGGTTCCTTCCAACTCAAAAGATTATTTGATTCTATAAATTAAATTCTGCAACTTCAAAGGCAAGTTTTCCACCTTCATTTTAAAGAAAGAAAAAGAAGAAAACAGATTTACAGAGTAGTAGAATAGATATTCACCAGAAATAAGTGTTTGAAAAGGAACCATCCATTTTAATATGATTTTCTCAGTCCAGCTGCTTCCAGAGACTTGTATTATACAAAACACACTGAGAAAAAAAAGTGCCTTGAAGGAGATAACAGTTTAAGAGGAAAAGTGATAGCAGGGGGTTGGAATCTTCCTAGCAAAGAAAAACCACTGTTACTTATTCTCCCTTAGGCTCCAAACCTTCCACGCCTTTAGCCTGTTCAGGTTGTGCTGTAATCTCTAGCAGTAGTACTTGAAAAGAGCAACTGAATGGCAGGGGAGTTCTGCCATAGTTTCCCAGCTCATGCGTCCATCCCCATGAGTTACATGCTTATATCTCACAAATGCAGACTTCCTTTATCTTAAAGTTCAAGTTTAAAATACTCAGGATTCTTTCTTTGTTTTTTATTTATTTTTTCTTTAACAGCAAGTACATGAATGAACATCCCATTTTTTACCTATTCCTCATGAATCACCTATTATAGTGTTCTCCCTCTCCTTAGTAAACAAAAACAAACATTCAAAGAAGATTCGTTAAAACAAATTAACAGCCAGTATTTCATAGGTTGGCATGTTTGGTTTTTTTTGTTGTTGTTGTTTTTTGTTTTGTTTTGTTTTGTTCTTCATTGTTGTTAGTTTTTATATCATTCTAATTGTTTTTCTTCCGGGGATAAGGGATGGTTAGAAGGGTAAGAAAATGTATGATAATAAGCTGGTCATTCAAAGAGGGCTATTTCCTCTCCATTCCTAGTTCTGCACTGGGATGAGAGCTGTGGTTCCAGAAACCCATTAAAGAATCTAGAACTCTAAGTGCTCCCCTTCATTTCAAACTGATGTCACTCCTGTTCATGAAATCCTGTCTTTTTCTCTGTAACATCACCTTCACATGTCCCTTAAATGAGCTGATTACATCAACTAAAATGGCCTAAAACAATTTTACTTTATTTTTTCCCACATGCACAACTGAAGCAGTGAGGAAGGTAAGAATGCTGACATCCTCAGTTACATCTGACAGCATTGTTGGGGAAAATCTGCATAGCTTGGTCACCTGAGAATATATCAGCCTGATACTATAATAATTCCTGTTACCTATTATGAGTTTAGTTTACTGATTCTTGTGAAGTCATTTGGTGGTCCTTAAAAGGAAGTTATTAGACCTGAAGAGGATGGAGATGAAGTAAAGCCTCACCAGCACATCCTTTCATTGAACAGACTCCTCTATATTTAAGTACTATTTAAGTATTTAAACAAACTTAAACTGACAAACTCATCATGCCTAACAATTCCTACTACATGTAACAGATAAGTACAAAGCATTCAGGATTTCAACTGCTACTTTGTCAGCATCTAGTATTTTATAATTCTTTTTACAAATCTGAAAATGATAAGTGGCAAGGCAAAGCCTTCCAAAATAAGGCTGCTCCTTATTTGTTTCTCTGTCAGCAGAATAGCCAAATTTCTTCATGTAGAAGATCTGAAGTCACCTTTGAAATGAATGTGAATATTTAGCAAGTATTTGGGATTACATACCCAAATCTAATGTATTTCATGAAAGATTAAGAAGGACAGAAAAAGATCAGTATGCTTCTATTCCCTCACGTTAACCTTTCATATGTTGCAAATTATTTTAATGAACAGTGGAAAGAAGAGAAGGCAGTGATGTGCTATGAGCTCCTACAAGGTTATCCAGCTGCTGAATAAAAAGTTTAACATTTGAGTACTATTATCACCATTCTTCTGATCTTTACCATCCACACTGTAAGGGTATTGTAATTTTCAAAGAAGGGAACACAGAATTTGCCTCTAGACTTTAACTAACATTCAGGGAGCCATAAATTCCCCATTTTATTGAACTTAAAAAGGTATTTGGGACATAACATTCTGTGATTGAAGCCTTCAGAATTTAAACTTCAAACCAAGCTGTTGTTCCCCTCTATTGTAAAGAGCTTGTTATAAAATGTGCAGTTAATAATGGAACTTGTTGCACTTGTGAGCCATCATTCTATAAAATAAATGGTCTAGAACCTGAGCAGAAGTATTTCAGAAGCAACCTTGAAAAAAATAATGAATGCCCCTCTGCAACTGTCCAGTACACACAGAAAGATGAGCTAATGAGGACAGACATGTAACAAACATGGTATTATATGAATCTGTGGAAAGTTTTTTGATGTTAGCACATTCTGGAAAACATGTATTACATGCGAGTTTTGTTCTTTTCCCCTCTAATTCTCTCTTCCCCCTACATGCAGAAAGCAGGCAAAGGTTCACAGATTCATAACTGCTTTTCTGATACCTACTGGTCCACCCTATGCTTGTCCCCAACTCTTACGCACACTCTTGTTTTAAAATGTTTTTTACTGGAGATGCAGACATATGTATTTTCTGGTAAGACACGTTTTTAGTGTCTGGACTTCCCATGAAATTCTGCACAGTGACATTATTATCTCATCAGTCCAATCACTACACTGATTAGCTCTCCGTAATGATCTACTAATATTGACCCTCAAGACATGTAAAATAATACTTAAAAACCTGAAAGAATAGAAAGTGCTGAAAATTTTCTCTACTCATTGGCTACATACTAAAGCACAACAAGAAAGAGCTATCTGTTCCTCGTAAAAGCTGCAGCCTAGCCCAGATCCCCATTCAGATCCCCACCTGTTCTAGTGAACCACCATGTGTTCATCCTTCCTACTCCAGACATGACTGCAGATTTGACACCACTATGAAACAGTAATCATCAGATTCCCAATCAGACAGCCTATTTTCATGAGCTATTTGCAGGGTTCTCTAAGGATCACTAAGTATAAGATCCATCTGATAAAAGCTGGTGCCAACATGAAGGCACAGGAAGGTACAGAAGGGAAGAACATTGTCCTAGATGGATGCATTTTTTGTTTGCTTTTCTGTACAAGAACTTTACAGAATGTTCATGCTGAATAAAGAACAGATGAGTGAAAAAAACAGGCTCATAATACTGTTCTTCCTGTCATTTCAGCAGGAAGTTTATTTTTGCAGTCCAGTTGTCCTTGTGATGAGCAGCAGAGATAAGAAAAAACCCTGTGAGGGCCTCACTTTCCACTGTCCCGAGAATTTAAATGGTCTCTGAACTCAGGCATGTCACAGAGGTGTCTGCTACCAAGCTGAGGACAAAGACTAACAAAAGTCAATTCAATTCCCTAAAATGATGCAGAATTTACTTTCCAGACAAGGAGAGGTAGATTACAAAGTCCCTTTTTTTATGTGACTTACATTAAACAAGATGCGACTGCTCTGGAGTCTATGTTGCAGAATTTGTCTTTGTCCCTCTCTTATGAAAACGAAGCTGTACAGAAAACACAAATTCCAGTGGGAAAAGGGGCTCACAACCTGTATTCCCATGGCAGTGCATTAACATTGCACTCAATAATTACAGTACCTACAAATGTTCACACAGCAATTACAGTATTCAATAGGCACTTTAAAGCAATATCTATACCACAGACTATATAAAGGATACTTGACATACTTTAATTAACACAAACATCTGCAACTCCAATCCCATGGTATCAGGAAGCCTGGTGCTCAGTCTGTGCAGATCACACTTCTACAGCAACACTGCCATCAATGCAGCCACCACTTACACTGAAGCATCTCTGATAACACCACAAGTTTGCACAACCACTACTGTGCTTCTAGTACTTAACCACCGCAGCAGGAAGGGAGCAGAGCAGCATTACCCCAAATCCTCTGCACATTCATCCTTCAATTATTCAAAACAGTCACAAACTACACGAGAGACCTGAGGAGTTACAAAACTTCAGCTATGTCACTTGAATGCCAGCATAACGAACACTGGCCAGCATTAGAAACCAGGGGGAATATCTGGCCCAAGTTACGCACTCACACACCTCAATTTCCCCCAAACATTTGCAAAGCTTTCCTATGTCTTTACTAGAGAAAAAGCTTCTTGGAGCTACAATTATACTAAATTAAAGGGAAAAAAAAGAAAAAGGAAAAAAAAAAAAAAAGAAAAAAAAGGAACAACTCTAATGCACCCTACTGAACTCTACAGTTTAGGAAACACAATCAAGCTACAGAAGAACCAGCTCCAAATCCATGCTGTGAATCAGATGACAAAAGCATATAAAAGCCAGTCTCTTACACTCAAAGACAGTATGCTAGTTGTTAGACTACTTACACAGTTTCACCTTCCAGCTCTCCCTTGCCTCTTTGAGATCTTCCACTTCACACAGACAATTAAAAATGTTTTTCAGGAATATGACAAACTAGCTCTGAATGAAACAGAAAAGTAGTTAAGCTCTCCTAGTACTCTAATTCATCATATATTTTCTTCAGGTGTATCCAATTTTATCTCAGAACAGTGGGCATGTATAGGAATGAGACCATCTTCCAAGTGAGTTCTCTTCATTTTACTATTTTACTATTTATTTATTTATTTAAAGTAACGTGCATTTTTACAGTAACATTTTGCTTTTGGGTTGTGCCCCCAAATGAATTTCTCTTTAGATAGTTTTAACACTTCTGTTAGTGGAGTTTGATAAGTTTGCTACATCCCAATCTGCAGAAGAAAAGTAGGCAATCTTACAAGCTGTGCTAAGGAAATACACTAAACAAGAAAACCCATGTTTTTCCTACAGGAGGAACAATTTGGGAACCACTTGGTTCAGATACTCTTTGTTTTAGTTTTCCCTCTCCTGCTCTCAGTAGCAAAGGCATTTTTATTTGAAGCACTCCATTTTACTGCCTGCCACAGCCTTCTATCATCTGAGAGACCAGCTAGGGGTAACTGAATGTATTGTGTTGTCTGTTCCTAGCTTAAAGGTACAACACACTGCTCTAGCCATGGGCTTAGGAATGGTAAATAACTTCAGAAAGCTTCCAGGCTTTGCCCAGCTCTTTGTTGAGACATTTCAGCCCAGAAGCTTGAATGACTGCACCCAGCCATTTGCAGATCTTTGTAGAGACCTGCATCTGGAGAGTCTCAGCCACCTGTGCTTTAAGAATTTTGTCTTAAAAATATGCATGTCAGCCCAGTAAACCCAACAGTAGCTTTTCTCCTGCACATAGTCTCCAGCATGCCACATGAATGCCTTATCTGCCATGACAGTGGGTAAGTTGGCTTGCTTCAAGAGATGCCCTCACATTGTGGCCATTTTGTTACTGTACTTAAATGGCCTTATCTACTGTGACATATTCAGCCAGATCACAAGTTCTTCTTGAAGAAACTACTGGTTTTAATCATCTTTTCTTCTCAGATTTTATCATCCAGAGCTCCATTTTCTAGGCTAGACTGACTAAAGCTCTCGCATCTATTTTACGCTGATTTGCTACATAAACCAGATTCAATCTGTAAAATTTTTTTAGGAAAGAAGTTACCTCCAGCTTCTGGTGCTTTTCACTCAGCTGGATATTTAGCAGCAGCAGGGAGCTTATGTGTGGCTGATTCTCTCAGCAAGGATGCCAAGATCCTTTCTGTTATTTTCTGCATTGCTCATATACCTGCTGTTCTGGAAAAGTCTGGTAAAAATTGCATTTTCTTCACAGATAAAAACAAATACTATATTCTTTACTTATCTCTTCTGCTAAATCAGGAACCTTCCCTTGTATGAGCAGCCTTACCTGTAAAATGCATTTGCCATAGCACGACTGTGATCTCAGGCTACAAAGTGCTTTTCTTTCCCAATACGCAAATGTAATTAGCAGAGACTTTCCACAGCACCACACTTCTCTATGAGCTTTGTACATCACATCAGTGCTAAAGTGCATTTACGGTGCCTCAGTCTGATTGGTTTCACTCACAGTAATTCATTTTTTTTTTCCATCCTGCTCATTCCTCTCCAAAGCTAGCAAGCCAAAGGGTGAATTCACCTTTTAGAAAGCAGTTTCTTATCATGTTACGCTTTATTTCATCAGGAATGTTAATTTAATATTACTTCTGAAAATCTGGGGAAGTAACTGTTCAGTGTTTTCTTATTTCTTCATGTTAATATGTACATTCATTAAATGCAATAATACAATAAACAATATATTTTATATGTAACTTTATAGAATTTGTCTCTTACTCCTCCCCATCCCCCACTTCTTTTTGTGTGTCTAGGCTGCAGATGGAGCAGAAAAAAGAATCACTAAACCTGTGAATTTTAGTGAAATAATATTCTTTACGCAGCATGCTTGCTTATTTTTTTTTTATTTTTTTTTTTTCCAGAATAATTTGGTTATGATTTTTCATGCATCAGTTCTCAAGTTTCAAGTTCCCTGCTGAGCCTCCCTAATGGATAGCTGGAGCATTACAAGAGTGCGTCAGCTGAATCTAACTTAAAGAGAAACATGACAGCAGTAGGTTCTTAAATGATGAATTTCTTTTAAAATAATGTTTAATAAAGTACATTAGAAACACCTACTCAGATGTCTTTAACTGATGTGTATAAGCATACTCTCATAAGTGTAAATATATGGGAAAACTGTCACGATGATGTCAGGAAGAAACAAAATGCATTTGAATCTATCAGACAACAATCTTACTTCAAGAAATAAATAATATATTTAGTCTGATTTCAAAAGTTGCATATTACAAATATTATTTCAACTGTAAATTACCCATACGCGTTCATAGATGTCTTTGTGAGTTTAAATCATTTAGCTTCATCTTCTTGTGCTGCATAGCACAATATTCTATTTTTCAAGCAAAACTGCTGACAGTCATGCAAGAAAGTGTCTGTAGAATCACACCTAGAGCAGTTTTCATATACAATGACCTATTTTTGATCTTCTCTGAGCTTACAGTGTCATTATTTCTTCAGACCTGTCCTGGCATATAAAAACTTCAGTAAGAATACCTAGCCTCATTAAAGTAAGAAAAAAATGCAGTTGCAAAATGTTTTCTATGTGTTCAGCAGCATAAAAGGCAAATACAAATACAGATACTTTTGTTTCTTTGCTTCTTGATTTGTTTTGTTATAGTTTTGTTAAGTGGCCGTGTATTTAGAGATAGTATGCAAAATTCTGCCAGACTAACTAAAGCAGCCATGCAGTCATGCATTAGGAGTCAGAAAGAACAGCACTGAAGAAAGCTTCCATTTCATCAATGGAAATTACAGTGTGTGAAGGAGTCTGAGCATTCACCCAGACTAGTTTGTGCAGTCCCAGTTTGCACAGTCTCTCCTCTCACAAGCTCCTGTTTTCAACTTATAGCAGTAGGGCAGGAAGAAGTAAGGAACAGTTTGACCCTTCAGCTGTTCATTTCCTCGTGATGAGTGCAAGGAGGGGCAGAACTTTGCACAGAACTCTCCAAACATCAAGGCAAAGGTTTAGAGCTTCTGGGCCTAAGGCCATAATCCTTTCAAATGGACTTCCAATGACAAATACCCTTTAAGCCATGGCACATACGAATACTGCAAAGCTACTGCATTTTCCACTTAAGCTATCCTCAAGATGAATGCATTCTCTAATTCATATTTAAGTATAATTACCAGAAGCTAATGTAAAGTACCAAACCGAGCATTTCATTCAAAATGTTCATTTTTAAAGCTCTGAAAGTGATACATTAAGAAACTGAATCACATTTCATTAAAAAAAAAAAAAAAGTCAATGCCACAAAGATGTTATTATTTATCTAATTATCATAAATGTGTGTTCCTTCTGCACCAGGTACTGAATGATCCTAGAACATGCCCCATTTTCATGATGTTACTTTACCAAGGTATCCACATAAATATGAAATTCTGATATTTTTCGCAGGGTCTCTTATTTGTCTTTTAGCAAATCTAAGTGAATCAGTCAATTAAAAAACTAATCAAACAATACATAAGCAAGTTTGGAGTTGTCTATTTCTGGTTATTACAAGGGTATCTGTAACCTGGGAAAAGTACTAATGGGTTTCAATCAAGAAAGTCATTTCCATAATTGAAAATATAGACAATATTTCAAGCTAAATTCCCATAAACATCGAGATATGTGAACAAGCCCAAACACAGATCCTATGTTTTTCTACAGTGTCACAATAATCTGTTTGATATTTTGTTCACTTGATAGACAAATCAATACACCAATAGCCAACACATCATTGAATCATTTTATAGATCTGAAGAATAAATTTCAGGCACTAGAACAAATGTGAAAACCAGAAGAGCTGGATAGAAAAGCTCATATTAAAATCATGTGAAGGAATAAAAGCAAAAAAATTAAAAAAAAAAAAAAAAAAAAAGCAGATGGACATTGAGTGTGCCTATAACAAGGATAATTACTGTAAAGACCAGCCTATGTTCAGCCCGCAATGAAGTCTTGCTAAAGAACACTCATTAGTAGTCACACAATCCTTTAATTTCATACTGATATTTCAGTTTAGAAACCATGATTGAAAGGGCTTATTTTACATTTTAGATGCCGTTTACTTACTGTGAAATCTTGCTGCACATGGCCAACATGTATAGAAATCCTATCATCATATTCCATACAGATGTCTAATTCAAAAATGAAGTGGCATTTTTGCTTCTTGTACTGTCAGCATTCTTCCCCAGCAGGGTTAGACAGCTGGGGATGCAGATGTTGTTGTATCCTGTTCTTCAGTATACAGGTGCCCTCATGCACTGGGCAGACAGCCTGAGCACCTGACCCAAGGCTCCGATTTCCACTCTGGGGCAGATGAGCAAAGACACTGTCATTAGGCAGAACCCACTGACCTAAATGCTAAGTCCTAAACGCTCATTGTACTGAATTGCCCTCAAAAGCCAATGATGTTACAATAATAATAATAATAATAGAATATCAAATTGCAACCAAGAGAAATAATGTAGTTGTGTATGATGTCAGCCCATCACTTAAACAAAGAATGTTTTCAGAGTGGCTGCCTTCAGATAAATCCAAAATAAGACCTGAATCAGTGATTTAATACAGAAGTCTCATATATATGTCTAACACAAGATATTTCAAAGTACATCTAACTTTCCTAAATAAAATTATTAACATATTTTGACATGATTTATAGCTCCCAGACTTGACAACAGAAGTACCATATTGTGATACCATCTGGAATGGGTAAAACAATACATGCTAGAACAGATAAGAACACCTACTAAAATTGGGGAAGGGAAAATGTAGTAGAAAAAAAATAAATAAATAAAAATAAAAAAAAAAATCAGGACAGACAAAATAAAGGCAATTCATTTCCCAAAAGACATGATAAACGTATCAGAATAAAACTTGAAGCTACTGTTGTTCTTGGTTCAGAACAGGAGTACCTCCTTATGCTTTAACTAAGCAGCATCTCTGAAACACTTAGGAGCAACAATCCTTGCCTTAAATTCAACAGTGCTTACCAGGCAAGCAGTGTGCTGCTTCTCTGTCTTCTCAGTCATTTATGAGAGCAGGACTCTGTCCTCCTACACTTGTGCAGGCTCCTCTCTAACCACTGTTCTCCTTGTAAGATTCTCAGACCTGTCAATTTCCTTTGATTCTTCACATATTTCAGAATTCCAGTGTGTTTTTTTTTTTTTTTCTTAAAAAAATAATTAAAAACAAACAAACAAGCAAACTAGCACAGATCTAGTTTCCTAAACCTAAAAAATATATCCACCACTAGCCTAAGGATCAGGGGAGAAGAACTTTTTGCCAGTTCTTTCCATAATTCAGAAGCTGGGTGCATCCTTTAACAGCACTGTGGCAAAAGTTCCCTGTAGCTCAGTGGTGAGGTGTGCATCTTAAACTATTATTTCCCATGTCAAGTGGACATAAGGCTACTGAGACATTTTCTCTCAATCTCAGTTCAAACCTTTTTTTATTTCATAGGTCAACAAGCAGTGTCAGGGTACAATATGGACCACACAGCATCCTCAGATGAAGTATTGATGTTACACAAAGAGGTGTAAGCTGAAATCATCTCCAGCACTTAAAATTACCCAATAGTATCTATGTCCATTACTCTGGTAGAATTGTTGAACAGATCTCTGCAGTACTGGAAAACACAACCCTCTCTGTAACCAAGTTGACCTGCCTTTAAGCTTACTCCTAGGATGTATATGGTATACAAGTTATGGTTGCACTTGCATTAGTTATTAAAGGTCAGGACAGACAATGAACCTACATATCATTGTCTATAACCAAAACCTATTAACCACATTTGCAGATCCTGTATTACAGATAGAATGGGGACATATTTTTCAAAACATATTCCAGATATTTTCTAAGTTGTTAAACACTTCAGCACCTAAGCAGTAAAGAACTGAAGCCTTTAACCAGGAACTGCTTGTATCCAGGTCTCCACTCATGCAAGACAGCATCTTGCTCTCATTCTCCATATTTTCTACTTTCATTTTATATACAGACTATCATTTCTGCATTTATTTAATACAGACACTACATTGGAAAAGGCTATTTCTCAAGGAGAGCCCATATTTCTCTACCACAAGCATTGCCCACTTGTCACAGAATACTGCTTTATTCCATAATCAGCTGCAGCATGCCATAACCCTATATAAAGACTAGATATTTGGAAAGCAGAAGCTTGATTTCCCTTCAAACATGATACTTCGTGATTACTCTTCTGCAGATGCATTAGTTTGCTCATGCTAAAGAAAAAACACAGGTATCACCTTCTTAGAAAAAGGCATTTCCACAATTACAGATGGGGTATGTAACAGTCTGGTTGTGCACCACACATACCAGGAAAATTTAGCAGTCAATCACTCAAAAAGAGATAAATAATATCACTAGAAAATCCTCATCAGCTGTTTCTTGAATATCTGCAGTGAAACAAATACACATACCTTTTGGAATCGTCTCTATTTCTCATGTGATGAACAAATGCACTTATGCATTATGTCCAGGTGATTCAGGTTTCCCCTTTATCTCAGAAACAAAACACAAATGTTTGTTATCTAAAAAAATGAGGAGGTTTGCTCCAGTGGTAGTGAAACATTTCAGTACCTATTGCAGTCATTGCTGCAAAATCAGAAGAGAAAATTACAGTAAGCACACAAAAAATATTGCCTAATAAGCAAAAGAAGGAAACTAAAACCCTAAGCTTTTGTAGCTAGACGGATGTGTTCAGACTCGTTTGACTGGAAATAAACTTGTGCTTGTATTTTAATACTGATCCAAAACAATGACAGATGCAGCGAATAAATGACAAATGACAAAGCCTTTGCCAGGCTTTCTTTTTCATACTCACACACACAGATAAAGCCAACGCAGTTGCAAAGCCCTGCCAATTTGCCAATATTTTGCTTCACTTGGACTCATTCTGAACATACATGACACATTTCAGCTAAAGTGAAGGGCATATGAAATAACAAGTTCTGGAGACAAAACCTCTGTGCTACTTAGAAGCCAAGTTTAAATGATTAATGGGGATGAGCAGAAGAAAAGTCATACATCAACTGTCTTCCTCATGTGCACCCTGTATAGTTTTGTGGTGGGATCTGCACATGAACTCAGAACATCACAAAGGAAAAAAAAAAAACACATCCAAATACATAACATATGTAACTAGTCTAATGTAGGCGAAAAATCCCATGTATAGAAAGACTATTCACAATGAATATTGAAAGAGAACATGGACAAATACAACCAAAGACAGATTTTATTTTTTTTCCCCCCAAGGGAAATGAAATTCTGCCTGCTGCTGGTAGCTCATTTCCCCACAGATATGCTATTGAGAGATAAGAATACTTGCAATCTAACATGTTTCATCTAGTTTGAGGAAGCCCCCTTCAACTACACGTAGAAGTCAGTGGGTTACAGATTAGACACATGAAATTATCTGCTAGCACCTTAGCAGAGGTTGCCTCTTGCTTACCTCAGTCCCCTGTGAAAAAGTTTTATGAATACTAGTTGTTCCTTTTGCTTCCAAGACCCCCAAGACTAATTTGCAGAAGTCCTAGCAGCACCAAAAGTAAAGCTAACTTAAGATAAGTTTATCTGCTGTGGCTATCCACTTTTCATTCACACACCTCAGATGCACATATGAAGAGCCCACGCATAAATAATAATTTGGTAGATTATGCAACAATTATTATTTTCCAATTGACACTAATACTGGCATAAATATATTTTTTTCTTTTTATAAAGATATTATATATTGTCTAAAACATTGAGGATTAAAAATTTCCATGCATATTTTCAACATATATTGCAATTCAATTCAATATTCAGCCTACCATTTAGCTCATAAATGACTCATAAAGCTGAATTATCATCTGTAGGAAGTACTTCAGATGTACTTGAAACATGCAAACAGCAGTAAGAATCTCCTTTGTAAGTCCTTCTCCAACGAAATTCTTTTTCCTGGCAATTTGCAAATCCCATCTTGCCTTTACTTACCTGAATGTCTCATTAGCAGCTAATAAAGAAATAAATAAAATCAGCTTTATACTCCTATGTTTAAAGTTAAATGAAAAACTCAAAAAAAAAAACCAAAACAACAAAAACAAACAACCCCAATCTCCGAACTTCTTAGCTAGTATGAAGAATTTGGTTCTTTTGCAACAAACTCAGAACCAAAATTGCCTTTAAAAGTGGATTTAAAGGTATCTGTATTTTCAACAGAAAAATGTACAGACTCAACATGCGGATAAAATCTCAGGAGAGTTACACAAGTATTGGAGCAAGCGGAAGGGGGTGATTTTCAAAGTAATAACAGGCTCCACAGCTAGAAGGTTAAAGTGAAAGGTGAGCTGAAAATCTTCATGGATTTACAGGACACATGCTTATAAAGATGCCATGATTGTTATAAAAGATGATATAAGCCAGCTTGTATTAGCATACATTTTTTCTTCATCCATAAAATAAACTTTACAGATGTATCGGCAAACTATTTGAGGATTAGCGAAGGAGGCACAAAAATCTTTGAATTTAGAATCACTGTTTTCCAAAATTAAAAAAGAAACTTTGAAAAATACATTTGTTACAGCCATCTTCTACATACTGCCAAAGTCCCACTATTAATCCTGATACTGTCTAGACATCATAATTTTAAATACGTTTTTTCCCTGAGTTATTTACTGTAGGACTACAATTTAATTTCTGATTTTGTATTTTAAGAAATATAGAAGAGTTCTCAGAAAATTCAGCTTTCATCTTAGGCAATGCTTTTAGGTAATTTTTACCGTTACTCAAACAAAACTCAAATGAAAACCACATAGATTCAATAATAGAAGAAAGTCTACATGGCTACTATGCTGAACTGTGATGCATAAAATATTTGTCATTCTACAGCCGTAACCCAAGGAGGGCTTCTTTCCTAATCCATAATCACCATCCACACATTGTTCTGACAGTCAGCTTTGAACAAATTGACTTTTAGGCTTCTTCAGCAAGAGCTTTAAAAGGCTTTCACTCTTTTTATACTTCTTTATTCTCTCACACAGAGAAAATTGCTGAGACACATCAAATACCAGTTTGCTATAGACACTATCGCATTGAACTTGCTTACTCAAACAGGCTTTTCCTATAAAGTACAGAACACAGAACCATGACATGTTGGATGACATCTTTGATGCACCCACAACAGACAACAATGGCTCGGTATCTCATGTTAGATACACATCCTGTCTGAGGCAATCTATTAACATTCTAACTCTCACTTTCACAGGGGATTAACTTTCACTAAAAAAATGGAAACAGAAACCTTTCAATGAATGAACTCTGTTCTGCATTTCTATTGTGAGAATTTGAAATTCAAACATCTATTTTTCTTTTTTTCAAAGGTTACCTTGTATTCCAAAACTATTTTTATGTACCCAATTAACAAAACAAAACAAAACAAAAAAAGGAAAAAAAAAAAAAGAGAAAAAAAAGAAAACAGCATTTGTATATATTTAATACATATTGTCCTTTTTATTTTCCTCCCACAACTGAATAAACAAGGAGTCATTATTCTACCCCATTCACCTTTAGAAAGATTTCCCATTACATAATTGTTTCTGATAATAACGCAATGTCTGATAAAATTACAAAATAATATCTTACTTGAAAATACTCCTTCCTTTCAAAGATACGTATAATGAAACTTGCAAAGATGACGTGCATAGATGGACTTGGGTGGACTGTTCAATGGATGAAGAACTGGTGGCGAGATCAGATCCAGAGTGTGGTAGTCGATGGCTCAACATTCAGACTGAGATTGGTGATGAGTGGTGTCAGTACTAGGACTGTGCTTTTTAACATCTTCATCAGTGACATAGACAGTGGGATCGAGTGCACCCTCAGCAAGTTTGCAGGTGACAGAGAGATGTGTGGTGTGGCTAACAAGCCCAAAGGATGGAATGTCATTCAGAGAGACATAGACAGGATTGAGTATTAGGCCTAGGAGAACATCATGATGTTCAAGGAAGCCAAGTGCAAGGTATTGTACCTGGATTATGGGCAAACCTGACTATCAGTCCAAGCTGGGAGATTTAAGGATAGAACATAGCCCCATTAAAAAGGACTGGTGGATGGGAAGCCAGGTAAGAGCCAACAATGTGCCCTCACAGCCCAGAAAGCCAACTATGACAAACTCCAACAGCTACTTAAGAGTAACAGATGGGGAAAATTTATTTACATTAAAAAAAAAAAAAAAAAAATCTATCGATGATCAAGATTTATTTATAAGCATTCCCTTTCTTCTCAAAAACATGCTATAAGAAGGACTAAACTGATGAATCAAGACAAAGCAAAGCAGAAATATGAAGAAAATAAAGAGTCTCAGAAGTTTAACTGAAAACTGAAAAAAAAATAGCAAATTGTAACAAAAATCCTCACTTTTTTACTGGAAGTACTTGCTGCACACGAGGAACAGTCAGCAATTTTCCTTCTCCTTCATACACACAGTAATGAGAATAAAGCTCAAGCAATGTTTTAAATAACTAAACAAGTGTATGAGTTATACTGTTTCCAGACTTTTCATATTTTTATTACTCTACACTGAAAATACTGTACAGCCAGCACTTCACCATGCACCTTTTCTTCCAGACGTGAAAATAACTAATTAGCCTATGAAACATCTGCATGTTTCAGAAAGGCTTCTTCATGCAATGTAATCAAATAAGCAACATAAACAGAAAAATTAAACTCTGCTTTTATGCATTATGACAACTTTGTGAAGAAAAAATGCTGCAAGAGCAACTCTGTCAGTTCATAAAGTGTCAAAGTCTTCAATCATTCAGCAAACAAATGCTTACTAGCCATAAGATATTAATGAACAAAACCACAGCATACCTTATTTCTCCTGCAAAATTCTATCATTCTGTTACTCAAGGATTTCATATCCTTTTAACTGTTTCTTATTTTTTTCCCTACCTCCTTCAACAATCACAGACTTTAAGGTTTAAAATATTAAGAACTTCAAAATACTGCAAATTTTAGCCATTAATTTGGTAACATTCCTCTAATTCTATAGCCATTCTCTACAGATGTAAAAGATTCAGGTTTCACTTTAAAACATTTATTAACTACAAGTGACTGAGAAATCACTTATAGCCTAAGGTTTCAGAAATTGAGGTTTACTTCTGTTCTTCTTTAGGCAAATCCTATGACACCTGAGGATGACATCATTCACAAACTAGGATTCTGTACTGTTCTAGAGTATATGAAATGTTTGTAAACTTCTATGAATCATCTGGTAAACACAGTTTTGGATTTAGGTGGGTTCCAAGTTTACAGTTGGTAAATTCTGGTTAACTCTAAACTTTCTCATGGAAGGTTGAGCTTATTTTAATTAACAGAACTTTCGCACTTTCTGGTGTGAGACTTTGAGAGACCACCTATATATCTTAACTTTCTCCAAAAATATTGAAAATAGTTGTGGAATCATATTTGGATTTGTAGGACTTCCTACAATTAATCTCCACTGATGGTGGAAATAGTGATCATGGTGCTGATCTGGAGGGAGGTACCCAAAGGGACTGACTTTTATTACTACGTGATCAATGGCAACCTTCATACTTTCCCTGGAGGACTGCAGGATGACCTAAATGTAATACTCCTGCCCTACCTTCATCAAAACAAAGGCTTCAGATATCTCACTTAGAGCTGTCATAACAGACACATTCCTAGCCTGGAAGAACCCAAGGAAATACATCTTTTGATTTATTGTATATAGGACAGTCCTAGAGCCCACTAACAGGGCCAAAGGGAAAGTATAGGAAAAAAGGAAGAGGTTTATGAAGGACAAGTATAAAGGCGTCATAATGGTAGGAAAATAAAAAATAAAATAAAATAAAAATAAATAAATAAATAAATAAATAAAACAGGAAGAAAAATTTAGAAACATGGAGTAGGGGTAGAAAACATGCTAGTAAGAAGAAATACTCTCATATTTTGGTTTCTAGAAATAGATCCCCAAAATGTTGTAGGAAAAGGCAAACCAATGATGTTACAGCACTGAGGACTGAAAAGAAATGTTACTGAAAATCAGCTTGAGAGAACAGTTTAATGGCTTCTCCACATTCGCACAACAAAAACTTGGTAGTCTAGCAGAAAATCAACATCAAGGTATCTGCCCTAGTTTGAAATTTTTGCTGATCCACGAGGGTGATGGTTTGAGTTAGAGCAGTTATACACTTGTAAACCACAGACTTCTCCCTCTTTAGTGACCTGAGTCTACTCACCCTAACAGAAGAAAGCCAGGTTAAAAACACTGAAAGAGGAAACCAACAAAACCAAAGCAAGGAACACCACTCAGGAGATTGAGGGAAGACGAGATAGCAGATATATGATAAATTCAGTATGGAAGTTATATAAATAAATAAGCTGACCAGGAATTGTCACTTGGCTGTGACACCTAAGTGCCTCTTAAAAGCTTTTAGTTTCTAGTTCCAAGCTCCAACAAGTTTTAAACTGCAGACAGACACCTTTTATACAAAACTTGGATTCTGACACCTTCATTCACATCATATTACTTCACTGAAAATTTGCTGTTTAATTTGCCTATTTTTTCTTCAGTAAGTATAAGTTTTTAGTTTATCATTATTTTAAAAACACATTTTCTCTTTAATAGTAATACATTCTGAAGACAGGAACTCTATTAAAGTCCACAATCCAAAGTCAGAATATTTTCCTAAGAGAATATGATCCTTTTTTCCAGTCTCCATTTCTTTTTATAGATCCATGCTAACAAAAATCCCAGCAGAAAGTAACATCAGGTCTGTATGGCCTGGGACAAACACTAATCTAGAATTAAAATGGATTATATGACTTATATAATACAGTAAAGAGGACAAAACCAGCTGAATACTTATCTGTGGCTATAAAGCTTACAAATAAATCTTGATTATCTGCTTTAAAACATCCGCCTAACTTATATAAAGCAAAGAAAACAAATATTCAACATACCTGTATTAGAGAGAGATCCTCAAGTTGCAACCTGAAGAGGTAGTTTCTAGAGTTAAAAAATAAATAAATAAATAAAGTAGGTAAAAAATTAATTACATTGTTACTAGCATTTAAATAAAGAAATCATTAGTGAATATAAAAGAAAGAAAAAATGAAAACATGACTGGGACTCAGGACTTTTAAGTCTTTTATGGGCTGTCACCAAAACTCTGCTCTTTGGCTGAAGACTTAAGGCAATTTCCATAATTGATTTTCAGCTTGAAAACTGTATGTAAAGTGCGTATTTACACTGCATATATGGAGTTCTGTACTATACAGTCCAGTCCTCCATTAGAATCAATTGGATGAAATACTCAGTTCTTTGGCAGATTCATATTACCAGTGTTAAATGTCTAAACAAGAATAAAATGGCACGTAGCTGCCTATTTCTCCTGACAGTACAGGAACCTCGCACAATTAGCTCAGCCAGAGATATACACAGTTTAAAGTAAAGGAGCCCATTACAACAAAATCTCTGCGTAAGCCACAAAGTCTTCATAATTCTGATTGAAGAGATATCATTATCTGACCTAATTTCTTTGACACCGGAAGTTGGTTTTGATTTGCTTTTCATTTTTGTTTGGTTTTTATTTACATCAGAGCTGTACATGAACAAATAGTATTTTTTTAAAAATAAATAAATAAATAAATTCATGCTCTTAATGCAAAAATATTCCTCACTTCACTTTTACTTTTCTGCAGTATTACTACTCCCAAGGAACAAAGGAGGAGTTGAGATGAATCCTGAACAAGATGTGACACAAAGGCACTGCAATTAAACCTTTGGAAATGATGGGTTCAGTTATTCAGAAAGGTTCAGTTATTCAGAAAGATGAGTGCATCCCTCTGAGTGAACACTTTCTTCAGCATGTATTGTTACAACTTTTCATATAAACCAGTTCTGTTGGTAGCACCCATAATATCAGGCCACAATTCTCATTGAAAACAATAATAATAAAATAAAAAAAAAAAAGAATAGTACCCCATCTACAAAATTATTTCAGTAGGTCCTCATCTCTACTGCAGATTCTCTTTTGTGTTATGTCTGCAATAGGGCTCTTCATCTTCCATCCTCCATTTTCACATTCCTCCTGCCCATCTTTCTCTTCCCCCTCCTTCACTTCTTTCATAGTCATTTCTCATGCACATTTTTCTTCTTTTCATTATGCTTTTTTCCCCCTTATTTTAGATTCTATATAGAGCCATTCTGCCTTTTCCAAAGTGACTACAGAGTGAGAATTTAAAGGGAAAAAAATAAAAAAGAAGAATATTGTAAATTAGTGAAAAAAGTAAGAAAATATAAACGACCAATTTTCGTTTATTCACAACGAATGTGTGAGATTATTTCACACAGATTTCAAAAAATTCAGTTGAACAAAGTAAACAAAAATAGATAGTAAAGAGACAATTAAAATTTAAACTTTGAATTTAAATATTTGCAATAGTTGGAAAAGATCAGTAATTGGTAGAAGTATAATCCAAACTGAAATCTGGACACATTTTTGGACATAACAATTCCAATTCTATCCAAACAGGCATGAGATATTTCAAATGGGCCCAGACAGTGAGGATCTGTATTTTAAATGAGCCTTATTAAAAACAGCCTGTGTCTAAACAATGAAAAATGTTACTTATCAAATACACATCTCAGAAACACAAGTACTATCACAGTCAGCTCTGTTTGTAGACTGAAGTGTGCATGCATCTGTATTTATGTATTGACTCATATATGGTCACATATACATGTATGTGTACATATATATATACATATACGTGTATATATACATACATATATATATTTCTACAGCACCTGTGTCATAAAGAGACTTGAAATGGGCAAACAAAGAAAAGGGTACAATGTTTACATAGAGCTTCATCCTCAAGAAAAGTGCAAATTACCTTTAAAGACTGCCACTGAAAGGCAGGAGATGATGTATATAGTTTTCTAACCCATCTGTACTATCTTTGTAAAGACAAAGATTACCTTCAGATTTTTATCTTGCTCGGATATAGTCAACAAGAAACATACATATACTAAGCTGGGTTTGTATCTTATTGCATATATGGAATTGCTTCCATCAACCATCATTGATCGTGCTTCTTTCACTCCACATATCAAAGCTAAGAAACCTGCCGCTTCACCGCTGTTGCAAATCTTCCTTTCATTTACAGGAGAAGGACAACTTTTTTTCTTCCAGAGAAGCTGAACTACATCCACAGCAGGTATAAATTGTTTTCTTAACTCAGTGGTATCAGAGTCACATCTCACTCTACAAATAAATGGATTCACTGTTCTAGGATATATGAGCACAGTCTCATCTCACACTTCTGTTTTTCAGGTCAGTACTTCACACATCACGTCAGTCCCTATGGGTACTTCATCTTGACATAGCTACTGAATCTTTATCACTGATGTGGCATCACAGAACAATGACTTAGATATACTGTATTATTAATGATGAATTTCTATGGTGTTTCAATATGACACCCTTTCAACTTATTAAAAAGTAAACCACTGACCCAAACTGAAACAAACTGAAACAAAAACAAAAACAAAAACAAAAAAAAAAAAAAAAAAGGAATTCAGCCATGTCCTAGTGAAAAAGACGGGCTGAATGTCATTGTGTTCCTAAGAAAATGACATTTATATCCTATGCAGTAGAGCACAGAGCACAATACTTCTCCCAGTAATAGATCCAGTGAAATTAGAAATATTGATCCAGTAAATGTCTGGAAGAATAAAATGTCTATGTTCATGTGAATGAATCAAGAGCCAGAGTTAATTACTGTATATTTCTACATTTTTCAACTTTCTATGGCTGCCAATAACCAATTACATTTCTCAGTTTAGCAAAACCAGTTAAAAAAAAAAAAAAAATAGACCATAAAGTAAGAAAGAAATCCAAATGCAATAAATTGCAAAAGCATTAAAACCTGTAACATAAAGGCAAACTGGGCAAATGAATAGCACAGAGCAAATGTTACAACATGATCAAAATGAGGACAGTTAACAAATTAGAACTTGATTTGCAACCAGAACTATCCCTACAAGAACATCTCCACCTCAGTAAGTCTGTATTTATCAGTATACATACAAGAACTCACTAGAAAGGGGTATATCTGAGGAAAAAAAAAAAAAAAAAAAAAAAAGAAAAAGAAAAAAAAAAAGTAAATAAATAAATGTAAGAGTAAAAAAAAAACAAACAAAAAAACAAAACACAGAAAATATGGTACTAATAACTTTTTCAGCCCAAAGGAAAAGCCAATGCTAACTTTCTTCCTGTATGCAATCATTAAACCCCTCCTGATAGCTCACAGTGCTTATTTAGAAATGTTGCTCAGCTTATGCCTGGGATTGCCATTTTCTAATGTTTGTTCTGATTCACTACACTGCATATATACTTCAAAGGCAACTGTAGATATAAAACTGCCCAAGCACATTTCTGAAGCATAGCTATAGACCTCTTAGTGTGCAGGGCCATCATTTGACCAAGTATGGTGGTAACAAAAGAACGAGCAATAGACTTTACATGCTGGAATTAAACTGATTTTGCACTGTCCGTAATTGGTAAATTTGTTTCCATTCTGCATTTAATGAATGAAGAAAACACATATGTTACATAAATATGCAAAGAGAAGGACACTGTAATGAGAAAAAGAAAAATAATAACTGCAAGGTAATGCATGACCCTACATTACTTCAGACCCTCAACAGACAAACTTGCTTTACACTCTCAGTACTGAACAACATTCCTGACTGCACTGTACTAAGCAGAACTGGTTAATCACGAGGCTGCTTAAACTCAATAACAAAGACTTCCACTGGCATCAGTGGGAACTGAATGAAGCACTACAAAAAGCAATCACTAGTCCCCAGTGTACTTCACTTTATTGCAGTGAATACATCCTACATGACTACAAGTAATGGGATAAATTTTATCTGCTACGTTTCATGTTTCAAGTCCACATCAAAATCTACTGAAAACTCATCAACTATGGAGTGTAAAGAGCATTAATAATGGTTGTGAAACATAGTACTATCCTCTTATAGTGAAACAGCAAGGCATAAAATTTGAACATAATAATAAATACTGTTCTATTAAACACAGATGTGAATTAAAAGAACATTAAGGTGGCACACACCATTTAAGAGAACGTACTGTAGGCTCAATTTTTGAAAAAAAGTATAAGATAGCAAAAACAAAATAAAATTACAACAACAAAAACAAACAAGCATCCATATTCCTCTGCAATTGGGAGCTCAAATCAGAAACACAAGGCATGATCAAAGAGATATAACAAATCTCCTGGAAATACAACAGAAAAAATTCTTTCCTGTGGACACTTTAAGAAATTATTTCACGGAATTATTTCAAAGAATAAAATTTAGCATAACTTACTGGAAGGGAAAAAAAATATTAAGACTAAATTATAAGCTCCCTCAAAATTAAATATTAAGCAAAAGTCATGATTTCATAATTGAAAAAGGAAAGTTTTGGGTAAAAGCCAATTCTAATTCTACAGTGCAATAAAAGTAGCATTTGGAACTAAAACAATCAGTGGAAAGTAGATAACCTATATTAAAATATTAGAAACTTACTATGTAGAAAATTGACTCAGTTTATCAAGAAAATATACAAAAAAAAAAAAAAAAAAAAAAAAGCATGAAAGAGTTGAGAATGATATATCAGGAATAAAAGGAAATCTATATTAAATGAAAATGGTCAAATCACAATAATGAAAAGTAAAATCACCAGTAAACCAGTAAGTAATTTTAGTCCTGATTCTGCAGAAAATACATGTATTGTATTGCATGAGAATAATGAAGAAACAATCTTCTTGATAAATGATAATGATTTAAAAAAAAAAATAACAATACACTGAAGTGATATTTTGTCTTTTTTTTTTGTTTGTTTGTTTGTTTTTTCTAATAATTTCTAAAATTTCAGGTCACGTGGAATGAAAGTCTAATCAAGTTTTATCAGTATTCAGAAGGACAAAGGAAGGCTCAGGTTATCGTAGACTGAGCAATGGGCACTCGGCTTTGCAAAATGAATTGGTGTGAATTAGGAAAAAATGGTAGCATAAATTAAATTAACCCAGTCAACAAGGAGCTTATCAAATCTGATTTACTTCTCTGATGATTACTTTTTAGGATTAAGAAGTCATATAGTACACACCTTCCTGTGAGTCCACACACAGCCTCAGCAGTGATTGGAGCATACCATAAAGAATGGACCAACAACAGCCAGGCATCAGTTCCAGATATTTCATGCTACCTGCTTCTATAGGAAAAGGACAGAAGTACCAAGCGGCCTATCTCTGCAACTCAGGAGCTCACCTTCCTCCTGAAGTCCTCTCAGGCCATCTAAAATATATTACTGTCTTCTTTTGTCAGCTCAAGCTTCCTTCACACAGCACCTGGTTTCCCAAAGCTGGAGATGATCACAGCGCATCTGTCACCTGTGCATCTCTTATGCCTTTAGATCACAGCTTTTCTTGTTATTTTTCTTTAAATACCTAAAACTTTGTGAGTGTACTCAGCTATTCATTCTATAAGCTGTTGCTGGGTTCAGTTTTACCATGAAATATTGCCTCAGCAAAAACATTAATCAGGTATGTCATAATGGTAGACCAAGTCTTTAATACCCTTGTGTTGCAACACTTATCTCCAAGTATATGCCCTCAGTTTTTATGTTTTGGAAAATATGACATATACTATTCAATACCCCACCACACCACATAAATAGTCATGAATGTTTTCTGTGGTCTTTCACTATCTGAATGTTTAATATCTTCAAGTCTCACTGCTGCTCTCTAGTACTTCTATATCATGGTATCAAATTCTTAGGCAGCAGCTCTCTACCATTCATTCCAGTGCTGTCAAAGTACGCAGAAGCTGGCAAGGTAAGAAAGCACAACCTGTCTGTCAGCAAGGTTGTACTAAGACAGTACAGTTGGATTGAAGACCATTAGAGAAGGAAGGAGTAGGTAAATGGTATGAGAATATAATCTAAGAAGCAAAAGAAGGCACAAGTTGCCATATTCCATAGCACAGTTAGCATATACACATCAAGAAAATAACTTCAATTAAAGACACCCTTCTGTTGATATTATTTCTGGAGATGGTTTACAATGAAATAACCATGGTCTCTGCTAAAAAAAATCTTCATTTACCCCTACCGTACTTCATTTTGTCTTGTCCTGGGCCAACCACCAGAGTTCTTCTACTGATACATCATGTTAGTACAGTAAATAAAATGGCAAGATGCTAAAACAGCAAAGGAAAATGAATAATTTTTGTGGGATTAAAGAAATGCCTAGTCTTACTAGTCTTACTTTGCAATCAAATTATCACCAGACCTGGATGAAAAAGTTGCATGGTGCCTCCACCAAGGCATGAGCATGAGCAGGACAAAGTGTTAGCTTTCAAAAATATTTAGGAATCTATTAACAAGATAGAAAAGGGATAAAAAAATAAGGGGAGAAAGACCCTCCTCTTTCAGTAGGATGATAATTTCTGTTAGATTTAACATTAAAACATATCTTAATTTAGATCAAATCAATCAGTGGTAGGACAGACACTGATTACTCTGAACAAAATGTTAAATGAGCATTAAAGCCCAGATGGATGTTCAAAGCATTCAGCAGCTAATTCCTGGCTCCTATATTCTCCTAGTATGCTCAAAGCATCTCATTAACAACAGACTCAGATTCTCCTGCTGGGAGCAGACAACAGTAAGAAGTGAACCTGTACAGTTATTTATTCCTTTATTAGAGATCTGTAAACCACTGTTAATGAATCCCTTAATTTGCCTTTCTGTTATTGTGGCAAGTAGAAGTAATGGTTCAAATTAACGTTCCCAAACACACATCTAATTAAGTGAAAAGGCATACTGTTATAGTCCTTCATCAGCAGGATAAGGAGTGACTGAGGCAATAAGCCACCTCCAAGCAAGTGATAAACCTCAAAGCAAGTTTAATTAACTTGAAGGAGAACATATAGGAGAAAGCCACTGTTATTAAATGCTCTGCTTAAAATAAATAAATAAAAAGTAAGAAATCTACATATATATTATCCAATTTTATTTTTTTAAGTTGGATAATAGCTTTAGGATCCATTTTTGATTAGCAAACAAAAGAATTTAAAGTATATTAATAACTAGCCAAATTTGAATTGTAAAAACTGAATTACATTCCAAGACTGGCCTCCAGTCAGGCTCTTACAAGCCCACAGTCTTACACAGAAGATACATGGGAAGAAGAGGGTTACTTTACTCTTGTTTTAAATAAATAAGCTTCTTTTGGTATAATCTGGTATGGTTTGAATAAAACAATTTTGTAAAAAGAAAAACAAACAACAACAACAAAAGAACAGATGCAAAAGGAAACAACTGATTATTTCAGACCCCAACATTTCTGCTTTGAACTATTGGGTTTGAGACCAAATTCTTGTTAACTATTTACCAAGAGATCTAGAAGACTTTTAACATTTTCGGACTTATAAAGCCTAGAGTTGTTAAGTGTTTACTGTGTTATCAGGTAATAAGGAGAAAGAAGGCAATGCACAGTTTGTCAAGGCAATTCCAACACTGCTGCATCCTCCCCCTGAGTAGATCCTCCCCCACTTATTTGAGCTTTCCAGGAGGGAAACAAAGGAAACACCACAGGAGTTAGGGCAAAGCCTGTATAAGAAAAGAAAGCAAGTCTATTCTTGGGGAACTCCATGATCTCCATGCTTTCTGGCTTTTCAAAACATAGGATTAATTATCATATCTGATTAGATGCTAAATAGCACACAGATAAAGGTACATCTGAATATTTTATCACAATTTATCAGAATAAGATAAACAAATGGCCTTCATTTCCTTGAGTTGATAACACTTAATTATAAAAAGAAGTGTTTTTGCTATATGTTTTTTTGTTTATTTTGCTTTTTTTTTAAGAAAACAAATGAGTTCTTGTGAATGGTTAAGATTTTCAGAGATCTAACTCATTTACTTTGTCTGCCAGGTCATACATGATGCAACAAGCAATGTCTTGGGCAAAGCTTAAGGATAGGGTAATTTACCGATACTCCCATGAAACTCAACATCAAAAGCCAACAGCCCCCCTACAATGTGCTAAAAGTTGTTTTGCAACCATTTGAGCGCACAGTCTCTCATGAAACTATTTTATTTTCTAATTTCATTTCACTTAAATGTATAATCTCATCCAATTTAACACATTCCTATTAAGAGAAATGATTCATTTTACATTAAATCTAGATCCAATTGACATAATACTGAAAAATCTGCCATATTTTCCATATGCTAATTTAAAACCTAGCAACCAAAATAGAAATAATTCTTCTTCCCCTAATTCAGCTTCAGAAATTGAAGTTTAATCTTTGCTTGTCTTCACTACGTGCTTTGGGCTGTTTCATCAATGTCAGGTAATACAGTTTCTCCCTCTATCTCTACACTTGTCTGTCTCCACCTCCTCTAACCCCATTCCTCCTATTTCTCAAAGCTAACCAAATTAAATTTTCTACACAGGCAAGTTGTGGGAAAAGGTCCCAGACAATCAGAGCAGTGGAAGGCTGTTACTGAGATGCAGGTTAATTCATCCATCATTTTAGAAGACACTCCTACGCCTTTGAAACCCTCACCAACAGCACACATATATCTCAGTTTGCACAGCAGGTTGACAGAAGACACAATTATAGGGTTTTAAAAGAAAAGTACTACAACATTTGTGCTTCAGATTCAATATGTTATTAAGCAAACCTGTTACACTGGAAGGGGGTTAATGATTGTCAACTCTTTGACATGAAGACAAGAACAAGCCTACACTAAACACTAGCTCTGCTAGTGCTCTTTTAACATTAAAATAGAAGGTATACTTGAACATTTACTGTACAGCAATATTCAGAAACTAAAGCAGTCACTACTAAAACAGTTTAGATTTCATGACAGGAAAGGCATATAAGTGTGACCTAGGAGGTCAAGACATCTCTGACAGTTGAGGTACAAGATTTGTGAGAAATGTGAGAGGTGACTGACAAAAACTGACTGCAGTTACTTCTTTCTATTGCATTCAGAGAAACATAACTCTGCATATTCTAGAAATAAGCAAGACTGAGCCAAAAACAACCTTTACTCAGAATGGCAATTTTTCTATAGAATGGGGGTGGAGGAATGGAGGAAATGGGGCAGTTCTTCCAAATTGTAAGCAGTACTGCAGCAGAAGTAAAATCCAAGGGCTAGGGTGGGTAGGATGATTATAAGGGAAGTGTAAGCTAGCACTGGGCTGCTTAAGATAACTTTCAGAGATCTCTATGGATGGTGCAAGAAAACTGAAATGAGCCTAAGATCCTCCTAATTAATCAACTCAAAATCTGCAGGAGAACTAGAAATTTCACAAAACAAAATGTCAGCCAGAGACTTCTCACAAGAATGGGAAAACAGCTGTGTCCAGGAGAAAAAATAAAGGGCTTTTTTGCAGAACAGCTACAGAATGTCCAGAGACAACCAGAGGACCTTTATTTCCCAAAATGAGTAGGCAAGACTAATTTTAGCATAACTTCCTGAAGGAAGGTTGTAGTGAGCTGGGGGTTGGCCTCTTCTCTCGTGTCATTAGTGATAGGACCAGAGGGAACGGTTTCAAGCTACAGCAGGGGAGATTCAAGCTGGACATTAGGAAGTATTACTTCTCAGAAAGGGTGGTTAGGCACTGGAATGGACTGCCCAGGGAGGTGGTGGAGTCACTGACCTGGAGGGTATTCAAGGAATGACTGGATGTTGTGTTGAGGGACATGGTTTATTGGAAGCTATTGGTAATATAAAAACGGTTGGACTGGATGATCTTTTAGGTCTTTTCCAACCTTGGTGATTCTATGATTCCATAGCCTTCCTGCTAACTGCCTGCCATGGAAAATACTCTTCCTTTCATGTATTTAGAGACCTCTATCTCAAGAATAGCTATTTTTCTTCTGTTCATACTGGTAACATGTGGCAAAACTCATTGTTCCTTGACTAAATTACCCATGGCAAACTTAAAATTATTGGTTTTCTGCCAACGCTACTCTGCAGTTAATACAGCTATTTCCTCCACTAGATGTACCCACTGATGGATTTATAGACAGTCACTGCACATAGGCTGTCCTTTTTCCCAACATTGATTCCAGCTGTGTTTGTTTTTTTTTTTCCAGCAGAATTATATATACTACTACAATTCAATTCTATCAAGTATCTATTACAATGGTATCAATCTTTCTTTCTTTTCACTAGTAGAGACAGTTTTTAATGACTCATAGAACAAACATCTAATTTTTTACCTAGCTGCAGGATGCTGGCAACATCCAATGAGAATCCAGCATGTATCCCAGCTGGAATCCTCTCCACCTTATTCATTACATTAAAGAAGTCATGAACCTCTGAAGCAACTTGTATTTTTTCATAATCACTGGCAATTCAAGAAAGTCATCTGAAGCTCACATCATAGAAATTCATTAAAAGGACAAATTCTAGTGAGCATAATCTTCCCTGAGATTTGGAGCCTGGGAGAAAATAGAGGGAAATTCATTTTTTTTTTTCATAAGGTATTGAGATCCATACACAGTACGCATTCATCCAATATGTAGCTTCATGGGACTGCAGAGGGGCTCAGACAGCTCTAACATATGCTGGCTCTCTTTATCAAGTGGTACTAGCTGACAGCCTTATGCCTCATTGCACTTGGCATCTCAGACAATAGCAAATCAATACGAGTACACAGTAAATCTCATTTCAGGTGTGCTAGACACACAAAAAGCTTCACCTCTCACAGGGACAAAAGTTTCTTGCAGTGCATTATACTGCAAACTCATTTTCAGTTAGGAAACAAACTGCTAAATCTATCAAAAAATTACATGACTAGAACTTCAAAAATTTTGTAGAGTACAATATACTCAAAAGGAAGTCTTATTATTTAAGACTTCCTTTATCTAATTATTTGAGTCAGTTGGTTAAAGCCTTTTGCCAAGGAAAATGTTTTACTACAGTTTGGATGCTATGAGAAGAAAAACTATTTATAAGGTTTAAGGATTGTATAAGGATTGACAGTTCAATGTTGACAGCTAGGACAGCATCACTATTTATCACAGCTTGCAAAGTACTGTCTTACTGCATAGAAATGATGAATATCACTGCCTTCAACACTAATTCTGCAGCCTTGAGCACTGCAGTGAATAATTATTAGAATCACCCGTGCAAGACGAGCGATACTGTGTAGCCAAGTCATTACAAGTTTTGTGCTATACTAACTTCTGTCACAGTGCCGTACAGTAACTGCCTTGTTTTACTGTATGCATCCAACATTTGAGAGCAGCCCAGACATTCCTCTTGAAAATGAGAAAAGAATAAGATACTGTGCACTCTTTGATAGCAGGCACTCAATCTTTCAACTTTGGTCAGGAGTAAATGAAATAAACTACCAGTGTTTAGCTGAGTGGATGTGAAAAGGAGGAGAGTCACTCAAGAGCAACCTGATGTCAGAATTTGGCTCAGTATTACTTAACAAATAATAAAATTGAATCTGCTGCAACATGAAAAGAAAATACATTTCTCACCTTGCTCCAGCAATAAGCTCTTTTTGTCCTGGATCAAATGTTAATTGTGAGAAGTCTACAGCATCTTCTGCTCTGAACACATGTAACCAAGGAGCAATTTCTAAAACAATGAAAAAGAAACACATCTGTTATTGTAAATATCATAGTTACAGTACATCAGGTCCATTTGCAGATACTGTGGGGCTGTGAGTTCTCAGTATGGTCTTCTGAGGAAATATAGAATATTTTTACCACCTTACCACATAATCTTCACTACAGACCTATAAAATTTATAAGGCAGTTACCTAATAAAAGCTCAAATTAAGTATTCAAATTTTTTTGGTCCGACTCATAAGCCAGATGTGTTTTTCTCCTCAGTTACAACAGATAAAAACTCAGCACAACTCCAGTACACTGGCTGATGACACACAAATGAAGTCAGATTAATTTTTCATGCATCAGAAGCAGACCAAGCCAAATGGTTGTTTTTGTTTTATTCTTTAAAGAAAATCTGACCGAATGGGAAACAGTGAGAAAAATGAGCAAATTTGACTTTTCATCATTTTCACAATAACAAAGTAAAGGTGTGGAAGATAAAAGGGAACAAACTTGGCATTCAAGTTAACATTTTTCATTTGTATAACTTGTCTTCCTCAGACCAATGCGCTACTACATAAAACACAGAGCAGAAAAGAGGGTAAGCTGCTGAAAATCAACAACAAGCTGTATCTGCATTTCCTGTTTTCAAAACTAAACACACATAAATAACCAGCTCAGTAACCAGTGGAATACCAGCTCACTATATATTTGTATTGCTATTATTTTTACATCCATATCTCTAGTTGGACACTAATTAATATAGTGTGTTAATAGCACCACAAAAATGACAAACTTTGTTCTGGAAACATAGCAAGACTCACTTACTTATTTTTACACAGACATACTGAGAATATAAATGGTTCTTTAACAAAGTATAGTCGCAAAGAAGTACAACCCTCAGAAGTTCCTCTTAATTCTCACGATATCAAAATACTATTTTTAAACATTTGCTGCAAGTCAGTCACATGGAACATATACAAGAGTAGAAGAGTTCTACATATGTATGACATAATGCTGCTGAACCATCTATTTAAGGACTATAGTTGTAGAAAAGTCAATAAGAAGACTAAAGGTGAGCACATGGTCATTTAGAATAGAGTCAACTCCAGCCCCTGAGAATACTGCAGCATTGTCATTTTTGGAACCAATATCCCCAGCTGCAGTTCAGGTTATCAACCCCCATTATAAACTTTCTTCTTTACTCACATGCATATTTTCACTTTTGCAGAAGTCTGGATTGAAATAATCCATGTCTGGTGCCTGTTTCTGGATGATTTGTTCTTAATTTAAATATTAAACTTTTAGCACAAGTAGGTCATCCATGCCTACAGATAGTGCTCAGGAGAAAAATGTTGTTCTGTGCCCAAATGTATTCAGCCATTACAGAGAACCATTAAACATACCATGCAGAAGCTGTAGCATCGTATATTTGGAAAAAAAAAAAATAATAAAATAAAAAAACAAAAAACAGATGGAACCACACAGTAGAATCACTTGGGTGTCAGAAAACTAACTTCTGCATTTTTAATGACAGCCTGTATGCATCTGGGAAATTACAGGCCTGCAACGTCAGTTTGTACACGTTCTGCAGAATTTGTAGCTATATTCACTGTTGTTTCCATCTGTGCTGCATAGGTTATCAAATCAGGTCATGGGAGAGGATAGGGCCATTTATTAAATAACTATGTACATCTGCCACCAGCTACCACCACAGATGCTGTGTACAGAACCTAGCAGGATTCAACAGGGAAAAGAATGCATATGCATTAACACATCACAGGCCTCTATACCTACATATGCATTTATCTATTTATGCTTACACCTTAGAAGGCTACATAGGCAAGACTGAAACAGGTATTTCCTAACTTTTGTACACTTGATTTTGCAACCTCAACTATTCAGTGATGCCTTCTGCATGAAATAATCAATAGTAAAGTTATAAAAAGTCAAGAAATCAGGTAGGACACAGATAAGGAAATAGAGATGCAAGTCTTTAAGAAGCTCATTTATTCAGAGCTTTAAAACCAGGCCAGAGGGCAAAGGAAGCATCAGGGCTGGAAGGACAACCCTAGGACATGAGTTAATGGCAGAATTCTACCAAGGAGACCAAGAAGCAATTCTCTTCCACTTGACCTGTTTTATCAGTACAGCATAAGAAAACTTCAAGGTACGGCAAGGAGGTGATCAACACCATTTTCATGTTTGGAGCAGGGAGGGCAGAGGTCAAGCAGTGCAAGGCAAGTCAAGGCAAGAGAGCAAGAAGAGAACTTCGGAAATCTCACTGAAATCCGATTCCCCTCTGCTTCTGTAAAAAATAAATAATTTTATCCCTTCTTTGCTGCATTCAACATCATTCTTGCTTGAGGGAGTAAGGTCAGGAAGATCAAATGGCAGCAAGAATTGCTTTTCTTTTCATCAAAAACTCCAAAATCATGTCTTATTTGCCACAGTAGCATCATGTGTTGCATAGGAGCAAACTTTCATTGGATAAAACTACAACTTTGTGATATGTTTGCCCAGGAGGACAAGCAAATAACAATCAAAGCAAGCCCTTTTAACTACAGAAATAAAAGCTTATTGGTAAAATACTGCTTCAAGGCACACTATAAAAAAATTGATGCAACTGTATCACAGAAATATATATATATATATATATATTTATCACCTATGTATCGTATCAAAATCTAGTTCTTTCACCTGTGACATCAATGTCTATCCATTCTGTCACAAATTCTCCTTAAATTCAGAATTGTATTAGAATCTATTAAACATCCATAAAATAAGTTTTGTAGAATTGAAAACCCATTATAAAGTAATAATAATAATTTCATTTTATTAGTGGTTTCATATGGATGCAACACAACGTGTTTCACGAAGTAACACAGCTATATATTTTGTATATACAACATAATAAAAGAATACATAAGTTAATTAAAAGCTGCCTGTTGACATGACCAAACCATTCTGGGTGCTGATCACAAATGCAGTAATCCCACTCCTCCCCAGTTCTCTCCAATGCCTGGCTTTCCCTCCTCTTTCTCCTCCCTTATGTCATGTGCAACAGTTAAACATCCAGTCCTTCAGTGAATCTTCTCACTCCTGATATTAAAAAAATTATTCTGACACACCTTTTAATCTGTCTTCTCTTCAACCCCCACTACCCCTTTTAAAGCTGAATATGCACACTTACTTTTGCACATAGTTCTTATGCTCAAACCTATCTATGGAAAAGTAATGCACTGCTTACACACAAACATGACAACACCACATGATGCGCCCCTTTCAATACTAACATAACAGATATCTATCATTACCCTAGAGAGATCCATATCAATTACCAGAACTATGTTACTAATATACCTAGATTGCTCTAAAAGTAGTGCCTCATATTTATTTCCATGGAAACTACGACTGTTACAAAAAGCACAAGAACGCTATATAATAGAGCAAATCCTCAGCTACCAAACAGTGTTTTTCAATATAATCACCACTATTAGCTATGCATTTCCACCAGCAATGAACAACAGCCTGCATGTCATGCTTATAAAAATCTGCACCAGCAGAGGTGACCCACTGTCATTGTCACCACTGCTGAAATGCACAACCGCTGCCTCACTGTGCTCAAATCCACTGCTGAGTCTCCATCAACACTCACCAAGTATCGATGAATGTCAGTGAGCGCCATTATTTCCATGTGGAGGAATTTAGTGACACACCTTTGCTTCACCTGCACTTCCATGTCAGACACCATTCTGCCAGACTGCCCTTCTGCTGCCATCTGTCACATGGCAACAAAATTCAATGAAATACTGGTGAGAAGATTCAGTTTCTACTGCCATACCACCAATGTCTGCCTCTGACTTTGTGGGCCAACATAAGAAGATACAAGGGACTGCTTTCAGAACAGTCCCTGTAGTACTAAAATTTGCACACCTTATAATTCAAAAATGTTCCACCCCCAAAAAATTGATCTTTTCCCATGAAATAAAGAGGTAAGAATTTAAAGAGTCAAGAGATTTTGAGGAATCTACAGCTCTCTCACAAGCTGTGAACCACAGTGGGTTTCCCTGGGTCTTTCGGGGTTTGCTTCTTTCTTTAGTAGCCTAGAAGCAAAGCTTGCCATGGCTCATAAACACATGGAACAAGAAAATGCACCGGAGTTCCCTCAGCTTGTAGAAGGGTCAAGGAAGTCTCCTAAAGAACTTCATAGACAAAGGAGGTTAACAAACAAAGTTAGGCAGGAGGGTGTTAGATAATTATACAAATAATGAAAGTAAGAAATCTGCCTCACTTTTACTTTAATATTAGTGTCTGTCCAACAGGCCCTGGCTTGTATGATGTACATTGTTGGAGATCAGCCACAGGTTGCAGAGCTCTGCAGTTCTTTGTAAATGAAACGGTCAAGTTTTCTCTAAGTTTTACTGCTCAGCCTGTCAAAGATGAGTTATGGTAACTAAAAAATAATTTGAAAAATGACAAATAAGGGAGGAAGTGGTATTTTTACAAATGATTTCGGAAGTGACCTTTAATGGTAAATAATGAAATTAAAATATGAGATAAAAGACCTCCCAGTCTCACTAGAAAATTAACACAGATAGTAAGAAAAGTTAATAGTGTTCATGTTGTACACATATGCCACCTCAAGCCACGGTGTCCTTTGGTATAAATAAGCATACAATTAAACGTTTCTGCAGAATCACCTTCTGAAGATACTCTGCAAAATAATAATTATGCTACTATGAAAATGAGCAGATTTGCAATATTAACAGAAGTCTCTGGGTGGCATCAGTACTACAAAATCACTAATCTTATCATAAGGAAATTAAAATCTGCTACTGAATACTGAAGTTGTTTTCTAATTAAACGTATCTAATCTAAGCATGGTACACTAATCCTCATCTTCCCGAGTTTGTGTATTGATTTTAGCCTTAGATTTCACCTCTCCATTATATCTGTATCACATTTCTATTCTCCTGAAAGTCAGTGAGACATGTCAGAAGCTCCTCTGTGACATTCCATGCTGTCCTGCTACCAGCCTCCCTCACCCCAGAGGGATCCACCAATGAAGTTACTATGGATGGCAAGAGGCCATCCACCTGCTCGCTCCACAGCATGCTCTGGTTTGAGGTTTATTTGTGGCACTGCACTCTCCAGGGACCAACAAGGCACACTGGGAAACTTTCTGCTGTGACATCCATCAACATTAACTGTTTTAGGACAAAGGCTGAGGAAAACAAGATATTCTTCAGTAATCTCTGTGCAGCATCGGTATCAGTTTCAGTGTGATTGTTATGCCCTCATTCTAAGCTTCCCATTATTATCTATTATCTATTTCAATGAATAATGAATTCATTCAAAACATCTTCAAGAAAATGAGCATTTCTCTGTGCTAGGGTAGAAAAAAAAAATAGAGAAGAAAAATGGCATGCTGAAGCCTGTTGCATCTTTTTTAGTTCACTGCTGTTTACACATTTTTTCTTCCATTTCCAATCATTTCTCTTTTTAAGCTCTTCCATCATATTGTCCTCACAGTAATGAATTAAATACACCCTTATCTTGCTGGTAAGTCATCAGCTCACTGCACATGAAAGTACCACAACTCAAGCGAATAATGGAAATATGTGCAAATACTATTCCACAGGTGCCAAAAGAACAAGACAATTCAGGCAAAGAACAGCTGCTCTCCTTCCAAAACCACTCATACTTCATACCTACTTATCCAAAAGGGGCTGAGGTTTATTGAATCAACAACACAACTTACTTTCCTAAGGTTCATTCAAGGTACGTGTTATTCAGCACTCACTACAATGACTTCCAGATTTAAATTACTTTAAGCTGTAAGGTTAAAAAAATAAATCTGTAATTAGCTGGAAGAAAGTAGCTATATTTACACATACATACTATATATACACATATATTTTCACATATATTTACAAGTGTTTGTTTCCTCAGATGAGCTCCAGAAAACACAGCTGTGAACAGACTTCTCCATCAGGCACTATGGCTCACCTGCATGTCACTGAAGAGGAGAAAAAGCCAGGAAGACCTGAGAAAATGAGTTTGTGTCCTCCTCAAGCTACAGAGACCTAAAGCTCCATAACAGCTAATTCATTCCACTTGCGGTGCAGTGTTCCAGCTATACACAGTGAACGCTTGCATTGTGTTTAAACCCATACAAATACAAGGTATTCTTCACATAACTTTAAAGATACCCTTTACATGTCTGTATGTCACATGCATAACATAAATGGTAGAAGCCGAACACTTTGAAGATAGCAGTCTACTGCAATCAGAGAACACCTGCCTGTTATAGACTACTTTTCCAAAACCTTTAATCCTAGACATATGTCTTCTATATGCTATTGTATGTGGGCATCCTTAGCTTTAGATCCTGACTGCTAAGGCATGTTGTCTTGCAGAACTGCACCAGTAAAACAACCCTGTTTGGCCCATGCTTCTACAGGAAATGGAGACATGGTTTGAGAAGAGCCCACAGGGAGATGCTGTTTGAGTACCTACCTCCTGGACTGCACATACAGACTCCATGTAGGATGCAAAGCCAGGAGCACTCAATATAGATACAGACTCAGATCAAAGCTCTCGACATTCGTTAGCCCTTTCTTATGTGATTCACAGTACTGCCCTTTACCACGCATTGCATACTCCAACTATTTAATTATTAATGCATCTTGCAATAGCAGAGTTTAAAGATAGTACTTAAAAACATTGTATTGTAGTACCAGAGTTGAAGCTGTGCACTTCCTTACTATTCCTGTATAAGTAACCTGACTTTTAGATAGCAAGCACATGTATGTTCCACCCCCAATGAAGAATTACATGCAAGGAAGGCACCTCTTGTTCCTTTTCTTTGATCTTTAGTGTGCTAGTAGGAGAAAGTACTCCTTTACAAGTATTAACCAAATAGGAAAGAAAAAAAAAGAAAAAAAAAAAAAAAAAAACCTATTTAGCATTTAAACTTACAGGAAGAACACATAAAAAGATCTTTTTTTTTTCTGAAAAAAATCCAAAAGCCAAGCCCAGCCTCATGTCCAAGTGAAATTCCTGATCCACCTGTTACTTAGATTGGAATATTTGCCATATCCACTCTTCTATGTGTATATGGTCCAAAAATCCAGATGTCAGATTTAAGGAGGATGATGGATGTAACAGATCACAAAGTCTTTGCTACCAGACAGCTCCACTAGTCTAAATGGAATACACCAAAAGCAAACTAAATGCAGCATATGCAGAGAAAAGCAAAGAAATCAGACAAAAAGGTGGTATCGCCAGGCATCATTTCATATTCCTCTGTAAAGTGAAAGGCTTAGGACAGACAGGCCTACTATACAAACTCAGTACTGTTTTTAATGAAAAAGTCATTGCACATAGACCCCATCAAAAAGAGCACATTTACATTAGGGCTGTATTGATTTTAACAATACAGATTTAACAGTATGCAGACATTATAAGTAGGAATCAAAAGAAGAAGAACACTTTTTATGCCGATAATAGACTGGGGGCAGTGAAGCCTTGGCACAGCTGCCCAGAGAAACTGTAGATGCTCCATCCCTGGAGGTGCTCAAGGCCAGGTTGGATGGGGCCCATGGCAGCTGAGCTGGTATGGAACAACATTTCCATGGCAGTGGATTGGGACTAGATAGGTTTTAAGTTCTCATCCAACCAAAGCCATTCTCTGATTCTATAACAGAAAAATATCAGACATTCTGTTGATTAAATAGGGAAGAACAGTGAGGTTTCTAGAATAAGGATATAGGAAGAAATAAGAACATAGCATTTCTGCACACCAATGGATGAAATAAAAACAGCTGCATAAGCAAAGTGAGATAATGCAGTTCAAGTCCCTACAAAAGAAAAGATGGAGTTGCTATTTTGTCCAAGATTAAAAGCAACCACAAACTACTAATATTTCTCTTTTAAGTCTTACTATACTATGCTTTATTCCACTTTGGAAACATGAAAACATGTCAGACCTCCATCTACAGTTCAGAGCTCAACTTTGCTTATGGGGGAAAAGAAAAAAGCCAACCTCAAAACTTCTTTTCACAACGCACTGTTCCAGAGGCCTCTTCAGATCACGAGCAAAGCAGCTATTTTCCTTTTACCATCCAACAAATACAATGTAACATGGTCCTGAAGACCCACCTAGAAGCTCTGCCAATTCCCCTGCACTTTAAAACATATATAATAGGACATATACTAAGGCTAAAAAAGGTCTTGACATTATCCTGTAAGTTCACCAGCTGCTCACCAGGCCTCTAGTTTTTAAACCACTATTAGCAGCTTCACAACAACTTTGAAAATAACACAGCAGGGCTATAAGTAGCTTATTTATTATTAAATTGGGATTTTGTTGTGTTTATTTGTTTGTTTGTTTGTTTTGTGTGTTTTTCTTTTTTAAGCATATTGAAGTATTTGTTTCTTCATTTAAAATAAGCCATATGTTACAGAACAGTGAACCTGAACTTCTTTTGTAAACTTACTTTCTACCCAACTCCCCATTTATTCTGCTGCTCTCGTTATTCCCCAAGTCATGGCCTCAGCAGCTGGCTCACAGGGCAAGGAAGATGCAGCCACAGCAATTGCCCTGGCCTGGTTCTATGACCTGCTTTCACAGCCCACACTTCTAACCTCCAAAGTCTCAAGGTGCTTCTGTTCAAGAAATGTTTAGATGTTAAACTAAGGGATGTGATTAGTGGGGAAACTCTGATGGTATATGGATGGTTGGACTGAATGACCTTGAAGGTCTTTTCCAACTTTGGTGGTTCTATGATCTGAAGGTCTACAATCTAACCTGTGATCCTGTTTTCTTTGCATGGCCAAAGCTTTGCCAGCTAGAAATACATACTTGTGCATTCTTATGTGTGTGCAGATGTCTATTACTGGGATAATTAAAGGGAATTTGGGTTCTGACTGTCTGCACCCTCAGGGAAGAGACAGTAACATCTGCTGCAATGACTACTTATTTCTTATTTTTCTGAACAAGGATTTTGAATTGTTTATGTTTCATTGTTCAAACACACACATGTTGCATACAAACACAAGCTACAAGGGAAAAACAGACAACTCCCTCCTAGATGAAAGCAGTTTCAGTGCCACAAGCACAGTTTTTATACACTTCAGATCACTTTAGAGTTCTGTAGAAATTAAATAGTGACAAGGCATCAGCCATGATATCCAATTAGAGCTTCTTTTTTTTTTCTTTTTTTAAGTTTTTGTTTGTTTTCCTTCCCCCTCTACCCCATTATACAAAGAAACCAGAAAAACAGAGGGGAAAAAACAATAATAATAAAACCTACTTAGCAAAGTCTGACTAGCTCTCATTACCCACACTCTCTTCACTTTTAAGGAAATAAAAGAAATCTTGACTTACACATAGAGCATCTGGTGTTATAATGTTTTTAAATTACACAGTATTAGTCATCTTAGGATAGCACTGTAGTTAGGAATAATAACCAGGTAAGCTTCACAACTATTTGAAGTGCTAAGAACTGCATTTTAAAACTTTCAGTTGCCCAATCTTCAGCACTGTATTTTGAACAAACATTAAGTGACTTACAGACTGTTGCTTAAACCTGGAGTTGAAACATGGATTTCCAAATCCTACTCCAAAGGCAAAAAGCTTACTGGTATTCACTAACTGCCCAAACTAGGAACTATAGAAATATCACATTGCAGACCACCATTAAGAAACAAAAAATATGAAAAAAGGATACAGGTAGGGTCAAAACTAAAGAGTCTAGGGGCTCAGTTCTGGATTTTTCTTCATGATGCATTTGAATACAACACCAACTCACATTTGTCTACTTGAACATTGTATTCCATTGTCATTTTTATTCTATTTTGTCACTGCACACATCTGTTCTTACTGTTTTGCAATGAAATACTCATAAGTATCACTCCGAATGACATCACCTTGATATAAGCTCCAGGCCACTGACAGAGAAACGCAGCAGGGATAGCAGCCTACACTCTCATTGTCTAGATTCTCCACAATCTCAGCTCTTGGGACACTGCTGTCCTCACAGTAATCATTACAGATTTTTGGTTTTATGAAGCTGTCAGCAGGAGGTTTAGCAACCACCCCCCTCTTGAATAGTACGTATATCTGCACACATGACAAATAGAATGCAATATTAGAGAAACCAAATGCAACAAAAAGAACTTCCAGAGAGAGGCACCCACAGAACCACAAGAGCAATGTTAGCTGTCATGTTTGTAAGGGAAACTGAAGAGTCATCTCCATGGCAGTTCACAGCTAGAATGATTCTTGTGTATTACAGTAAATTGCTTAGTGTGCTATATGAGAAAGGCGTTTAAACAGGTAGTAAAGAGATCTGAGGAATCACTGGAGGCAATCAAAGCCAGTTTACTCTAGCAGACTACAAGTATTGGAATGGTTTATTGGTTGTATCACTTCAACCCAAGAATCTCATGAGTAAACACACACATCCAGGCCAGGAAAATAAATTGTGCACAAGCAGCATTTAAAAAAAGCAGTGGTTGTTAAGACTAAAGGTGACCAGAAGTCTGTCATCAGATTAGAGGTGGATTCGAGTAGAAGTAGGATAATGTTCAGGTGAAGAGTCCCAAGAAACTATTCAGCACAGAAACAACAAGTACGGGATTACTTAAAGGTGCTGGCATAAAGAAAGAGTTTCAGAAAGTTTTCAGAACATGTTCTAGACCAACACTACCATAGCAAGATTACAGTAAGATTAAGTTTATGCACAGGAAGAGAGAGAGGGAAGCCTGCAGAACAGCATGGAAACTAATTTATAAAAGACTTAGGTAGAAGACATAGAGAAAGAGAACATACTGGGGGAAAAAGAGAACAAATGCAGGAGAAGACAAATAGAGAGAACTTCAGCAAAATATAAGCATTATTATCTCACACCAGATGCACGTTCCTTCTACTTGCATATCCTGTTCACATCAGATGTTAGTTCAAGAAAGCCTGGGAAAAAAAGCATAAGGAATCTGCTGTAGACAGCAGTGGTATTTTCAAGTCTTAATATTTTGTCTCAGTCTAAAGCATAAAAATGAGAAATGGCCTAAGCCTGAAACATATAATTTAAGAGCAGAAAACCAGGAGAAGTTTCAGAAAGTTAATCAAACCAAAAGGCATGGAAAATAATTAAATAATTAAAATGAGAAGGGCATGAGAAACCTCTGGAGAATTCTCAGGAAAAAAACATCAGTTTGTGAAAGAGGATGAAACAAAGGAAACTTTCTCCCACTCTCCACTGTAAACCACCTTGCATGTCAGCTCACCCACACTTCAGAGCTTTTTCTGAGCTGTGAAAACAATGCCACCCATCTCAGCTGTGTATTCACATGTGGAAATAATACTAGTTGCATCAGACCTTCCCCACACCAGTGAGAGATTTGTTCCTCACTGGGGCAGTTCTGCTAGTCAGCACTCTAGGCAGACAGTAGCTTCACACCTCAGCCTGCACAGAGCCCACACACTCCCCAGTAAGCACAGCTCCCCCTTCCAGTTACCAGCTCCAGCACCCACCACTGCCTGCCTTCTCCTCCCTGTAGAGGGGCTCAACCTTTCACATTTAACAATTAAAAGATGGCTTTAGCATCCGGCCATAGAATTTACCTTGAAGGAAAGCATGTTGTACAATGACAGGAAACGAGTATCTGATCCTAATGAGAAGTTTCACAAAGAAACCTGCACAAGTTTTATTTATTTACTGTAAGAAAGAGAAGCATAATCCAGCTGCCTACTGTAGATTGTTAAAATAGTACCATGTTACTTTGCTAGGCAACACCTGTTTCAGTTAGCAAGACTATTTCTCAAAATGAATGTCCTGCAATGACACTTAACTTAGGTGACATTCTACAATGCTAAACTCTTCTATTTACAATGCTTTAACTTAACCCAATTTCTTGATTCTATCAATTCAAAAAATTCTATCAAAAAATCAGAACAACATTGTTTTTCAATTCCTCTTTATGCACACCAAAACTTGAGAGATATTATAGAACTTTAGCTACTCAGGGTCTTTGTTTCTTGACTGCCCATGTATTTGTTAAATACATTTCAGTTTGGAATCTATCTTCTACAATCTTTCTGTAAAAACACCCATGTCCACTAAAAATATGTATCATTTGAAGGAAAACAACAACAACAACAACAAAAAACAAAACAAAACAAAAAAAACACAACAACAACAACACAACAACAGAAAACAGATTAATTCCATCTGTAAGCTCTGTGTCAGTAGTGGAATGTGGCAGGAGTCTCCCATTCTGCTGCTTTGCTTACGGACAGGAAATTTCACATGCTCTGAACAACCACACTTAAAGAAAATCAGTTATGGAAAAGCTATGCAAAGGCTAAAAGGACATGTTTGTGCAGCTGATGAGCCATTTCATTCATTGCTAAAATTATAAACATTCTAAAATGGCCCAGAACTTGACTTGAATGCTTACAAGGACAAAAGAAATTTAAATTTGACACTTGCTTTAAAGAATGATCACTTCTGCAAAGAAAAATAAGTTATCTAGTATCTAATTATTCTTTGCTTCAAGATCTTCCCTGTCATACTCTGTTTCATTATGGAACTGGATAACAAAGATGCAGAGTGATTGAGACAACGCATAAAGGGATAGTACCTTTCAATCTTCAATACTATCTTTTTTTTTTAATTAACTGTAATCAGTTGAAAGTTGCCATTCCCTAGTGGGCGCTTAATCTCCTGTACAAAAATAAAGGCAGACTTGATTTTCTTAAGGAAAAACAAACCAACCAACAAACAAACAAACAAAACTGGAGGAGGTATTATTTTCCTTCTTGAGAGTGGTTGATTATTGAAAGGACAGCACAAACAATCTCATAGACCTGTCATCTGGACAAACCAAAGTTGTAATATTAGCCAGCCATTAACTTCTCTTCACTGATAAGTGATCTTTAAATAAAAACCTAAAAGAAAATAGAGCAACACATCTCAGTCCCATAGCTGAATCTGACAGGAGGTCTTTAAAGATTATTTTTGAATAGCAGTGGAAAGAGAAGAAAAGAGCAATAAAATCCAAGCTGCTTAAGTAGACTATTATTAGTTTAAACAGTAGCTTGCTAAATGATTAGGGTAAAGAGATGAGAGTACAAACAAAAGCAAGTTCATACAAAATGTACTTTTTTTATTCAGCCCGCAAGTTATTTCCTCTTGGCACATGTCAAGCATATGTGCTCCATACAGAAACCACATGATAAAACAAGCACAGAAGTATCAAATCTATATTACTTAGACAAAAGCCAAGTGAGGGAATTCTGTGGTGGTTAGACAATAAGGTTAAGAAAATATATTTCTTAGGATTCCCGAACCAAGAAATCAGAAAATAACTGTGCTAGTTTTCTTTTCTGGTTAACCTCAAGTAGAAACTAAGGGTTTACTGTCATTTCTTTTAAGGACTCAGACATGTTATTTTTAAACATGTTTATTTAACAGATAAGTTCTTTACAGCCCACCATGTATTCAAAAGATCACTAAACACAGCTTCTGAAATTGTCACTTTTTTTAAGCTTTTTTTTCTTTCTGAGAAAGCACAATCTTAAATTTTGATTATTTTGGAGAAGCGTAAAAGAATGAGATTTGCCCTAGAGCAGATGATCTCAGTTTTACTCAGAGCATCAATTAAATTCAAGTTCACAACTGTACTTGATGCCAAAAAAGAAACAACAAACAACCGTAAGAAACTAAATGTTACGCATGTGAATGGCAGGACAGTAGATGTTTATAACCCTCAACCTAAAACCAGTAACGGGCCAGTTTTTTGTTTTGTTTTGTTTTTTTTTCTTTTCTATCTTATACTTCTAATAAATATAAATGAGATCTGTATTCCAAAATTGCTAAAATGTCACAAATCCATCAGCTAGCCAGCATCTCATGCCAGTTCCACTCAATGTATATGTATGAGAGAGTATTAAAAAGGAAATGGCAGTGTGAGGCTGTAAGCCTAAATATTCCTCCAGGTCCAGCCACAATGGAAAGGTCACTGCATCCCTTGATCGAACAGCGAAGGAGCCTTCAGTCAAGGGTTTTTGTGTGGTTTGCGCAAAATAAAGTGTGCTAAATCATTCCAGTCATTTAAACTGCATGAGGTAACACAGCTAAATTTGTCTGAAACAAAACAAAAAGATGGCTACCTGAGAGGAGACACAGGCAAGCACTTGGGTAGGTCCCTTTAGGTCTATCTTGTGGAGTCTACCAACAGCACAAGTCTCCAATGGACTGTGCAAGTTTGGGCAGGTCACAGTTTTGAAGTCCCACAAACATACTGGAGAGGGGAAATGCCACTGCAACTAATTTATACTTTAAAAACTGCAGTAAATCACCTTCATCTACCACAGTTTCTCTAGAGTGGGTGGCTAAGTGCTTTGAAAACTATGGAAATATTTAGACAAGCTTTAGTCTTCTCATCTGGTTTGCTCTGTTTTTGAACAAAAACAGCTCAACTTTTACAAAGTCATTGATCTTCACAGGCATTTTATTTTTCTAAATATTATTTGTCAATAGTTTACATCTCACTGTCCTGCCCACAGGAAATTTGTTTTTCACAGCCTTCTCTAACTATTCAGGTTACACACATTCATTTGCTACATTGAGAAGGAATGCTTTTCAAAGAAAAGAAAAAGTAAGAAAAGGTTGGCTATCAATAAAACCTAATATACTTTAAAAGTTAATATTTCATAACTGTGTGCACATAAAAGCACATAAAAATTACAACTGTACAGCTCTACCTCTAAAGATTAGCTTATTTTATGCCTTTTTCTGTTATAACACTTCAAGTTATTTCAAACATAAGCATACATATTTACACACTACAAGCATATATAAACATATGCACAGACAAATAATTTTGAGCACTTGGTCTCTATGTCCGTTGTACCACCTGCATTTTGTTTCCGTGCCCTCACACCTACAAGGTGCAGTACAGGATTTACAGCTTCTTAATTTTAATTTATTTCTGAGGTTTATGCTAACATGGATGATGAATCTTCAGCACACGCATGTAACATACGCAAGCAGAATCAAGGAAAAAAAAAGAAAACAACAAATTGCAACAGATTAGTGCACATTTGCACATCTAGAGGCAGACTTCTTGGAGAGAAAGGGATTTAAAAGAGGGACTATGCATCATTACAGGTACTCTCAAGACTGCATAACACACTGAACTGCACACTGAGATGATTCCATCAGTCCATCCTGATTTTTATTTACAGATCTGCTTTTATCTGATCCCAATAAAAACCCCAACTAACTTTAAATAATAGGAAAAGGAATTTCCAGCTTCCAAGTGAAACACAAATTGCTTTATTCAACTCTAAGAAAGCCCTAGGACAAATGATTTTAGAGCTGAAATCGTTTTTTCACTCTAGAAAGAATTACTTATCTGTTCCACGTTCTGGAAGGAAAAAGTGATGCACTATGCATTCACATTTATTATGCAGATAAATAAATTACACTGCTACTACTTATGAGAGACAAATACAGTGGAAGAGGGTTTGGGGTCATGTCAAAAATCATTTGCACATGCGTATGCAAGATGTCTTTCCTTTCTTCTGCCTGGCAGACTACTTGAGTAAAGGTTCTCAACTGGTGTGCGTAATTCTTGCCAGTTGATATGAGATGATACATCACAGGCTTTCAGCTAAAAATATTTAACTGAGAACAACAGTTACAGAAGCAGTATATGCCTTCCCAGATAAGGCAGTTTGACAGTATCATCATCTAAGTGTTTTTTGATGGGCAGTAGAAAAAGAAAGCAGGCTCTTGCAAGAGATGTAGTCTCTACCTATATTTTACCATGACAACTCTCTAGACCTACTTTTTATTCTTTTTTTTATTTATTTATTTTTGCAGTTGTTCATCCATACACACTACCACAGATTCTCACTCCATTAGTTTTATTTAATAGTTCATACTTCATCTACCGTGCTTTTCAGAGTAAGACAAATAAAATAACTATGTTGCTATTTTGGCATACCAAAAAAAAAAATAATAATAATAATAATAAAAATAAAATAAAATTAAAAAAAAAAAAAAAATGGCCTTAGTCAGGATTATGTAAAACTGATGTTTCTGTAAAGATTATACAGAAGTTCATAATCTTTAAAATATCCAGCACTCAACACAAACAGTGCCCAGCCTTGGCTAATGTTCAGCATCCTACACAGCACTTATCTCTCATGAATCCAACTTCTTTACAAGTTGACTTTACAGAATATGTTAACAGTGTAGCAGTCAAATGAAAGGTTTCCTAGTTAAGAGCTAATTTCATGACGCTGTATTGGTCCAGAAGCATAAATAATTTCAACAGATACAGAAAGCATTTTCTAATACATGCATGAAGTCAGTAAATGCTACAGAAAGACTACAGTAAACACAGGGATGGTTCAATCATAGAATCTTCTGAATTGGAAGGGACCTTTAAAGGTCATCTAGCACAGCACCCCTGTAATGAACCTACAGCTAGATCTTATCTCTAAGGATAGGGTATTCACTACCTCTCTGGGCAACCTGTTCCTGTGATTCATCACTGTTATTGTAAAAAAAATCTTCTTTCTTATACCCAATCTAAACCTTCCTTCTTTTCCTTGAAACCATTTCCATTTGTCCTATCAAAACAGACACTGCTAATGAGTCTGTCCTCCCTTCTTTCTTATAGCACCCATTTAGAGATGCAGAAAGGCCACTGTCAGGTCCTTTTCAGCAGGGCTGTGCTCAATCTTTTTGTCCCCCATCTTGTACTAATAGCAGAGGTTGCCTTGACCCAGGTGCAAGACCTTGCACTTTGCTTTGTTGATCCTCATGAGATTTTCCTAGGCCCACTGCTCAAGCCTATCTAGGTCTCTCTGAATGGCATCCCTTACCTCAGGCATGCTGACAGCTTCGTGTCATCTGCAAACTTGCTGAGGGTGTACTTGATTCCATCGTCTACGTCATTGCTGAAGATGGGGACCCATAGACTTATGGATGTTCAGGTTCCTCAGGCAAGAACCTGACCTTCACTTACAGCAGGAGATACATTGCTCCTTGAGTTCCCATATCTGATCCTGCAGGATTCATTCATGACACATTTCTCTCACACATACACCTTCATAATATGTTGATGCTCCTGGTATTTCATTACTTACATGAAGTTTCAAAGACAAACCTCTCTTACTCACCTTTTCCCTTGATTTCTCGTCTGTTTTGCTTAACTAGCAGCCTTGTAATTACTAGTCAACTACTGCATGCCTGCACTAGTAACATTACCCGGCTATTATATTCTGTAGAACACATTACACATACATTTCTACATGCAGTTTCAAAGATTTACTGATTACTCCTTTCAGATTATTTTGCTACATATAAGCTACAGCTTTTCAAAGTATTTAAAGTGAAGGAAATTTTTGTCATGCGTGCACAAAAGCTTAGAAGCGTCACAGATACGTAATGATTAATGATATATGTATATATATGAATACATATATATTTCTTTTTCTACAACAAAGGTCATTAGTCATTAGTGAACAGAGCAAGTCACTGTCCCCAGAAAACCTCAGTACAGATAACTGAAATAATTCATTAGAAATCAAGTATGAGAGTATTATAGTAGTCTAAAAGGCGAGATAAGGCTAAATTCAAGCTACTCTCCTATATGTTGGCTGAAATTTATGGATAGAATCAGACTCAATGCATTTCTAATCAATCTTTAGCATGCAGCACTGGTAATGAATCTAAATTATTTGCCTGCATAGCTGCATATACAAAACATGTAAATGAAACAATCATTTAGTTTGTTAAATTAAGTAGTTAAGTGCTGGAATTTTAACTGCGCTTCTTTAATTTACAACTTTGTGTGTGTATGTTATGATAAAATAAAAAATTATCATTTAATTTTTAAATCTAAATTACATGCACTACTTGAACACTAAGAAAAACCAGCTATTTCAGACTAAATCAGACAACTGAGTCCATCAATTAATGAGAGATAAACATCCACCCTTCACATTAGACTGATCATTTGCAACTCCAACTTAAAAAAAAAAATATGACAAATTTACTTCACTCCCCAGTATACTGGAGAAAAGGACAGCCAACACCATTACTCTTAAACCATTAAAACACCAGAACAACAAAAAAGTCTTTCTGTACAGAACCTTATAGAAAAAAAATGTAAACAAATCTTCTTGACAATTAAATTTCATTAAAAACTAATTCATCAAAACAAATAAAAAAAAAACCAAACAAACACATGTTTTCTTAATGAAACATAAGGAATGCAATAGGTAATATAGAACATCTTAGTCTTTGTATCCTGAGGGATGCAACAACACAATATTTGGAATTTGTTTTAAATTACAACACTAATGTAAAATCATTTCAATTCTAAAATATAAAAGACAACCAGATAAATTATTAAACGCCCGGGGTTTTTATAGATAGCATCCTTTGTTTCAATTCCTCAGCAGTTCATCCCAACACCCCAGAAGATAACTACTGGCTTGGCTATGTAAGGAGTTCAGAGTAGAGCTCCAGTGCAAAAACATAGTATGTGTGAGGTGGAAGCAGGGACAAAGTGATCAAGGAGGAATTTAGAAACACTGCATGGGCTTGCAAGAATCAAGTTAAGCAAAGTTCAAGGGCAGCTAAAACTCGCAAAGAATGTCAAGGCAACAAAAAGATCTTCTAACTGCTACAACAATAACCAAAGATCAAACAGGAAAAATGTAAATCTCTTGCTGAACTGGGCAGGTGACCTAGTGCCAGCAGACACAGATTAGGCTTACTCAATGCCTCTTCTGTTTCAGTCTTCACCAACAAGGTCTCACAAACCTCTGTATTCAGTAAAAGAGCTGAAGAACTATCAGTGGTAGATGCAGCCTGAGCAAGATCTAAGCCTGTAAAAATCCAAGGATAAAGACAAGCTGCATCTATAAACAATGACATAACTGGCCACTCTACAACTCCGAAAAGCAACAGAGAGGGAGAAATATTCCCATTGACTTCGGGGAACAAAACATGAGAAACACAGGACAGCCAGTCTTTCTTCAGTTCCTGAGAAAGTCACTCTGTCTCCGTAGAATACTCTTTTACAGAAAACTGGAGGAGAAGGTGGTGACAATGAATAGTCAGTATAGATTTGCCAGAGCTGTGTCAACTCCTGGCCAACCTGATTGCCTTCTATAATAAAATGACTAGGTAGGTGAGAGCAGTGGATGTCATTCATCTTCCAGCAGTGTCTCAATGCAAGCTAGGATGTTACAGCCTGTCTCCACGGATGGGAAATTAGGTGGATAAAAAAAAATGCTGATTGGATGATCAGGCCTGGAGAGTAAATGTTTAATGACACTCACTCCACCGTGACACTGGTAACAAGTGAAGTAGCACAGAGTGATCCTAGGACCTTCTCTGTATAGCAAATATTTTAATCAACAGCTAAGGGGAAGCAAGGTAAGAGGTGACACACTATCAAGTTGGGAGATAACTCCAAATTCATTGATGAGGGCTGTCATCCAAAGAGACCAAGTTGGGCTGGAGGAAAGGGCCAAGAGCAATATCAAGAAATTCAGCAAGTACACAGTCTGAGGCCTGCACTTGAGAAGGAGTGATGCCCCCCAGTACAGACTGGGGATGAACTGCCTGGCTGGGGAGAAGCTGAAAAGACCAGAATGTCTTGGCAGACGTGACAAAGCCAGAAGCATGCCTTTGTAAAAAAGAAGGCTAACAGCACCCCAAGCTTTATTAACAGGAGCATAGCCTGTTCAAGGAGATAGAATCAAGGAAAGAGATCACAGAACAGAAGCATCAAAAACGTTGCATCCAGTTTGGGACCTCACCGTACATGAAGAGTGCTAAAAAACCTGAAACAATTTGCATGTCTTGCTGGAGAGCCAACAAGATTGACAAGGATCTTGATAACATGTCTTCCAGTACATTCAGTGTGAACCAGGCTTTGTCTAGCCTAGAGAAGAGAAGGCTTTGAGGGAGACCTCATAGTGGCTTCCAGTACCTGCAAGATACTTAACAAGAAGATGGAACCAGAGTCTTCACAGTGGTGGATGGTGGAGGATGTCCTCGTATAGAGTTAATTTTACTCAAGGTGGCTACTATGATGCTATGTCTTGGACTTAGGAGAAAAACAAAGTTGATAACAGATTGAACAGTGTTATAGCTCTTGCTGAATAGTGCTTACACTAAGTCAAGGACTTCTCAGCTTCTCATACGTGACCTCCTCCAACCTGAGCAACATACTCTATGATCTTAGCTTTATTATAATCACAGAAGAAAATGAGTCACTCACTGTAAAATGACACATTATGATACATTACCAAATTGCAAACAAACTTTGCAAACATAGATGTATTCATCCTGTGTTGAATACAGTCCAGGTAATTTTTATTTTTATTTTTTAAAACAGCACTGAATGCACTTTTCTTTCATAACATGAAACAACAACAAACAGGAGTTTCCAGGAAATAAGAGACTACACATTCCTTAGCGTACTTCTAAATATATATATACACACACACATATATACATACACATACATACACACATAAATACACATACATATACACACACGTGCATGTGTGTTTATATATATTTATATATATATACATATATTTCTTTTTTAGAAAGCAGAAAGGACATATTGCTCTTGCTTCTTACCTTTGTATGTAATAACTGGGTGCACAGCTCTGTGACAGTGGATATCTTCTGCGTCTGGCTCTAGTATTCCTAATACTCCAAATCCTGCCAACAGCAGTACAAGAAGGCAGCTTCCTTTCATGGTGGTCATGCTGTCCTCCACAGCAGTCACTTCTTTTAACTAGACACACTTCTTGCACTCATGGGGGAAAAGCACCTAGAGAATTCAAAGAAATTTACTCAAGCACAAGAGCAAATGCAACAGAGAAATTAAACAATTGTTTATGCTTTTTAAACAACAGCAACAAAATCACTAATGAAATGATTTTCTCTCTATTTAGGATTTGACTTTCTGATAGGTTGCAATCACAACTGTTCGTATAAATCCTTTATAAAGTCATCATCTCTGAACAGTTTTGGAATATTAATTTCCTTTATCAACCAGAAGCATTCAAAAACTGTTACATATTACCTCCCCACCCTGCTGGAAAAGTTTCATTTTGTATTTGGGCTATGAGAAAATGATAAGCTTTTTTTGTTTTGTTTATTTAGATGTAACAAATGAAATGGTACTTTGTAAAATAAAATCTATTTTATAAGACATAAAGCAAGCTCTTGTTATAAATAACCTGTTCAGAGTACTTGTTAAACCCATTTGGCCTCAGCTGCCTCCTCATAGATAATGAAAACTGAACACACACTTGGAAAAAAAAGAAAAAACACCACACAAAAAAATCATACACACACCAAGATATGCATTGGTAACATTTTCACCAGCTCTCAGAAAGCGGAATAGCAGACATGCCATTTCTGCCCAACCACAACACCATGAAGACATCTGTCCTTGCAGAACTGGCCTTCAGTCCTCTCAAACATGCAGCTTAGCCTGACACCTGAGACATCCCTGTAGGCTCCTCTCTGAGAAGGAAAAAAAACCTAATGCTGCTCTGTGCAGCCACTGCTGTTCCCAGTTCCACATAACCACCTGGAGAGAATAAAGTCTCCAACGCATCACACTTGTTATTATGCTCCATAAATCTTGTAGTCAGGTGGGTTTTGTTTTAATTTGCTTTTTTACTATTATTATTTTTATTTTTTTAAATAGATAAAGAGATCAAAGGTAACATTGGGTTGATTCTGTTTGCATTTATAAAAGGCTTTTTCATGGGTTTCATGGAATGAATAGCATCATGTTTAAGCTTCCCTACCATCCTAAATGCACATAATAGAAAAGGTAGAGAGAACATCAGCAAACAACTGCTGGTTTATGTTCACTATGTCTGCTCCCCCTCACTCCTTTCTTACAAAGTAGAGTGTTTTGATTCCTTGCAATTATGAAGGAGAAAATAAAACATTCTTTCATATTACTGACTGGTCTGCAGAAACAACTGCCCAGAAGTGTGTATTTTCTGTTCATCTGCACAGCATGTACAGCATAGCACAAATACAGTAGGACAAGGCTGACCTCAATGTTCTTACAATGTACTTTTGCTTTACAGAAGAGATGTTGCTGGTTCTGTCATTGGCCTAATCCCTGCCCATTTGCTGAGACTGATGACCAGGTTGTTTATTACATATTCAAATGCTGAAGACTCCTTTCTAGTAACCAAAATAATGTATTTAATTCACAAAAAGAATAAAATTAAGTCTAATTGCCATTATATTTTTAAATGGCCAATGCTTTTAACAACAGAATATTCATGGTGCCAGTATTATCTGAAATCAAGCTCAATTCCTTCAGCTTTACCACAACAAACATTACAAGTAATAACAACCTAACAGTGTGACTCAAAACACTTTTGCCAGCAGCAGCTTCACCAAGTCCTCAAGGCTTGCCTGTTGATAGCACACTTTTTTAAGGCATTGTTGCCTTTTAGAAGAGGAAGACTGGAGATTCAGCACAACTCTGTAATGGCAGAAATGTCATTCTGCAAATTAATTGAGTCATTCAGGAAAGAAAATAATCAGCAAAATTGAATCCTAACACATTTGATCTCAGTGACTTTTAGTGTTTGATTAAATAAGATAAAAAATTTCTATTTGTCTAAATATCTTAAATGTTGAAATAAAGGATTTCAAACAAATAGATACTTCATAGTAAACCCAGTGTTTTAAAAGCTGTGCTCAGAAAGCAGAGTGGTTAGTAAACATTGCTCTATAATACACTGGGAGCAGCCATCAGAAGATGAACTGTGCTTCTCTTACTACCTTATTTTACTACCTTAAAAATCCTTCCAGCCAAGACCTGGACACATCCAATCCTCATAATTTTAAAGCAAAATAATTAGATAACAGGCAGAATACATCTGAGCTGTATGTGAATTTAATAGTAGATTTCAGCTTTTATGCTAAGTTTGCTTACATTTCAGGGGGAAAATAAAAAAAAAAAAATAAATAAAAAAAGCAAGGGGGACGTTTCTAGCCTGTTAAATTCAGATCCCTACCTTTTGAAGTCATATATCTTACAATACCACATTCCAGTATGAATCTGTTCCTATAAACTGCTTGTGGCTCACAGCAGGCAATACCTGCTTATAGAAATTCTGTGCACTCACATATAAAGGGGCATAAAACTCCTATTCCAGTGTTTTGGTAGTTCATTTTCTGCAAGGATGACATTTCAAGCATCATGCACCATTCGGATCCAAATTCAACCAGTTTATGTGGGTAATATCATAGGTAATGGATATTATTAACTTACAGACAGCACCAATGCATTACTACCAGGTGGTTCTAATTCAAGTTTCTTTAAGATTATGTATGTGTATTCAGGAAGGAAAATGAGGGACAGATACCACATCACAGATTTTCAGAAGCTGTTTTTCTTGTTCATAGTACAGCAGCAGCAATTCCAATACCTAGCAATGCGGTACTTTTATATTAAAGAAACAAATTTTACTTCCTTTAATTCGCAAAGTCCCAGAAATATCCATAAATATGTGAATACAGAATGGAAATAAATTAAACAAGAGAAAAATGAAGCGCTAGTATTGGAAGCTCAGCCTCCTCTGGCCCCTCTGGCTGTAAATACTGAATACTTGTACAGTCATGTTATAGAAGAATTCTTGGGCAAAAACGTTTTTTCCTAGCCTCACTGTACTCCTTTCTCTCACTATTCATTTCCCATATTGTGAAGATAAAGGCAGGAAACACTCCCCTTCTCTCAAGCAAAATATCCAAAAACAAAGTTAGACTGTGAAGGAGACGCAAGGAAGAAAGTGAATGTGCTTCTGATAATATATCTCCGAGATAAACAGTAAACTTTAAGTTTCTTTCTAGCTCAACTACTACCTCTATAAATTCATTAAACGTACTAATCAATTAACTCAATTTCATTTAATTAAATGCATTCATTAATACATTTAAAGTAAGAAATTCTAATCAAATACATTGTGCGTAACTGCAAGTAGAAGCTTACTTGCAACTCAGAAGAGTTTTGACTACCCTAGCCAGACAAGAGAACAGTAAAGCAAGCTGGAACCAGATGGAAATTTTATCACCAGGTCTCTCACAAGAAAAGGATGAGCTTTATGCCAGCTAAGCAACTGGAAGGAACCGAAACTCACTAACCACTTCATTACCGTATGGTATGGACAAAGGGAGAAAGGAAAAGTACTCTAGAAACCACAAACTACACTGACACACAGCAAGGGTACACAAAAATTAAAACATTTTAGAAGAAAAAAAAAATACACATCTCAGCATGTATGAACAGCATGAAAACACACCTTAGAAAAGCCTTCAAAAACAAGTTATTTTCCACAGAATTTGCAGGAATTAGATTGCTCCCTTTTGCTCATCCTGCAATAATGGCTTCCAGAGAAGCTCCATCTCTCTTCTTGAGATCCTGCTGGCAGGAACAAGCTCATATAGGCAATACCTGAACTCAGTGCCTGTACAGCATTGAAATAATTCAACAGATTCAGAAGTCTTGAAGCAGACAAAGGACTAGCCCCTTCTCCTTAATAAAAGTGTGACTTTTATGCCAAGAACTGGCAGCTTACATTGCGCATTGGACCAACACCAGCAGAACATTAAACACAAAACTTTCAGGCTGGTTTCCTCCATTTCTGCACAATCTTTAGAGGCAAAACTCTCTTAACAATGAAATGGAACAGTCAGCATTCTTCAGAATTGACCAGGAATAGCCACTCTGACCACTTTTTAAACTACAGCTATACATTTAGGAATTGGCAAATTAGATGTATTAATTATACAGCTTTTCTAGCACGGTGTTTTACATGAGACTTCTGACAAGTTACATTTTGCAAGTCACTAAAATAACATGAGGAAGTAAAAAGACAAATACAGAATTAGAGAATTTGATATATTATTCTATTTCTATGTTAGGGGGGTTGTGCACTCTCCCTCATCCACTGTTCTGGACCTTCTTTGTGAAGAAGAAATGCAAGGTTCATTAGGTAAGTGTATTATTATTTATCAAAGTACTATTTAGTTTATCCATAAGATACATTTGAGGAGGAAAATAACTCAAAATCTTCTTTATTGGCTGAGTGAACAAAAGATATCTATTGCTAAAGAGAAAAGTTAAGCGTGGAAGACCTATAACAGCTACATTGGCTCCATACAGATTCATTTGAGACTGTTTCCTCCAACCCCTAAATTCATCTATTCAGGATGCCAATATTTCTAGACTTAAAAACAAACAAAAGAAAAATTTCAATCTACCTCTGAGTTTTCTTTTATTTGCCTAAAACAAGCTGCTGTGTAAGAAACAGAGTTGCCATGCAAACAGCATCTGTCCAGTGGCAACAATGCTTTCAAATAATTATCTCTATTGATTCTCTGTCAGCTTAACAGCAATTTCAGTGCATGACAAAGTGAACTTATGTCAGTATAAGAACGGAAATGGAGTACGGTTAAAAGATGCCAGTTTCAGTTTACATACAGTACCTACTCTATTGCAGACACTGCTCATGTAACTTGCTTTGGGAGATCTATTTCACTTTCCCTGCCTGCTCTGCTACACTTCTGGGACTGCAAAAGAGATAAAGTTTGATAGAATTATAGAAACTGCTCTGGACAACATACACCTTGTGCATAAGCATGAACCAGAAATAGAAGTACTTGGCTAATTACAGACTACATATCCATTAGACTATTGCATTAGAATGGCGATATGAATTCAACTGAATATGTTGTTCTGCATTATTACTACACACTTTAAAATATTTAGTGATAATTATTTCACCTTCAATCGTGTCAGTACTCCTAAACATATCAAGTTTGTCTACTGTACTGTTAGCGGGACATCTTTGCAACTTGTTTGAAGAACAGAACACTACTGCAAGTGATGCAGCTAAAAAGGGGAACTGCTGTTTTCTCTTTAAAAAGAAAATGCTCCCACAGTTGTGCACTGTTAGAAAACATTCAGAAAAACCCTGAAACCATATCAGCAGCTGCATGGTCATAACACTGGAATTTGTGAACACCCCTAGGACATCACTCAGTGCCTTTTTTCTGTAATGGCTTGATTGCACAAGCTAAACTCTTCAAATTCATACAAGCCATTTGAGAAGAGGATTGCTTAAAAAAGGAGCACATAAAAAATGCTGTATCATCTAACAAATACATTTCAAAAGGGTAGAGTGGCTGTAAGGGGCATAGAGAGGCTCTCTGTAACCAAAACTTAGAAGTCAAACAATATTATGCTCAGGTTAAATATTATGAAAAAAAGATCAGTGAGGCAGCGGCACAAGCTGCTCAGGAAGGTGGTGAACTCACCATCACTAGAGGTGTTCAAGAAGCACATGGATGTGGTGCTGAGGGATGTGGTTAGTGAGTACGGTAGGGGTGGGAATTTTCAGAAGATGACTATGCTCTCACTTGCCAGTGATGGCAACACCACAGGTGAAATCCATTAGTGAGAAGGGCTAGAGGCAGTTAGAAGCACCAAGGGTCCACATGAGCCTGGAATAACAGTGCTCCGCTCTCTTCCAGTAAAATATGACAGTGTCTTTACTATGTACCAGTTAAATTGCATATGTTTCAAAAACTGTGTTCTTATTTTTTTAATCACTTCTCTCCTAACATTCCATAGATACAATTTCAAAACTCATTTAAATCTTGTTTATAAAAAATAGTCGTTCTTACCACTGTGATTAATTCTGTGTTCCTGTCAAATCCACAAATAAAAGCTACACCTCCTTTCAGTGTCATCACTTTCATATAAACCCCTTATTCTAAACAGCTTTAGAAATATGTGTGTATCACTCAGATACTCAATTAGATTATAGCAATAGCTCAAAGATAACCATTAAACACTGAGTTGAAACTGGAGGTTCCAGACCTTCAGTGCAGAAGTTGAAGCATTTGCCATCCTGTCTCATCACCGGACCCAGTAATGCAGACTGTTTGCTATGCAACAGACCAGGTCCTTCTAATTTGTATTCTCATAAAGTGAGACTCAGTTTCAATTAACAAACTGATTAACAAGTTGCTTCAACTTTTTTTTTTTTTTTTTTTTTTTTTTTTAATGTCACCACTCATTTCTGCAGTGGCATGAATTTTAAGATCCGCAAGAGGCAGTTACCCATCAGCTGTCATTGACTAACACAACGAAAAATAAAAATCAATCCTTAAATTCATAGAGACATTCTGCCAAAAGCCTGCTAAAATCTGTTGCTTATAGTGACAGCAAAAGAATATTCTGTCACAAAAACTAGTTCTCCAGGGCTGCTCAAAGAGCTGCAATATTTGTGATAACCATGAAGGTAGCTTTCAAAAGATGAATAAAGCAAGCTTTTAATGATGCTTCAGATCTCATTCACCGTGCTGTGGGCATGACTGTCTCATCTGTGAGCAGAATGCTTGTGGATGGCAGCATCCTTGTGCAAGCACCAACCAACCCAGCAGGTCCATACAGAACAGAATCACAAAGATAAGAATAAAAGTAGTTATACCAGAACAGTATCAGTGAAAATTAGAACAAAACCACAAGTTTTTTGGGGGTTTATTTTTCCTCCTCAACTCCTACTCTGTTGACTAATCCTTAGTTTCCTTCCCCTTACAGCCAGTCTACCATTATGGTCACCCAGAACAGACTCCCCATCACAATGCTAGGGATGCTAGGGATGTTCACTGATTTTCTGTCTGGTAAACAGAAGTCAGCCTAAGGAGACAGATGGAGAAATCATATCATCATCATAGTATCATAGTATCGTGCGAGTTGGAAGGGATCTTAGAGATCATCGAGTCCAACTCCCGGGTTTCGAGCCCTCTGTGTAGCGAAGTGGCACTTCTACCCCTGCGCCACAGGGGGGATTCGAACCCGGGCCCTCCAGTGCCGCAGGCAGCAGCTTAAACCACTGCGCCACTGGGATGCTAAGGGATAACACAGACCTTCCTTTAAAAAATAACTTTAGAGGAAAACAAAGAAATAGTGATCACTGTTTGCAAGTAAAGTCTAAGCAGCAGAGAAAGTCAGAAGAAGAACCAGAGGAAGTTTAGCAGCCAAAGGGAAGAAATGGGATGAGAGAAATGAACCGAGAGGGAAGAATCACCAGGCAGTACAAGGACACAGAGGGGACAAACTCTAGTGACTCACAGATCCATTTACGCACCCTTGCTTTTCTTCTTTTCCTTTCTATCTATACCAAGCTCATCTCCTGCTTTTTCAGTTGATACTCTTATAGGAAAACTATGGTTAGGTACTGGAATGAGCTCCCCAAGGAGGTGGTTGAATCACCAACCCTGGATGTGTTTAAGAGCCGTTTGGATGTGGTACTCAGGGATATGATTTAGCAGAGGTTTGTTGTTGTAGTATTGTTTTGTGGTTGTTTTTTAAGAGATAGGCTACTGGTTAGGCTGCGGTTGGACTTGATGATCTTCAAGGTCTTTTCCAACCTGAGTAATTCTATGAACTACATGCCTTTTTCTTAGGGCCCAAGACCAACACCATCAACACAGCATATAACACAAGCTGATCTACAGAAAGAAAGGGGAAAACAGTTCTCTTCCCAGTTCACATAGTTGTACAGTACTCACAGATACTGTGAGCAATAGCAGTTCAGTAGACAGCCCTTGCTCCACTATTCTCATGAATTTAAAAATGACAGAGCTTTGCAAAGGGACTGGGCACTGACAAGGGCCACGTGTGGGGCAGGATCCTTGCAGCCCAGCCTTGTGTCCCTGAACTCTGCAAAGATCTGAGCCTGCACTACATGACATTCATAGGCTTCATTTTACTAACTTTTATTTCTATGTGGTACATACAAACCCATAGTTACATATTATTCATAAAATCTAGTGAAAAGTGAATGTCTGACTGTAAAGCATGGAAAAATGCATTGCACACCCTTTTTCAGATCACATACTACAGTGCATAAGCCCTGACTGCAAGATGAAATAGTGCCCAGATACCCAGTCCATTGCATTTTTTCTTTAATATTCCCTCACTAGTCTATTAGAAAGACCTACAGTATGGAAAGACATTTCTCCAGATTACAACTGAGTCAACAAAGACCTCAGTATCAAGAGACTCCTCCAGGCATAAAATGGAGCTCCTCACAACTGCCATCCTTCACAAAACACAATATAAAATGAAGCTTCAGAAGTTTTTATTATTTTAACAGCAAGGCTGTTAGTGGCCCTTGTACAAACACTTCCTAAATATCTCTGATATGTTCCTGAGGGATAAAATATGGACAAAAGAATATAAAGAAACGTATACTTTCAGAGACCTAGTAATCCTGACCCAGAACAAAGATGCTCTACACCTCATTAAATGAAAATTAATTTTGAAAAATCTTATTTATCCATTAAACTTGAATGCAATAAAAAGATGTCAGTCCGCTACCCTGAACAGTTATTACTAAGAAAAACAAGTAACCAGAAGATTAGAGTATTTTTAATATTTATTTTTACCATATTTAAGAGCAAACACGGCCTCAGTTCAAGTCCTTCATTTTAGGCTACATAATTATGTCAATTTCACAAAAACAAAAACTTTAGAGAACAGCAAAAAAATGCCTTGCTTTAAAGGGAAACACTTCAATGAAGACATTTCTTGAACAGTCTTCAATCACCTGTTCTTCCCAGGAGTGAGACAACTGTTAACTTACTCATTGCAATATACTGGTAAAAAGGCACTCCTTGAAAGGAAGCCACAGAAAAAGTTAATTGTCAGTTTTCTCTAATGTATACTGAACCACAATCATAACTGCAAGTAAGGCTGCAATTATTATTCGGCACTACCAATGCACTGATACTTCATTTTATATAAAAACTCATCATATTAAAAAAACTCTTGCTTGTAATCCTGCCATGCATCTTGCCTTCTACTGTGATCATTACCTAGATGCAAGTTTGATGTAGGAGATAGTATAGTTTAGGATGCTTTGTCACCCCTCACATCACTGTAAACCATATTGTGCTGGGAACTACAAAAACGCAGGTTTAAAACCATGACTTGAGTGAACAAAAATGCTGTAATTGATGACTGAGCAGAATTGCATGCAATGGAGCAGCAGAAGACAATGCACTTAGATAACCAGCTGAAAACGTTTGGCTACAACAAGAATATATTTTCAGTCAATAGCAGAATGAGGAAGGTAAAGGTTGGAGTTAGGTGAAAATTTGCATGCAATCCTGAAATTGTATAAAAAGTGGCTTGGAAAATATGATAATATGAGAGTAATGCAAATTTAGTTCTTGAATTCTAGATAAACTGGGAAAAGACAACAAAGATTTGAGTAGTTTTTGTTAAATAGTTAAGGCAGGAGTTCATCCCATCACATTAGCACTGTAGCCATCTGGAGAAGTATTTTTGAATTTACAAACTGTGCAGGAAAAATGTCAAAATTTGTACATAGATGTAAGAAAAAACAGAAGCAAGATGGTAATAAAGCAACTTCAAATACTTGTGTTCTTTGGGGGAGTTATTTTGGTTTTTTAATTAAATATCTAACTGAAAGCTGTAGAATTAAAAGTCTAAAAATTAATAAATAAATATCTACTGTTTTGTAAGTCACTGTACAGAAGTGCTTGACAGTACTTGGAATTATCTTTCTCTAATGACTACTGTTTCAAAAAGCATTATGTTAAATCACAAATATAAAGGAGAAAATTGTACTGTTAAAACAGAACTATCAGAGGATATTCTGCACACTAACACTAGACAAACTTCCAAAATAAAGATTGCATTCAAGTAGTTACTACTTAGAAGAACTGCTGGAGGAGCTCCAGAATATCATGAAATGACTGCTCCAGTCAAATAATTAAGGCAAATTTGATCTTCTGTAGTGTTTGGTCCTGCTTTTTTGGGTGTTTTGTTGTTGTTGTTTTTGTACAATTTTACAGAGCAACGGCTTTTAAACAAATTTCAGCAATTAACAGTGGCTACAGCTTTGACATCTGAGATAGAGTGGAAGGAATGCACCTGCTGAATCTACTCACTGCTGCATACAGGCATTTGCAAACAAATTTCAGATTCCCACCTCTTAAGTCCTTCCCAGCCAACTATATCTTCACATTAATAACTAACAGCCACGCTCCTTACATCAACACCTTAAGCAACAGTAAGGTTTTATCACACTGATACAAAGCAAAGGGAAGACTCAGACCTCTGATTCCACACCACTGTTATGGAACACTTCTGTTCCCCATCTCCTTATTTATATGTAGTTTTTCTATCAAGACAAACTCTCGAAACACCTATTCATCTCACCAAGCTTCTTCTGGTTACAGCGTCAGTTCTTGGATAGGTAATAGAGAGAGTACCCAGAGGAGAACACTCGAGCGAACCGAACCATGCAATCTCTCTGCCACAATAACAGAGAAAGCCTGGGGTAAGCAGGCAACTATCCCACTTTCCTTGATCTTTACCATTACCATCTCAAAGATTACAATTTAAGTCTTTTTCTGCTTCAGCAAAAGTTTTCCCATGTATTTATGTCAATGCCATATGCAAATTGAAGAAGTTTAATGTCTATTCCAATCCTATGATTAATGTACTGTTCAAAGGGAAACATCTATTTTATTTTTCCATACTGTATTTCTTTACTCAGAGGCCAGTGAGGCCCCAGCACAGACTGCCAGGAGGAGGTGTGGACACCCCATCCCTGGAGGCACTCAAGGCCAGGTTGGATGGGGCCCTGGGCAGCCTGAGCTGGTGGGTGGCAGCCCTGCCCACAGCAGGGGTTGGAGCTGGATGGACTTTTGGGTCCTTTCCAGCTGAAGCCATTCCATGATTCACTAATTCCCACAATATTCTTCCATACCAGATTTTTTACTTAGATATCTAGTTCAAATTGCATTGTCTACCTTTGGTTAATTTTACACTACGTCTCCCAAGACCAGAGACATCTCTTCTACCTACTGTGAAGGATCAAGTTCATAATCATTTTCCTAAAATACATGAGGTGAAATTAGAAGCAATGAAATCCTGTAAGATTTCATCTGTAGAATGGTCTTTTAAGAAGATCAACTGAAGTAAAAGATGAAAGGTAAAGTTCAAAATTAACACAATGCTTACACTTAAAATCCCATGTATTCACATAAAACTGTCTCATAGATGCTGGGAAATATTCCCAAGCATGCCTGAGCTTCCTAGCAATGCAGTCTTGTTTCCTTTTGCTAGAATTGGCAAGACCGAAAAAGAAATCCTTCTAAGGAAAAAAAAAAAAAAAACAAAAAAACAAACAAACAAACAAAAAAAAAAAGTAGTTTATTTTCTTCCTCCAGCAGCATTTTTAAAAATTTAAGTTACATTTTGTTTAGAAGTAGTAAAAACTGACACAACAGAAATTACATACAAGTGAGTGGAATGCACCTGATGAAGCTGTCAAACAACGAATAAGGATAAATCAAATAACCTCAGGTTACCTGTGGAACATCTCCCGACATATTTGTTCCAATACACAGAAGCCACTTGAGGGCTTCCTTCAGAACATGCACTGCGCTTCTCAGTGCATTTGTATCTTAAAAAATATATATACACATACACACACACACACACACACACACACACACAAAACAGCTATTCTGAGGCTGAAAGTATCCTTCTTCAAAAGTGTTGTTTTTTTTTTAACTTCCCTTATATTTCCAAGGTTTTACTTACTTGCTAATAATTACCCTTTTTTAATCATTCGTATTTAAGAGCTTTCTGGAAAAAAAAATTCCATTCCATAATGTTATTTCACAAAGTAACAGCGTCGTGAAAAACCAATTTGTCTGGTGACACCTTCCCCAACGGTTTCTCAGCAGCTGACAGTTTCCATCAGTCAAGGACCAAATTGCATAAAGCGTCACTGATGTCTTCATCATATCCAATATCACTTTAGACTTCTGTAGCTTTGGATATATCATTTTTCATTTATCACTTTGGAATCTTATAAGCATACAGTAAGTATGCACAGACTGCATACCTTGGAAAACTCTTAGCCTGTTCCTTTTGAGGAATCTAAGACTCAGAGAGCTATCTTGTCAAAAGTCACCTTGAGCTCACAAACAGAAATGTATAGGAGATTACATTCTCTCCCCAATTTTCTAAAACTAAAAGCTTTTTCCAGCTTCCTTACACTGTTTTATTGCATCTAAGTTTTTCCTAGCACTCTCACAGGTGCCTAAATAGGATGTTCCCATCTACCCTATGTTTTATGGCACACAGTACACCTACAAGTGTAAAAAGCTAATTAGAAAACCTTTTGAGAGGTCTCTCCCCACAGCCACAGCCCTCCAGCACACCGTCAGGCAAGGCCGGTTGACCTACCATCAGGAACATCCACAGCTATAGTTGCTCAAGGCCACCATGATCAGCTTCCAAAAGCCATAAGGCATATCCAGGACTCCTCTTTATGCTCAGTTATGTTCATTAAAACACAATGCACCTCCTACAACACAGACCTTCCACTTTCCACTCTCCCTCTCACTCTCTGCTGCAGACCAGCTTCCTTCTCCCCTTCCCTCCATACACCACAGAAGCAATGCAACATCCTGCTTTTCCTGAGCCAAACCATTCCTGAGCTGGCTGCTGTCTAATCCAGGCTATAATACACACCATCAACCTAATCACATACAAGCTGTGCCAGAATCCCTCTCACTCCTCAGGGAGGATAGCATGTATTTGTATTTTAATAATCCTGTATTTTACCCTGAGCTGCATACCTACCAACCAATGAAAAAACAACTGTCCTTCAACTTTATGAGCCGCTGCAGATCTCAGCACCTCTCCATTCTGAGCCAGCCAAAACCTTCTTTTTGTTGAATATTCACAAGAGGGTAGTCATGTTGTTTTTTTTGTTTTGTTTTGTTTTGTTTTTTTTGTGTGTGTGTGTTTGTTGTTGTTATTGTTTAAAACCAATCCAAAACAAAACCAAAGAAAATGCTCAAATATTATCTTTCTTGTATTTGTTTTTATTTCTTTCCTCAGAATTGTGGGGTTACTAAGTATGATTTGTTATTTCCTACCACTTCTACTCCTGCTCTTCTGTAATCCTGTCACAGTTCTATTTCTTCTCCCTTTTTTACCAGCCCTCAGCTTTGATGCCTTTACACATTACTTTACAAAGACATAAAGTTAAAATTACTTACAGAACAACAGTTCCTGCATAAAGATCTAGAAGGAATAGCAAGTCAAGGAAAATAAGTGTGAAAACGAGCAAACAACTTGCAAATAGTCTGCTAATGACACAGGGAAACACAAAAGTACAAGAAAATATCTCAGGAATAAAGTCCAGCTAACACCTGCCTTTGGGCTGGAGGTGTGATGTTAAAGAATGATTAAGACAGAGTAGAAAAGTACCAGTTTATATAGTGATGTAACAAGATACAAGGATCATAGGCATGCCCCCTCTATGCTATGAGAATTATCTATGGAATTGAATTGTTGGAACTCAAAATTAAGAGTCCAGAAAGAAAATGTCAGGGATGCCAGGTCTCTCCACCAGGAGTCTTGTGTAATAATGAAATGCAAAGTTTGACCTAGAAAGGGACTGAGAGGAAAACAGACTGGACACAACAGAGAAAACAAAGAAACTTGCTGATATTGTGTGTATTTGGACAGGGGAAAAAATTAGAAATTTAAATCAGTGTTATGAGATGCATAACTCAAAGACAGACATGATTTGAATGACATTCAAGTTCTCAAGGAGTAATAACAGAAGTTATCTAGTACAGTGCACTTGTTATGCTCTACCTGAGCATGCTTCACCATTGAGAAAGGATGGGATTTGCATACTACATACAGCATTTGAAAGCAAAAATTTCCCTACGTCTTTTTAACAGGTCAACTCTCCCTCCATTACATACCACTTCTGCACAATGAAATAGTCACAGAATGACCTCAGAAAGACCCTGTATTGCTGAAGTGATACACACCTTGATACATTCTGTTTCTTAAATTGTTAACATAAGATGTCATTTTATCATTTACTTGTTCAGTCACTGCAACCATATAAAAACTCTACAACTAACCAATACAATTTTAGATAAACACATCTTTTCTGCACGGAAAATATTGTGTGGACTTCAGAGTCCTTTTCTCTTTAAAGATAAAAACTTACGTTTACACTGTAACAAATACATCATACAATAAGATACAAAAGCAAATTGAAACAGTTCTCACTGTTCAAAAATCTTTGCATACCTTCAGTGCCCCATAAATAACTCAAGCAGAGGTCATTTCAGCAGGTTAATCATGAGTCATACTGACACAATATAGAGTTTGTACAAACTAGGCTGTGTTATCTAGTCCACTGATAAACATGGTTTTCAATTTCCAGGGCTGTCAATCTTGCATGTTTTCCAGCAGTCGATTCCACCATATTTTAGAAAAATGCAACCTGAAGGTGAGTGAAAAGTAATTCCAGCCACTTTCAGTGTTGTCATGCAGAAGAGCTTCCAGAACAAACAGATAGTACACACTGTGTTAATGCACACATAGCAAGTGTAAAAAAATAAATAAGTACAAGTCATTGTCACATGCAGTAAAACAATATAACAGCAACCACAAACAAAAGAAAACCACGCCAAATCTGTATCAACAGAGATGGCTCAAAGGGTCTCAAAACAGTACCCTTTTCTACAAATTCTCTTGATATTTTCGACAACCAAGACAAGGAAAAACAACCCATGATCCTCCTTCACCTTCTACTCAGAGAGTATGGCATAGTTCATCAGTTCACAACACAAAGATGTTCACAGCTCGGTGGTCTGCAATTATGTTACATATCAGGCAAAAAGCTTCTGAAAGAGAATGAAGCTCCTTCATTCCACCCAGAAATTTTATTGCTGTTTTGAAGCAATGGAGATTACTTGTAACATAAGAAACATCCAACAACTACAACCAGAAACAAGCTTTTCAATTTTATGCTTCATTTGTTGCAATGCCCCAAGCATGGTCACAAAAGGGAAACCTCCCACTATCACACACACAGCGCCACAAGGAAGATGCAAGAAGAGGTAGATGGGATGTGAGGAAAGACTTTCCCCTACCTGAATGAGCAAAAAGCATGAGGTGATTTGGGAACCATCTGAGTTAAGTAATACTTTTAATTGGTAATGGCCTGCATTATATTCCTCCTCCTTTTTTCTCTTGTAACTGTTCTTATTCTCTGATTCCCATCCATTTGCCCAAAATCACACCCTTGTATCCCCTTTTCCAGTACAGAAAAACATTCTTTCCTCCAGACTCAGCATATCACTGTTTTAAATGTTGGTATGATCTTTGTCCTTCGAAATTTTGGCTACACTTCCTAGAATTCCCGAAAGCCTCCATTTCATCACCTATTTTCTTTTTTTAATCTGCTAGAATTTTAGTCAAATTATTCTTTACCAGGAGTCTCTATGATCTCCAGAATAAGAAAAATAAAATAAAAATAAAAAAATAAAAACTAACAACAACAACAAAAAAAAAGACCTGTTTCCCCTTCCCATGTGTTTTTATTTCATTTTTATTTCAAGTATCCTCGGAAAACTTCCTGGAGGAAATACAGATGTTGATGTAGCAAACTTCTCTTTACTACTGGCATGGATCCACCCACCTTTTGTCCCTAAACCACTGACTGAAAAGGAGAGCCATCATTGCTTTAATTCCCAGCAGCTGCTTCCTTCTAAGACCCTAAAATCCAGTTTTGTTATTTTTTAATAAATTTCTTCTGCACTTTCTCATACTTATCTCTCCTCATTTAATTTCTTCAATTAAATCTAATCATTATCCAGTAGATCTTCTCCCTTGACCTTCTCTCCTTACTCTATCACTTTTACCCTTGCCTCACTGACTGCTGTAATAGAACTCCAACATTTTGTCTCTTGTATTAACTTGTAAACACAGAAGTATCTCTGAGTTCAGCACTCTCTTCTCACTCTTTATACCCTCTATAGTCTTTCCCATTTCATCTTACTCATCTCTCCCCTCAAAGTACCCCATCTCTACACAGAAAAAAGTTTCACTAGTGCTTATATAGCAAGATAAGGTTTTTTTTTACTATCTCTCTGACAAGCAGTAAAGGCTGTAAAGGGAATGCAGTCAGAAAAGTAAGATTTTGGACTAGACACTGAACCCTCAATGAAACATCCTGAACATGCTAATTGGATGATAATTTATCAAGTGCCAAAATAAGCATTCATTTTACAGTGAGGAAAAGTCTCTACGTTCAACATAAGACCACAAATTACATAGCAGCTCAATATTTTTAAAAGCAGTTCTACCAAGAGAGTTCTATTCTGGGACTGCACCCTGCAACCTTACTATTTATGAAAGAGTGCATCAGAATTGTCACAGTAGACCAGACTGGATGTTTAGCCCACAAGGAATGACCATACTCATTCAGACTACACATCCCATCTGACCCACTAGCTTGCCTCCAGAAGCAGCCAAGTGCAACAGTGAAAAACAGAGCAATTATGCAGAAATGTGCTCCTCTGCCCTCAAAACACGTACTGCACAGCATTCTACAATTTTCAAATGATTAACTACCTGACCTAGAGCTAGCACCTTTGCATAAGGTTTTTTTCCTTCCTTTTCCAACTTTGTTCAGCAGTTCATTATGCCCATGCATTATGTACAGCTTCCTGTAGCAAGGAACCCCAGAAATAATCTACATACTGAGTGCACAAAGAAAAACAGTAGATTTACGGTAGATCAGGAAAGCTATGGCTTTGTCCAGCTGACACTTGAAAACTCCATGAGGAGTGACCCAACATCCACCCCATGTAGCTCCTAGAGAAATGGATCTTCCCAAACTGTCCAATTAGAATGTTCTAATCTGTAACCTAAGAATAGTAACTCTAGTTACTCTAGTAGATTGCTACTACCAAGAGCATTAGTTCCATCATCTTTGTAGGCACCCTTTCAAGTAGCTGAAGGCTAATATTAGCCTGTCTCTTCATCACACTCCTGTTCATAGAAATCAATGCTTTCCATGAATCTTCATCATATTTATCCAGTGTCTTTCCTAACATATCCACTAACCCATTACCTAAATTAACCCATTCACTTTAAACAAGGGACTTACCAGTTTAGAGGTTCCTAGATTCCAAATGAATGCTTTCTAAAATGTGACGTCAAATTAGGCATCTTCACATCCTCAGCCACCAAGACGCTTTAAAGCTAGAGGCTGCACATCACACACTGTAGCTGGTCTATTTCACTTTTCAGTTCCTTAAAAACTTGGCAAGTTACATGGGAACATGCAATTGTTTCCACCTCTCCTACAAATGCTTTCAGTTGAGAGCAGCAGCCTCATAAGCATCCCATAAGAAGAGTTTCAAAACAGGAAGCATCCCACACATTTCAGTGGAGAGTGCATGCATACACACAATAATTATGTAGTTTTCTGACATGGATTTTTACTATGTCATTCATTTTCTGCTGTCTCTACATGTAGGACCCACAAACTCTTAACTGGCTTCCTTCTACTGGATTATTTAGAGAGAGAAAAGAATAAACTAAAAAGCACTTATTAATTCAATGTTTATTTTCATAGGGCAGTTTTTGTTTTGTTTGTTTCTTGTTTATTCTTTTGGTTCAACTTCTTTTTCCCTTTTTTTTCTCTCCTATTTTCCTCCTTTGAACACAGCCTTAGCTTTAATAAAGATGTCCTCTTGCTTTTAATAGTTTCTTCTACCTTGTCATTTAACTATACAGGCTCTTTTTTCCGTAGTCTTTTTTTAAACCAATGGTAAACATTTGTGTGTAGCCTCCAAAATAGTATCCTGAAATGCTGTCTTTGCCACCTACAAATGTTTTTAGTCTTACAGTTACTCTTTCATTTTTTCTTTAAATAAGCATTCTCACTTTCAGATTCTCTTTTCAAATATGAGTATAATTGAATGAAGGAAGAGAATGAAGGAGAACTGCAGGTTCTGTTTGTCTTGAATTCCTCCCATTTCTATTTTTCCTGCTTCCTTCCTTAGCTTAGATGTAGAGAAAGGTAGAATACTTGTAATTATCTACAAAGCTGTCTCTCAGTTTTTTCCAGATAGCAACTTACAATCCAATTTCTCCATGACATCAGCATCTACCCACTGAAACAAATGCAGTCATTCACCTACCTTTCAGTCACCATCCCTCTGAATTCATCTATCGTCTCTATTTTGCCTTTGTGCAGAGCCTAGCAGAGAGGTCCTTGGTCTATTTCATAGACTCCTAGGAGATAATTAAAAAAATAAAAAAATAAAAAAAAATTAAGTATTGAAGAAACAGCTCATCAGCAATTCTCAGATATTTAAAGCAGTAATAAAACACCTGCCTTTCAAGACAAAAAATTAGAAATGTGAAGTACTGAACTGCATGGTGGTGAACCAAACAATGAGTCAGGAAAAAAAAAGGAATTATTTTAACTAATCAGCAGCTTAGCTAATTCTAAGAATCAGAAAAGATGAATACTTGTCAAAGAATTAACAAAACCTTTAAGACATGAATTTGAGAAAAATTGTTAATGTAAAAATCTTCCTTGGTGTTTTCACTGCTGATAAACATGCCTCGAATTTGGGCTGAAATCTGGGCCTAAGTGAAATTCATGACAAAATCCAGGTGGACAAAACTTCAGTGTTTTTTAACCTTTCCATAAACTAGAAAGTTCACAATAAAAACAGAGTTATTGTCTCACATCTCAAAACAATGCAAAATACACATCTAAGAAATGATCACAGAGCATCTCTCTCTGTTAATCCACCATAAACATAAAGATAATACATTTCTATAAAAAGGTCTTCTTTCTTAACTAGAAGAAAAAACGCTACTGATGATAAATCAACTGTTACCTTCATTAGACAAGCAAGACAGGAATCACAGAGCAGTTTTTCACTCTCAGCACCTCAACAAAAAGGTACTTCAGAAGTAAGAAACAGTAAAAGACCATGCAATTTAAGCATTAACATGTACAGAACAAATACACCAGCAGAAGTTCACTCCTTAACCTAACCAAAGAACTGAGGCAAGGAGACGTCATCGTTCTGCTGTTTACTCACTTACATAAAGAAAGTAGACTTGATGATTGAAGGTGTTTGCAATTCTTTTTCCCCCTACTTTTCTAGCCTATTAAAGTCTCAAGAAGCCTGCTGAATGCATATGCAATACAGCCTAAGAAGCATTATATAACGAGGAAATACTACATGTGCAGGATGATCCAGATTCATGGTCACAAGTACCCAAATTTCTCACCAACACCCTGCTCCAGATCACCAAGAACTTGAAGTTTTCATTATTTACATATTTTCTTCTAAATTAAGAGAGTGTATCATATGCGCACGCACAGAAACCTCTCCATGAGATTCTGTGACCTTAAACTCTGCTATAGAAGCTACCAACAAGAAATTTGGATACTGTGTCCTTGGTATAGGAAACAACTGAACTAATGGAAGGTCATTTTGGATTTCAAAGTCCAAGGTGGCAGGCAAAACCTGCAAATCTGAGAAGACACTGCATCACCATTTTATTTGCCACCCACTTTTCTGAAAGACAAGGACAAATTTAAATCTTGGAAGGTGACCAAGTTCTACTCTCTATATTGCTGTGTACCAGAGAATGCTCAAACACTTCAGCCCAGCTACCTGCCATCCATGCACACTGATGACAAAGTGCTCAAAGACATTCAGCCTGTCAAGTAATTAATTATAACAGTTACCATACAGTAAGCTGTACAGACAACTACAAGCATCACATCTCTAAGATGCAATGTGCTTATGATTTATGCATGCACCGGCTCACCAGAATGAGAAGCTGAATTATTACACTTTGAAACATTACAAAGAAGGCTATATACCTCAATTTTTCTAAACAAACCTGACAGTACTAGAGCTTTCTATATACACTTAAACCCATCACTGTCTCCCTACAACTCATTTCATGATTTATATTTCTACATAAAAATCTCAGATTTTATTTTAGCAAAATAAAATCTTTAGCAATAGTATTTTTATTCTTATCTTAAGAATTACTTAAACAAAACTGGAAAATAGAATTTATCTCAGTGAATTAGGGAAAACATGCACATGGAGAACAAAACCAGTGAAGTCTGGATTTCTATAGCTTCATGTCTTGTTTCCTTAAACTATGTTAATATGGGAACCATGTTGGTATTTCTGGAGCAGCACTCTCACTGTGCAAGGCAAGCTATATGCTGTGGGTAGGGTAACACCAGCAATTAACTAAAATTAGTACCCAAGGTAAATTCTAAGTTAGCCCGAGCAGCAGCCTATTCCAAACCAACCCCTGACAGAAGTAGTAAATGAAGTCAAAACTAGAAGATTGATCAGAAAAAAAAAAAAAAAAAAAAAAAACACACTACAACAATTCATTTATTGGTGTGCCCCGGTGACGCAGTGGTAGAATTGCTGCTTGCAACACCGGTGGCCCGGGGTTCGAATCCCCCCTGTAGCTACACAGAGGGCTCGAAACCCGGGAGTTGGACTTGATGATCTCTAAGGTCCCTTCCAACTCACACAATACTGTGATACTGTGATACTGTGACTGTGATATTTGGGTGCATATATGAATGTTCTATATTTAACGTCATTTGTTAAAGATAGGTCAAGGTCACTATGCTCTCTGCCTTTGCCCTTATCCTTTCAGAAAGACTTTTGAAACTTCTAGGGAGAGGGTTTGTTTCCTCCCCCTTCAGCACTCATGCACGTTAAAAGTAAACTTTTAGTTCTGCTTAAAATACTACTAAGCAAATTAAACCTTTTGCTATTTTTGTTCTGCCCCTTCTCCAAAATGTGCCTGCATTATGCAGATAGATTCCACTTCCAGGACAGAATGGTTAGAACATCTGCTAAATAAAACCCTATGCTCCTTCTACAAAATCTAACAATTCTCCTTATAATGCGGGCCAGATAATATTACCACTTATCTCTCCCTTTTCATGCTGAAAAGGTCCTCAGATAAAGAAAGATCTCATTAAATCAGCTTATTTACTGGACTGAAGAACTGGCAAGGAAAGATGGCAATTATTAAGCTGAAGTCTATGGATAAGGAGGATGAAATAAATGGCAATATCCTTTTTCTGGTGCTGCATTTTGTTTATAAGTCTTTCAATTCACAATATTCTTTTGAACAAAATAAGGACAAAACAAATATAGGAATTTTTAGTAGGAAAAAAAAAAATAAACCAAAAATGAATGAAACTCAGTAGTTTTCCACAGAAGCAGATGTTTGAAACTTCACAGATGCAGTCCACACAAACACACCCCAAGGATGTAGACATCCATGGACACACATTCCAGAGCAGAAAATGAACTGCTCCTCTTTAATGTACAGGGCTGCAAAATGTTCAGGTCTGCACAGAAATTATTCTGGTTCAACAGAAATCACATCTGGGCAAAGCAGGAGCACCACCAGTACTTAATAAAGCTTTACAGAGCTTTTGGCTTGCTGGAATAAAAGCTCCAAGTCATTAAGAAACATGAATGCCCACACACGTGCATACACTCTCACGCGTGAATCACATAAGCAACAGATCTGACTCATCCATAATTTGTCAGGCTTAATGTGCACACATAGAAAATCCAACATCATCAGAACATGAGATTCTCACAGCCCACACGGAGATCATCTCTGGGGAAAAGGAGAAAAAAAGGGATCTCATAAAGCAGAATTACTGGATGCTGTAACTCATGTCAAGACTCAGAGCTAAAAGCCCTGGTCATGTCCTGCACACTGATATGCATGCTACTGGTCACCCTATCTCTTATCCATTTTTTTCAAAAGAAAAGGTCTTGACAAAGATAATTAGTTCCACAAGTTACCCACAGCTTTAACTCCAGTTAAAGTAGCTCTTTATTCTCTACCAGGACAAAATAAGAACCAATGAAGAGACTGGAGAGCCAAGACAGGAAACGTACTGTTGACAGGGAAAACATCAATCAGAATACATGAAGTTACCAGTCAGCCACAATTCTCTGGCTGAAAGTTATATAACAGAATGACACATTTATTTGGCTTTTCAGGGATTTGACTAATAACAGTTCTTTAAAATATTCTGAACTTACCCTACTTTTACTTTTAAACTCCACCTAGGTCAAAGTGACAAGACACGTTAGTGCAAATCTAACCTTTTAACAAACCACTACAAATTTATAGCCCAGTAATCAGTGCTCAGTTCTTGCCAAAAACCACCAAGATTCCAAAAATAGTTATTTTTAAAGTATAATACATTATTAAGAATGTTGACAGAACAAAAAGAATTACATACTTTAAAATAGTGGAGATGGATAAAGACAATAACAAAGAAGAAATTATTGCTTCCATTAAAGCATTTTTCATGAAGACACTGAAGATGGGGAGAAAAGATGGCCTTTATCCAACTTTGTGCAAATTATGCAACTGAGTACTTTTATTTCAAATAAATGAGCTTTGATGTAACGCTGGCCTCCTTGACAATGAGAGCAAAACATTCTATGCAAATACTTGCTCTTGTAGAGTGAAACCATTCTCATAGTTTCTTTTCAAGCCTTTGACATACAGGACATGTCAAATGTTCTTCTGACACTAGCATTTGCTATCTAGATGCCTAGAAAACCCACAGATGGATTCCTGAATCTGGAACTAATTGGAATGATGACCCAGACAGCATTTTCTAGTACTGGGATACCAACAACAGTAACATCTTTTCAGCCAAACAGAGTTAACATTGATAGCAGAAGAAATTGAGAGTTACCTGACCAGTGAAACTTACTATAGGAATGAAAGTCAATGACCAAAATTGTTAATCCCTGAAAGGCACTGTGATCAAGCTCTGAGGGGGATGTAGGGTTGTTTTATGAGACTTAGATAAATGTAGTGTATATACATAAAATATTGTAAGAAGGAAACTGTGCAACAATCTTCTTGAGAAAACTCATTCCTTCCTTAAAACACATTACTGTACTGCTCCTACTTCTACTACTTGTACTTGCAAGAAAATAGCTTCAACTTTACTGCACCCACACTCATAAAAGAGAAACAGCCCATGGAATGGGCCTCTTTTAGAAGTCTGCCAAGAAATTTCATGTCCCATCTAACTGATTATCCAACATAAGTTTCGCACTCAAAGCTGATATTAGCATACAGATCTTATATGGTATTCAATGAGTTTCAAGTTCCTCAGTATCCATGCCAATTAAGGAAAAAAATAAGTAAACTAGATATATCATATAATTATGCATTTAGAATGCATAAAACCAAATGGCTGATCCCTTTTTTTTAGTACGCTGATACTTTCCCAACACCAAATAGGGCAACTAAGCTAAGGAAGTTATAACCAAAAGTAATCTTACTTTATCCTTTACAACTGAACTCAAGCATCTTTAGATATGAAAACATTAAACTTTGGAGTTGTGGGTGAAGCATTCCTGGAGGCACTCAAGTCCATTTCGGACAGGGTCCTGGCAGCCTGACCCAGTAGGCAACAGTCCAGTCCATGGCAAGACATTGAGGCTGGATGGACTCTGAAGTCCCTCCAATCCAAGTCATGCCATGGTTCTCTGAAGCTGGCTTTTAAATAAATAAATAAATAAATAAATAAGAAGTTCACAACCCTCAGGAAAACACCCTGCTTTTGATTTCCTATTTTGAACAACATTTTCTGTACTGCTGGATACCAGCTGGTATATTTCTTGTAGCATATTTAATTCAGAGACATCTACTTGCTAGTGGATCAAGAACGAAGTTTGGGTTTGTGAGACCTGGATTTTATTCCTGGCAAAGCAACCAAATTGTAGTGCAGCCTAGAAAGCTTTACTCTGCCCCTGCTTTATTATTCCAAAATACAAAGACGACTTTTAGTATATTCTGGTTTCTTCAAATAAAATGCAAGATTTTACATATTTAAGCAAACCGTACTGTGAAAACTGTAGCTGCCATTAAAACTGAACTCCTGAGTACAGTGACAAGTGTGGCAGAGATCTGTAGCTTCATTCCCCTGGTCTGAGCCCAGCTGCCTTCTGGAGAAGTAGGACTGAACAGATTCATGTAGGTAATGCAGATGCCAAATGACAATGAGAACACTAACCCTGAACATAGAAGATGCTGATAATGCTGATTGCCTAACAACACAGAAAGTAGCACACTCACTATTGCCTTCAGCATGCACTGCTACAGATTAATATATAATATATATATATATATGTGGTCTAGGAAAAACCAAGATGATAGTCTGAAGAAGAAAATAACTCAGTGCATATAGCTGGAGGTTATGAAGAAAGCATCTGCTAATATGCAGCAGGCTCCTATAATTGTGCAGCTGAAGTAATAATACCCCAACAAAATACCATTAAAATGTGCAGTGTTTAACAACTCTGCCAATTTTCATGCATGTCGGTTTATTCCACAAGCTGGCTTATCCACTTTTAAGTGCTCCAAAATGATTTAAAGAAATTATATCCAATACATTTTAAAAGTAGGAGACCATACTAAATCCTGGTTAAGTCGATTAATTTTAATAGTGACATACCAGGGGGAGAAAATGGATTCACAGTCTGCGTTCCCCAGAGAGAGGAGAGTTCTTGAAATGCTACCTAGAATTTGTTCTTTCGTGAACATACCAACAAGCCTCAGATAATTTCAATTCCAGCCCTAAATGTGGGGTCATTTATGATATAAAAATAAGCAATAGAGGTCACATTTTTAATTTACAATGTTTTTCTATTCTGTCACATTTTTTTCTGGCTTAGGTTGTTCTCCTTTAGCAAAAGATGCTCTCTCTTCTATCAGCTCAGCATGCACGAGACAAAGACTAAACTTAACATCTATCATCAGAGCCAGAAAACACAGCACAGTCCATCTGCTACCATAAATCTCAAACAGAGACGCTCCCTCCTTTCTCCAGCAAGCTTCCTAGCTCGTCTATTCTCTCTGCAGCAAGAAGTTAGTATGCTGTGGTTTTCTTCTCTTTTTTTATTTCCTCCTCTAGGTGGCTATAGCAAGAATATGGTGGTTGTGATCTGGAGGTATTCCAAGACTTCTCTGAAATATTCTTCCCCAGGGCCAAATGTTTTCTCCATCAGCCGTGAAGGCACTGAGTACTTTGGCATTCTTCTCTTAGCCTGTCCCTCCCTTTGCCACCCAACAGGCATGCACACTCCCATCTCCCTGGCAGCTTGCAGTGCTGAAGCAATTACAAATGCCTCAGGCAAAGCAAAGACACAGAGGTAAACACTTTAGTCCTGGGCATCATCCCAGTAAGGACACACACTAATTTTCAGGCTCCTCCTCAAAAGATTATTTTTTATTGTGTTTAGTGCTAACAAAGTTAAGAAAGATGGAACATTTAATGTACAGGTAGGAACACTATCAAGAATTTCATTACAACACCTGTTTTTTCAGAAGAAGTTATTAAAAGCAAATATCTACTATAGTCTGCATTATCTTAAGCTTAAAACAGTAGCTGACCCCAGATTTACTCCAATTTGTGCCCCCAAAATCTGTCCTTTCACAGCCCTTTGCTGCCTTCTGCCCAGTACCTTCACTCTTTGCAGAACATGATATGTTACCTTCACTTTTGGGTTTGCTTTTGGGGTTCTTTTTTTGGAAAGTTAAGCCACTCACCCAGAGCAGCGTGGCAAATGCAGAATCCATTATGTCCTCCTACAACATGGTGATCTAAGGCAGCAAAAAACAAATACCTAAATGTGATTGCGCTTCCTTACTTCAAATCTGCTTTGGATACCAGTTGACAGTAAGAATTCAACATAACAGAGTGCAAGAGGTTTTGATAGCTAGAACTGGGGATGATCTAGGGTTTTCACACTCGGAAGATAGTAAGAATTTACACAGAAGTGTAAATTCAGAATCCTTAAGAACGTTTATCCTAGAAGATGCTTATTTAAACACAAAGTTAAGTTTATCTGCTATTGGTTCTCACTCCCTCTGCCAACTCGCCAAGCAAGACTTACCATTTAAATGTTAATTGATAAATTAATAGTAAAAAAATAAATAAATAAATAAATAAAAATCAGTTATTGCTAACTCTTAACCAACAGACAACTTCTATTACAGATGTATTTAGGAGCATTCAACAATGTAAACTGTGACAGATCTTGCTTGGTAGGACAGATGGCAGGATGTAGGTCCTGTCTGTAAGCAGTAGTCAGATTCTACGGTTTCTAATCACTTGCAGCTATATGAGAAGAAAAAGTTGTCAGATTCAGAACATCTGCACTAAAGCAACTTCCTCAAGTTTCCCAAGAATAAGTGCAGGAAATAAACAGCACAAACAGGAGAGAAAAAAAGAAAAAACAACTGTGGATATGAAAATCCCAATGCTAGAGCCAATGATCCCTTCACAGTTATGCATAAGTCTGCTGGAAAAGCTAGCATGTTCCAAAACCCCCATTCTCCTTCAAAGGCAGAAGAACTTGGAACAATGCAATAAAGAGAAAAGAAACATACACCACAGATAAATCGGTGAGATAATTATGCTTCATCTAAGAATGACGTTCAAAACTTACCACTGACTGAATACATGCATCAAGCATACAAAAGCAGGTGCCCACACTGCATTTGTCAGTGCTTTTACCCATTCCTCATCACCCAAAACAAATGAATTTGGCTCTCAAATGCATTGTGCTGGAGGCAGTATTGATACACAGTGACTACAAATGAAAATTAGACCACACAGAAGGGTATATTAAATTATTTCAGAAGAAAAACAATGTTAAAGTGGGACTTATACAGAATATCATTAAAGTAATAGGGTAAAAAAAAGTTGCATATCATTGTAAAAATCATTGTAGTACTTTACAGTCATCTCAGATGAGACTTAATAAACGTGAAAATATCAGGAAGTGGGAAAGCAGGTTTAAACTCCCAGTCCACTTGGAACTTCTGCTTTACCTGTGCTGTGCACTCAGTGCGCATAGAAATATTGCTTATAGCTACAAAGCAAATGCAGCTGCATTTTAAGAAGATGTTGAGGTGTTTTTTTTCTCCCTCCCCCACTACATTTTTCTTACTTTGATCCTATCAAGAGGAAGGTTTCATAGCAAAGCCCTCATCTTCACAAAAACAAGAAACATCTGACACATCATTCACTTGAGGGGAGTGGATTATATGTAAAATGTTTCAGATATTTGACAACTTATACAACAAGGGATAGATTTCATAGCTGCCTTAAGACCATTCCCTAAGGGTGCATTCTTATTCTCTCATCCAGAAACCTGATTAGTTACATGACATTAAGTTATGTGGTCCCTTTTAATTTACCTGTTAACAAATTGCTCTTGCCACGGCACAGAGCTATATCTGTCCCTTTTTGTTAATGGTACCTCCACTTCCTTGGAATGAGGACCTACACACCTCATTTGCCTTCATGGCAACACACAGTCAGTCACAGTCCAGAAGTGTTCATGTCTCTCAGCTCTGTCCCATGGAATTTATGTTGAATACACTGATTAAAAAGAATGCTAACTCACACTTTCCCTTGCCTTAAACAGGCTGAAGGATTTAACCAAAGGGGAAAAATTGCTTGTCAATATGCAAGTGTCTCACTGAGAGCCTCAGCATCCTATCAGGGCACTCAACAGTGTTTTCAATGGGAACTGTAGGAACACCTTCGCTTTGCTCTGTCTTGTCTTGAAACTATGCACTTGTCTGAACTAGTCTCAGAATTGTACTGTGCTGTTAACAGAAAATTCTTTCCTCCTCAAAAAGACAGCATCAACATTTATATTGGCATATGTTCTCTTTTTCCCCTCCTTCATGTTCTTTCTTTTATATGCCCCATTCCTTTCACAAGGATGGAAAGAAAAATAAAACCACTTTATCTGTTACTGTTATCCTTTGTCACCAATCAAAATAAAGCCAAAATATACATAAATAAATAAATAAAAACAAAAACAAAAAACATAAAGATGCCTTTTGCCTTTGTCTGTATTCAGTATCTACACATTTCTAGGCACAGTAATCTTTGGATGGTTCCTTTCGTCAAGATTCAAGACAACGTCTGCAGGTGTATATGATCTAGAGAATTTATGTATCAGAGACCAAATACACCCCTAAGTCACTCAAAATCATGCTATGAATACATAAAAGTGTTATTTGTACAGCTTCAACCTCTGATACGGTGTCTCCTCATTCCCTGTAATATGTCATAAGGACAGTTTTGCATACCACTACTGGGAAATACTGGGAGAGCACGAAAACCTTCTCAGTTCCCTTGTTGGAATCTCTTTTCCCCTAGAAGTGCTACAGATTTCATTCATTCTGCTTAAGGTCTCAAAGTAGGTAGAGCAAAGAGCTGATCAGGCATCTCCTGTGCCTTGGGAAACCCAGCTGGAAAGTTCTGTGGCACACAGAACAAACAGAGCAGGCAAAAGAAATGAGCAATCTTTTCTTTATTTTTACTTTATTGCGCAATAATATTTACCTGCTATGATGGGCTGGCAATATGTCCCAGAATTGTTAGAATGGAGTTCATAGTCACAAAGCACAAAGCAGAGGCTACATCGTAGTGGCTTAGAAATAACTTCTCCAATCCACTAAATGCTCTGCCATCTTAGAATAAAAAATATTAACAGTATAAGACAGAAATAAACACTTCCTGATATGCCGACATTAGGTCTACAGGCTACCTTACATTTTCACAATGCAAGAGTCAACTGCTTTTGTACTGGGTAGTTAAGAAAATACCTCAATTTCATACATAAGTATTGCATAGCCTTCAAAAACAAAAGTAGCTACCATCTGAGAAGCAGGCATTAATCCCAGTTCATTAACTACCAATGATTTAGTTAATGAATTCCAAATCATGAACAAAGAAAATAAAAACTAATGCTGAAGTGGAAAGAGTAAAACAGGTCAAGTAGGAGGTTAACAAACAGTACAAAATATTTTACTTTTGTTTGCACATCTGTACATGCACACAACTGACAGTAGTGCTGCTTGCCATTTCCTGCTCTTCTAATCCATGCCTCATTCCTGTATCTTGGGAAGTATGCCTGTAACATAATGCCATTAACAAACAACTGGTAACTTAAATATTTGATGGGTAAGTCATACTCACCATGGGTTGCCTAGTTTTTTTCTCAGCATAAAATATTATTTCATTAGATCCCTAACAAAAAATATCACAGGGATTTAAGACATTTTTTATTTTCTGTTGTTTTTAGAGGGTCAGATTTACTTAGTTTGTAAATTCAAGGGGCTGTCTCAATAAAAGCTCGAGTTACAGTAACAAGTGAAAGCTAAAAAAGAACAGTTGCAGTCACTGCAGTCTTTTCTTCATAGACCAGAATCCTACTGAGTGACAATATTAGAAATGTCAAAATATGCATTTTGACAGCAGTAAGACAAGCTTATTTTCTAAGAACCTCATCTGAGTAAGATGCAAAGTCTATTAAAAAAAATTAATAGTGCACAACAGCACCTCTGACTCTGATTCCCCAAAGTGCATAGGTGAAATCTGGTAGACAAATTCATAATAAACCTACTCTAGTTGTCTACCTTGCATAGCCAACTGTGCAAGACTTGGTCATTAACCTGTTTTCTGCCTAACAGATTACATCAGAGCTTTATTAATATTCTTTTGATTGTCTTTGTCTGATAAAGTTTTAAAGAAAAGATGGATGAAGTCAGAACAGCAGCATAACAATTTGTCCATTTTTAGAATGTTATTTTATAGATACTGCCTCAAAAGGATAACCAACCTTCATTTGTGCCACTAAAACCAAGGGGAGACATTCATTTTCTTTCAGTTTATTTTTTACAGACATTATTTCTGACATGTAGTCCACTTCCTTAGAGGGAAAAAGAGGATCCAGTCCAGAGCTGGATGTCAAAGAAACAAAAGCTGGAGAGTTCCAAACATAGTAAAGATTTCATTCAAGTCACTATCAGCATTCCTGCTGCTCTTTACAAACTAAAAGAAGAAAAAAAAAAAAAAAAAAAAAGGAACCCAAGAAAGCCTGGAATTCATTCAAGTCCAGCTTCAGCCTTTCAATACCTATAATTATTCCCAGAGGACTAACAAGGAAACCAAATCTCTATCTTATAAGAATCACTGTCTGTTGACCACTGTCAACCAGACACTTGGTGCTATGCTGCAGCTGAAGTTAGCCCCTAAAAGACTATGTGAAGCAAAGAGAGAAGTGGATTTAATTAATCCAATATTTCCAATAATTTCATCCTACAATAGTAAAACATTTATCTCCTCGGTCCTTTTTCTCAGACAGTCCTATTTTGAAACCATTTGTTTCATGAAAATGCTCTATTTGTGTAGCAATAATGCAACAATGCCCTCTGAAATAAATAGAACATGAGACAAGGAATGGGATAAAACTATCTGTTGCATAAGAACTGCTCTGGAGGGATTTTGATATCTTGCTCTGTTCAGACAAACAACATTATTTCCATTGCTTACCTACCCTTTTAAATGAGGTTTCAATACCTAGCCAAGATTGACTTACCTGAAGATATGGGTAAGCTCTTGTTTACAAGGAAATAATTATACTTGATCTTCAAACATGCTGCCCAAGTTGCAAAATCCTTAATCTTTATTGAAACACTGGATGCTCTCCTTCTGCAAGACAATCAGACAGTCTACAAACAGCTCTGCTCAAGGATTCACTGCAAGAATGATTCCACTGTGAAATGCATTAGAAGCATCGGAATTTTCAAACTTCAGACACATGACAAAAAACAGCAAATCAGCATCTCTGAAGTTGAATGAGTAATAATTCACAATAAATCACCTTCTAAACAAAACTATTCTAGCAAAAACTTGATTCATGGCCCAATCTTAAAAGGCTTTTCAACATCTTATTGTAGTCTTCTAATGACCTAATTTAAATAATGCAATAATTTGCTCTTTATCTTGGGACATCATTTTAAGATCTAATTTCAAAGAGTAACAAAAACAAACACAAGCTGCCCCCTGGAGTTCTCAAACTTGCTATTCTCTGAATAGCAAGGTAGGTAAAATTAAACTTCAAATATCTCAGTAGCTCTGAAATTCCTCTTAAATACTTCATCTCTCACACTTCAGAGGGCAAAGTGAACATCCTCCAACAGAAGTTTATTCTAATAAAAAAGGCCACAACATGCATTAAAATAACAAACAAAGGCAAAATGTTAGAGAACCTTAGCTTTCTGAAGTACAGGGACCTACATGGCATTACTGCCCAGGCTTCTGCCACAGATAGTTGTCTTCAGAGACACGTGACATCCTTGCCTAGGATGCAGTTGGAATGCTGCCCTTCAGAATCTCAAAAGCCTGACATGTTAAGACACAAAGTCATCTTGCAGGACAGCTGCCTTTTCTGGAGCTTGTGTTCAATCACAGTCCATTATTTATGCAGGACTGAATGCCACACAACCCACTATTAACACTGCCATCAATAAACAGCCTATCTTCATACAGGAGAGGAAAAACACAAAAGCAGCAGCAGTGACTCACAGAAATCTGCAAATTGAAGATAAGAGCACAGAGACAACAGAATCAGAAGCAACAAAAAGGAACAGCATTCAAGGTGTTAACCAGAACAGATAACACTTTCTATTAATTGCAAGAAGCAAGTATTGTAGAGAGGCACAGAGAGGACCACAATCTCTGTACAAAGCACAAAAAAATCCTTCTCAATAAATAAATAAATAAAATAAATCTACAATCTACAAGAATGCTAAAGCATTAGGAATTATCTCATGGGATTAATCACATCACCATCAAGATATTTAAACTAATCCATTCTCACTGTGCCAGACACAAATTACAGTTTACCGAGATCCGATTACAAAAAGCAGCTGTTGCATCAAAAAACGTGATAAACAACAGTGTAATGACAAGGACCAGCAAGAGCTCTATATTCAGTGTACACAATGTCCCCAACTTGTAGTTCTCAGACAGTCCATGCAAAGCAAGGACAGCACTAGGGAGAATTTCAGCAAGGACACTCACAGATTCTTAGAGAGGGATTTAGCACACGTTACACAATTCAACTTCACAATGAAGAGAATGCTTTTTGAGCTCAGTGCGCTTGAACCACATCATTTACGCTCAGACACTGTTTACAGTAAAACCTAGATGCACCTTATGAACCCTTATTTTAAATCAGTTGCGACCTTCAGTATAATATTAGAGCAGCTGCAAAAGAAACTGTTCTTTTCCCAGTATAAACATAAGCTTTTCAATTTGGGTTCTGAAAAAGCTAAGCTCTCCAGCAAAGTGGCAGAAAACAACAACTGCTTGATAGTTAAAGACCTTCCCTGAGCACTGGCCACAGTTTATAATAGTCCTGTTCTTCACTCTTCACCAGATGGAGAAGGACAAGCAGAAGGGTGCTGGAATCAAACAAAAAACTCATCTTGAAAAGTAAGACAGAGCATCCAGTTTAAAGAGGGTTATTTTTCTCTTCATGCAGATTATAACAGAATTTTCACTTTTTTTTTTTTTTTTTTTTTTTTTTTTGCATACAGCAAATGTTCTTAAAAGCAATGTGAAAAGGTGTATAAATGTTATTACAACTAAATCAGAAAACCTCATAGTTAAAACCACATTGATAGTGTTGAAAATTTTACTCCAAGTCCCTGTGTAAAATGATTAGCATTTTACTTCTTGGAAAAAAAAAAAATAATCATGAAGGTCTGTAATTCCTGAAGACATAGTTATTTAACAGTCCCAGAATTATTTTAATTTCACATTTTTTTGGTGCATTTTTGTTTGCTTTTAACTTAAAAGGATTTTCTTCATTCAGAATTCAGTTACAACTTCTTACTTCAGCAGTCAGTTTTGTACATATCCTTTCCCCTTCCTTCTCCACTACCTCACCACAACAGGTGAGAATAATAAGCAACTTTCTTCCCTAAGTCAGGGCAGCTGTCAAGGTCGCTCACTGCTTTAACTTGCTGTAGGCACTTGCAGATTAAAGCCCTGGACAGACATCAGTGCAAGGAACACTACCTGTGGGCGTTCTCTCATGCCCAAGTAGTGGGAAAGCAGCCAAAATTCAAGACCTTTTATCCTGTGTGTCCTTTTATCCACACATGTTTTTTTTAAAGCTTGCTCCTTCATATCCATCCACACAAAAACATGCATAAAAAGGGAGACTTCAAGTGAAATTACTGCAATGCCCCTAACGGACTTTAAAACATACAGAGATAACCTGCTGGCATTGTTTCACACACAGCTGTAAATAAACTTAGTACATCTTTTTTAATTGACACCATTTCCATACTTCTCCTGAAGGTTTCAACTGTGTTTAAGCAAATAAATAATCACCCCTGATGTTTCAAAATCTATGTGACTGTTTTCTTCCAAAAACAACTTCCAGCCTTACCTCCCAGCTTCACCTCCCAGCTTCATTTGCAGCAAACTAACTTATCACCAGGCCTTCCTCCCACTCAGCTGCTGTTCAGAGATGCTGCATGTCAGCACCTACAAACCCCTGCACTTCACTCCCTCTCATACTACTTCATTGAAGCCTTAAAAACAAAACAAACAAACAAACAAAAATAGCACAAACACCACTATTTAAAACAAAAGACAAAGTTGCTCCACCATTCCACCATTGGTCCCTTCCAACCCGGGTCATTCTGTGATTCTGTGATTCATTCCTTGGGTCTGCCATTGATTATCCATCGGTTAAGATGGAAACATTTTGCCCTGTTTCAGGCCTCCTTGATGGTTAACAGAACAGTTAGATTCTATTACAGATCTATTACAGATATTAAAGATCCCCTTTTTGTTCTACATTTAGAAGGCACAAAAATGAAAGTCAGGGACCACTTCATATAACAATTAACTTTTCCAAGTAAAATATTCAATAATAAAAAACTCTCCATAAAAATTTCCATACAGTATTTATAGAGAGCCTATTCAAACAGAAAATGGACAATTTTTCTGGGTAATGAGTAAATTTCAAAGCAACAAAATGAGGGGTAAGCAGCCCATATATGTAAGTAATTGGATCTAATTGGTGTATATCAAAATGAAAGCCACTAGAAAATGGCAGGCTGACCTCAACTATTAGCATGTAACCCAGGGAATGCTGGAGAAAAAACTGAATATTCCCTAATATAAACAAAAATAATAGATTGTATCTGAAGAAATAAAGTTGATGAAGATAAAAAATGAGTTAAATAAATAAATAAATAAAAACAAAAACAAAAAAAAAACATCATAAATACATTGTTGGAATGCAGATTAAAAGCTGTACTTAAAACTTAATTCGCATATGGCAAGAAAACACAACAAAAATAACAGGATAAAAAGAAATATCATGGCTTTGCACACTTGCCAGAGCACGTTCTCCTATGTTAAAATCCACAGTAGTTTAGCCTAAATCTTTAGAAAGGGAAAATATCAACAAGCAGTAGGAGATGAAGAGATTTAAGAAAGTTCTTCATATAAAGAATATATTTTTTCTTTTCAATATTAATCAAAAATGCCTCTCAGCAAGAAACAAGTTTTAACTTATTATTTCCTATTCATGCTGCTACTATTACATCACAGTGACTAAAGACCATCTCGATCATAATGAAAATGATGTGGTTCTATATTAACTGAAAAGACATGTTCATCCCCATCCCTAATGCTTTCTAAAATTTCACAAAAACATTCACATCCATATTCAGCTCTTTGTACTTCAGTCATCTCATTGATTGCAATAAGCTCAGTATGATCTCCTATCTAATGTAATATTAAGTAATAGCAGGTCCCAATGTGAAGCTGGAGGCAAAGTTATCAATACAGTAGTCTTGTACAACCAGTTAAAAACAAATCTTACTTTAGATAGGATGAGTTCTGACAAGTAACTGATATCTAAGTATTACAGTTTAATAAACTACATATATATATATGTTTGAAAGCATTGCTCAGGAACACTGTCAACAGAATCATTATGGTTGGAAAAGACTGTCAAGATCATCTAGTTGAACCATCAACCCATCGCCCATGGCCACTAACCCATGTCCAACAAAGAAATGGAGGCAAGGACAAGACCCAGTCACAGGAGCAGCCAGTGGGGACAGACCTGCTCCACAGGCAGACCCCAGAGACATCATGCAGCCTGCACAAGGCCTGGGACAGGTTCCTGGCTCCCCATACCAGCCTGTCAGAAGTCTTCACAGCACAATTTCTTTAAGTACCTTGAAACAAAGAATCAAAGCAATACAGGGAGGCTTCAAAGTTTGCATGACTGTTTGAGAAATCATATATTTTTTCAATAGAAATATACTCTGGTGTCTCTATTCAGCCACACACACCTTTTTGCTAAGGCAATAAGAGTAGGAGAATTCTTCATCTAAATCTTTCTCCTGAAGAACCAAGTAATGGTTCTTGGCTCACTGCTTCTCTTTATTAGCTTCTCTCCTAACTCTGCCCACACAGTGAAACAGATTTTATATCAACATCCATATATTTGTTACATATTGAAAACATACAATATATCTTGCACTACAGAGACAAAAAAGAAAAATAAACAAACACTTGAGATACCATATAAACTATGTTAACATACTGCAAAAATAATTTGTCTGCCTTCAGGTGCCTTAAATATATATATATATACACTACACATGCTAGATATGTATTAGATTAATGCTTATGAGAATATATCCCATGACATTCCCAGTTTCAATTTAATTTTTCTTTCTAAGACAGCATCTTCATAACTTACTATATATACTACTACACTTTTGCTTATAAGCTACGATATATCCGCACAGACTCCCTCTGTACTTTTAAGGTGGTGTGTTATCATCTCACACAAGAAGTCACAGATGGTTTGCTACTCTATCTAGCAGACAGAAACAAACATCACATTGGGATTGCTTTACTATATGCTAGCGCAGCAAAGTTTCCAGTGCAATGGCTACTTGAAAGGTTACAAAGGAGGAGATATTACACGGAAACAACTTGCATTTCCTATGCATTAAGCTTACCCAAGTTTATATTTATAAAGAGAGAGAGAGAGAGAGAGAGAGAAAAGCATTCTGCTCATCATTTATTTACATGAAACATTTTTCTCTATGAAGCTGGCATTCTGCCACCTTGGAGATCTCCTACTGAGCTGCCCCATCTTGGCTTGCGTTATGGAGAAGAGAAACAACAGACAAGCCTTTATAAGGCACAGAGCCAAAGTGAGTGATACCTTACAATTTGTATAATTACAGAAAACAAACTTGCTGAGCTGAACGTCTATTTCCACTTATAAAAATCTGTCTCACAAGAAGTAACTACACACTCAGATTCTGGTTTCATGAAAAGGGACAGGCATCTTCACTTGAATTTTAACACAAAGAAGTATCCTATGACTAATTCAGTGCAACTATATCGTACCTTTAATTCCTTACATATATAGTTGTTTAGTTTGTTGTTGTTTTTTTATTTACTTAATGTCCTAAAATAAATTGACATTGGAACCAGAATGAAGTAAGAATCCATGGTTTCAGCATTCATTACTGGACGACAGTGCTCTTAGACATACAATTTGCATTTTGGAGGGTCCAGTGTGGATCTGGAAGTTGGACTCAGTGATCTTCATGAGTCCCTTCTAACTCAGGATACCCCTTTGATTCTGTGATTATCATCATTTAATCAGAATGGCACCCTTAAGAAAACCTCTAATTCAGAACTATTTTAAAGTACAAAGCTTCATGTTTTTTCATTTAACACAAACAATGAATATTTATTAATGCTTATAAAAAGCAAAGCACTGGCTTTAGAATTATAAACTGCCGTTTACATACATTGTTAAATGTCCATGACAACAGTATGATGCTTTTACTACTGCTACTAGTCATTCAAAAATATCAGTTGCCCCAGTTCTTCTAATAGAGTAACTGTGGACTTGAGAACAGAAGTAGAGAAAAGTAAATAGCCAAGAAAGAATACAAGTGTCTTCAGAATGCGCATTCAAGTCTGCAGTAACAGATTACATTAGCAAAGGAAATCCCACATTATAGAAACCTGTACTCCTACGGTATGAGTAACACTGCAGAAAGAACTAGTCCTCAAATGTGACAACATTTAGAACCCACAGACAGGTTATAGGGAAAATTATTATTATAGATAAAGTTATTTCTCTGTCATGGTTTTATGATTTTTGGTTATCGGTATTACACATCATAACATCATGTAGTGCTCTGGGAGTTAAGGAGTTAATTCTCCAGGTCCAGGTACCTGTCCCTGAAGAAAATAAGAACAACACCCCAGAAAACTTTGTGTTCAGTGAGGAGATAAAGCCTGTGGCAAGGTGACAATATCAGACTCTCCTCCCTGTCCCAAATGCATGTCTCACCTCAGCATTAGAGTAAGACCTTTGGTTTTCAGATACTCTCTCTTATTTCATTTGATTTATTAGTACCAATTCTAATTCTACTGTATTATAGTGTGTTATCTTGCATTTGGATATCTTATTTAGTAAATTAGTTTGTTTCTCCTCAGATCGTTGCCACTGTTATTTTGGGGGGGCCCATTTCTCTACCCTTTTTCCCTTATCCCCTTTTCCAGAGATGTGGATCTGCAGGTCCCTCAATCCTGACAGTCATTGAACCGGGCAAAATCAGCAAGTAAGCCACTGACATTCTCATAGGGCTAATCATGACATATCACTTGCAGTTCCAGAGATACAGATATAGCATCTTGATGACACTAGTACCCTGACTTACCATAACAAAAGAAAAGTTCATTTCCTTTTTTAATGGTCAGTGGCTTTTTTTTTTTTTTTTAAATTTCCTAATTCCGTAAGTCATCAAAACACTTCAGGATTTGACAACTACTTGGATGCCAGACATCCAAGGTTGACTTCAGATCAGATCATTCTCAAGAGCAAATTAAACACTAACATTTAATTATAATTGAAATTGATCTGTAATGCACATGAAATTAACAGGCTTTGCATGAGTATTTTCTAGAATTAGTCTTACAGGCTCACAGTTAGACTATTCCAAAATGATGATCTTGGTATTTCACAGTAAATCTAGTTTTTTTTCCAGTACTCCTGGTACTGGGAGCTCATAAAACTTTAAGTTTTATTTTTCTTCTGTTTCCTATATTGAACAGATATCAACTGCTTTAGAAACCTAACAGGCTTCATTTTAGCGTTTTTTAGGTTGTAACTTTTCACAGCCACAAGATATTCATCATCCTACATTCTCCTGCTCCTCCAACATTTTTATTTTCCAAAGCATTGAAGCAGACTTAAAACAAACTTGTCTTACCCTGGTGTTCACATTCACTGACATCACATTGGTTCAATCATCACACGTGCCTGCACACCATAGACAAGTTGATGCTTCTCTAGTTGAGATCTCACACAGGCACCCTTTTTAAGCTAGAAAGGGAACAAGCTCTAATATTTATCTGAAATAAGACTCAGCCAGTTAAAGCTGCTCAGAAACTCAATGTAAACATAAAATTTATTATTTCTGACTTTTTATTGAATAGCAAGGATAAAGAACAACAGATTACACTGGTTTCATTTCTTACCTTCCATAATTCTTCATTAAGCTTTTAAGTTTTTATGATAATCAGCTTCACAGCATTATTCCCCTTTGAGCTTTACTGTTATGAAGGCATTGTATAATTAGTCTAAAATATACTAGTTACAAAACCCTTTAATTGGACTCTATATTCTTAACGCTCTATCAGAGCAAACAGCTTTCTTCCAAACTGAAACATCGGAAGAAAAAAACTAAGGTAAGTTAGGAAAAAAAATCATTGCATGTCACTGAGGACCACATAACATAAAAGATGTACATACAGCACTAACTACGTGCTGTTAAAGCTAGAAAGTAACAAGGATGTAAAAAACAATTATCACTAAATAGCAATAAACTGTTTTCACCTGTCTCATGATTTCCAGTTGACAAATCCAGGAAACTATCAAAGTGTTAGTGATGTGCTAACATCCTGTATTAGGCCTGAGAGTAATCAGCTAAGTACTTGCTCCAGACTGAAGTCAGTGTCAGTAAATCAGCCCAAAATAGGTCTCCAGCAATGGGATAGGCCAATTGTTTCTTACTCTCAAAATCACCATTTCCAAGACATTTTCTGCACTTTCAAATATTTATCTACTATTTGACAACAATAAAAGCCATGATGAGAATTATAAAAACTATTAATCAGCCAATTACTTAATATAAAAATTCACCTTTTCAAAGCAGAAGCCTGAAGCACTTTTCAAACTCACAAAGCAGGCAAACCTCATTGAATTAAAAAAAAAAAAAAAAAAAAAAAAAAAAGGAAAAAATACTACTGAATATAATTATTCAAAACACCTGCTTCCCAAATAAAGAGATAGAGAAAAGTTACAAGTTCACTTTCATACTAGGAAACCATATAATAGCCAAATCAGAAATTCACAGGCATGTGCAGAATTTAAAGTCATCCATGCTGACAATCCATGCCACTTCAAGCAGGGACAACATAGCATATGCCAGCAAATGAACCTCAGCCAGTTCTCAAATAGTGGTTAGGACAACTGATCTCATCCAGTTTTGGTCAGAATAAAACCTGACAGTTGAAATTGATTTAAAAGCTGAAAGGAAAAAAAGCAGCTTGTTTTTAAAAGCACTGTTTTAAAATCACTTCATCAGACATAGTACTACAAGTTTAAAATCAGATTTTAACTCTGAGAAGTTATCTACAATCTCTGGTTCCTCTGTCACATTTCTCTGTACTCACAAATACTCTGGTCCTTGGAGGTCTTGACCGTTCCAGCAAAAATCCAAAAAAGTCTCAAAACAAAAATAAACAAAAAAAATCAACACTGATCTCACCTGGGAGTCAATCTATTTCTCCAGGACTCCACAGCACAGTGCCACCACACCAAAAGGTTAGATCTGCAGGCAGTTTGACTGTGGCAGAATAACAGGAAAGGCATCTGCACATCAGAATCACAGAATCGTAGGGGTTGGAAGAGACCTCCAGAAATCACCAACCTGCCAAAGCAGGTTCCCTATACCAGGTCGCACAGGTAGGTGTCCAGGAGGGTCTTGAATATCTCCAGAGAAGGAGGCTTCACAACCCCCCTGGGCAGCCTGTTCCAGTGCTCCGTCACCCTTACTGTAAAGAAGTTCTTGCACACATCTGTGTGGAACTTCCTATGCTCCAGTTTCTGGCTGTTTCCCCTTGTTCTGTCTCCACACACTGCTGAAAAGAGCCTGGCCTCACCACTTTGCCCCCCACACCTTAGATATTTATAGACCTGGATCAGGTCCCCCAACCTGTGCTGGTGCATGCAATTATTCATCCCTAGGTTCAAGACTCTACACTTGCTTGTTTTAAACCTCATCTGGTTCCTTACTGCCCAGCTCTCCAGCTTGTCTAGGTCTCGCTGAATGGCAGCACAGCCTTCAGATGTGTCAGCCAATCCTCCCAACTTCGTATCATCAGCAAACTTGCTGAGGGTGGTCACTATGCCCTCGTCAAGGTCATTGAGGAGGAAGCTGAACAAGACCAGACCCAGCACCGACCCCTGGAGAACACCACTACAGGTCTCCAACCAGACTCTGCACAGCCAATGACGACTCTTTGTAATCTGCCAGTCAGCCAATTCTCAACCCACCTCACTGTCTACTCATCTATCCCACACTTCCTCAGCTTTGTTACAAGGATGTCACTGAACTAAGTTAATAGATTTGATTTGCATTCAGTGCTCCTAACTTGCAGCTTGGTAAGCCAGAATCATCCTGGTCTGGAAAAGACAGTGTTTGCATAGAATCACAGAATCACCAAGATTGCAAAAGATCTTCAAGACCATCCAGTCTAACTGTCCACATACCACTCATCTTTCCCCATTAAACTATGTTCCTTGCTACAACATATAAACGTTTCTTAAACACCTCCATGGATGGTGACTTCACCACCTCCGTGTGCAGCCTATTCTAGAAGAAGAACTGCTATTTCAAGGATCGGCTCATAGCATAAATGTGATTTGTTAGGTACTGGGAGGAGGAAAAATGGTGCAGAAAATGTTTCAGAAAATCTCGAAACACAGACCAAGTCCTCCTCCTTGGATTGTCTCACCACAGCAGCCAGCAGGGCATGGACAAGTTTCAGATGATCAGTTACAGAGGAAAACCAACAGCAAGATGGACCCAATAAGACTGGCATATCAACAGCCACAATAAGGAAATCCTGACTTTCTATTTAAATTCTGAGTCTGACTTTTGGAAGTGCTGCATGTGATTAAGCAATGACTCCAGAGAAGAAAATACTAGACTTTGGGGTATACTTACAGAAACATCATTAAAAAGTTCTGAAAAGTTTCAGTGCAAAATAATTTACTGGAGTTATTTACAAATCTTAGCTTACTGCAGGAAGAAGGCTGGATTTCTGCAGCACTGATCATAATATCAGAACTTTCTGGTTGTAATATTATTAGTCAAAATAAATCATTAAATAGAAATTGCCATGCATTTAATGGTAGGCAATAAACCCAAAGTATACATAATACAACAAAATCTATAAAGCTACAGCTACAGTCTTACAGTAAATATGATCTTAGGATAGAAATTCTTCTCAGAAGAGTAAGCCCAAATATTACATGAAATGGATTAAAATCATTATCAATTGCATATTCACATAAAAAGATCCCAAACTGCAAAGAAGTTGACCAGGTTAATTTGGACAGGCAGCGTGCCATTACTACTAGTTTGAATTTGAAATTTTTGACTCACAAGTCTCAATGGTACTGCTGCTATGACTAATTCATCATGACAATTATTTCACTCTTATTATTTCTTTTAAAAATGCCCACTACCTTATTTCAAAGGATCCAGTTGGAACTAAGTTTTGTTTGTTTTTTTCCTATGCTAGGTGCCAGCTGTCCAGAACTTGGTACTGATGCTGAATATCTTGTTGTTCTTTAGGAACGATCTGTTTTCTCAGCAACAGTCTTGATGTAAAGGCACAGCAACATAAACGTTTGTACAAACACGTACTAAACTACAGGCTTCATCCATTATCCAATTTCTCATGGTGATAAAATGTGTTCTTTGGGGGTCCGTATCAGCAGAATTTCTATACAAGAACACCAGGATTTGACTATTAAAAATCACAGACATTATGTATTATTGCATTTGTTTGAAGATTTCTTCTTACCTTTAATATCAGGATGGAAATACATTGCAGTGGAATCATAAGAAGCTTAAATTTCTAACTACGGTAGCTTGGAAATCACTTTGGCATGTGAATGTAGCCTTGCAATGGCCAAAAACTTACAGTTAGATCAATGTATACAGCAATAGTTAAAAACAACTGTAGAATGCAGTATTCTAGGTGGCTCATTTCAAAAGCCAAAGAAAGATCATCTAGCAACACAGACCAGAGTTAAATATGTTAAGTGATTAAAATTACATTTACTTCCAAAATGTTACCTTTTTTTATAAGTAACCTTATTCCATTAATAAAAATAATAATAATAAAACAGTGCAGTCTGTCTTCCTGCCACATACTCTTCTGAGAAACAAATGAGCAAGGCTGTCACTGCCTCCTTGGGTATTTCACCTTGCAATAAGGAAAAGAAAATTTTTAAGGTCAATGTGAAAAATGCACAAAAAGTGACACTGAAGCTCCAAACAGATGCACTACTATTCCCTTCATCTCTCAAAGTAATCACCTAGCCTCCGACATCTTCTTGTGGTCACACTATTATCATATACATATACAAGAGCAGAAAGGGATCTGTCTGACTACTCATCCTCAAGGCTGTTTCATGATCATTTCTAAATGATCCCAGGAAGTTTCTCTGGAAGATCAGAGGCTACCAGAAAGCCAAAGTACTAGTACCTCCCTTCCCCTAAGGAAAAATCATCCATTCAGGTTGGGGATACAAAATTCCAGTGGCTTGCAGCTTTCCCTTTGCATTGATGGGTTAAGAAAGAGGAATTTAGTGAAAGTCTTAAATCACTGATAGCTAAAAATGTTCCACAAATCAATATCAGTACCTGCAGGGACTTAGCCTCAACTGCCAGGTCAATGATCCATGCAGCCCAGTGTTGCACCTCCAACAGAACACTACAAAATGCACCCCAGGAACACTGAAGGTTCAGTCAATTTCTGTAAGTCTACTCTCTTATTCCTCTAGCACCAAAACTCTTAAATAAGAGATATCAGATAGAGTAATTATCAAGTCATCATCAGCCATGCCCATAGCTGGCAGGATGGAACTAGATGATCTTCCACTCCAAACTATTCTACAATTCCATTCTATGAGTGTTCTTAGCATCTATTTCTGGATCCGATGCCTATAAATCTGACAATCTCATTTTGTCCCATCCATCACCACCTGCCTCCAAAACCTCCCACAGCAGCAAATGCCAAGAGCACACCATCCTCTGCTGCCTCATTGAGTTTCAAGTATCTTTTAGTTCTCATACTGTGGGAACTAGCAAACAAGTGGGGAAGTCCCATTGCAGCTTTCCAATAGTTACAGGTAGCTTATGAGCAAGGAGACAAACTTCTTACATGGGCAGGCAGTGACAGAATAAGGGTTTAAAACTAAAAGAGAGAAGATTTAGATTAAATGTCAAGGGAAATTTTTTCACTGAGAGGTTGTTGAGGCACTGGCACAGGCTGCCCAGGGAGGTTGTGGATGCCCCATACTTGGAAGCATTCAAGGCCAGGTTGGATGGGACGCTAAGCCACACTATTTCTCAGACGTCATACTAAGTCATCACCATGAAATCCTATCACTGAATCACATATTCATACAGGTTGGAAGGGACATCTGGAAACCATCTAGTCCAGCTCTTTACTAAAGTAGGTTCCCTACAATGGCTTGAACAGGAAGGCGTCCAGGCAGATCTTGAATATCTCCAAAGAAGGAGACTCCACAAGCCCTTTGGGCAGCCTGTTCTACTGTTCTGTCACCTTTATATAATGCTCCACTCCACAACAAAAGTTCCAAATACTGTCAGTGTGCTTATCTGCTTTTTAATCCCCCCTGTGCCAAGTAGTTTACAAAAAGTATTTCCTTCTTTTTGTTTACCCCATCCAGAAATGTTCTTCATAATCACTCATACAAAAATAATAAAATATTCCCCCTCTTCAGGAGAGAACTAAAAACTAAAACCAGATGAAATTCACTGTACTCAGGATCCACGCTTCAGTGCTTTCTTAATGAATACCATTTTACCAAGTGAATAGATAATGTAAGCTACAAGTTTGCAAAAGAAGTCATTGCAGCAATTTACTACTGATTGGAAAATATTAATAGCCTCAGGCAAATCAATCATTAACTGCTACTGATTTGGAGGGTGATATAACATTAATAATTCAGTAAAAAACACTTTGAGCAATAAAAGCTTAGGGATATTTATTTAGCCAATTAGATTCTTTTTGGCAACATCCCTGCTTCTGAATAAACCATGTATGTTCTTCAATTAATCATGAGAACTGAAAACTACAAATCTGCAGTCTCTGTTTCCCAGTCAAAGAGATACATAGCACAAGAAGCCCAAAAGATTGAGGGAGAAAATGAGCATAATTTACATTCTCCCTCAGTGGACAAAAGAGAGCTGGCACTTGAAGATGTGCTAATTAGCAAAGCTTGGCTACTGGTGCTTAATGATCTGTTCCTCATGCACCACTTTCTGAATCCACTGAGAGAGACAGGTACAAATTGCACCTATAAAAAGTTATAATCCATTAATATGCATATGAGGTGCATCTTGTTATCACTGGTGTTTAACAGTCCCTTCTAATGTATGGGAGAGGTTGTACAATACAAATGTGTAACCAGATCACTGCATTGAATTACTATGCTCAGCATTTATTAAAAGCTTTCTTTTTTTCAGAAACCTCAACATAACAACCCATTACTACACCAGCAGCCTAAAGTCCTGTTGTTTTTTCCCTGTTTTGGCAATGCTTCAGCTTTGGTCCTTCCCCTCCAGGGAGCTGATATACATCTTACGATCCATATAAAGCAATTAAGTCTCTATGAAAAATCCTAATTTCCCTACAATACAGCCCAACTCAAACTCCTCATTTTTGGTCTCTTCATCAGTGTATACTCAACTTTCTCTTATTTCACAAAACATACTTATTTGAATTTGCTTATTTATTTGGGCAGAGGACAAAAATTGGCATTATAAATCAAACACGTTCTATCTGATAACTGAATTGGCCTCAGCAGATGGGTAAAAGGGAAAAACCAAAAAAAAATGAGGGAACCTTGTTCAATCATGGTCTTTACTTCCAAAGCAAACAGTGAAGCTATGTCTTTAGAAGCAGATCTTTTGATATTTAAATGGAGATTTTACTTATAGAACTGAAGGTTCTGATTTTTCGTTATTATTATCATTAGACATTCCAGCAGTAATGCTTACTATTTAGAGGTACAAGCTTTATAATGATCATATTAAAAAAAAAAAAAAAAAAAAAAAGAAGATTGTACATTCATTATACAAACTAGGATCTGTAAGAGAAATCAATGAATGCAAAAGCAACCTAGACCATACATGTGCCTGAAATTATAGCATTTTACTACCAAAACAAACTCCACTTCCCCCAAAAGCTTCCAGCAGTCTGATCTGGTAGAAGGCAACCCTTCCCTGGGCAGTGGGTTTGGAACTGAATGGGCTTTAACGCCTCTTTCAGCCAAAACCATTCTGCAATTCTTTGGATCCTTGCTGGAGACACAATATAGTTCATCAAACCTGAAATGTCAAAAGATTGTAAGAAGGATTAAATAAAGTCGATAAACTAAATGACTTTTATTTCCAGTATTCTACAAAATAGGTTTTTTTGTATGTTGTTCTTTCTTATCACCTAAGGGTCAATTCAAATAGTGAATTCATAGTAACAATTAGGTGAGGATTTTCCAGTTTGAACAGAACATATATTGACTTGACTAAAGTTTCAACAAAGTCAGGTTAAGTAGCTTGATATATATGTCAAAAGAATTGCTTTCTCTCTAACAGTTACCCAGTAACATTACCTTGCAACAGATACCCCATATTAAGGAGTACAGCAATTACGCATATGTTATATGAATTTCAAATAGTACTTCTGTTTTAAATAATTCAGTCTGGTCTGTTATGCAGGAATTATAAAGAATACAAATCCACACCATAGGTAACCAAACTGCTGGAAGTAGGCAAACCATAATTCTGCTAAGGAATGGCTCTCGCTTTCTACACCTATTGATAACAGCGGTGCACTGCAGCGATGCTGCTTCTAGAATTGAGCTTCAGCAACTGTTCTGCTAAATGATGACCATTCTGTCCTGCTGTTTCTTAACAATGCCCAGACTAAGAACGCATAACTCCTGTGAGCAAGTAAATGAAACTTTCAAGACACCAATCCTAGATGCCAGCCAGCAGTTTCCTCCTTTAGAATTTAGAAGAACCCCATTTTCACTCCAATTTTTTTCCTCCATATCATTCTCTTCTTTCACAGTTGTTCTCACCACCCATTACCTCCAGTTCTGCAGGAAACAGAACAGTACGTAAACAAAAAGGGAGCAGAGAAATAAAAGTACAGTATTAATCTCTCCATGACCCTTGATTCTGTGTTATTTCTTTTTATTATTATTACTACACAAAAAGAATTACTTTGAACAAGAGCTTAAACAAACAAAACACAGCTGATGAGACAATACAGACCTAGAAACACGACCACCTGCAGATGAAGCAGATTGTTAAAAAATGAAATTAGCTTTAACTGAGGAAACACGGTATTTGTTTCCCAGAAACCCCAGTATTCTGAAAGATCTGGGGTACAAAACCATTGCTGTGACAGCAAAATGTTTTAATAGACAAATTACAAATACTGTTTGAGTGGAGAACAAAAAAGAAAACAACTAACATCTGTTTTAAGTGAAGAGAGAGGGAACAAAGTGATGCAGACTCAGTAAACACTTAGCACTAAATACATAAGGGTATAGAACAAATTTGAAGTTAATGATAATATATGAAAAGATACCACTTGCTGGAAAACAAGCATGGATATGGATTTCTTTAAAAATAGCAGGAAATATCAGCCAATCACCACACCATGACACACAGACATATGAATAAATTTGTCTCAGTATCCAGACAGTGTCTGTCAGAACATCAGACCCTAAGCAGTCTTCCATAGGGCCAGTCAAGCACATGGAGAACTACTTTCTTTCAAGATGCCATTTGGCTGATTAACAGAAACATGTCAGAAACTTAGGAAGGACACCAAGAAAAATCAAAATAATTCAAGTGTGGTTATGCATGACATTCAAAGATAAATGCATCTCTTGCCTCAAGAGAATGAGACAGAAAACATTTGAGGACAGAGTGGAATTTGTATGAAGTTTCTATAACCAGGTAAGGCTACTTTGTAAGCTGTATTTCGGATGCAAACTGTCTTCCATATTCAGAGCATTTCCTTCAGATTTCTTTAATCTATATGCATTTTAAAAATTAACCTGCTTTAATGACTTTACCAAGTCATTCTCTTCACCAAATCTTTCTCAGTTCCCAGTCTTTGTACAACAGCTATACCACAGCCTTTAGTAACCACTTACTCTTTTTCCTCACATGGTCCAGTATCCTGGCCCTGTTGGCTTTCCACTGGATTCCATCAAGTTTGTCAACACCATCCTTGTGCTAAGAGTGTCAAAAACAGATACAGATGGTCTAACAAGCACCAAGAAAAAAGAAATGGGAAATAAACAGTTCTCTCAGTCTACAGACTATAGCCCTGTGGACATAACCCTGGGTGCTGTGAAACTTGAGCATCATCAGGGCAGACATCTGTCTCATATGTAGACTACTGGCAACACAGCCCCAGATCAATGAAGTTCAAATGAAGTCATCCTAGCTGTACTGCAATTTTTTCATCCTAATAACCATATATATTTACCTAAACCTTCCCAGCCACATGATTGCAGCTCTGAGCTACAGTATAAATTTTTTGATGAAAAGCAATTATATGTAAATAAATAAACGAATAAAAGACTACTGCTTAGGAAAGCAATGGTAACATTCACATACAGTAAACAGAAAGGAGAGGAAAAAAAAAAAAAAAAAAGACACACTTTGAAAAGAGTTACATCAATACAAAAGCAAAACAAAAGACTGCTACGGCAAAACAAATAAATCAAAAGATTTGCACAGATCACTAGGCCCTTCAAAACTGATCTTTCCACTTTCAGAAAACAAGGATCTGCTGAACAAGCGAGGTCAGAATTGATGAAATGAAAGTAAATTATCATATCAGCACATACAGTCACTTGGAATGACTGTTAGCACCTCGCAGTTCCAGTCAGAGGCTAACCTCTACAGCTGCAGAAAGACTTTCAAAACTCATATTCAGTTTAAGTAATCAGCCAGAAATGTCACTGATTTTTTTTGTTGTAATGTTTGACAAAACTATCTGACAAGACTATGTGTGCAGAAATCATTAATCAGCTCTGTTTTCTAACTTACACATGACAAGCTTTGGAGGATCCTTGTTTTCCCACTTCAATTTGCAACAATTTCACTATTCCACGTCAACGCACACAGACATCTGAACAAGTCATTAACAATTTAACAAACATACTAACATATTCTCAAGAGTAACAAATCAAAACAGCACGATCAACTAAATTATAATGCTCATAGGACTTCCGAGTAATTTCTTACTTCAATTAATCTAGTGTATTTAAATAATCTACTTTAATTAATAAACAAAATATTTTGGCTTGGTTTTAGCATCTTACAGTTCACTGAATCATAACAAGTGCTCATTAATCTCATAAATAGAATAAGAATTACCCATATGAATCTTGGAACAATTTACTGTGCTTATAATTTGGGTTTGAACATTTCTCATAGAAAGAATATTAGCTTCCATCCTCAGTGCTAAATATTTGAACTTACTAAGTTCAAACTTCATAACTATAAAAAAATCAGTGTTACAGACACCCAGCTTCCAAACAACATTTTCAACACTGACCAATAACTTTTAAACAGATGAGTTTCAAAAGAGCAGATACTGCTTTTGACAAAGAACTGGTTTTCTATTATTATTTTTTTTCGTAAGAATTTAATCACTTGAACACTCTGAAAACATTAAAAAAAAATTATTTTTAGAGGTTTATATTACCAGAACTACTCCACAAACTCAATGCAAATTTATTTTTCATGAATAAAAAATAGCATCTTATAATCCAGGTAATTTTTATGGCAGTGACACCACAACCCAATGATGAAAGACAAAAACACTCCAGCCAGAGGGCAAAGTGTCATCACAGCAGCGCTGTTCTTTCCTCCCAAAACCAAAAGCCCTCCCAAGTAAACAGTTCATTTTCTGCTCATGCTAATGCCTATCTGGATTAAAAACTGTAGAAAGAGAGAAGTATCTGTTTGGATGCCTGTAACTAAATTCAAACTGAAACCACAAGGAAATATTTGCACATCATTTATAATAATGCAATGCAGATCTTACATGCAGCTCTAAAGTAATTGCACGCTTAAAGTAACACACTGCAGTGGCAACTGGGAGACGCTGGAAAATACTAGCAAACAAAAGATTATGTGTACAAGCACAGAATATAATTGTGACAAGTTCTAGCACTGCACAACCTTCATAAGGTGCAAGACTACCTTGGGACAATAGGGACAATGTCTTTTTATTTCAGTGCAGGCCACTCCCATACTGCCTTATAGAATCACAGAATCATAAAAGTTGGACAAGATCTCTAAGATCTACCAGTCCAACCATGAGCCCATTCCCACCATGCTCACTAAACACATCCCTCAGCACTGCATCTATGCATTTCTTAAACACCTTCAGGGATGGTGACTCCACTACTCCCCAGGGCAGCCAGTTCCAACACTTAACCTAGAACTGAAAAGAAATTGCTCCTAATACCCAAGCCTGGTGCAGCTTGAGACCATTATTTCTCATCTGTACTGTACATACTGTAGAGAACAGCTAGGTCTCCGCTGAGACCTGCTGTACCAGTTTGGTGTACACTGAGCTGCCATTAAAGTGACTTAGAAACAGCGTGCAGTTATTCTCTGAGCAAGCAAAAGGGAAGACAGGGACCATGTGGTTGGAAGTGAAAACTGCAGGACACAAATGAAGCCCTTTCCCTTCAGGGGCAGAAGGCCCCTACATTTTGTACCTACATGATGTACCAGGTATTGGGACAGAAGAGGCTGCAGGACAGACTCTCCACAGAGAGTCTGTGGCTGCACCATGCCTGACAAAATTCTTATTAAAAATAGTGTGGCTATAAAAGTACAAAAGTACATTAATAGTTTTGAGGTCAGAGACAACATCTGCACATACATTTCAAACTTATTAGATCTCAAAAAATGGGTCTTTGGCGGCAGCCAACCTACCATATTTTAGAATAAGTGTTTTTTGTTTAAAAATCATTTATCACACCTTATCTTTCTTTACCCTCTCTACTTCCTTCCAAGAGTTCATACCCTACAATATTAATATCCTGCATGCAGTATCAAAATTGTTATCAATTTAAAATGTAAGTCTTTAATTTCCATAATAGTATGCATCTGCTTCTGTTGCAGGCTCAAGTGTTCTCTGACAAATCAGCTGTCCCAGGAGGATTCCCAACCAAATTGGTAAGAAATTCATAAGAAGCTTAGAAGACATCTCCAGTGATCCAATATGAAACGATAGTACTTGGCTGCCCAAAAATTTGGGGAATTGTTAATATGCTCTTGAGTCTCTTGAGTGTAGAAACACCTGCTGCCCAGTGCAGAACTGGAGAGAGGAAATGCTGAGACCCACCAATCATTTCTGGCACACAGGAGTAAGCAAAATTTGCCCCAGCACAAACAACAGTTGAGTTTAGCCTTATCTACATCTCAGGCTAAATATTTCAGTAGAGCTATGCTCCTAAGTGAATTGACTTGACTCTCCTAAATCATCATCTTCTGAGTTTATAACAGATTTCTTCCATTTCTCTATTAGTAAGTATTACCATTAGTAAAGGAGGTTTCATGGATAAAGGTATTGGGTAACTGGCCGTATAGTTTGAAAAATGTTACACTATCATTTACACATCCAAACTGGCTAAATTAACCACTTAATGAAGCAGTTAATCCACAGTAAGAGGAAAAGTGAACAGGTCAGCTAACTCCTCTCGAATACTACAATATCCCACATGGATAAACATATATATATAAACAGCTGGAATCATTCACAATGAAAAAGAATAACAGCTGATCAGATTTTAAAATATGGGAAGAGAGGAATAAAGAAAACAAGCAAACAACCAGGAAAAAAAAACCTCCCGTTTAGAGCAGAAAAGGTGGAGGAAGACATCAGCAACTCCTTTTTACAAACAGTAAACATGTTTACCCTATGCAAACTGACAAAAGCCTACTAAGTTTCAGAATAGCTTACAAACATTAACACAGCTAACCCATCCAAAACACAACCAAAAGACCGATGGAACAAGAAATTATCAATCTGATTTTTTTAAGTGACATCTTCAGAGATTTGTCCAGACCCTTGTTCTTAACATCCCTAAAACTTTTACAGAGAAACTCCAAGTCAAGGCTCCACTCTTGTCTGAAGCAACATAAGACAACGTAACTGAACTTTGTGTATCAAGCAACACAAGGAGTACACTTGCTTTATCTTCCACTAGGATTGTCTACAGAAAAGATGAATACACGATCCAAGAAGAATTATGAGTTTATCTAATGTTGGGGTACTAAGTTGTCTTTGTAAGGATTTATGAGTGCATACAGTAGTTCTGAGTAGATGGAGTGTTCTAGAATAGCTGAGTTAGGCCTGTAGCTTAAGAGTTAGTGGGCGGGGGTTTAGGTAGGTGTGTGTACAGGTTCTCTCGCGTGCATTGGGTTTTGCGCAGCGGGTGTACGCGTCTGCATGGGATTTAGAATGGTATATAAGAAATGTGATGCAGCAATAAATTGAGAGAAGACATCATGGCATCCATGTTTGTGTCTCTCCCCCAGACAGTCAAGGTCCCAGGATAAGTTGGGTTAATTGGTGAATACGTCATCTAACAAGTACACTGAGATGATTAGACCAAAACCATTAAATCATGAACACACTTCTAAGCGTCAACTATATATTTTCTCCCATCTTATACATGTTGTGGCAGAACACTGTCATGTTTCATAATGAAATTTGCAAATTTAAGATTCGTTTGATTGTTCAAAGTTGTGCATTTGTGACAGACATCTAGTTGGTCTTTCACATAAACCATCAGTTTAATAATGTCTCTGAAGGTAAAAAAATATTGTCAGAGTATGCTAGTTCTACAGTCCCAAAAAGACTTCGGAACCTCTGAAACAATAAATTCAAGCAAACTATCAAAACAGCAACAGCTGGGCTGATACTTAGTGTAATTTTTTAAAAGCACATTTCTGTTGCTGTCAGCTATATTTAGGATAAATAAATATGCCCCTGCATTTCAGGCTATGAGGTTACAATGCCTGCTGCGCAGCTGTTTTGCACGGGATCGTTCACTGGCTAAGGCCAGGCATTCTGGCACAGAAGTATTACTATTCAGTTTGGCAGATTAGCATAGCCAGAGGCTGTCAGAAAGGATGAGTGGGAGGCTGGGAGTGTAAAGTATATAGAAGATGACATCTATGTTTAGGAGGTGGTTAGTTTAATTATCTATGAAATTATTGATCCGGAGCTAGGAAGCAGCTGAGCAAGTGTTTTAGGGAATGCTGTGAGCAGCCAGCTCATAATTAAAAGAATGCTCATGCCTTGAAAGGAAACTGGAAAGCCAACAGTTGAAAAATACACATCAAGCAGAATCAAAACAGAAATTTAAACTATTTGTGTCTGTATATGCCAGATGTATTTTAGATTTTTTTTTTTTTCTATATAGAAAATGTCATGCAACTTCAAATACACATTTATTGTACCACTTTTTCTGTTAAACTTGCTTAAAATGAGTAATGTAGAAAGATGCTCCTATTTCTACAGAAAAGCACAGAGCACACCATAAGTTTCTGGTAAATATTTCCGAGCCACTGAGTGTACACACAAATATTCTATGCACCAAGAAAAGAACAAACGCTTATGAACATAGAAATAGAATACCAATCTAGACCTAAAACATTACCAGCAGGTAACTAGATAGTTTAACTCCATTGTATAATCATAGAATGGTTTGATTTGGAAAGGGCCTCAAGGATCATCTAGTTCCAGCCCCCTCTAAAGCAACTGCTTTTAATTTATTTACTTTTAAGATAAAGTCATCAACATTGCCTCAGTTCTAATTTCCTCTGAAGCATCGCCACTTCTGTCACTGGCTATAAGTGACACTATCCCAAGCTCCTGTCAACATCACCCTTTCTGGTCTCTTTATGTAAATGAGCTCAACCTATGGCAGTAGAGAAAGCATTTCAGTTTAAGTCATAAAACAAATATAGCCATTCCTCATTACATAAATACTCAGAAATTAAGCTGTAAATGACTCAAAATTTACAAGGTAGATGTAAGATGTGATAAAAAGTTTCTTATCTATGACATGCTACGGCCAAAGTCTCAGGAACACAGTACAAGGCTGCACACGTACAATCTACAGAGGGCAGGGCCTGTTTACACAAGAAAATGCTCAGACAATTCTGTGACAGCAGCAAAACTGTTCATTTCTCCTTCTTTGTTTGTTGCTGCAAACCATTTGCCATTGGAAACCTCCTACACAACCTGGTTAAGGCAACATTTCCCTGAATTTTCTTCTCAGAGATTATCTGTGCTGCACTGATACCAGTATAGCTCTACTTTGGGTAGGACAGGTATCAATAGCAGCACAGGCATGAACCTGATCACATGCAAATCTAAAGTAGGGGTGAAGCTCAAGTTATCAGTTTGCAACCTACCAGGCCCTGAAATAGATATATAAAAACTAGCCTGTGAATATCTGTGAGCATGTCAGTCATGCTTCAGTGCAGCCCTGCACAAGGACGTAGTACCTGCAGAAACCAATATCTGGCACCTCAGCACAACCAGGACTTCAAGTTGAACACAACAAAAACCTGTTACAAAGAACCATCTTTATGGCTATTTTGTTTTGTTTTTCTTAAAATGCATGCTTTTCCATTGGCACTCAAGTATTCTGGATAGAAAAGACAAAATTAAACAGATTTGATGGAATAATTTTTACAGAAACAAGCTTAACATGGATCCTGTGACAGCAGTTATACAACCAAAGCCCAGTTTGATTAGTCAGTTCTTCTGACATTTCAGTGGTTTTTTTAAACTATTTTTACCAACACACTTAATGACAAATATGAGATCTACCTCTTCTACTTTTTAGCCCTATAAAGCCGAGCCTATTTGAGGTAGGTAAATATTAATGTAACATGACAGCATTCTCAGGACTATTTTGTATATTTGGGTGTTACAGCGCCTTCTCTATGAAGAACATATGAAAAAGAAAGGATTTAAAGCTCAAAATCTTCCTTCCACCATCACAAACATGTTTCTAGATACACCAGATTTGTTTTGTTTGTTAGCCACATTCAGTGAAGTGCTTCTTGATTCATGTCATCACCAACATATTACACTAATGGATTACTATATTTTACATATATATACACACACAAATATACATGCATACACATACATATTGCATTGTTATGTCACATTCACAATCCTAATCCCCATGCTTCTTATGTCTGGGAACATTTTACTATTACACTTATCCACATAAAGGAGACTATGTTAAGGGGTAATTTTTAATATGGATTTATTTAAGAGCCACTAAAAGAGATGTGTGTAGAAGGACTTGTGAATGTGATTAATCCATTCTTCTCCATCTCCTCTTAAAAAAGACTTTATTCACCACAGATTACTTCTCTATTATTGAAGAATTAAAAAAAAAAAAAAAGAGAGATTAGAAAATGCGTACTCTTAAAAAAACATGAAAAAACCTGTTCTGATTACCCAGTTCAACAGTTAAGACTTAAGATTTAGCTTTTATCATTATATGATAAGAATAAGTAAATATTTAAGTAAGTTCGAAGAAAAGCACTCAGATCCCTTTTATTTTGTGCAGAGAAGAATGGTATTGGTTCTTGATTTCTAAAGGGAATGAAATGACTAGCTAGGTAGTAGGGCATTTGACAACCAAGACTTCTCTCAGATTACATTTTAGCAGTTAAAGTGTCTTATTTTGGAAATACATAAAAACAAGTACTATACACATTATCACTGAAGTGCATGATTCAGTTTCAGCCAGCTGCACTGAAAAATAACAAAACTTATCTAAGAAACCAAGATTACACTGAGCAGAACAGTCCATAAAACAGCAGACATGAATGTTTTACGCAGCACAAAACAGAGACAAATTAAAGAAACAAAGTGATAAGCATCCCAGTCAAAGAAAAAGCAATTAGGAAGTAACTGCAACCCAGTTCTTTCCTTGCACCCCCATTCCCTCTCCCCCTGAAGTCATTACCAGTCTGTGGACATAGGTAGCCCCACACTGGCAGGCTAAGGGTGGAGTGGGAGATGGGAGAAAGCACTGTTGTACCACTAGTTACTCTTCAAGCCAGCATCACACTCAGCCAGACAGCAAGGACACAAACATGAAACCTTCACAACTCTCTCATCCCCCACACTCAGAGAGCTCCACAAAAGGTTTTATGAGGAAAGCAGCTGGACTGTCAAGGACAGTTTGCTTCTACCATAAACTCTATTTTCTACCATAAATTCTATTTTAAAGGTCATAATTTCTATTTCAAGATCCCAATTACTACCTACGCATTTTTATTTTTATTGTTCATTTCCGGAAGAAAAAAATAAAAAGCTGGTAGGTTTAGGACCAGTTTTACTTAGGACCTTAAGGGCACTATAGAAGGCAAAATTAGCCTGTTTTGGTAGGGCTAAACTTCTGAGGCTTATCCTATGTCTCTGTAAGATGGGGCTGAAAGGCATTGCCTTTCAATGAAGTCAAAATTCATTGATTTGTCAGAATAAAAACTACTAAGCTCATTTTTTTTATTGTGGGGGGCAGGGTGGGAGATCAATGAATTTGAAAGGCTTAATTTTAGAATAGTATTATCAACAATAAACAAAAGCCATAGGCTTTCATCTTAATGGACTACAGTAGTCATACAGCTGCCAATTAAATAAAAAATAACTTTCTGAAAGACTTTTCCCCATCATCAGGATTAAAAAAAATTCATACGGAAAAAGAATTCCTCAGTAATTCTCACCTATATATAAGTTCTCTCAGATCTCAGTGATCACGAGAATTCTAGATGTGAAAAATCTCATCACGGTGAACATATAGACAACTGCTATATTCTTGCTCTGTACCTAAATCCTCGCTAAGAGAAATCAGCTCCTGCAATGGAATAAAGACAGCAAAGCATATATACAGTTACAGCACAGCTTATCATAAGTTATTACAGGTCACCTCTACATTAACAGTGTCTTATCAGTATAGCAACTTCACCCCCACTACTCAAGAGGCAGCTGCACTATCAAAATTACAACATGATCAAAGAAGGACTGAGGTTGGCAGGGAGCTCTGCTCCAGCAGGGACACCCCAAGTAGGGTACCCAGAATCATGTCCAGCTTCTGAAGACCTCAAAAGAAGGAGACTCCACAGCCTCCCTGAGAGTATATACTTGATTAAACACTATCAATACTACAAAATTATAAGCAGCAACAAGGAAAGACAAACATATTAGGTTCCATTTTAATGGTCTAAAGGATCCTCTTAGGAAAAAAAAAAAAAATCAAAAACAACACACAAAAAAACAACTATTCATATCACACCTATCACACCTTACCATCTTTCAGTGTCACAACTGCATAAATCATAGTGTCTATGGCATACAGAGGTCATTCAGGTAGGTAAAGTTGATACTACATCTGCAGCTGCCCTATCACGTGTGATGTATCTCGTCAAACAATAGGGATGGTTAGCATGATCAAAGAAAACACTGCACCTTCCAGACCATATAATAGAATCATAGAATTCTATTATATAGTTTGGGTTGGAAGTAACCTCAGAGATCATCTGGTTCCAGCCCAGATCTAGGGCCAGAGCTGCCCTAATGCTTGCAAAGGCCAGGAGCAGAAGCAAATGATATCATCCTATGCATCTGCTAAAAGCTGGCAGCTATTATGTTAATTCAATCTACAAGAAGTGAGAAGAGCCCTCAATAATTTGTCTGCGATTAGAGAATCACAGCATCACTGGACTATCCTGAATTAGCCTATTAGCCTCAGTCCAGTGCACTCCTCTACCCAATTTGAGTACTCAGATCTGTATTCAGAGAATGATGGAGTTAACCTGACAATCCAATCCACTATGTAGGTGCCATCTGACATAGCACTGTCCTATCCACCACATGCAGGGTGATGCAGGAAATAGCTGCAATGAAAAAGTAACACCTGGCTATTTTTCATTTGAAGAGGTAGCAAGTTTTCTTTTTGGTGAAAGTTACCCAGACAGTCCCTCTCCTGGTACAACTTGAGGCCATTCTGTCTCATCTTATCACTAGCAGTGTAGGAGAAGAGGCTGACACCCACCTGGCCACAACCTCCTTGCAGGCATTTATAGAGAGCGATAAGGTCTCCCTTGAGCCTCCTCTTCTCCAAATTTAACAACCCTAGATTCCTTCACCAGGAGTGCATTGCCCACTCCATCAGCATCAGCTTTCAATCAAAATCAGCATATATTCAGTCCACTCTTATTTCATGCAATATATATTATACTCTGTAGAGTACATAAGGGTTTGGTGAATTAATTGGTACAAAAAATTGAACAGTAAAGGTTGAAAGGAAACAAACCAGAAAATGAAGACCAATAGAAAAACAGTGATTAAAATGAATTAAACAGAATGATTACCAAATGAAAGCACAGCACTACAGCAGTTCTCTGCGTGTGGGGGGTAGGGGGGGCTGGGGAGAGAGTAAATAGCATTCAGAAAGTCAAATTCTGTCTCTCTGGAAAAGCAGAGGAACAACTAAATCAGGACAGTAAAAGTATATGCTCTTGCTGAAGAGTTGCATGTACTATGAAAATGTTTCAGACTGAGAATACTTCTCACAAAATAAGAACACCAATTTCTCAGTGATGCATATGTTAGGCTGCAGTTCTAAGCATCAGTGGAAGTGGTAAAGAAGGTTGTTATATTAAATATATTAAAATAAGGATTCTAAAGGATATTGTCACATCACAAGGATTAGATACATGGTTTAGATTACACTTTTATTCTCAGCAGACTTATGGAGAAAACTAAGAGGAAATGGAAAACAAAGGGGCTTAAATTTCCTATGCTTTCATGAAAGATTTTTATCATAGCAAAGTTCTATTAAAGAGGGTGGGGTTTTTTTGCTTTGTGAGTTGTTTGGATTTTCTAAAAGTTTTGGGTGGGTAAGCAAGGAATTAAATGGATGTGAAGGAAACAGTTCTTAGTAGTAAACAAATACATTAACATTTTTATTGTTGAGTTGTTGGTTTTTTTCTTCTAGAGGAAAACACTCTCAAAGCTTTCTATATTTACTCTTGAGTAAACAAATGCAGTTTGTCTTAAAATGTAAATCAAGTTGATTAAGCAATGAGTTAAAGAAAAGGGACTTTTTTTTTCTAATAGTTTTTAATCAAGACACCTCTTCAGGGAGAAGGTAAGAGACTGCAAGTGAATTAGCTGAGAAGCACGCTTAGTACATCCCTATTATAACATCTCCAAAATTAGTACCTGCTCTTAGAGAAACCTGAAGACTTCTGGCTTCCTCTAAGTGTCCTGCTATCCCATGCAACAGAGATACCACATCTGAACAGAGTAGTTCAGAGGAAGCAGGGTGAAGGTGCCAATAGAAGCACAATCAAGTTATAGAACAAACAGGTGTGTGTACAGGTGTGTATCTTGGTAGATACAAGGAGAACTATGCCTGTGGAAATGGGATTTCTCTACATTTAGTAGACAAGAGCAACTTTGCCTGGCCACACTTGGATTCCCCACAGAGCCCACAGGCATGGAAGCAAAGGCTGTTATCTCCACCAGTTCTTTGCTCAGTCAGCAAACATGACTTTGCACATCTGAAGTTCTGAAGTCTAAACTGCAACTTAATAACCGTACAGTAACAATAACGCTACGGTACATAACCATTTTAATGGGATATTCCTCACTTTGATTTATGAGGCAAAAATGACCTGTTCAGCCCCGTGGAAAAAAAACAGAAGATTCATAGGAAGGAGTGGGTTTTATCTTTTTAAAAGGCAAAGCTTCCTCTGTAGATAAATAAATAACAGGATGTGGAAAATATATGGGATGTGATGTTCCGTTAGCAGACATCACATCTGTTACTCATATTTTAATATCTCCACTGTCACCCTGAAGCACACCACATGCAATTAAGAGGAAATTGTGATGCTCTTTTTTAAGTAACTCATTGTCAACAGTCATACAGCATTAAGCCAAATTCAAATCACTAAATCAGTTCCGCACCAGTTTAAAAAGTTTTGATTAATCCTCAATTCACTGCCTGGCTATTATGATGTGTTATTAAATGCACCTGCCACTTTAAGTCCCCTTCATTTCATTTGTAATTATAGTAAATATTAATTGCACAGGAGGCCTGGAGACAGCTCCAGAATGTGAGCATGGTGTCTGGAGACTGAGCTCAGTGACAGGACACCATTCTTAAGACTGCCCTTCAGACAGAGATATAAAGCTATATTCATGTACTGGTCAAAATGCATACTTTTCTCAATTAGGCAAAGTAATTTGTTACAGCACATGTTTTTCTAAAATCAATTTTATCTTTCAACGTTTTTGCAGAAACTTTTCCAATTAGTTCTGGAGACAGTTTGAAAAGCAAGGCTCAGTGCCTCAAAGCACACCGACAGCACTGGCCTCCATTAACTTTCTTCCTCCCTAGGTGTTGAACAAAGCCAATACAAAGATAACAGAGGGCATACATGAAAAGCTTTGCACTTATCAATAGAGTGGCTGGCTGCATCTGCGTTCCAGCACCAGCTTCTGCTGATACAGGGAGGCATATCCAGCAGCCACCCTCCCACCCTCCATTTCTGAATCACTGCCCTCCAGAGCAGAAATCACCTCCAACCTCTCCCTCTACCCTGCACCTTGTTCCTAAAAGGCCTTTGAATTTGAAGCTTCCTCAGGCTCTGCTCACTGGATTACGAGAAGCCCAGCAGGGCCCCCTCATTCATAGGCTTGCGTCCCCAGCTCCTGCTGGGACAGGAGCTATAAAAGCATTCTATTCCACCGGTTCCCCTCCTCCATAACCAAGCAGATACAGCACATATTCAGTCACAATTTTTCATGTACTTTAATGAGGAATTTAAGAAGTGGAATATTAATTCTCATACAACCAGGTAGCACAGTGCTGTGAAGCATAACCAGCTTTGTTCTAGAATTATCTTGTGTAAATACTCTGTGTATACCTCCCAGCTAGCCATTTAGAGAGATTTCAGTGTAACAAAGGGATACAGCATGGATTCATTCAAAGTCACAACCAACACTTTCGATTCAGTCACACCTCAAACCTAGCTCTGTGAGATTTCACAGAGCAGAAATGCCACAGATGCACAAGCCAAGCCAGTATATAAAAAATGGACATAAAACCAGACAGCAAAAAGGTCAGCATGGGGTACGAATGAATTTATCCATAAGTTGTACCTCATCACAGGGGAATGCCATCAGAACAACTTGCAGTTTTACTGCATCCAAATATAATGATCATTTACCTGGCTGTATGCATTCCATCAGAAGACACCAAGGCAACATTACACAAGTTGATTAAATAGTACCAATAAATATGCCTAAGCACTGGAAATTTCATTGTCCATAATGTTTGTCAGAATGACCCCCAGCACAGCTTTCATCCGAGCTAACTGTCACTCATCCCACTGCCTCCCACACATAGTCCAAGAGAAGCAATAACTGGTGACTACAGCGCACAGCCTGCGTGCTGCCTACCCCTCTCTCTGAAGGCTGGGAAGTTTCGTGGCATCAATGCGGGATGCCCTGTGCCACTTGGCTCTAGTGCTGGGCAGTTGTCTTGAACATATTAATTGAAACAAAGATTCAAACTCAAAAGATTGATATTTTGTACAAATCTCCATTAAAAAAAAAATAATAATAATAATTAAAAAATAAATAAAAATAAAGTAGATACTTGCACTTCCCTTAAAGACAGAGAGAAATCTTACGCTGCCCAGCTTGTTTAAAGATTTTGACACGATGTACTGAAGCTCAGTTTGCAGCACTGTGACTTGTCCTCCCTCTGGCAATCAGCCATGATATAATGAAGTAACTAGAACATTTCCGACTATTACTTCAACAAGGGGCTGGACAATAATCTAATTAAATGTTTGCTGCCCATCTATCTTCGCACTCCAAAGACTGAATACATTTCACCTATGAAAAAGAAATTATTTTGCTCTTCCTCCAGGGGTAGATAGTGTGTACAAATATATGTGTGTGCCTATATCTATGTGAATGAAACTACAGCCAGTTGGTGTGTGTACGTGTGCATGCAGAGCAGCTGACATGAGTTCCCAAACTACAGATCAGACTTGGCTGCATTGCAAGATCATATGATACAGCACATGCAGATAGAAAAGTCCAATTAGTTTTTCTGGAACTTTGTTCTCCTTTAAGTACCTTTATAAAAGAGCCAAAGCTCCAGAAATTCTCAGTAATAAGTGGATTACATTTTTTGTAGGCACTGCTGGATGCTGAGAACTTTCAGACAAAGCAAAGCAGAGCCAGTATGCGATCACTTTTGCCATCTGGTGCAACAGTAATTGGCTCAACAGTGAATAATAATTATTACAACAAAATTCAAAACTACAATGCGTATATAAACACTGGCTAACATGGCTTCCTCTGATGACACTATCAATATCTAGCACAGGTTCCAACCACCTAACCATGCAGTTCAGGTTGCAGAAAGCTGCCAATTTCTGTAGATCCCCTCAGAATCAGCATTTCACACAAAAATGGACTTCCTCTACCATTAGACCTTTCACTGACTACTCCACAGCCTAAGGTTGACCTGTGACAAACTGTAACTATAGTCAAATATCCTTGGCCTACAGCCAAGAAGGTCAACAAAAGCACACAACAAGATTTGATTACATGATCTCTTAAATTTACCATTTAAAATAATAATAATAATAATAATAATAATAATAATAATAATAATAATAATAATAATAATAATAATGAACAGCTTGGGAAAGTTTCAGCTGAAAAGTTCAGTTGCTGCATAGACCAAGGCTAGGGAAAATACAAGGTCTTTCTCACACTAAACTATTCTGAAGGCTACTGTCTGAAAAACTGTGGCCTTTGGTGACAGAGCAAGGAGGGGCTACCTTTCGCTGAATTACACCTAAGTCTGCTGTATGTTCAACAAGTGTAGCTGAGCTAAACAAGAGCCTTTTGTTGCTGGAACTGATGAACCCACTCCTCCTCTATTCAAACTTTGTCCACCCTTCAGGGTCAACTCTGATGCTTCACAAGCCAGTTATGAGCTTGTGACACACACTCACGTGTGTCAGCTAACCAGCCAAGCTCAAAGGATGACCAAAAACACAGCTAGACTAATGACTGCCCTCCCAACAGCAAGAAGCACACAGCTAATCCTAGGGCATCTTGACGGCATCCTGAGTCAGGCTGGAGAAGGGAAAGTAATATTCATTTCCATACAATTACAGGATACCACCTAGAGCCGAACATCTAAAATGCTGTCTGACTTCAGTATGTTTTATACCAATGTAAAATGATGACAGCTCTGCCATTTCGGGTTCCTTCCATTTTGGGGCGCAGGCCTGAGATCTTTTTCTTCCATATTAGTCAAAGCATTGGAAGGTTAAACCTCAGCACCTAAGATTGAATGTTGACTGAGACTTATTAAACTGTGACGCATTGTTCTTTAGTAAACACACAGAAAAAAAAAAAAAATGTGAAAGTACTTGCTGTTTGGAGTATTATGAATAACTTTTAAATGGAAATGAGAAAAAAAAAAAAACAGCAACAACAACAAAAAAACCTATTGACATCCTTCACAGAGACTTTCCATTATTTTTAGTCACATATTTTGACACCTTGCATTCAACAAGTAACAGTTTTTCTCCTTTAAGATGTTTATCTTCTTTATGTACAACTGTTACAATATTAATAGGAGGTGTATCATCTCAGCTCTTTATTACATAAGGGGGGAAGAAAAAATGACAGACTCAGGCCAACCATGTCAGTCAGACTCAGGCCAACAAGTAACTTCAGTCACACAAGTAACTTGTGCAGGAATCTCCACAGCCTTGGCCACCTCCCTGTTCTTGGGCTGATCCTTCATCATCTGCTTGTGAAGACAAAAATGTCCAGAGTGATCTTGAGTGGTATCTATTATGTTGGTACTTTTTTCCTATGTCAGCACAACATTTTCACTCCACAGAGTGCAGTGAAACCTTCCCCACACCACAAAATCCCACACTTCAGAAGAACTGTCATTTGGCAGGCACAGGGCCCAGCCCTTGGAACAAATGAGGCTTGTCCAAACTTAGTGATATATTCTGTCTTCCCAACTCCCTGAACCCCAGCTGGCCCATCTATCAAAAGATGAAAGGGTGTGAGCTTACTGCTGCTACAGGAAATAAGTAGTACAACCATTAAATGCCACATTTTATCACAGAAAGTTTCCAGATTTCTTTTTTTTTTTTTTTTTTTTTTTAGCTGAGTTATTCAAAATCATAAACACAGTATATTTGGAACAGAACTGCATAGTCAGTTTCAGCTAAGATCCACACTTTCTGCACTTACATCTCCTTTTCAGGCTTAAGTCAAATGTTGTTCGAAAAACGGACATATTATAAACCGCACCCTTCAAAAGCAAGAATTAGCCAGACCGGTTACACGTACAAATTACAGATAAGTAACTGAAGGAAGCAAGCTTCTAGATCCAGCTGTGCTGGAGAAGACACTAAGAGAGGTCAGAGTGGGGACTCGGATATTGTGTCACTGAAGTAAAAAAAAAAAAAAAAAAAAAAAAAAAAGAATAAAAATCAGATGATCTGTGTCAATAAGTCTGAGATTAGCAAGGGGAGAGTGAGGGAAAGACCATGATGGGACAGGAGGTCAGGGCTGAACAGAGTTAGATGGGGATGAACATGAGTGGGAGAAGCTGAAGCATTAGAACATGCTTACTGGTATTTATTGGTAACAAAAAAAAACCAGCCTGTGATCACAGAATGGCCTGGGTTGGAAGGAACCTCAAGAATCACAAATCTCCAACCCCCCTGCCACAGGCAGAGCCACCAGCCTCCTCATGTAATACTAGACCAGACTGCCCAGGGCCCCATCCAACCCAGTCTTGAACACCTTCAGACACAAGGCATTCACAACCTCTCCAGGCAGCCTGTTCCAACACCCCACCACTCTCATAGCAAAGAACCTCCCTCTGATATCCAGCCTAAATCTACCCTCCTTCAACTTTAAACCATTTCCCCTTGTCCTGCCATTATCCACCCTTGTAAAGAGTTGGCTCCCCTCCTGTTTGTAGGCTCCCTTTAGGTATTGGAAGGCTGCAATGAGGTCACCCTGCAGCCTTCTCTTCTCCAGGCTGAACAAGCCCAGCTCCCTCAGCCTGTCTTCATAGGGGAAGTGCTCCAGCCCTCTGATCATCTTCGTGGCTCTCCTCTGGACCCTCTCCAACAACTGTCTTTCTGGGGCCCCAGACCCGGATGCAGAACTCCAAATGGGGCTACACAATGGCAGAGTAGGGAGAGACAATCACCTCCCTGTCCTTCTGACCATCCCTCTTCTGATGGAGCCCAGGATACCATTTGTTTTCCAAGCTGCAAAAGCAAACTGCTGGCTCATGTTCTCTTTTTCATCCACCTGGACCCCACATCCTTCTCTGCAGGGCTACTCTCAAGGACTGCTCCTCCTAGTCAGTATATATGCCTGGGATTCCTCCAGCCCAAGTACAAAACCTTGCACTTTGCTATTATGAACCTCATTAGATTCAACCAAGCCCTCCATGGAAATCTGTTGAGGTCCCTCTGAATAGTATCCCTTTCTTTCACCAAATGCGGGGTCAACTGCACCACTCAGCTCAGTATTGATATAGCATAGCCCATAAATGCTTCACTGGAAACCATTTATAGCCTCCACCCTTCCTCTTCTTAGCAAAGACCCCTGAAATTCACTGCCATGTTCTGATCCATTCTGATCCATGCTGGGTCACAGAGCAACAGATAACTCCCTAGCATACAAGTCAGCATTACAGAGCACCTTTCAAATATATGAGCCCCTAATTTTAGTGGCTACTGGAAGGTTGATATGTTTTTGTTTTTGTTTTAAAAAAGACAGAATTGGGGAAATAGAACAGAATTTACAGAGTACAGAAGCCAGCTGTGAAACTGGAAAAACAAACCTTTACTGTAAACTTCTCCTTTGATCCTAAATCTTGTAGTAAGTCTAAATCAAAGAATCACAGAATTACAGAATCGTAGTGGTTGGACGGAACCTCCAGAGATCATCGAGTCCAACCCCCCTGCCAAAGCAGGCTCCCTACACCAGGTCGCACAGGTAGGCGTCCAGGTGGGTCTTGTATATCTCCAGGGAAGGAGACTCCACAACCCCCTTGGGCAGCCTGTTCCAGTGCTCCATCACCCTCACCTTAAAGAAGTTATTGCGCACATTCATGCAGAACATCCTATGCTCCAGTTTCTGGCCATTTCCCCTTGTCCTGTCTCCACACACTGCTGAAAAGAGTCTGGCCTCACCAATTTGCCCCCCACACCTCAGATATTTATAGACCTGGATCAGGTCCCCTCTCAGTCTTCTTTCCTCAAGACTAAACAGACCCAATTAGTTCACTTAGCCTTTCTTCACAGGGGAGATGCTCCAGGCCCTTATCCATCTTTGTGGCCCTCCACTGGACTCTTTCCAGGAGATTCCTGTCTTTTTTGTACTGGGGAGCCCAGATCTGGACATAGTACTCCAGATGAGGCCTTACCAGGGCAGAGTAGGGGGGGAGGATCACCTCCCTCGACCTGTGTTATGTTGAGCAGTCACATGACTAGAAAATATCAGTATTTCAAAACCAAGATAAAAAAGGTTTGTCAAATGTGCAAACAGAGTCAGAAAGCACAGATTTACAACAACATTGTCAGGAGATTTCATTATTATTTTTTAAAACCATTATCTAGATTAAGATTAAAAAGAAAAAATCATGATAATGAAAAAAATGACCTGGCATCAAGGAAACATTCCTCTGGCATGGAAAATGTTTTCATGTTCATTCTGCAGATACTTTAGAAATACTTCTCAAAATGGTCTCTAGAGTTATATAAGATCTTCCATCCCATTAAGTTAGTTTTCTGTCAGTGTTCTTTTAAAATAATCCTTAATTACCTATTCTTTCTTTTCACATCATCTTTTTCTTTCATTAAGTAGCTATATAATCATCAACCACATACAGTTTCTATGATTGTAACACATAATTTTTCTGTCATATCTGTGCTACTTTTTGCTCACTGGGGTGCTTAAAAAATGTTGCATAAATTACCAAAAATAATAAAATTATAAATAGTGTGACCTAAGGACATCTGTAGATTTCAAAGGTTCTTATAAAACTTGAAGAGGCTACAGAATAGGAACTTACACATTTTGAGCAGAAATTTACACCAATTTTGATTGAAATCTGATGCTGATGGAGTGGTTTGGAAAAGCACATTCAAATTTGAAGTGCTACAGATTGAACAAATCCAGGACTGTGATGACATGTCCCATTCCCACTTGGTATCAAACATAGCAAGCTGTGCCAGAACGGCTTGCATGGACGTGCTCAGTGCTTGAGAAGGAGCATTCCTCCTGTCAGACTGGGACACTGGAGTCAAAAAAGCAGTAGATGGAGAATGATAACAGAGACCTGTGCCAACTGTACACCAAAACGTCAGGTGAGAAATAGTGGAAAACAGGTCTTGTGAACATAGGAGGAGCACTTATTTCCACCCTGCAGGTGGCAGGCAAAATGCAGTCCCCAATGCACTCCCCTGTTTCTCCCTCTCTTTCCCATCTATAAAAGGTTCTCCATAATCTCTTTTAAGACAGGCATGCCAAGTTCTTCAGAGTAGAGTCTGCAAGGCAGCAGCCATTACATTTAGAAGGTCTGACATATTAAGTAAATATGTCAAATTCTGAAAGATAACTCTGTCCCTACAACTAGAATTGTTAAAGAAGTTTGGATCCAAAACATAAAATATGTGGGGGGCGGGGGGGAAGATCAGAGTTATCAACTATTTGATCCTGATACTGCTAAAGACAACAAGTTTGAAAATAATAATAATAATTCCAGAGATGAATGAGAAGAAAAAAATAATGCAGGAAAAGGCAATCTTCAGCTTCCTTGCCCCATCACCCAGACCCAACTATGGATTACCAAAATCCATAGTTCATAATCTTCATAGAGCTGAGGAATGGGAGGAAATTTAATTATCCTTGCCAACACATGAACTTTCAACTAAGAACAATCACCTCCTGAAACCGAAACTCCCCCAGGTTCTTACACAGTTCCTAAGCAAAGATAAGCAAGAAGAGGCTGATCCTGTACATGTATTTACCTCTATTCCTTCTCTCACAACAAAGCAAAAAAGAAATTGTAAAAAATTAAATTATGAAAACTTAATAAAACCATAATAAAAAAAAAAAAACATAATTTAAAAACAAAAACAAAACAACAACAACAAAATAAAACAGTGTTCAAATAATTGAACTATTAACTAACAAACCCATCCCAGGGAAAGGGAGCATGGCTGTAACACACAGCCCGGTACATGTGGGAGAAAAAAAACCTGTCACCAAGTTCTTGCAGACCGTATTAAGAAAGTAGATTTTAGTGTCTGACCTAGTCAAGCACTTGACTAAATTTCTACAAACATTGAAATGAAGGTCTGGTGCTAGAAGGGATTAGGTCACAGTCTAATCTTGTAACTGGGATCAGATTTCTTTGCTACAAAGAACGTCACCCATTAATCTGTGGTTTTCAGCCCTAGCTACCAAATGTTTAGAAACTACCAAAGTTATCTAGAGGCATCCTTAGAAAGAATTGCTTCTCTACAGCTGCAAAAATGTGTTAACTTTTCCAAATGACAGAGCAGCAGCCAAGATTTTTGATTATCCAGAGAACACAGAACCTGCTTGACACCAAGCGGGTGATTAATGTCTGCATCCTCATGACTTCATCACCCTTTCTTTCAAAGGGATTGACCTTTAATTTCTGATAAAGATTGCTTCCCAGCTTCTGAAACCAGCACAGTGTTACTGATAAGAATAAATTCCATTTGTATTCTCAAGAATATTATGACTACCCTGGAGAGGGCAACTAAGCACAAAAAACGTCACTTCAGCTTCTTCTGCTGTCCCATTTGAATGTCTAAAGGAATTTGGTGGCCAGCCACCAATTAAGTTACAACAAGAAGTGGTCCTTTGCAATAAACATGCTGAGTGCAGCCAGTCAACAGCCCTGAAATGTCCTTCCATGGTCACAACACATCTCAGCAGGGAACAGTGACCCCCACAGAGCTCAGTCTTACAAGTACTTCAAATACCTGCTTACCCTCATGGTTTGTCACCTGATGCTGGGACTTAGATGTGTTGCATGCTCCAACCCAACAGCCAGTGCTTGAAGCTCCTTCAGTTTCAATTGGTAGCCTTATGCTGCTGCTCTGTCCTTGCCAGCACGACTTGTGTGCAGTCCTGCCCCCATCCCGTGCAACTCTACAGCTGGAGGGGCTGTGGAAGGATTATGTCATACAGGTGGGTACTGACTTGGATAACACTGGATCTTAACAAGGAGAGAACAGTGCAGTTGTTTAGGGTCAATCCTCAATCTGTTCATCCAGCCAAAGTCACGTATGCTAGCCTCCTGCATTTTCTGAGCATCCAGTTTGAAGGTGGGATTTAAATTAGACTATCATGAGGCAGACATAAGAGCTGTAGATTACATTTTCCACTTTTGGAGTTCGCTTCCTAACTTGCAAACTCTTGATTCTGGTTTTCTTCCATCCCCATTTTTGAAGTGCCGGAGTAACAGAAACAGTAATTGAGCACAAAAAAAACATTAAAAGACATTAAAAGCTTCAAACAACATATGGTTTTAGGCATGTAGGTAGAGCAGAAGAAGTGAACAGCCTAAACTCCTAAGTAAGAATCCCAATTCACCATCTGCTCAAAGAAACAAAAGACATCTGTGACAAAGAGCACATCTATGTCATCATTCCAGAACAGCTTATACTTCATGGCCTCCAAGTTGGACAACAAGCACAAAAGGGAATAAAAAAATAAAAAATAATAATAATAAAAAAAATTAAAAAACAAAAACAAAAAAAAAAAAAACATGAGACTTGTAGACATAGTAGTGTAGTGTTAACTCAAAGCTGGCACTGCACTGAACTGAAAAGTTGCATTGCTTTCATAGAACCATTGAATTGTTTGAGTTGGAAGAGACCTTTAAAGGCCATCTGCAATGAACATGGACAGTCTGGAGCCAAGTCCCAGACAGCCAGCTTCAACCAAACACAACAAGCTTAATTCTGCCCTTAGGAGAGTTATCAGAGCAAATTCAGAAACACAACAGGGCACCAGGGAAGGAAGCAGCAGCATCTCTGTAATTCTTGTCATACAAAATATCCATATGTATATATGTATATATAATTATTACTTTAAAATAATTAATACTTTAAAATACCAGACTGAGTTTGATGAAGTTGGACAAAACAATATAACAGTTATAATGTGTTAGCGGAGTATCTTTCTCAAACTGCCCTCACCCTCAGAAGTATATTAGTGCAAGCGAACAAGTTGGATGCCTTGCAGTGTTGCAGAGTTATCTTCTTCTGCTTTTGTAATGGCTTCATATGAATTTTTAAGAGAACTGTACCATGCTGATGTACTTAAGCCCAAGTGAATTTATAGTCAAGTAAAGGCAAAACAGACACTCTCTCTGTTTGATATTACTTCTTTCTTGGTCAGAGGAGGCCACCAGTGGGTAACCCATGAGACATCCTCCTGTTCAAAGAGCACTCTGAGATTAGTCTAGCAAGCAAAGGACTTCAACTTCAGAATAAATTAATTAGCCAGAATGGTCACTCATGTGAGGTCTGCAGTATGAACCCACACTAATTAGTGAAAGAGAGGTATCTCCCAGAGACACTCCATGAAAGTATTCCACCTATGAACAAGCTGCACTATTTCATCCACATTCCATAAGAAATGAACACATGTGGAGATGGCAGGTGTAAAATACTCTAAATTTACACATAGTATCAAATCGATCCAAAACATGTTTCTTCAGATGAGTACCTTTGGGGTAAGTAACAGAGCACCACATTTCAGAACAGCATGGAACAAGAGATCAGTGCCAACTAGAAAAAAAATTATTAACATATGTGGTACAGCCCGAGCAATATAGCATAAACTGCTAAAACTGCAGAATCATAATGAAGAACGCAGATGGTATTTGATGACAAAAATAAATGAAAGCAACTTATACGCCTTATTAAAAACAGTCTACATTAGCGCATAATTTGTTTAGCAACAAATTGTGTTCTGCCCTTTGCAAGCAAAGAACTTATGATCAAAATATAAGATAATAAGTGCACAAATAATGCTTAGACTATCTTTGTTAAAAAGCAGCCTTTGTCTCATAAATTTCATATACATGTCCTAGGGGAATAGTTTCATACACACGCAAAGAAGCAGTAGCCAAGGCTTGAAGATGAGCAGAGTACTCTTTTTCTAGCACACTCAAAAGTAAAGAATGACATATTTGAAAGCTACTGAGAAGAAGAAAGGCTTCTCTCAACATTTTTCTTCACATACAGTGGAATATGAAGAATTGATAACAAACACAGGTGGGCATGGAGTTGACAGAGTTACAGGACTTTAGAATAGGTTAAGTACAGAGGTATAGTATTCAGTTAAAAAAGTAGGAAATTATTGAACATTCTTGAAAAAATAAATAAATAAATAAACATGTTGTTTTTATTCTAAAAGCCTATATTCCACAATCCCAAAGCAGAAAATCTATTTTCTACAGGAATGCTATTTAATCAGTAATTAAGCTTGTAAGTGTCAAGAGTCAGTGGTCTTTTCATCTCTATATTAAAATATGGGGAAGTAGTTAGCTTTGGTGCAAGTTTTTCCTACTCGCTTCTTTTACCAGTATCATTCACAGCTTCTAACACAAACCAGATGATAACAGCACAATTCTGAATAACACAAAATAGTCAGACATGTCATTTTCACTTTCTGTTCATTACAAAAGAAGTCAGCTGAAATCCATGACTCTGGCTCCCAGCAGAAAAGGCCTCTTACCACCAGTCCCTTTGCTTCTCAACAGTTGACAGACAGTGGTTCCAACATTGAGCTGATCCAGGTAGAATCTAGAATTACAAGAACAGATCACTCTGCTTCCATGGCTCCTGCTGCAGCTGGGTCATGGTACCCCCAACACCTTCACACACTGTGATGCAGAGCTCCCTACATATAAAATGACTCTGGAAGTAGAGCATAAAATATAAGGTACTACAATACTTAGGCTCAAGAATAATTGTATCGATCCTCATTGGATTTCCTTTGTGCCGATCTTACCACCAAGAATATAAAGAAAAAGGATACTCTTATTATAGTTTCCAGAGAAGTTGCAGGACCAAAACAAGGCTGCAGCAGGGCCAAAGGAACTGGAAACAAGGCCAACAAAAGGCTGCAGAAGGAACAGAGTGAAGGGAAATACAGCATAAAGGAAGGCCTCAGCAGGACAAAAAGCAAGAGAAAACAAAAGCCAAAGACAAGCTTTAGAGAGGTCAAAGCAAGTGGAAATGTATGATAAAGCAAGTACTCAGCAAGGTCAGAGCAAGGGCAAACAAACACCAAATCAAGAGTAAATGAAGGCAGTAAAGTTGAATTCATAGGGCAAATTTCTACCGATACATCTAGAAGAAAAGTTGTACCTTTATTTGAGATGATCACTGCAAAATAGCTCTGTTTATTTAATAATTTATTTAAATGTAGATTGGATTAGGTGGTCTTATTTTTCATCTAGCAGTCAGGATTATCCATGTGTATATTTCTTATGTAGTTACATTAACTTTATAAAACTTGTGAACTTAGGTCATTCAAAACCCATCACATAATCCCTTAATTTATTAATCAACATACACTTAGTTTCAAATACAAATAATGGTATTCATTATTCAGCACTGAAAATTCACATTTGAAGGTAAGAAGCATCACAGGATTGTGTAATAATTTAGGAACATCTATGCATTTCTACCAACATGTAGGACACATGATAACTCCAACAGAGTCTCTGAAAATAATTGCATGTACAAGAATTCAAGAATCAAGCCAGAGAAACTCGGAACAAATATAACATGGTTGAATAATGCAAGAAATACTTCTTTATAATTTTCAAGTAGATCCAGAGCAGATCTTACCATATATTTCACACAGTTGAATGCATCTTATTGCAAGGCAATTTTTATCAACTCATGGTTCTTAAAAGTCAGTCTCTGGTGCTTTAATCCCCAACTTGACCCTCAAAATAACTATTTCCAGTATAAAATACTTGTCCCAGCGCTCTGCTTTGTCAGAAGCCATTTCACATAGCACAGTGATACTACCATTTTAAAATTATCACCAAACCACAGATCATTTGCAAAGATATGTAAGACCTGCTGGAAGTCAGGCCACGGTGTAAGTTTGCAAACACTTTTTGCTAAGATACCTAAGCCAGAACAGAAGCAAAGAGGAAGTGCTGAGAATGCCATAAAAAGACACTGTCTAAAAATATAGCAAAATATATTATGGTATCTAAAGACAAAAGATCCAAAATAGACTCCCACTGCCACAGCAGTGCAGCAGGCCTAAGGCCACCAAAACAGCAAGCCCCCAATTGCCATGGTGATGCCACAGGAGCTGCAGCCAAGCACAGCACCACACGCAGGGATGGCATGGGCTGACCCCCAGATGCCCACTGAGCATGAGACTGCTCCAAGGCTAACATGATAAGCTTCACTAAACGTGCTCATAGCTAGCATAAAACATCAACTATACATGCATGAGCAAAGAGCAAATATGTCCAAACAGTATCCAAAGTCTTCTGCCAACCAGTGCCTGTGTGGATCCAGCCCCAGTTATCTATGGTTTGTGAATATTGCCATGTGCTTGTTGCTTGCAGAAAATATCAATGCCTGGAGTCCAGCTTTACATCACTAAATCCATGAGCAGGATTGGGCACCAACACTGACAGCTTCAGCAGAGAAGAAAAAGAACTGATAACTTCACAACAAACCATTTGCCTCTGAGTAAACAGGTAATGCCTATAAGCATTGGAGAAAAAAAAAAATAAAAACTAATAATAATGATCATACCTCAAATCTGGTTTATGTTGTGTCCTCATGAAGATCTAGCGGATGCTAACGCTAAATCAAGTTCTAATATACAGCTGCACTCCCTTAATAGCTTCTACATGTTGTGTTTTAGGACAAGAGCCAGCGGCTAATAATCTTCCCATTATTGATTCTTCCTAGATGGAATGGAAACTCATTTCCCTGGTCTTTTGACACATAAAGACCCTGTCTTGCTTATTACAAATACATAACTATACATGTAGTTGGGAGTTTGGCATATAGGAGAATGCCTTAGCTGGCATGGATTTGTTTTTTACCACAGTAATTCTCTCAAAGGAGAAGAAAGTAGGGTAATAAAATATAGCTTCAAAGATGACATGCATGGAACTGGCAGGCAAAAAAAAGGGAACACATCATGGCCTATCTGTCAGCCACTGGTTTTCTACCATTTCCATAGGACTGACCAGCTTAGATCACAAGCCAGATTACATTTAAAAATCCCACTGGACGCTCTGGCCACGACACCAGCAACTAACACATTTACTTCCATTAAGAACCATTGGCCACATAAGTTTAACGGATTAGAAACTCACAAAGAACTGATGAGAAGGATTTTCAGGGACACAAGATCTTTTAGGTGACAAATTGAAGATTAAAGGGTGTATCACTTCAGTAGCTAGACAATTCATTTTAGACAGTATGAAAAGTCTCTCTCCCTGTATAATAGTAAAGTGGAAATTACAGGTCTATGTGTCATTTCCCACCCCTGGTATCAATGCTAAAATGATATAATGAAAGAAACCCAGGTTTTTAAGATCATAGCTTTATCAAAGAGGTATTTAGCAGAAGTATTTCATGTCCTCTTCTGCTGCTTGCCAACATTTTTTTAAATGTATTCTAGAGGAACGGACATTTATCTAGACGTACCATTTTTCATACATGTTAGAGAACAAAAGTGATTCATCTTACTCCCCTTTTTATTATTAATTGGTAAGACTTCAAGGATATCTTTATTTTACCTCGGTACCAATCTGATTAATGAATGTAAACCTTTCACCTTTCAATTGTACAATAAATTCTGACTGCTTCATGAAACTGATTAAGCCTGTCATACCCTTGTCCATGGATAACATAAAACGCATGTTTGGTACAGAACCAATTATCTTTTACTGATGAAGGAGGCATTCTTTCTTCCTTTGCTTCCCCTCTCCCCCTCCCTTTCTTTTTATACCTGCCAAGTCCTCTTGCTGACACCTTTCTACTGCAGAACAGCGAAAAGCAAATAATGAAACATGAATATTCTCATGTTTTCAAGATTCAAACAAGACTATTGCCTTCGGTTAATTCTCTACAGGATATTTCTGTCAAGTATTGGAAGTCCTCAAGAATATACAGTTACAAAAGTTCAGCTACTCCATAAAACATGCTGGAAGATGCCAAATAAAATAAACATGGTTGGAGCAGATGAGGTTGACCTCAGGGTGTGCTACTCAGGCCTCATAAAAATACAGCACTGAAAAGCACATGCAGCTCACGTAAAGAAGGAATTTGACAAGATCTCCAACAGTCCTAACCAACCTACATTTTGCTGATCCTGTGATAGTGACAACAAACAAGTAGCACTCACTCAGGGCACAGTGAGCAACTGATGGGGTACTGGAAAATACCGGCAATACAGAGGGGAAAGGTGGATGCAGTATAATGCTCTTTCCCAACATAATTAAATGCTTGTCCAAAAGAACTTAGAAATCATAGAATAGCCTGAAGAAACCATTTTTGTTCTCTGTTCTATTAAGCATGTTTGTAAAAGAGCTGGAACCATCAGCTTCAAACAAGTAATGAGCACCACGCCTCATCTATGGGACAGTGACTGTGTCTGCATTCAACACGGTTAAAACACAAACAGCCATGAGTTATTTGGCAAATAGAATGTGTTTTTTTGTTTGTTTATTTGTTTTTTGGTTTTTGTTTTTTTCCATTACTGGGTCTCAAACATCAAAAAGATCCCAGGGAGCCAAAACAATGAGAACTAATAATAAAACAAAATCTACTTATTTCATCAAGAGCATAAGGATCTAAAGATAAATTCAAATGACAAGATCATGTGCAAAAGCTAAAGCAGAAACATTTTCAGTTAGTCCTTTTTCCAAAAAGCCACTCATGCAAAAAATGAGCGGTTTTTCATGTTAGCTTTTTCCTTTCTTTGTTCTGTTTGGGGTCCATTTTTTCTTGTAAAATATGTTTGCTAAGTGGAAGTTTTCATACATGCAGATGTTTGTGATTGTGCACTAGCAGCCTGCTGAGAGACATTACTGGTATCAAGAATGAAGTTATTCAGTCATCCACAAGTCGCTGTTCAAAACTGTTTCTCTCAGTCAAGGAGGTGATTAATGGAGTCCAGCAATGACACAGACTACCCCCTACCCTTCCAAGCTCTTTGATTTTAATGCAGTTAAGCTACTGAAGTAAACAAACCAATCTGGGTGTTCAGTTAGCTCTTTGTCTCATTAAAAACTATTTGACTAGACAAGTGGTAAAAGAATACTGCACACGTCCCCGGATTCAATATGGCATTCTGTAATCATGGCAGCATTTACATTTGTAAAAAGTTTAGAAATTAACAGTAGCAGAAAATGCTCAACCTTTCATTACAGACTCTCACGTGCAATGAAGGTAATATCTTCTAACCACCAGAGTACAGCAAAAATGCTCCTGTATGTTTCAAAGAGGCCAGCAGTAAGCAGAGTAAGTTAGTAAGCAGAAGTCTCAATGTTGGCAAATTTTACATTCAAAACACAACATGTTGCCTCTCTCAGCTAGAAGACCTGCAGCCTGCAACTCCAACATCCTTCAAGAACACTCTAGAGTTTGGTGTCAGACCGTACTTGGCATTTCATGCAGGGACTAGCCTTTCTTGCCTCTGTTTTACAATTGAGACTGCAAGTCTGGATGTAGCAAATCGCAGTACCAGGGCTAAGGTATTTTGCTTCTTTATTTAAATGCCCAGTGCCCTGCAATGACGTTATCACAGCTTAAATAGAAGACATGAAATCACAACATCTGCAAATGAGCATACTGTTACCTTTTCACTCTTTGTATATTCAGAAATAGAGGTGACTACCATGGGAGGCACGGAGAGAATCACATTGTCGGTACCCAGAAATAGGCTTAGACAGGCTGACAACGAACTGCTGTACAAGAAGCACAGCAGGGAACAACAACCAGGGTGTGAACCAATGACAATTTTAATTCCTTTTAAAGGGCACCATATCTCACAGTCCCACAGCAACCAAGGCTGCAACCCACACTGCAACTCCGAGCACCCTGGCAGCACACCAATATCACCGTACCAGGGCATCCCATAGTGTTATCACTGTTTGCTGTTATCATTGTCACAGAGTGCAGAAAGGAGAAAAAAAAAAAAAAAAAAAAAAAAAAAGAGATAATAATTGTCATCATGTAAAGTGGAGCTGACAGCATGCCATCTTTGGTTTTAGAAAATGTCACTGTCCACATATTTCACAATACATCAAAGGCTGCATTCAAACCTTCATGGTAGTTACCAGAGTCTCATCTTTCATCACATTCCTCCTGACAAATTAATACCAGCCTCCCGTATCTTATGAATGAGAGCAACGTATGTTTCCCACACGTTCTGATCAGCTTCTTTGCTCTTAACTGACTCCAAACGCATCTCCTAACACCCTTCTGCTTCCTGACCACTCATCACAACCTTTGTTTTCATCCTCTCAGATAAGAATTTTTAGTAAGAATTCTACACGTACCCACAGCACTGTAACTCGACATAAACTTTGTAAAGTTTGTTTAAATTCAACACAAGACAAGACAGAAGAAAAGAATAGTTTTCTTTGGTTGCCAACACTATTATAGGGCATTAGTGAAAACTGTTACCACCACTCCCAGTTTGCACACTGTATACCCTGGAACACAAGAGAACCTATCACCTCTGGGCTGCAAAATTCAATATGTGGTAACTGTAACCATCTTAATATCCCCTACACTTACTTCTAACTCTAACCAACCAACATACAAACTCCCTTGATGCATTTATAATGAAACATGCAAGTTCTTAGGGAAAAGTAATCATACTTTTCCTGCAAAAAGTATCTGCACATTGCATTGGTTCCAAAAGTAAAGTGAAATATATGAAAATTATACTGACTTGCTAATATATTACAAAAAGCATTTACATTTTTTAGTAGGCTCCTTTTCAGCTTTTAAGTTTTATGTCCTACTTTCTGGTCTATTAAAAGAATTCTTTGCTTTTTAATTTTAATTATCTTCTCTTTACCCTTTCTTCATTTTTCAGCACGACAGGATATTATTACTCCTTATGGGAAATGCTCTGCGATAAATAGAAACGATCACCGCTTTAAAGCTGTATTTAATTCCTCTTATTTCCTCACTCCAAAGCAGCTTGCCACTGCGCACCTACTCTTTTTGAAGGAGCTTCATACATAAATCAAATTTCAAGAATCAAAACGAAGAGTATTAACCACTACCATAAAAACCAAACTTCATGATACAGTGAAGCAATGGATAACAGAATCTGAAAGACTGAAGCCCTATGGATTTGCATGCCACTTCCTGTACGATTTTCTCATTTGAACTCTATAAAACATCACTTTGTTTAGTGCTAAGGACGAAGGAAAGCGGGCACATAGCCTTTCAGCAGAGGCTTCTTAGTGAAAGCTCTTCGTACTACCAGCAGATGTAGCTTCTTGTAATGTCACTCAAGCTGAAGCTTTGTCAGATAAAAATCTTCCTCAGTCTGTTACCTGTCCAAAGTTGAGAAATTTCATTGTTTTCAAATATGTTTTGTGGAAAGTGGATAAGGGTGATCTGACAGTGTCAAGATAACAGAAAACTGTTTAAAAGTCAATAAATGCTGTTAATGATTTCTATGTCTGATAGCTAAAATTGGCATTTCAGCTTCCTAACAAAGTGAACTGCAGAGAACTCAGTAAGGCATCAGATAAAGAATAAAAGCTCCCAACTGCTCAGTCAACAGCCACCCTGAAATTAAAAAAGCAGAAGAACAGTCAGTTTTCTGTACACAGTCCAGGTGTTAATTGTACAAGAAAATAGCTAACATCATAGCTTGCTCTTCTCTCTCCAGCATTTGCTTTTCTGTTTGTTTCAAACAAAACCTCACCTTTCACATTTAGCTAGGGCAGCAAGTTCTTGCACCATTCCATGTTTCCAAACGTCTCCCAAGCTGTTTGCCAATCTGTCCTAAGATGCCACGTTGTAAAGATCTAGTCATGTTTTCTACTTCACAGGCAAGGCTGTGGTTACCACCTAAACAAGCCAAAGCCTTCCTGAACTTCCAAATTTAAAGCGTTTTTAAAATATTTAGGTTGCCACTCAGAAGACCTCGAAAATATCATTAGGATTTTTTCCCCATGTCAGAATATTAGCAGCTTTAAGGTGTTCATTCATTGTTGTTATTATTATGCTTAAGCTTGTGCAACTTGGATACCATTGACCTATTTATCTATAGGGCACCTTCCACTGAAGCAGCAGAAGCTTTGTCAACTGCATGTAGAAACTTATTTCTTTCTTTCGAGAATACAAAGTCAATATAGGCCTTTATTTTTTAATATATCTGACCATGATCACTTTTTTCTATATTTGCATTCCTTCATTACTGGTATTATGTGAAGATACCAAGTATAATTTTGCTAGATCCCATAAGATATTATTCAATTTTCCCCAAAATTAATACTGTACTACATTCTTTTGTAGAATGTTCCTTTCAGTGCTTGCTTTTACTGCTTACCTGCAGATGTAAGACTAAAAACACATACATTTGGATAGTAAATTAGATCTGCAGAACTCACCTCCACTTCAAGCTAATGCACTAAGTTACGTTCTGGTGAATGCTGTTCTAACAACATTCAATTCCACAGTAGTACAGCTCTCACAAATGCTCTTTTGAGATACAAATAAGAAGCCGTACTAAAGGCATGCTACAATCAGATTTATTTTGGTAGAGAAAGGACCACTTTTCTTTATGAAATCCCATATTTTATTAAGTGTTTCTGCAATAGCAAAGCTATGTAATTAAAAAAAGAAGACTAAAAGCTCTCAAAACTTCTATAGCAGAAGAGAATCCAGTGAAGGTGTCCTTGCCAGCTCATCTCCTTATTGCATGGTAGCAATGTCGGTTACAGGTGCTAACATAACACTTCCAAATCACTTCCCCTTTCCTAAGGGATGCTTTACAAAGACAGAAAAAGAGAAGAAAGAGAATACTGCCCTGAGACTCACATTATGAAAAGCTATTTGACAACATCAGGAGAGATAAAAATGAGTGCACTACAACACACTCACTTTTACCAAACACATTCTTTTCTTCTGCTATCAAAATACAATTGTCCCTCAGATCCAATCACTATTTCAAAACATGCCAGTGACCTATTTTGACAAATAAACAGAAAGAAGCCCTGTCACTAATCTTTGGACAAATTACACTTCTGCCTTACCCTCTGTATTTGTTATACCACTATCTCTGTACACATAAACTGATTTCTCTGTAGCAGTGAATATTACATCTAAAAATTAAATCTCTTCATGCTACGATTATCTAAACTATTAGCAGTGAAGCTAAGTGAAAATATTAAATACCCTTTAAATTAAGGATGGAGAAGAATATTTTACTCCTCCAAAAGTCACCAAAATTTCTGCAAGTGTTCAGTGGTGAAGAATTATAATAAACCATACTTAAAAGAGTGTAAACAAAGCAACAAAGATCTGCAGACAAGTTTGAAAAAACAGAATTCTCCCCTCATACTTAAAGGCAATGAGTTCCAAAGCCAGAAGCTTCTATTCTTAGTGACAATCTCAAAAAATTAAAGGACTTACTTATTAAGATACTCTGAATTCCAGAAATGATGGCAACATGTAGCTAAAATGCTATCAAAAAGCAAAACAAAAACTGATTTTGTTTATAAATATTCTAAAGAGGATGTTTAGCCTTGTACACAAACACAGTTCTTTTGTCTCATACCCCCCTCCAAACACATGTATATGTGTGTACATTTATGTATATGAGAGAGAGAGGGAGTTAAATGTTTGTTTGGGGCAATTTTCTGTTTTATTTATTTATTTAAATAAAAGAACATCTATACTTAATAAACAAACAGTAAGAAAATCTTGCCTTACTTGTTCAGGTCATTTAACAGATTCTGCTCAGAGTCCTTGAAAGTCCTTAGAAAGTCTCATTCTGCTGGTCTTTCCAGAAAGGCAAAGGAGAATGCAGGACAATGGAGAGGAAAAGCCAGTACAGACTTTCCCCATAAAACTAATCTGAACCTAAAACAACTTGCATAAATGTACTCACAATTAATCAAACCATAATAACAGAGTTCTGCTTTCCCTCAAGCCTTACCTTCCCCTAATACAAGGAACAGCAGTTTTCCCCAAGCTTATTTGGCCAAAGCCTATCGTAATGCTGCAAGTAAAATAGTACAATGTGAAACAAATCACTCACAACCCTGATGATTGAGTGTGTGTTTGTACATTATCAGAAATAAGTCACGATCTACTTCTACTCCCAGCTGCACCCCACTGGCACCCTGCCCTGGCTTCCATTCAGGACTGGAGCTCCCTACATGAAATCTTCCTGGCCAGCACCTTGCCTTAATGCCTATGAAATACACTACATGTTTCCATGCCCTATAAAGAACAACAGTAATCAAAATAAGTCAGTTTTGCTTAAAACCATAAAATAAGTTCAAACCTCCTTGAGCAACAGAGGGTGTTGAATACTGCTAGTTCTTCTGACCACCTGCAGTATCATATCCAGGATACTGTGCTAATTTTAGAGAGCTGGACGCATGCCACCATAGGATATGTTATTTTTACTGAGTCCTGACGTGTCCATCCCACTGCACATCTCCACTTCTAACGTGCTACTGTAAGGTTATTAAAGTTTCCAGTTACCACTTGGCTCAAAACTGCAATCTACTAAGAAGTTCTCTGGCTAAACTCTTCCTCATATTCTGAAGATCTTTACACAATATAACTAAAACAAATATCTGGAAACAGTAGAACTAGGAAAAGTCAGCTGTGGTATATATTCTTTCCTCTTCTCCCAAAGTCTCTCTCTCCAAAACCGCAAAAAAATACTATTTAACATGTATTACTGCTACTTTCAGTTCAGTGAACAAAAAAACACAGATAATTGCATCACTACATTCCACATAAAAACATGGATGTTAGGAACTACCATTCATCAAGTTTCAATTTAGACCTAAAAGTCTCTGAGTAAAATGGACAAAACAGTTTTCCATAAGCATTTATACTGCAGAGCTGCTGTCTTGCTTTCCCAAGGAAATAATTCTGACCAAACTATCGGGGTAGCAAGTTTGGGACAAGCTTTAGCAATGAGGGTTCAAGATTTCTACACTTCTACTCACACATACTTCTTCCCTTACTTACCACTTTTCAACAGGTAGACTGGGACTGAACAGAGAGTTCTCTCCTGTTATGATTTCTGCACATTTTTAATCACAGAGATTTAAATGAGAGCACGGTACTTGGCATGCATCCGTAATGGAGACAATAAGACATCCTCTGCCAGAATCTCCAATGAAGACAATCCCAATAGTTAGGAGGAAATGTCAGCCAGAAACAGTTGTGTGAAGCATAAAAACTCATGAGAAGAAAAAAAAAAAAAAAAAAAAAAAAAAAAAAAAAAAAAAAGTATTTATTTATTAAATTAAAGACCGATTTTTCCATTCTAATACTTCTGATCTGTTTCTATGGATTTTCTCAGGTATGCTTAATTAAAACCAGTCAACACCAACTTTGTTCAGAAGAGCAATTAATGAATATGGCACAGAACAGCTTAGCCCTGGAGGAGTCTCTGACATTTGTTCACGATGAAGACTGTTCATTAATTGCTCCCCTTGTTCTCAGCCTCTCAGTGATATTTTTGACACAACACTACAACTCAATGTGACTTATTCTTCACAGCTAGAGACATCTGCACTGTGTTACATTAATAAATCTACCTTTGAAAGATTTTCAAAAAGATATTTAAAGACATGGGGGAAAAGATAGGTCTGGTTGAGCTAAAAGCAGAATTAAAAAATAAAGCTATATTGCTATGCTTATTATTATCTCCAAGTATGCATTATATTACGGATAATTTAAGCAAATATTTTGTGTTCTATATTTACTGTAATTAATGGAACTTGGGAAGAAATTCACAGTGCTATCCCAGACTATTTAAACCATGCTCCCATACAAAATTGAATCATAGGGCTTCATAGGTCTTCAGATTCTAATTCCTCAGATGATTTTCAATTGCTTTTAGTAAAAACAATTGCTTTAATTTTTAGAATAGAATGCAGAGAGTCTAGCTCTGGGTTACAAGGGAGCTACAAAGAACCAAAGATCTCTCTCCAAGAGTTAAAACAAGGTTATTGGCATTTCACACTGACTTCTGGAACCCAAAGCGGGTAATCAAAGCCACCCCATACAACAAAAAATGTACTAAGAGTGCACTGTATAGGTCTTAAAAATCCATTTGTTTACCTTCATAATACATCCGTAACCTCAGCTGATCCTCATGGCTCCTACTGCAATCATTCACAGAAGAAGCACAAAGCAAGTAACAAACAAGCTGCATGGGAAGCTTGTTTCATGCCTGGAGAGCAGCTGGAGGACCTGTTGACGCAAAGACCTTCAACATGCAAACAAAAACAGTGTCCACCCTCACAACTGGCGACATTATTCCAATTATCCTGACCTGGCTTTTTGAGATTCAGTTTCTGTAATTCAGATGATGTAGCAACTCCTACTGCCGGCCAATTATTTGCATCAACACTGACATTGACTTTAATGTAGTTATTCCTAAGAAACTCCATGTTAAGCCTTCCATTAGCTAACTATATGCTTTTAAGTATTTAAGAGGTACGGTAGAAGCAAACACAGTTAGATGCAATCCAGTTTCATGACATAACTGAGAAGGAGTCAGAGCTAGTGAGGAGCCAGGGTGAGCTTAAAGTACCCAGAGCAACTCAATGAGATAGTGGGTGTAGAGTACATGTGTATAGAAACAGAAAGAAGAAAGGTTTTCAGGTTTTGCCTGAAAACCTGTCTACTAGCTTCAACCACATTGCTCTCCTACAATAGAAGGCCCTGGTTTCCTCTGAAGTTTTCCATTCACACCCAACACATCTTCTCTCACCTCTTATTTCTACCAGCTGTTCCTCCCCTCTTGCCTCATTCCTACGCCTCCTTATCTTTACTCACTGAAAGAGTCATTAAAAATGAAAACAATACAAAAAACACCCACCCATCAGCAGCTGCTCTTCTTTGCACTGAGCTTCAGGACACAAAAGCAGACACAGGTGCAGACAGGCTCCTGTCAGCCCAAGCACTCTTGCCTGTCTGGAGACCAGCAGCCACAAAGCAGTCAATATGGGCTATGGGAATGATAGAAAAGTGACCTAACATGGCTTGTATGTGACAGAGGTAACACACTGCTTGGCACACGTCCTGACTGCTGAGTGTGCAGAGGACTTGCTCTCAGAAGCAATTTTACCTGCTCAGAAACCATCTTTGCTGACTTACTATAGAGAGAAAACAGGAAAAAGTAATTCCACCTAGATGCAAAACTTGCAGCAGGCTCCCATCTTTGATGGATTAGTCAGAGAGAGATCTGTAAATGACACTATCAGAGCCATTCAGACCTTTTTATTTCTATGCAAAAAAGAATCACCTGAGCATGTAGGGAATCATTTATTTATTAATAAATTTGCATACAAATTCCCTATTAGCAGAATGCAGAAGTGCCCTGGCATCCCTTACCTCAGGCACTGTCCCACACACACAGAACTAGCAGAATAAGCTAAATTATTAAGCAAAGCAAAGGATAGTCAGATTTCTTTTTGTTTGCTTTCCCTTAAGACATACAGAAAGCAAAAAGGAACTTTACAGAGTATAGAAGCTCATTTTATTAGTGCTGCTAAGTATATAATTTATAGTAAAAGTTGGATAACAAACGCTGTAGAGCATGTATTTCCAATTTTATTTGGATCATGAATGACTGTCCCTGTCAACTTTCAATATTCCACTCCCTTCATTAGCATCATGCAACCTTGTCACCTCTGAGAAGCCCATAAAAGCTACACACCACTGTAGATTATCTCAAATAACATGTTGGAATCTATTGATCATACTTTTAGAACTACTTCTGAGAGAATAGGAATAGAAATAACCTAAAGTATTTAGGAGGTAAAACATAACTGTACTTAAATCTCACAAAATTAGATGGACTTCATCATATCCTACAGCAACAACGCATGGCAACATACACCATCAAATCAGAGGAAAACTGCAGGAAATTGCTCACACTCTAAAAAGTGTTCATCAGCTTTCAAGAGAAAAAAAAGTATATTACAACTTCAAACTTTTAAGTACATTCCTATTACTGTAGTCCAATTAGTTTGGCCACATTTGTGGTCTGTCTACATTAATACAGCTTAATAATTCAGCAGAATCCTACTGTTTCAATTACCTCTTGCGAACCCAACAGAAATCACATCTTGGTATCTGTCTTTAAAACATCTCACTATGGCCATTGTGAAGTATTAATTTAAATTACATTTCTTTTATTCATTTCTATCCACCCTATTGTCAAGCTAAGGGTACTCCATTCCTCCCTGCAATCCGGCTTGCCAGATAAAAGAAATTTATGAATTTTAGATTGTACACATAATCAATATTTGATGCCAACATTTCTTTGCTCTTCAAAGACATGAACTCTTCAGAGCTCAGATTAAAACTGTCAACTAGCAGAGCAGTGTTCTGATCTCTACTTCAATTCACTTTGTCTTTTGGCACAGCCAGTGAACTGAAGCTGACCAGCTCTTTCCTGCAGAAAGGCATGTCCATCCTTCCGCCTTGGTTTTTTTCTAGGATGATACAGCTGACTTTTGACTCCAGAAGAAATGGGAGTGCATGATCTAGCCAAGACACTGTGTGACAAATTGGAATAAGCCATAAACATTTGGGAGTGAAATGTATGCACGCACCTGTATGTAAACAGAGACATGTATCTGCATACATATAAATGTACACCATATATATGGGAAGCAGAAAGTAAGGTTAATTTTGATCAAGTGTACAGTAAGCTAGAAAGTATCTACAAACATTGTTTGCAAACATTTAAGAAACTACAAACATTGCAGATTTATAATTAACGTAATATTTATAAACTACAAATAGGTTTTACTGCCAGGAGTGTTGTAGATGCAGCACTATTACAATCCACAGTCATCTAACTAAAATAATTTTGGTCACCGGTCCACATCCAACAATTCTCCCACAGAAGTTATTACTTGGATGAGTTTTGTCTGTCACACTGCTAGCTTATTAAAATACATTTTCACACATACCTAAGGTACCAGCAACACTCTTAACTTTGCTATGTGGATGCACTATATGTAATCATCTTTGGATGTGTCAAAATCTTGACAAAACCAAACACACCACCTGAAGGACACAGGCAGCTTCTCGTCAACAAAAACGAGAGAGGAAGGTAGTGAGTTAGCATCTCCATCTTACCTCACAGCACACTGCATAAGACACCAGAAACCTTGTGCTTCAAAGGTTCTGCACAAAGCATTTCCCATGCCTCACTCACTTGGTGTCCTGAAGTGCACTAGAGCTCACTAGAAGTGGCCACTCCACACAAGTGCAGATTATCTTGAACAAAGGGAGACTCTGTAGTCATACTAGGGTGGGAATGAGACATCTCCACTCATCTTTGAACAGCCAGGCCCAGCTCCAGAAAAGCTACTAAAGACAAGTTGATGCTTTTTCTGGTGAAGTGCTTCTGGGACCAAGAGAAAAGAAATACAGTAATCAGCTTAAATCATGTCTAAAAGATATGTCTTGGGAACTACCACTGCAGAAAGAAGCTACAGGAAACAGCATTTCACATGATGCTAAATAGCTTACTCACACACCAGTTACCACGCCAAAGCTGAAGAGATTATCAGCCTGCTCTGCTCATCACTTCTTCACCATTAGCTGCCTGCAAGAGCACTCACAAATCCTTTTCAGACACAGTATGAGAAGTAAACTTGAACAATATAATACTAAGTCTTGCTAACTCAAATCCTTATGACTCAGTCACAGAAGTAAGGTTATCGTAAATATTTCAGTACACATAAACATAAAACTTGTAAGGTTAGAAAAACAAGGATGGAGAACAACCTATCTGCTATAGCGAACTTAAAAGTATTTTTTTCCTCTTAATATTTTGGGACACAGAGTGGAATTAAAAGTACCTAACAGACAACATAAACAATGTTCAGGAACGGCCGGATGATTTTCCCAAAGATTGCTCATCTCCCTTACCAGCTATCTATAGACATGAAACTCACAGAAACACTGTTTTTCACTTGAAGATCGATTTAAGGAAAACACTTTTTTCTTATGCAGAAGCAAGAAAATTCAACACATTATCCATAGTTTCTTATAAGGTTTAGAAAGTTTTAGTCATCATGTAGCAAGACAGAAACAAGGGATTGAAATGTGCCACAGTGTAACACCTCCCACAATGCAGGAAGCAAGCAAGGGAAGAAAAAAAAAAAAAAAAAAAAACACTTCAGAAAGCAAACAAGTCCACTGTTAAAAACAGGAATCTCTATATAGAATCATAGAATGGTTTGGGTTGGAAGGGACCTTTAAGATATTCTAGTTCAAACTCCCCACTATAGGCAAGTACACCTCCCTCTAGGCCAGGTTGCTCAAAGCCCCATCCAGCCTGGCCTTGAAGACTTACAAGGAGGAGGTATCCACAACCTCAATGGGCAACCAGTTCCAGTGTCTCACCACCCTCACAGTAAATAATTTCTTCCTCATACCTAGTGTAAATCAATCTGAATCTACAAAAAATAAAAATTAAAATTAAAAAAATATATCAATAAGTACACACGATCATGAACCAAATCTGATTTCTACAAATAACACACAATACATCAATACAGTAAGTTAATCTCATGAATTGTTCCTTGCTAAGAAAGTTTTCTACATCTGAAGTTATGGCATTGTTGCATTTCCTTGTATTCAAGTATTAGTAACAAATCCCTGCAACAAACAAGTACTCTTTAAAATAATAAAAAATAAATAAAGACTAGAAATATATTTATTAAATAAAAAAAAAAAAATCATCTGGGGAAAAATACAAAGATTACAACACCACTTCTCTAGAACTGAAGTCAAAGAAGAAGCTCTGTCAACAGCCATCCTATAAAAAGACAAATGTTTTCCTGGGAGGCAGGCAATCCATTGCAGAGAACACATTCACATGGATTCTCAAAGGAAAATAATGCATTTGCTCAAGTTATTTTAAGAGCATTTTATGATTTCAGGTTTGAGAGATAAATATAAGGACTCGAGACAAATATCAGAATTAACAGTTTACCTGTAGTTCAAGATTATATTTCTTCAAGCCCTGATACTGATCTCTTTGGCCTTCAGTTTAAATACATTTCCAAAACAATTTTCACTTCCAGTTATAGATAAGAGACAAGAAATGGAACTTCATTATAAAAGCCAGTAGCAAGTTCACTTGTAAGAAAGGATTCTGAAGGAGGAAAATAAGTTCCTCTGCCCAGACCATTAACTTAATTTAAAACAACAGAAACACACTGCAAAAAGAACAGTGATTCAGATGCAGAGCCCAGTTCTCCCTTTTTGCTATTGTTGCTAGCTGCCTTTTTTTTTTCCTTTTCTCACAAACACCAGATAAAAGATGATGCTCAGGCTGCAGTACTTTGGGTTCATTAAAACCTTACCTAATTCTTCAACTAAGGAGTCAGAGCCTATGCTATCCAGAAAGCAGACAAAGGAAATTTGGAATATGCTGCAGTTGTACAGTCCAGGTGTCTGTAGACCCTGACAAATCTTTATGGTAAGTCTCCAGAGCTCACATTAACATCATTTTGAGACTCATACTCACATCCATCAAAAGAAGCTTTTCTCTTCATAAATACCAACTTCCACGCCAATCACACATCCCTCTATCTGAATGTATGACCTCATGCCTTTGGAAAATCAAAGCAGGTTTTCAGAACAGTTGTGTCATTTTATGTTACCAATTCCAGTAGCCTGTAACCAGAATCTATTATCATTTTTCAACAGAGTCTGACAGACAAGCTGTGGAAGACTGAGCTCCAGTTTTCAACAGATTATTACCCTGAATTTCCCTCTTACCAACACACTCAAGGGCACTGTAATGAGGCATTGCCTCTCAGGTACCTCAGTCCTCAGAAGATGAGTTTATGCTCCTGAAGACTGGTATACATCTAGGTCTCAGTCTGTATGCAGTCCCCACAAGAGAGCCTGTATCATCCTAGAAAACTAACATAAGGCAAAACTTTCTCAACAGACTTAAAACCACTGTGGCAAAATCCCCCAGAATTCTTACCAGTCCTAAATGTCATCGTTATTTGAGGAACTAACTAGAATTTTTATCCAAACACACAGTCCTCCCCTCCTCTCCTTCCTTCTATAGAAGCAATACTCATTCCATACCCTTAGTCATGCTCAAAGAGGAAAATAAAAAGCAAACTTTTTTATGAGGATAGGTTCCCTATTATTGCTCACAGTATATCTCCACATAAGGGGTTACACTGGCACAACCAGAAGGACCTGGAAGCCAACTGAGAGGCATAAAGACCCAGAATTGCAAAGGATGATAACAAACTATAACTCTCTCAGTAGCCAATGATTTTCAAGTCACAAGGAGAAGCTTTTTTTTTTTTAGAAGATGAAGGTTAAAATGTATAAAGATTTTAGCAAGCAAGAATCAAGAGATGGATTTTCTGTGTCAGAAACAGGTAAAGGAGATACCAAGAGATACCACGTCATCCTTCGCTACTTCAGCATCACAGTTAACTCTAACATAGTAAAAAAAAAAAAAAAAAAAAAAAAAAAAAAAAAAAAAAAAAGAAATATGAAAAGACTGATGTGGTTTAACTCGGCAGGTAGCCCACAACGTTATGGCCTTCCACATGATCTCACATGGGATGGAACAACCCTTGGCCTAATTCAGGCACTGTTCTGGCTCTGCCCTGCTCCGTGCTATCATGGCAGCAGCTCTGCCCCACCAAGTGACTTGGACTGACCCCCAGTGTGTGCCCATTGCTCAGCAACAACCAGGCCTGGGCACATATTCATCACTGTTTCAGCTGAAACAAGAACAAAGACACACAAGAAAATACACACAATCTATCCTCTTGTAACTGATTATGTCCAGGAGTTTCCCTCCAAGTACACAACACTGGCCCGACTTCAGTTCACTTCACTTGGACAGGGCCAACATAAAGGACTTAATCCCATATGCCTTCCCCTACACCAAGCCATTTCAGCGGCGTTGATACGATGCACTTCAGAATTAGGGAACTGAATCAAAGCAAGGGTTAGTGGGCTTCCACTGAAAAAAAAAGATCACTGAAATGGTTCATATTATGAAGAAAACAAACAACACAACAACAACACACACAAAAAAAGAGGCAGGAATTCCCAAATTCATGCCGGAAAAAAACAGCACAGAACAACAGCCTGAACATTTTGAAAACTACAAGACAAATATTCATTCAGAGTTCACTAGCAATAGAAAGCAGCAGCTCAGGAAAAACCTTAGTGTGGGCAGGAAGGACAGAGACAACCAAAAATACTAAAACACTTGTACTTCCTCACTCATTATATACATTTTACTGTTAAATCTCCTAAGCATTCCTGATTTGCAGTAAAAGCTAATTCTAATCTGAAAGTATATTTCAATAGTGCTCTGATCTTCTACCTAGAGTTGTAATTGAGAAGAGGAAGGCAGAAGATGAAGGAGCTCAATTTTCACATGCAGAGAAGAGGTGAGGTAAGGAAAGTGTGAGAACTCCACAACTTTCAGTATTTAGAACAATCCTGCAGGCATCACACACGCTCCAACTCATTCATCATGTGTATTTTGTACAGCCTAAGACAACATCTCAGCAGCGTTTCAGCATTCCCTAAGTCATCGCTTCTGTAAGCTTCTCCTAAACCAAATACTGCTAGTTGGCTGCATGTTGTTGTTTATCAAGTTAGGCACTTGAAATTGACCAATTATATGTCAAAGATTCACAGCTCCTCAGTCAACATCCTCAAATGGAACCGTAATTTCCATGACATAACTGGGGTTAGTAGGATCCTCAGAAAACACTAACCTGCTCTTTCAGCAATGAAAAATCCAACAATTCTAAGGTATTCTGGAGCTCAGAGAGAGATCTTGATCTCAAAAACAGGGAAAGAAAGAAAAATGCATCAATAGGAGTTTAATAACACTGATGAGTTAACCAGAGATGAGTTTGGGGTGACAACACAGCTGATGTGTTACTCAGAACTTGAACTTTTCCTAAAAGAAATAGCTCAAATTGTTGATGAAAACAACTTCAGAAAAGATATTTTAAAGAGTAGATTTAAACCAAATAATTCCACAGCAAAAACACCTCTGGACAGATTTCAGACTGATTCCAGCATTCTACTGCTACCTTTGATGAGCATCAGCTCCATTCTGAAGTTACCTGACTTCCTGATGCACCCTGGTATACATTTTCCTTTCCAAATGCCTCCCAATTAGAGATTCGTTTCATTCATGTATTTATACAAAAACACTGAGTGTGGAGATAAAGAGTTTATTTATACAGCAGAGAAGTGGATTGCATCAAAGTATCTCAGAGAAAGCATAAACACCAGAATAAATACATTAATAAATCCACTAAACATTAACAGATTTAAATATGTTGTATTTTGGAACATAGGTTTCTAGTAAAACCAGAGCAAGACATTAATTAGGTTGCAGTTTTGCAGTTATGAACTTGGTTTACGTTAGCCACAGTCCGGATAAATGCCAGGCAAGCGTGCTATGCCTCAGTGCAGTGCAGCAAAGATCTTAAGGCAGTCACTGGACATAGTTACCATGAGATCTAAACCAGAATCCCAGTCTTTCATGGAAATGGTTTGCTGCACCTACCCTAACCAGAGCAGCGGTACTGGCAGGCTGCAGGGATTGCTGCAGAGAGCAGGCTGCCACCTGGCAGCAGCACATCACAGCTGCAGCCCCGTGCCAACATGAGCCCACCTCCTGCAAGGGACAAAGGCTCTGTGTCACCAAAGGGTCAGCCTGCAAATGATCTGATTCAAGAAAGCTTGTTCTTTTGAGACAGCGATAGCAGCTCTACCAACTTCAGAATATCTATCGCCAAACATCGAGGTGAAGTTTCATAAAACAGATGCCAAACTGCTAGTCAAAATTTGTCATCACCGCATAATACTTGACAGGATACCATTCTGTGCTAAGTTATCCCACACTTGATCCCACACGCCTCGACCAGTGACTGACAGCACATCTCTGAGCTATGACTGCACCACTGTCTGGCCTTAGTGCTACTGTGCCACCACACTTGTGCCATTGTGTCCAGCACTGCAGCCCAGGGGGTGCAGGAAAGGCTCTGTTCCCATGTTTCCCGGGGACTTGGAGCCCTTCACACAGCTCTGCCACTGAAGCTGAGGTTGGCAGAGGCTCACATTCACTATCTGCAATTCACAGTGTGTAATATGGGGTTTAGTCACTGCAAAGTAATGAACTTCGGTCAGCAGTAACTCTGCGTGTGTATGAAAGTACACCAACACAAGTTCAAATCCACGTGGTTTCCCTAAGATGCTGGGGAGGGGGAAGAGAAGGAAAAGAAAAAAAGTCCTGCAAGCAGCAGCAATGCATTGGGAACCCCCCTGTTGCGTGCCTGCCCAGCAGGAAATCAACACAACAACCCTCTCAATAAGCAAGGTTTATGGATCATTACTGAGCGCACAAGCACTCCTACTACCTGGAAGTATTTAAAGAAAACAGCACTGGTTAAAGATTAAAAGCAATAAGACACTGCTGATAATTGCACCTTCAGCAATCTCAGTCAAAACAAAGCCCGGTTACAACATCTCAAGGAAGGAGCAGCATAACTTCATTTACATCGCTTAGCCGAGAGCAGCATTTTGTTTTGTAGGAACTGCCGCCCTCTGGAGCCTCAGCTCGCAGCAGGACCTCCCGCAGCTCTTAACACGGGGAAAACGAGAGCAACTCGGCGGTGCTGAGATCCTTGAAGTCAGATCGGCGTTTACCCGCAGGAGAGGAAGGTGGGAGCACAGCACACCTACCCACGAGTCTCCCAGATCTCTCACCAGAACGTCTGAAAGGCCCTATCTTAGCAATGCACTTGGATTAAATACCCATCGCGCTATCCACGAAGAGACGCGGCATCACCACTTTCGACACTTCTTCGTTAGTAAAACTTTGCTAACCCAGCCAGAGCCTTCTTTCCATTACCAGCCCGAGGATGCTGAAAGAGCTGCAGTTAAAACGGCGTTTTCACGGTAAAAATCCTAGTCTGACTGAGCCCTACGGCCGGACTAGCTCCGCACTAACCCTCACAACACGCATATCTACCACCAGTTAAGAATGTTTTGTTAGCTCTCAGAAAACACAGCTTTCCAAGTTACCTTAAGGCTGCGGGAAGATACCGCAACTACGATAACTCTTCAGTTTGGGGATATTTCCTTCAGCTGGAACCATGCACACCCACACGAGCCCCTCCTGCCGACAGCAGCGGGGTTTCAGGAAGGGCCCCCAGCCCCGCTGCCCGCAGGATGACTCTGAGCACACAGTCGCTGCACCAACCTCACGCCGCACGCTTAGCGTGTGGAACGACACGGTAATGCCCAATAGCTGTCATTCCGCCGTCAGATAGATCCTCGCAAAAAGAACCATTGCCCGGGCTGTCTCCTGCATGATTATAGAACGATAACGCAAACTCCGCACTTCAGAAAGTGTCAAAATAGGCTTACACCATAGATCCGCGCCAGTCCACTTAAACGCAGCGACAACACAAGCGCGCTGGGAGTTCAGACCAGGCTGCAGGCAGAACATGCCCCCCAGTCCCCAAACACGCCGCGCTCCGTCCCCGCTCTCCCAGCAGCGGAGCGGTGCCGGGGGCCGGCAGCACCTGGCCGAGGGCAGCGTTAGGGATGCCCGTTCGGTATTCCTCCTCCGCGGACACTCTCGGAGAAGAACGCGGGCAGTGCCCAAGGAAGGGCCGTCCCGGCGGCGCCGCTCCGCCCGCCTCCCAGCTCCCTCTGCCGGCCCCCGGCGCCCACCGCCCCCCGGGACACTCGAGCGCCAGAGGACGGATGCGAGAAAGGATGAAGGCTCAAAGAACGCTCCCGGCACCGTACCGCCCCGCGGGGAGAGGGACCGGGGGTGATGTTACCTGGAGGCTCCGCTCCGCAGGTCAGCCCCGAGCCGCTGCCGCCGCGCCGTGCCCCGCTCCCGGCGCGGCGCCACCGCCTCACTCCGCCATGGCCGCAGCGCTCCGAGCCGCCCGCAGCGTTCGCTGCCACCAAGTTCGAGGCGCGGCAGCGCGCCCCGCCGCGGGGGCGGAGCGGCGGAGCTGGGGCGGCCGCGCGTCCCCGGCCCCGTCGGTGAGAGGCTGCCCGTCCCTCCCCCTTTCGGGCCGGCGGGGAAGTTGCAACTGGTTGAGCAGCTCCGATTGTGCGTGTTTGAGCTTTGGATGCTTAGTTTTGTTGCTGTTGTTGTTGTGCTTTTTTAAAGAATTTTTTTATTTCTTAGTGTTTACTTACCGCAGCTCAAAAAGCATGCCTTGGGGCTTCTCCTCCCGACCACAGCCGGGCCGCCCCAGCACAAGCGCAGCCAATCCCGGCGGGCTGCAAGACGGAGGGAGGAGGAGGAGGGCGAGGGGCAGCCACGCGGGGCCGCGGGCGCGGCAGGTGGGGGATGGCCCGGGGGGCGGAGGACGACTGACACCGCCCAGAAGCCGCGCTGGCAGCGGAGCTTCGGCCCCGTACCCGGAACGTGGCTCGAGCATCGCTGTAGGAGTCCGCGGCCGCCCCCTCCCGAGCTCGGAGCCTTCCCCTAAAGTTTATTTTTAGCCCCCGGAAAGCGCTATAAAGGTCCCGCGGAGAGAGCGGGCCGGGAGACGTGGCACCACGCTGCCTGCAGGTACGTACTGGCGTCCCGCTCCGCTGCATGCCCACCTGTGCCGGCCCATCTGACTTAGAGACGTAGGTTGTTTGTGTTCATCCATAGATTGTAATGAATTCCATCAAAGCTCTTTTTTCTTTCTTTCTTTCTTTCTTTCTTTTTTTTCCCATCCTTTACGGCAGCATTTCCATGTTTCTGCTACAAACCGCAGCACTGCCTTGTTTGCAGCACGACCTCCCTCTAGAAGGAGGAAAGCTCCGAGAGTTTATTAAAACAAACAGAACCGTGGAGCTGATCCACGCTGGAGTAATCCTATGGAAATACGCTTTAATTAAAACGGCCGGCATCAAAACTTCACTGCATGCCAACACACTGTGGAGCCAAATGGCCCCGAGCACCCAGCTCTCGGTAGAGCGTCACTTTGGCTGCGTGCAAAAGAAACTTCTTCAAGGAGGAATGTAAAAGAAAGTTTGTGATTACCATTACAAACGAAGCTCAAGAATTTGCAGCATTTTCATTGATTGTTTGCTGGGAATAATGATTAAAAAAAATAATAAATCAAAAGTTCTAAAGGGGGGAATTCTTTACTCAGAGGATGGTGAGGCACTGGCGCAGCTGCCCATAGAAGCTGTGGTGCCCCATCCCTGGAGGCATTTAAGGCCAGGCTGGATGGGGCCCTGGGCAGCTGAGTTGCTGGGGGCAGCCCTGCCCATGGCAGGGAGTTGGGGCTGGGGGGGCTTTGAGGTCCCTTCCAACCCAAACAGTTCCGTGATTCCATGATTCAAACTTTTTTTCCACAGCACTCTGTAACCCTGAGAGTCAAGGCTGGTGCCTTAGTTGTAACATTGTTTCTCTGTAAGTCACCAATGTAATGTGTTTATGGAGCGTCACTAACACATGAATTTTTGCTATCTCAAGAAAACGCTTTCATAGAAAATATAAGAATCCGTTTAACATCTATAAAATACTATCAAAGCAACTGTGGACATAGGGTGATCTGTATACATTGCCCATTAACTTGTTTGATGTGGTGCTGTGCTATGTCTGTGCACATCAGAAGGTCTCCTGTTCTGTGTCCCCATCCATTTTGACAACAGCTTTAGACTTTTTACATAGGAGACCTATGTGGTTTTCAATTGCTCCAATAGAAATCAATACTTTAAGAATGAAAGATGAGCACTCTGTATAAAAAACCCAGTGCCAATGGGAAAAAATATATATCTGAATTTTTGCACCCAGAGTGATGAATATTTTAGGCCCTAACAATTTAGCAATGCGGAAAAAAGGGTACATACTTAAAATTTTCTTGGAAGACTTTTATGGCTGTTGTGTGATATGTGGATTTGCAGTACAGTATGTTCTAAGAAAAAAAAAACAACTACTGAAATCATACTTGATATCTCCGGAGGTTTTAAGCTACGTGCTTTATAACCATTTTCAGGAAAGAAAGTAATGATGTCAGTGGTTCATTTGATTTTGCTTTGAGAAACTCACGGGCAAAGAACTAAAAAGATGTATGAAACCGGTCGTGAAATTACCCATATTTGAAATAAAGCCATCAAATGTATCAGTAATTAAACTCTATGTCAAAGTGCAGAGTTACATCAGATGAGCTGAGCAAGCAAGATGAGCAATTTTAGGCAAAGCCATCCCTGGATGTGCCACAGTTATAACAAACTCATGCTCAGGGCTTGTTTTGGGGGTAGGATGAGGAGGCACCTTGCACAGAAGCAACCCAGCTCCAGGCTCAGCCTCTATGTCCAGAAGCATCATGCTGAGGATAGAGAGAACAAAGAAGCAGATGCTGTCTGATCTAAGGAAGAAAAAAATCTTCCCAGGAACAAGTCCCAGTTCGATCCCACTTCCCTTCCAGTACGGATCCTCCTCTTTTACCCCATGTTTTGCTGCCATTCTGTTCCTTGCTGCCATTGATTCTCAATCCCTCCTCACAGCAGAACAGACCTGGGATGTAGGGCTGGCAGCCCACACAAGCAGTCAGGCACCATGGTTGGAGGAGGAAGGGCTGCACAGCACCTCTGTCCCTTGGCCAGCTTGGTGAGAAGCCAGGATTCAGCTGCTCCCTGTGGGGGCAGGATGTAAGGAGTTCTGGAAAGCAGCAGGAGGGGGGGGGGACTTCCATCTGTTCAGGTAGAAAAGCCACAGTGTGAAGGAAGGTTTGTCTTCACACTGCCCGTCAAGAGTGCCTTGGATAACATGGCTCTCTTTCATTATTTAGAAAAACACCATCAGATACAATACTGTGAGCCTGAAGTTTAAGTTAGGTTAAAAGAAGGAAGGGGAAGAAAAAAAGGGAGAAGTTAGCTTCAAAGTGAACCTTGAGCCATGCTCTTTGCTCATAGTGAAAAATGTAGCTTGCTTCACGATTACAGAGTTCAAAGGTTTATTTTATTGCCGTCACGTTTTGCTTTTTTCACTCCATTGAAAACGACCAGTTGTTATTTTTTCCATCACATCAGCTGCTGCTCAGGAGAAACCCTCCTGATGGCCAGAAAGTTTCTAGAGCACGCCAGCAGGAGCACAGTGCATGCCAGCAAGCTCCCTTTCCTGAACCAGTTCCAAAGAACCCAACCTGATGTTTTGACTGCACCTTGCTTATGTGGCCTTGCTGGGAGTCCCAACACTGTTTCTTCTCGCTTTCCCACTGAAACTCAGTAAAGCATTGGAGTGGTGCAAGTCCTCACCATTCCCACCTGCGTTCAACAAGGTCATCGTCCAAGGCTGGATCCTCATGAGTCATCTGTATTTAAATGTCAGAGACTTGCGCTGGTGTTACATGCAAAAAATAAGGATAGTTTCTCCATCCCAGGAGAGCAGATGACCCAGAGAACTGAAATTTGCCACCCTCAGGTGGTTCCAGCAGGGCAAGGCTGTTACAAAGCAGGACAAGGAGGGATGCAGCTGTGTATGCTGAGCAGCACATTCTCTAGTAGCAGGCACTGCACAAGATCACACTGAGCAAAATTTTATTTGTCTTAGCAAAAGGCACCATGGCAATACTTACTTTAAATCATGGGGAAATAAATGTCAGAGTTGCAAACTCTCTACTCTTTTTTTTGTCAGATGATTGTCTCCCATTATGTGCTGCATCTAAAGGTTACACTGTCTGGTATCTGCAATATTTGTGAGTTAGAAACAGCGAGACTCTAAATTGCTTGACTTTTGGGAGCTAGATGTGCTTCTGATGAGTTTTTATTTACTGTTTGTGATCAAAAGAAAGAGTAAAGCAGTATTTCTTGTGATATTTGTATGATTAAGGCTCTTTATAACCAAAATGGTTTAATTTTATAAATGCTTAAGGTGATATTTTCAACACAACTATATAACACAAGTAAATGTGCACTTTCATTTAGAAATGTCTTCTGTTAACTCATTTTGGTAATTGCCTCTTTCTTTTCATTAAGGTCTCAGACAGATGAGACAGTTAAAGGAGTTACTGTGTGAGCATTAAATTAGGGCTGCCTAACTTGAAGTCCCTCAAAGCAGTTAGGTGTTTGGTGAAAATGATGAATTCTGGGGTGCTGACTCATGTGATCAGAAAATGCCATCCATTTCCTGATTCACCTTCATGTCTTCTCTAGGAAAAGAAGACTGTTTTACAACGAATACCTGCAGTCAAACAATGTTCTCTGTGTTTGTTTTTCTATCTTTCAGCCACTTCTCTGAACTGTTACCTTCAAAATGAAGAGCAAGGCAGAAGTGAGAACAAAGAATGCCTTGGAAAAATCCAGTCATAACAACTGAGGAATAGAAATAACAAGAAATACTCATATGGTCAGAATTTGGATGGAATTTATGAAAAGTTATAAAGGGTCCAATTACATTTGAATCCAGATTTGAGAATTCACATGTTATACACAATAAAGATACCAGTGCATCTTTTCCTCTACTTTGGATGATAATGCATTCTGCTGCCTTTAGACTTGCAAAACTTTCTTATACAGACTAATGTAAGTTCAGCTTTATTCTCTAGTTATTAGACCTACGACACCTCCTCACATCAAGCTAAGACATGAATTTAATAATCCTTCATTGTTCCTCTCTGTTTGCTGGTCCATAATTACAAATATTAAGTCCCTGCATTTCTATGTCCCGAGCAGAACAAGTGGGATTTGAATAAAAGGTATACATATATGTGACCTTATCACTACCAAATGCAAAAAGTACATAATATAGAGCTTATCTGGACATCAGGCTTTTGGTGCTGTGTAGGTAAAGTTGATACTTGGCATAACTCCTACCTTTGTAGAATTAAAACATCACAATTTTTAGAAGAGTTCTTAACCAATTACATAGACATTGTACTTGGGCAGTATTTCTCTGATGCTGATGTAGCCTTGAGAGCCTTAAATCACATTTTGTCCATAAAAACACACAAAACAGTCAGTGAGTGCCAGGCAAGGGGGAGTACTGTGTGAAAAGGGACAGCAGCAATGGAAGTCTAATCCCGGTGATATATTCCTCTGTTGCCTACACACTCTGTTCAGTTGCCTGCTGAGAAAAACTAACCTAGATTGTGTTATTTACAACTGATCTTTTTGGTCCAGAACTGTTAAAACAGAATGCCAAACAACTTGAAAGTTTCTATAGAAATACTGTTAGGCAGACAAAAGAGAAGATAAATTAAAGCTAATGATTATTTATCACTGAGAAACACACACACAAAAAAGCCTTCTGAGTTTACTTTGCTAAATACTAAAGCCTCCACCTCAAAGTCTGTTCTTCTGTCTCATTAGTCTTAGTTTGTGGCAGAACAGAGCAATAATAGTGTAAGGAGGTGCTCATTCCATTCTAAATTTGAAAGGAAGCCCAACAGGCAGCTCTACAGATTGTTGTTTTTTTGCATCCTGTCACTTCTGGATTTAGCAGCTACTCTGCCTGTCTGCCTTTGAGGTCAAAGATTTAAGGGTCGACTAAATGTGAGGGAGATTTCCCTACCAAGTGTCATTTACAAGAGCAGATGCTGCAGGCTGTGAATTAGGGACAGTGGATATTAGTCTCACATCATCTATTGACTGCTCTTAATAGCCCTGTTTACATCTGATTCCTGCCGCAAATCCCTCCCATATGGTACTCAAGTACCAATTTCTTATGTTTTCCAAAGGTCACCTATCAGCAGCAGCAAGAACAGACCACAGGTCCCCTGACACAACATCACCACTGTGCAAAATCGGTGTTGAGCTGAACTCTCTGCAGACATACCTTTAGCTTTTATGCTGTGCTCTGTCACAAAGTGGTGCTCAGAACAAAGGCATCCCATTTCCTAAGAGCTTGAAAACTTTGCTAGCAAAGTGCAGTGCACTTGTTCACTGCAGGCAGTCCATTTAAAAATGCACAGCTATCATCTACGTTGTTTTTCCATTTAAATCTGCATAAATCAGCCTGCATTGCATCTTTGTCAGCTGGCTGATATTCAACAATGAGAGGAAGTAGAAAGCAGTAGAATGAATATCTACTGATCATAGTTCTAGTGCTACCTAACATTAGCGTGTTTGACTAATTGATTGCCCTTAGCATTCTGCTAACAACAGATGTATGGTATGAGTTAAATTATTAAACCTGTATTGCTCTTATTGCTTTCCATAGCCTGAAACAGTTGTAAGTATTGAAATTATTTAAATCAGAAACATTGCATTTAAAATGTTTTAATTGATTTTCTTTGTATTTTTTGTTAATAAAAACCACTCCATTAAATGTACTGTGGGATAATTATTTATAGTTTTGGCTGGACGCTTGAAAACATGAAGGGGATTGTGCAAGAGAGCAGAACACCTACCAGAGTCAGCTCCAAGAACTCAGAATCTGATCCTCCACACTCAGAGTTTCAGAAAATAAGCCTCCTTCCAAAAGGCTTGGCAGGAAGAAGGATGTTCAGACATACTGGCAAAGAGCAAGAGCTATTGTTTCTTTGTAGTCACACCAGCTCCACTGAGATTGTAATTTATTTTACTCTTTTTTCTACGTAATGAAACTTTGAGTTCATAAAAGATCAGGTTAAAGTAAGGAAACTGAAATTAGTGTTAATTGTGTAAGTCTATCATCATGCTTTAAATAACATCAGAAATGTACTATTTTATATATTTTTATTATTTGGTATTTAAATAATACCAAAAGGAGACTGAAATTATAATGTCTATACACCCTGAAGTACCTCTTGTCTCTAAGAGACATCCTTATTGAGAGCAAACAGTGTGCACACCAACCTATTTAAACAAAATACGATTGGTCACTGTTACATCCTTTATCAGACATGTGTTTGCAAAGATTTAAGGGCTGAAATTTTTGAAGTAGTACTATCGATTACTATGCATGACAAAACCATAATGAAATGAAAAAACATGAAATATGTTGCATAAAATTGTCAGCTGTGGACAGACAATCTAATTAAAAAGACAATAAGAAGCAGAGCAAGAAATAAATAGGAGCTATATTGCTAGTGCTATCATTGTTATTCTGATAATCAGTTCCTTATGGTACCAGAAAGAGTGTTATTAATAGGACTCTGTCAACAAGTGGGGAAAAAATCTTGTGTTATCTCAACAAAAACAGGAGTCAAAAAATAACAATTCAACCCAAGGCCTACATGCTTGCCAACTACTCAACTCTTCTCAAAAACAGGCCATGTATTATGCTGAAATGACACAGGAACTTGGGCCACAAGATGGGAACTAATTCTGAAGTTAAGGACTGTTTCTGAAGAACAGTCTTCCCAAAGCCATTCATTTTGATCTCTTAGTAAATGTGAATATCCAGTGCAAAGAGACAACATGATGGTTCTGAAGTAGGTATGCGTAAGAGAAAAGCAGTCATTGGGCATTGTAGGTGACTGGCCGCTTCTGGTTGGAGCATCATCATTCATCTAGTGATTTCTTCATCTAGCTTATAAAAAATCCTAACACTATTTTTGTGAAGGGATTTCTTTGCTCTTTTTTGTTTGTTTGTTTCTGTTCTTGTTAATTTCATAGATGAGTTTTCTGAAGTCAGAACAACAGAGCAAATATCTGCATGTATACTGAAATTATAATGAAAAGAAAGAAAGAAAAAAAAAAAAAATGGCAAATAGTTAGGACCTGTCATCATCTTTACTCTCCCTGATTCTCCTTCTGATTTGTAATACAACACCGTAAAATGGTGAAGTCACCAAAGCCAAGCTTTGTGTATAGGATACATACATTTAGATGACCTTTTTAAAGGCAAGTGATGTTAGCAAGTGATTTCTCTTGAAGGAGCAAAGCACAATACAGCTCCAAAACACAGATGGTCAATTTTGCTGCCTTTCCGCTGGTTTGGGGAGTTCAGAGTAGGAACTCAGGTTGGGTCAGTATTCACAACTATTCAAACTGTTAGGGTTTTTTTGTTAGAGAGGGAATAGATGTGCTACCACTTGAGGCAAAAAGCACATGAATTGGAACAGGTTTTTGTAATCATTTGCTGCTGTGACCAAAAGAAATGTGAACTGGCAGAGTACTGCTGTTAATATAATTCTATTTTGCAACAGCTGAGGAAATGACAAGATTAAAATAACTTCCAAATACTTGTATTGAATGTTTAATGGCTGATGTTCCCGGGGTCAGCAGGCATGGAGATGAGATGGGGAACGTCTGGGCATTATTTACAGCAGATTGCCAGGAAGAGCCTTCCAACTGACTAACTCAATGGGGTTTTTCTTCCTTGCTACAAGCAGTAAGAGCACCTAAAAAAGCATTCTGAAGTGTTGGCTAAGAGCAAATATTTGGCAGAGATTGTTCTGACTTCTCTGGGAGTGAGAACAGGTCATATAGTTGATACTATCAAAAGTCTTTTAAGTAAATGAAGTGCCTTCATTTTCTTAAACACCAATAGGATTTGCAATTAGGGGAAAATTATAGGTACAGTAAATAAATAGAGCTCAAAGCTCCCACTGTATTCAGTGACATCTTGAAGTACATTGCAAATCTTAAAAGTGACACAGTGTGAGAAAGTACCTTCTAAGACTGAAGCAATTACATTCTGCTTGGAATTCTTTATGAAGAAACTGACAAAACAAAATTCAAATGCCTTTTGCATATAGCAGATATGACAGAAGAAAACAGCATGGAAAGACTTAAAGGGTGGCAAAATGCTCTCTGGATTTGTTAGCTGAGATGTCAAAAGCAAACTAGAATTTGCTCATCTCATTTTAAATGATATCTTTCAGTTTTAGCATTCATATCACTTATTCAAAAATACAGATAAATAGCATATAGTCTATGTTCAATAACTATGCTACATAAAAAGGACAGTTGTTTGTTGTTCTTTTTTTAAATCTATTTAAGAGAACCACAATGCTGGTTACCACTGAGACTTCATTGTCATCCATAAATATCATGCCCTAGGAAATCACGGAAGAGTTGATATCCCTGTGCCATTTACTCAGTGGTTAGCACAACAGGACTCTGGTTTGGCTTGGATCTATCACCAGGTGTTACTGTTACATATATATAACAAAAATGATAACAGTCCTTCTGTTTGATAGAAAGTTACACACTGTGATTATCTGGGAACGTTGTTAAAAATAAACTCTTCAAACGTGATGAAGAAAAGCCATAGGCATTCTGATAATAAGGATATATGGAGAGATCTGAGAGTCCTACAACACCATAAATATCTAGGAATGGAATATCCAACTAAATCTAGCTAAAATGTCCTTAAGAGTACATTTGGTTCCTCAGAAATTAACTACCTGACAAACATGTCTTTTCTTGATATTTAGTTTCTCCTTTGTCTTTCAGCTCCCTTCCCCACAACTGAAAAGAAAGTGCTGAAGGAGTGAACAAGTCCTACTCATTAGTTTGGGTTTTTCTTAGTGAGATTATAAATGAAAAGACATTTGACTAAATCCTGTGGAAAATGTAATTTTTTATGTCACAGCAATTGCTCAGCATGTGTGCAGCTGGGTTTGATGATACCAGACCCTGCTTGTTGTAAGATCAATAGCAATGGCCTCAAGGAAAGAGGGATTGATGAAGAAAGGCTGATGGCTTGCGGGCTGAAACTAGTTTGGGTCATCAGGAGCTAAAAGGGAAATGTTTTAACTTGCCAATGAATTACTCTCTCAATACAAAGACCAAGAAGCAGAGGCCAAATGCACTTCTTCTGCCTCATTTCAAAGACTTTCTGTCTTTTATCAAAATCTTTTTGATTACTACAGAAACAGAAGGGGAAGTACTGTGCTATGTATATAGATATTACTTAAAGCACTTCTAAGAAGAATGAGAAGTAGTATTAAATACAGTATTTGCAATGGAGCTTGCCATAGGCAAGCTTTAACTCCACCACTTAAATGAAGCAGTATACAACTTCTGAAAATCTATCATTGTCCCATTTGTTTGTGTTAGTTCAATTCAAGATGATGTAATTAGAAATGCTTTATCTTGGAAGAATCCAAGAGCCTTGCACAAGCACCTGGACCAAAGCAGGAGAATTTTTATCCCTCCAAACACTCATTACTGCCTGCTTAATGCTGGAAGTGTAGCAGAAGTACTACAGTTCCAATGCAAACAAGGCTAATTTACTTGATCCCATTGAGGTGTCAGCCACTACTCCTGGGCCGAGAGCTCTGACTGTGCCATTGCTCCAAAATAACTTTTCTTTAAATACTGAGTGAACAAGCATGCAACAAACTGCAAGTATTAGTTACGGAGCTCAAAATTAAAGAAGCATCATAACTTTGCAAATCTTCCCCAATGGCTTTCTCCTGGTTCTGCCCTATGGCTGCAAGACAAGGCTGTAGGCAAAGCTCAGCTCAGCCCCATAGTAGAAAGCCAAGAACAAAAAAGGAAAATCAAAAATCCTTTGCAGTGCATATCCACTGGTGAGGGTATTCACTTCTATTTAGTGTTTAGGGCTGAAGGATTACTTGGTAAGAAGGAAAAAGAAAGAGGAGCAGAGATTAAAAGGCAAGCAGATAAAGAAAAGCTTCAAGATATAAAAATAGCAAAGGGTAAGGAGCATATGAAAAGAAAAAAATATCATTTTTTTTACTGCAGAAACACAATAATAAAATCTTTTATCAGTAACACAAAATCCAAACTATTTATTTCCTAAAAAATATTCAGTTAGCCCATCACTCAAAGCTTTCAGATTCTCTAGGGTAAGAGAAAAGATTTTAGGGCAATAGATGATCTAGTTTAGATGTCCTGCCTCTGGTGCTCACCAGTATCAAATGCCTGAGGAAGAGTTTAACAAGTCAAACATACATCTAGCCTTCAGTGACACATGATTTATAGGCAACCAGTAGTAAAAGATCTTGTCACATTTATACAGCACTTGATTTCCTTAATGTATTTATTCAGTGTTTTCGAGCATCCACAGAATCCTGGAGTAAAGAAATGTCCCAGCTGAGGTTGGTTTTGAAAACACACATTTTGTTTTGAACACATTCCCATTTACTCCCCACAGTAATGGAGAGAGACATGGAAAGGAACAGGTTAGACCAGTCCACCTGTGCATATCTCCAAGACTGGTGTCTCCACCAGAATTTTGGGTTTTATAATCATGGGGGAGTCTGTGAGACACAAGACCTGCTGGGGGCTGTTGTAACCCACCTTTCTCAATGGGGGAGATATTTCTTGGCCTGTAACTTGGTGAGCCTGATTGAAAGGGCTTTAAACTATGATCAGCTTGGTGGGGATACCATTAGGAACACTGAGGTTGTGCCACTGGATGGTGTAGAACTGTCTGAGAGTGGCAAGGCTAATGAGAACATTTGTGGCACTTCAGAAATTTCTACAGGTTCAGGAATACATCTGAAGTGTTTGAATACCAGCACACACAGTATGAGGAACAAATGCGATGAGCTGGAAGCGTTGGTCCTTTCCCAGACCTCTAATATCATTGGTATCAGGTGCTGGTGGAAAGGTCTTCCAGAGTGACACTGGAATATCAAGAATCACCAACAGCCTGAAGTTCAACAAAGGAAAATGATGAGCTCTGCACCTGAGATGGGCAATGCCAAACACAGGCACAGATGGGAGACAAGTGGCTGGAGTGCTACCCAACAGGAAGGGAACTGGGGTGACATTAGCTCAGCTTGAGCCAGCAGTGTGCCCTGGTAGCCAAGTGGGCAAACTGCATTTTGGGATGCATTAAACACAGTGCAACCAGCCAGTCAAAAGAGGTGATCCTTCCTCTACACTTAGCATTACTGCAGCCTTACCTGTGTATACTGTGCACAGTTCTGGACTCCACAATATAAGAAGTGTATTAATATAACTTCAAAACATCCAGAGAAGGGCAGGAAGACTTGTAAAAGAGTAAAAAGACATGCCCTATGAGGAGAGGCTGAGGATACTTGGGCTGTCCAACCTGAAGAAGAGGTAGCCAAGGGGCAACCACACAGCCCTTTGGATCTCCCTGAGGAAGGGAAACAGAGGAATGTGCCCACCTCTTCTCCCTGGGAACCGACAGTGGGATGCATGTGAATGGCACAAAGATGAATTAAGGGAGGTTCAGGCTGGACATTAGGAAAAATTTCTTTATCATACACACTGCAGCAGGGTCCCTCGAGTAGTGATTGATGTTGAATGCCCGTCAGGGTTCAAGAGATCATCATAGTATCATCATAGTATCGTGAGAGTTGGAAGGGACCTTAGAGATCATCGAGTCCAACTCCTGGGTTTCGAGCCCTCTGTGTAGAGAGAGAAGCGGCACTTCCACCCCCTGCGCCACAGGGGGGATTTGAACCCGGGCCCTCCGGGGCTGCGAGCAGCACTTTATACCACTGCGCCACCGGGGACACACATGAGAGATGTTTGGACAATGTCTCCACTAATGTTTTAACATTTGGTTAGCCATGAAGTGGTCAGGCAGGTGGACTAGAATATCTTTGAAGGTCTCTTCCAACCAAACAATTTGATTCTATTCTGCTCTGTTCTTTCACATGTCCCTGTATCATAAAATGAAGGGAATTCTTTATTTACCTTCTCCAGAGCTCACATGATACTTCAAATCTCAATTTTTTGTCTTCTCATCCTCTTCTTTTAAGCCAAGAACTACAAACAGCATTTTAGATTCAGGTATGCTGTGAATTTCTACTCTGCTAATACTAGCATGAAGTTATACTTTTGACCACCACTAAGAATTAAGCTGATGTTTTCACAGAGCTGCCACTTGCAATTCCACTATTGCCTTGTTAAATAACAAGACATTCAGAATTCACTACTACTTGTACAAAGTTAGGCTTGCTTCATTCTATGAGCATTCCATTACACTTACATAAACAAAATTTCATTCTCACTCTTACCATGCTACAGTCTGAGACCCTTCTGCAAAATCTGTAGATGTTCTTTATCTTTGCCACCCACAGTAACTCAGTATTAACAGCATGTGCACAAATGCCTCTTGTTGTACATGAAGAATGACAGATTGATTTTCATTAGATTATCACAGAATCACAGAATCGTAGTGGTTGGAAGGGACCTCTAGTGATCATCAAGTCCAACCCCCCTGCCAAAGCAGGTTCCCTACACCATGTCACACACAATTACAAGAAAAACCAAAAAATACAACAAAATGTTGTGTCTATTCCACCTCAATCTCTGATTTTGACTGAGTTTGGAAAAATAAAAAAGAATGATAAGTATTGTCACATTTACCACTTCAACACAGAGGGATCTGACTTCCAAACTACTTTCTACTGCTTGGATTATTTCCTTGATGAACATCATGGCAGTTTAAGAGATTATCAGTAATTGATTCAAAATGACCATATTGAGGTGTAACCTTGAAGATTCAATAAATACTGAGAAAACTTTTTTTATTTCAATCTTGCAACCATAACTACAAGCCAAAATGACTACTGGTGTTCAGGTGTTTTAAACAATACTTAGAGAGTGAGCCTGATTATTTCTTGAGCTCTGCTGTTTCTGCTGTTACTGAGAAACTGAAGTATATGTCAGAGTAGGGCCAGTGAAAACCTTCAGTTGTAAATGCAGAGCCTCAGACTAGTTCACCGCTTCTATCAAAACAACTCATTTCATCTTCCAGTTACAATGATAACTGGCCACAAGTTTAAAACACACAAGGAATAGATTATTTAAATGGTCAAAATATACTAAGACAATTCAAAGTTCAGACATAAATTTTCCAATAAATGGTTGTCCAGCATTTCCCCATTCTTTTTATTTGTCATTTCAACCAAGAAAATAATGTTACATTTATCTAAGTATTGAATTTCCAAAAATCCTTTAGTGCTATCTCAGATAAATTGAGAAAAGCAAACAACGGGGGTTATGATGAAGAAAAAAGTGGATGAAAAAATAATTAATTTGTGGGAAACTTCGTTAAGTTCTTTGTGTGAAAAGTCCCCTTGACTTCTGAATACACTGGAAAAAACAAAAACAAAAACAAAAAAACAAAAAACAAAAAAAAAAAAAAAAAGCTTTACAATCCAAAACAGTAACTTAAGTCTTAAAAATGAGAAGAAAAGAAAATGCAGTCGAAAACAAAACAAAACAGAATAATATTTATGTCATTTTACCTCATTCCTTCTCAATAATTCCTATTTTCAAAGATTCAATTAACATTGAGCATTAAACAGTGACAAGGTCAATGCCTCCAGCACCTTGGGGGCTCATAGCCATCTGCATTTCCTTCCCCTTTATTCATAGATTTAAGAAAAAATCTGAGCAGGTAGCTGCTCAAGAGGCAGAACGGAAGGAATATTGTACTCCAAGACTATATTTAACAAGCAGCCATGGGACAGGGCTAGACTTTAAAGAGAAATTGTTTCCTTATATGTTTAATTCCATCCAACCTCTGTAGAAAAGCTTTGGATGACCAAGGTTATCTTCCTACTGTAAAAGCTATATCAATTTATGCATTGCTCTTCCTGTTCAAGGCCATTAACATAGCCATTTTAGGCTAAACAGATTTTTCTGCATGATTGTCACTAGTGTAGAAAATACCCATGTAAAATCAGGTCATAATTCTGTAAAGGTCTTCTATTATTTCCTCTTTGAAACAGTATTAAAACTGTGTATCTTACTCATCAAATATGCTACCAATGTTAATACACTGAAGCACTGAATGAATTAAGTAATCCTGTTTAAGATGAAGTAAGCAAACTTTCATATGAAAATAATCATATCCTGAAAGAAAAGTGATGTACATGTTACACTCAAAATGCTCTTAGAAGTGTACACACCATGAACATGTAGCTAAGCATTTATGGTGAGCCTAATGGATATCTTAATAGACAAGTCAAAATTATTAGTAGTCTAATTATAATAACACTGAAATTTACAGCACAATTTACAGGGAAAAAACCCACATACATTAATAAGGAGTTTTTTTCACATGCTTTTCACTGTAGATGCATATCTGTTTCTAAACATTTCAGTGGAGGGGGCATCACAGCGTTCTTGCACTGCTACATTTATCACTGCAATTTTTCTCCTCTTTTACCTAAATAGCCCTTGTAACAAAGCAAGTTGACATCTTGTTCTGATCATCTTGGAGAACAGTTAATTTTCTCAATTTTTGCAGTCACCTGTAATGCTTAAGTAGACTATAACTGTACTTTTCCTTAGCCTTTTTCAGATGAAAATATCCTAATTTTATTGTGATTTCTTCCGAAGTCACATTTTCTAAACTGACTGTAGTTCCTTTCAAAGGAACTTCCTTTCAAAGTCTCTTGATTGCTTTTCATGTACAAATTCCATTATCAGAAGGATCGTGGACACTGCTACATTCCATACCTAACCACTTACCTAACACACATTCATCATCATACATTCACCTAGGCATGCTGACATGCCTTTGCAACTGCCTGGCCACCATCTCAAGCCCAGTATAGCCAAGACCAAACTCTAAGCTTTCACCTCCCAGCCATCCCTTTCCTCTCTTCCTTCTCTCAAAATTCTCAGAGGTATCTCCCCATCCTACCAGTCAGACACCCACAGGCACCAGATTGCCTTTCAGCAATGCCTGCAGAACCCTCCCTCCATTCATGCTGTTAAAATTCTTGTTAAGGTCGGTGTTATTTTACAGATCACTTACTGTAGCATCTTGGCCCCGACAAAAGCATTTTTGCTGCAGACATATCTGTTTATAAACTGCTGCCAAGACTGTCTTCAAAACTCAACACTTCGATTAGCTCATGCAGTTCTTTGCATTTTTGACAGTTCTTCTCACAATAAACAAACAAATGAAAAAATCACTTTTCAATAGCTGCCAAATCATTGACAACTATTATCATCCCATGACTCATTTTTCATTTATTATCCAGTGACAAGACTCAAGCTTTAATTAGTCCACATACTGCCCATCTGGTTATTTGATAAAAAATGCCTCTTCAAACCTACATGGAGCTCCATGTAAACACGCATAACTTCTCCATACCCACTCTAAACTCACCTCTTTGCTGTAGTGTCTAAACATCCTCCCCAAAACCACAAACGATGATTCATCTTCTAGTGTGCAGGAGACAAGCCTATGAAACTGATATTGTTCCATAATCTCCTTGTATGCTCTGTCTTGTCTTCACTTTTTAAGCCCTTTGTTATGATGGACAACGTCGTTGTTACGCATAATGAGCTTTCTGCCTGTGGGTCCTGCGAACAACAGTGATAATGAAAATTAATAGTAATAGTTACATTGTACCCTATGGAAGCTGAACTGATCCAGCCCAGCAAAATAATTCTTCAGCTAGGATCTTGCACAAACACTGCAGTTTAGAAAGTTTAGAAAAGCGCAAATGTCTGCCAACATTGCAACATATTTGAATTCATTAAAGTTCCAGAGGCAGTAGTCCTGCTAAAACCAGTATAATTATATGTAAGTGATGTTGGCAGACCACATAAAATGTCAGAAGGACAGAACCAGATGTTTCCTGGGCTGCATGTTCTCAGTAATTTTTACACCATTACTTTGCAAATAAAAGTAAAGTCCTTTTTAATGAAGTCAGTTTCTCCCTTTCTCCTGGAAAGTTCACCAGTTTTCTGGTATTGCACAGAAACAAGTACGTAAGTTACCAGTCAAGTTTTCAGTCACTCAGTACTCCTAGGCAATTCTGTTATTCTGACATTGTCCATTTTCTGTTAAAAATGACAGGCTTTCTTTGTATTGTGTTCTACATTTTTATTCACTACTAGAATTTAGAGTTAATATTGTAACTCATTTGTGGTGTCAGATCTGCCTTGTAATCTGAAGAACCCAAATGTATTTACGTAAGTTTTCTTACAACTTTTACCTCTCTAAAACTCCCTGAAAAGAGGTTGTGGCAATGTGGGGGTTAGACTCTTCTCCAATGCAACTAGTGATACAAGGAGAGGAAATGGCCTCAAGTTGTGCCAGGGGAGTTTCAGTTTGAACATCAGGAAATATTACTCTGCAGCAGTGGGCAGGCACTGGAATGGGCTGCCCCAGAAGGTGGTGGAGTCACCAACCCTGGAGGTGTTCAAGAAATGTTTAGGTGTTCTACTAAGGGACATAGTTTAGTAGGGAAATGGTGATGAAAGGTTAATGGTTGGACTGAATGATCTTGGATGTCTTTTCCAACCTTGGTGACTCTATGATTCTATGACTCTATATTTTGAACAGGGAGTGGTTAAACTACTCTGAGTTGCAGAATCGCATTGTCACATTCACTCAAGATTTTTCTCTCAGTACTCCAATTTCCCTATGCTCCCTGTAAGATTATTTTCTGCAGGAACTGATGTAGCTTGAACTTGGTGTGCAGATATTGAAAGTTCGATCTTTTGTTTAAAATGCATCCTGTCCCTGTGCCTTATTCATCATCTCTGTCATGAAGTTCAGTCTTTACAATCTCATAAAACTTTCATTATCAACACAGTTTTATTATTCCTCAGACTGTAATATTTATTTCTAAATATATGTAGATTGCTCCCAAAGTAGTGTCTCCTATTTATTTCCACAGAAACTACAACTGATACAAAGAGCACAAGAACACTGCTTGATAGAGAAGATTCTCAGCTACAGAACACTATTTTTCAGCATAGTCATCACTATTAGGTATGCATTTTTGCCATCTATAAGCCATAGACTGCATGCCATCCTCATAAAAATCTGTACCAGTGGAGGTGATCCACTGCTGCTGACACCACTGCTGAAATGCATCACCCACACCACTGTGCTCACATCCACTTTTTGATCTCCAGAAACATTCCACAAGTGTTGATGAACATTAATGGATGTCATTATTTCCACATGGAGGAATTCAGTGACACACCTTTTTGTCAGATGCACTACTTCCATGGCAGGCAGCATTTTGCCTGACTGCCCCTCTGCTGCTATCTGTTGCACAGCTAAAGAATGCAATGGAATAATATTGGTGTGAAGGTTCAGCTTCTATTGACATATCACCAACATCTGCCTCTGACATTATGAGCCATAATAACAAAATAGAAGGCATTACTTTCAGAGCAGTCTTCATATGTAGATTCCCTTACCGTTTCTGGTTCCTGTTTCAGTGTTGCACTGCTGTGTGTGGAGATAAAGATATTACATGTAATGTTTTATAAGTTTTATAACATTAAAAACTAAGCTGACCGGTGAACTAGCGTCACTCATGTCCCTTCCAAAATGGCATTTTGAGCTCTATTCTCAGTCAGAAAACATAGGCAAACAGCAAAATCAAAAGATAGGCAACCAGAAGATAAGGGCAAAAGTGTTTAAATCCTTTATGTTTCCTTGCCTTAGCAATGGATATTTGGCACTAAGAACAAAGCTGATCCAGTTCCTTACTATTTCTGTCCTGAGACCTACATATTTGTGACGCTGAGAGACAGATCACAGAAGACGCAGGTAGGAAAGACACAAGTTCTTACTTTTTGCTTTCAAAAGACAATCTCATTTTGTCTTGAGTGTTGATATTTCCTTCTCCTTGGAAAAGATTTACTGACAGATGGAGCAACTGGTCATTTTTTCATAAGATGAAATAGACAAAAAATCTGTTATGGGAGGAGCATAAGTCCTATGTTTTGAATGCAACTTCTCAAATCACTGGGATTTAAAATCTGCTAAGATCTTTCTACAAAATTAAAACAAACAAACAAATAAAATATATCAGGATAAAAAAATGGCAGGTTTTATAAGGAATTAATGCCTACTGGCTCTTAAAGGACAAGTTAGAGAATGAGCAACAGGCTAGTAGGCTGTCAGAGGCTGTAAGAGGGAGTAAGATATCTGTTGGCATTCTTTCTTTTATGCTCTTGCTGGATGAAAGGCCTAAAGAACTTATTTTTTGATCATACGCTTTGGCCAAACAACAGTACAAAGTTATACACAGGCCTGTGTGTAGCTAGAGTGGTTTCCACACAAAACAAGCACTTAAAGAAGAACCACATATACTAAATCATAAAAACAAAGATCAAAAAATGTCCTTCTGCAAAGTTAATAGCATCTGTTCAGAGTGCAGGAGGTTTAAAGCTTGGATACTTTTTCTATATTACTGAGTTCAGCAATAACAGCTCTGTTACCAAGCCAATTTTTCTTTTGATATTGACTTGGCCAGTACAGATTGTTGGGTTGTTGGGTTTTGTTGTTGGTTTTTTGTTTGGAGGTTTTTGTTGTTACTTAGAGGTTTTGTTTGGTTTGCTTGTTGTTGTTTTGCCCATATGATTTCTGTTTTATGATCTGAACAAATACTTGTTCAAGTGAAGAAGTTTAAATAGTTGAGAAGTGCCTACACTGAATGTGTATCATGAAGGACATTCAGTAGAAAAGGAAGAAGAGGGCTGAATTATCTTTCTGATGAAATTACATTTCACTAGCTGTTTAGAATGGTAAGCATAATATACAAATGATTGCATACAGCATAGTCTCATTTGATTACACCTATCCCAGTTCCCAAACATTAAAAAATACTTAGAACGAATCAACAACATTGTAAGCTAGGTGGTGTAAGAAGCAATGTACGGTAATGGAATGAAGTATAGGAAAAGATGATTCTATAACACATGAATGACCCAGTCCTAGTGTAAGTCCAGTTTTAAGAGAGGAGACAAGGGTGGTCTTCCAGATCCACTAAGTGGTGCCTGTGGAAGAGGTTCTTCTCTCCCACACCTGCCACCAAAATTTACACCAGATCCTCTGCTAGCAGTGTAGCTTCCACAAAATGTGTAAAGCTGCCAGGTTGCTTCATACAATTTTTACTGTTTATATAAGCTCAAATGATTTTATATTGAAGCAGATGAGCCATTCCACTGGTCCTGTTGCAGTAGTAACAAGAAGCAGGTGCTGGAATCATACAGTAAATCAGCAGATACCTTTCTTCAGCTTAAGCTTAAAGCTTTAAACTTCCTTAGATGTGGAAATTCTAACTATCATTATAATTGTTACCATCCTACATGAAGATTAGGAAAAGGAAGGAGGTGTGATTACTGTAAGACCCCACTGTACCTGAGAATAAGTTATCTTCCTCATCCCTCATCCTCCAGCTCAATTCTGATGTTTGGCATGGCCAAGACAAAGACTCCACTGATTCTTTGTCTCATTCCACATTTTCCCATTTTCCTGTCTATGGACAAGCATTCAGTATCAGACACTTCTGTGTTATCCTAGCCAAGGATATATGTCCAAGCCATAAGACTAAAATGCCTAACAAAGCATTTCCCATTTTTTATCTAAATAAGAAAATCTAGTATACTAGTCAGTTTTGGCTAAGTTTCTTTGAAATGTATTCAATGACCCAGAACAGATCTCCAGTGCTTGGACTACCTCCATCTTTCTTACTTGCCCATATAAGCAATAGAAACAATCTGTGCAGCCAATGGAAGAATTTCAAACCTCAGTTCATACTGTATGAATGCCTTATAAAAGAGGGGGGATTTTTCATAAACTTGAAAAATTTGTGCTTACTTTCTACAGTCTGTTTTGTTTCTGTAAATATCACACTACTGACTTACAAATGAGGACATTTAATTATTAAGTTATGCTTCACTGAATCAAAACCACAGGACTTATTTTGCTGTGAATTTATTGCATATTTTATTCCTACTCAAGTAGTGGAACAGACTGCTTGTCTTTGCTTTACAGAAAGAAGAAACATTTACTCCTTCATATAAATGTTTGTGTCTTTTTACCTGTTTGTATACAATTGAATCAGTTTGGAAAAAAAATAAAAAACATTTAATCTCCTCTTTTAACCAAGCTTACACAAACACAATGCAATGCTAGAAACTGACTCCAACAACAGGGTCTTCTCCATTTGCATGGGAAGAAGGTCAACAACAGGAACTGAAATGCTCAAACTGAGGTCAACATCTGGTCTGTGCCTTTCAGAACCTGGTCTCAAGTGTTATTTCTGAAGCAGATCTGATGGGATTTTGCTTGTGTCTGCAGCTGCAGCCAGACAGCATGCAGCATAGCTTGCCAGCATGTTGCTGACCCTCCATTAGCTACAAATTCTTTCTGTTGTGTAAATGAGGCCTTAAACAAAGACAAGTTCCCAAAGAGCCTCAGTGGCATCTTACTCCAGGGGAGCAAGTTCCTCTGAGGTAAGTCTTCATTTCACAGGAGTTCATACAGTCCAGATGAGTATTAATAGTCAAATTCCAGATGGGTCATCACTTTCCCTTCCCTTTTTGTGCTGCCTGAGAAAGGCCAGAGAGGATATTTGCTGCTATGCTGGGATAATGAGCTGTCTCAGTCCTGTTGTGGCTCTTCTTCACTGATCTTGCCACAGCTGCTGCATGACTCTCATAATTTTTAACAGGACATTCTACATATTAATCTAGAGTTCAAACAGAAGGACTCCTTCACAACTTTGTTCAAAAGAAGCATTTAATCTCTCTTCAGGGCAAAATACAATAGTATGATTCAAGTTGGAATAGGTGGCAGAAGAAAATGCTTGATGTCCTGCATTTACTTCAAATGTGGGCTGGATTTTTTAAAGGCCAGATCCCACTTTATGCAAGAGCTATTGATTAAGAATTAGCCAACAGAGATCTTTAACAGAGTTACTGGTACAGTATTGTCCTTCACAGAAGGGATTTTCTATAAAGGTTCACATCTACACTCAAATTATTCCATTTTTCTTGTCTAGAAAAAAAGATAGTAAGCCACAGACTCATCTACTTTTTCATGCACTATCCAAAGGTGACGTGGACCAAATCACGTCTGTAGCAGAAACAATGGAGGATCTAGGTGAAGTAAGAACTGACACATGACCCTTTGTTAATAGAGCATTCTGCTGCTAGTACACCTGACAGCTGCAAATTGTGAAACCAGTTCCTGCTAGCATTTCTGGATGAACAATCCGATCATCTGCTTCAAGTAGTCTTTCCTTTGCTCTGAAGATAAACTTATCTATATATGAAAATGGACACTTACCCATAATGTAAGTAATGTATATCTCAAACATGCATTACAAAGGATGTTATGCAGCTCATATTTGTTATGGGAATGCTCTCTCTAAATAGCACTGAATTCACATCATAACATTCCATAGCAGGATATGACAAATGCGGTCTTCTCATGCACCTCAGTCTCTTCTGCACTGATTCCCCTAAGAGCTTCCTGACATTCATCAAACAGCAAGAAGTGTTCATAGGATATTTTTGAACAATGATTGTGCTTGCTACAGTACTCAACACAGCAGTTAGCTACAACAACTCTGGAACAGCACATACAACAGGACTTCAACCTTGCTGTCAATAAACCACAATTCATATCCTGCCTCCTATCACTTCATCACTTTTATTCGATTTCCAGCAAAATAAAAGGATCAGAAACCACCAATGCAAACGGCAACAAATCCATCATTCCACAGTGTATTGAGCAAAAATAAGCTTCAAGCTTCAAATGTGCATTGTTAAAAAAGACAGACAGCAATCTGCAGTACGAAGGGCAACAGAACATAGAATCATAGAATATCCTAAGTCAGAAGGGATCCATAAGTATCACCAAGTCAAACTTCTGTTCCCACACAGCACTACCCAAAAATTAGACCATATGATTGAGAGCATTGTACAGACGCTTCTTGAACTCTGCCATTACTCCCAGTGTCTGACCACTCTGGTGAATATTTTGTTTCTAACCCCAGCCTGACCCTCCCCTGATGCAGCTCCACGTTGTTCCCTTGGGTCACCATCACCAAAGGGAGGAAATAGCTACATGGATATGACATATCCAATATGACATGGATGCCAGAACAAGTAAGGACAGAGCACTGCTAAAGTCTTGAAAAACAGAAAATAAGTTTGGGCTTGTTTTTGTGGGATATATGCCTATCCAAGCCTCATTTCATACTTTATGGAGATAACAAATAGAAGAACAGAGATAACTGCCAAGTAGTTTATCACAGACATAACATTCTAAAGCATTTTATTTTGTGCCATGTGAAATACCAACCAAGGGACCGATGTTACGTGGTATAATTTTGTACATACTTTACTGGTCAAAAAACCTTGACTGAGAAACATCTATCAAGAAACAGATTTCTAGCAACAGTTAGAAACCGTAGGCTGCTTTTCTTCTCTAAGGGGATTTCCAGCAAGAACTGGAATACTATCTTGCCTTACCAAAAGTGTGAACTATGGTGATAAGCTCAGGTGAAACAAAATTCAGAAAAAGACAACATATATATATACACACATATATGCTTATGTGGCTTGGATTGGTGCATTTCTGCTTTTCCATGCTTGTCATAGGCCATAGCCCATGCCTCAACTGATCAGATCTCATGGGAACAAGGCAGTAAGTTTTGGTTAGATAACAATAGTGAAAGTTGCAACAGATTGTATAAGCTGAGAGCACACAAAATGAAAAAGTGGTCAACCATAAGGAGAAAACTAGACAGCATGCATGAAGTTAGTCTCACCTGTGGGATGGGCCACACTAGTATTCATATAACTAAACAACTGTTAATATTTGTATTTTAAAAAGAGCTTTGAGAATTGAATATGATCAACAGAAGAGCCACAACAATCTAGAAAGAAGTGAAAAATATTCATAGATAATTCAAACTGTAACTATATCATAGGAGAAACATAAAAGGTGACTTGCTTACAGTAAAACTACCTTTATTGTGGAAAACAAACAAACAAACAAATATATATATATATAGTGAATATTAATGGACTGCTGAAATCAAAAGGAAACAATGTGATCCAAATCTTACCTCAAAAAAATTGGAAACAGAACATGCAGAAGTTGAACTCAGTGAAGGGGACTTATTGTGCGTGAAAAAGCACCGATTGTGAGTTGAATGGTCAGGAATCAAAAGTCTGAAATGTTGCTCAGGAAAGATTAGAATCATAGAATTGCTCAGGTTAGAAAAGACCTTAAAGATCATCAAGTCCAACTGCAACCTAACTATAGTACCTTAACTCTAACAACTTTCTGCTAAATCATGTCCCTGAGCACCACATCCAAAGGGTTTTTAAACACATCTAGGGATGATGACCCAGCCACCTCCCTGGGGAGCCTATTCCAGTGCTTAATAACCCTTTCTGTAAAGAAGTTTTTCCTGATATCCAACCTAAACCTCCCCTGGTGCATCTTGAGGCCATTTCCCCTCATCCTGTCACCTGTCACCACTGAGAAGAGACCAGCCCTGCTCTCACTGTAACCACCTTTCAGATACTGGAAGAGAGCAATAACATCTCCCCTCAGCCTGCATTTCTTTAGACTAAAACAGCTCCAGTTCCCTCAACCTCTCCTCATAGGGATGATTTACCAAGCCCTTCACAAGCCTCGCCCTTCTCTGGACCTACTCCAGTACCTCAATGTCCTGAACACAGCGAGGTCTCACCAGTGCCGAGTACAGGGGCAGGAGGAGCCTCTATAACCAAACCTTTTAAGTTTAGGATTACCAGTGATTTGATGAGTTTGTCTAGAGAGAGATACCACCATACAATTTGCTTATTTGCTAGCTTCAATTAATTAGTCCTGTAGTATATATATTCTCCGTTTCAGCAGTTTTGGACACACTATATTAAACAGTTAACTTTTCCCATTCCAGATCCTCTTCATTGACTTGGATTAGATATCATTCATTTACATTTTCTTCCCTGCAGAAATATGATCCCCCCCAAAGGCGATGGGTATCAAAGGATGCTAACAGTGTTTCCTACTCCATTTGAGCAAGTTTGGTGTCAATATTGTTGTTTTATTCTTCTACACACCTCTTGATGTCACATGTGAAAGGCTTTCACCATGTATGACATACAGAAAATATCTCTTTCCCTTAGCATTTTGTGAGTATTTCATATACTTGAATATTATGGTCAATGCCACTTACACACAGATTCTTGTGCGGAAAAATCAGTAAAATCTCTGCTTGGTTTTAAGGACACCTCACATTAAATCCATACAGTTAGGAAAATTTATCCTTCAGTCACTTAATCCTACTTCAGATTTACATGATGTTCTAGGAAAGAAAGATAATCCTGATTTCCAAATACAGAGAGCTATGAACCTTTGATCCCCCAATTACAATCATCCATGCAGTACTAATGAAAGAGGTAATATAATTTAGAAGTACTGCAGTTTAACGAATATGCTAGCATACTGTCAAAACTTTGCTGCTTTCCATTCTCATCATCTGAGTGAATCCAGGGTTAGAAAAAACTAAGAAATTATGATATCTGTGTACAAATTTAGAAAAACACCTGAAAATCTCCAAGTTGACTAAAATTACTGAAAAGATATATGAACAACGAGGCACACTAAGTGTGCTAACCATAAGAAAGAATATCTTAAAAAAGGCAAGGTGTAAGAGCATAAAATGGGAACTATGGTCAAAATGAACTTTCTGCCATTAGCTATTAAAAGCTGTGCCTGAATATTTACAGATGACCCATCAAAAAGAAATTTATCAGAATTCATATATAGAATACCTAAAATATTAACACCCACATCCTTGTCTGACTCATTTTTATTTCAACAATATTTTAATGCATTTCATTTATCTGCCACTAATATGATATCACTTGTTGGGGTTGGTTAATACAGTGTACACCTTGTCATGTCAGACAGAGTGATCTAATCCTCTTCAGTCCAAATACTGTTCTGCCTGGTACTAATCTAAAACCTGAAAACATCACGGCAGTTTATAAGCCAGGATATACAAAATGTCTTCTGTTTGCCAGATGTAAGTGCTGGTATGCCTGAAGGTTTTCTAAGTGTTATGGCAGATCTTCATTACACCTCTATTAAAAGGGGAAATAAAACACATAAGGGGCATATTTGAAAGTGATTCAAGAGATGAGAAGTTGTAAGAAAGGAAAGGAAGAACTTCCAAAAGTGTAAATTGAACAGTAACAGCTCGATAATGAGAACATAAATTCCACCCCGAGCACTACACTATCTGGCATCCGAGTACCATCTTGTCCAGTGGAACCTGCAGCCATGCTGGGAAAGTGGGACTGGAGAGAAAAAAAATCTACAAAGCAATGCGTGTAGTACAGAGAGATAAAGTTATGTGAAATTTATGCCTTGGTATATCCTCTTTCTGAGGTCAAATCCTTAAAACAGGAAAGAGTCTAATTTTACTGAAGATCCCTACTTTAGAAAAGAAGTACCCAGACACTTGTGATGAATCATGGAAGGAGCAAGGCCTAGAATATGGTCAACTCTGCTCGCTTCAACTCAGTAGCTAGAGCATTCATAGGAGATGTGGGTTTAAATCTCTACAGGACGTGGAAGCAAAGGAACCAGAGTTTGGAATATGTTAGGCAATCTCTCCAGATAACAGCTTACTGTTTAAAGTACAGGATACTTTCTTCATCTCCCTTTATGTCATGATGTAATAAGACCTTAGCAATGGGTTGGTTCAGTCAGCAGGACAATGTCCATATGCAGGCACTTCTAAGTCTTACATATCTAATCATTCAGCATTTGAGTACAAATACCCTTATGTCATGAAAATTTGAAATGCATTCAATTAAAATACATCCTTATTTATATTTCCAGATTCTGCAGCTTCTCAAAGTTTCTGATTTGTTTGTTTGTTTGCTTTCTTGTTTTGTAAAAGCTAGGGAAAGGAAGAATCTGAATGAAATAGTTCATAATTATGTTTGCCATTTCTACCTGTGCTGGGTTTCTAATTTGACTCATCAAATTAAATCATTTTGTATTATACTGCCAGCACTACATAAAGTACATAATGACAGTCAGTTTACATTCCTGAGTCCCTTTCACTCTACTTCCTTCATAGTGTTCATGGATGTGAATGACCAATTTTCTGAAAAGCAATTTTTCTCTTGGAAGGATGAAATAGATAATTATATTACTCTGGTGATAACAGTGAGAAGCTCAATATAATCTTCTGAAGGGGAAAATCTTTAATTCGAAGCCTTCAAGAAACTATCCCAAACAACATTAGAATGAATTTTAAAGAAGAATCTGTAAGCTAATCATTCAGGATTCAATTTTACACCCACTATAGTAAATGAGAGCTTTGTTAGTACTCTTAATAGAGAAGAAGTAGCAGGTTAGGAAGAAAACACTTCATAGAAATCATTCTTTAATCAGACATACAGAAGAACACACAGAGCTCTCCTGAAAAGTGGCCATGAAGATGTCAGAAGAACCAGCCTAGCAGCAGCCCCCAAGGTCCTTATTGGATCCTTGTTTTCCACTCTCATTTCTTCAGCTGCTAGAAAGGTAGTTAGAAAGTTTATTTAAATTTAGGCTACTAACAATAGTCAGAGAAACAAAATTGAGAGATTATATATTTCACTTTATAATCCAACCAGTTCACGTAGGTTGTCAAAATTAATCATGATTAAAGCATTGAACCAATTTTCTTTGAGACTGTTCCTGTATTTTTCCCTGGAATTTAAAAATCAATCTGATAATGGCATGAATGTAGCATGACCATGCACCAGCATTTGGAAGCAATTCCAGTTTGTGAATCAGGATGGAATAATTTAAAGACAAATTTTTAACAGAACAAGCAGAATTGAATTGAAAACATTAGCCTCATTTTAAAAGTTCAGAGACTTGGAAAGGCTGAATTTGTCAATCTATTGTCAGCTTGCTTACTTAGGCTTCATGAAGCAAATACAAAGGATATCATTGCTATGATGCAGAAAGAAACCCAGGGTGGTAGAAAGCACTGAGTGAGTTGCATTATTTAGATGACTGAAAAGTCTTTAAGAGAATGACCTTCCCTATCCCGGTCAGTCTTTCAATATGAACTTCCTGAAGACAAAATGTCTTAAGAAATGGTATGAGGAAGCATTTAATTCTAAATAGCTACTGGGAGAAATGACAGGATATTTTAGGAGCAACCAAACAGCCACTGGGGATTTAAGATGACTCTCTCAGACTCTCTCTTTTTTCAAAGGGAATGGGCCAGTGTCTGAAAAAGTAAAATGTCAATGTAGCAAGACACAGTGACTCCACATCTTAGCATCAGTGCCATTTTCCAACCAATGGAAGGAATCAATGTATAAAGGAAAGGGGGAGGTGATCAAAGACTGGGCAAATTGGGAGTAACAACACAGAAAAGGAAACATAAAGAATAGAGGGCAATTTGCATTGACCAGTGACTAGCAGAGTTATCATGAGTGATGACATGAAATGGCAGAAACCTGAATGAAAAACAAGCAGATGTCATCTGTCTTAGATGAATGAGAAGAATCTCCACAGAGAAAGAGAGAAATTTGAGTGGTCTGAAGACAGAAGAATGGCTGATCCCCAAAACTTGTGGCAAACACTGAAGGCTGTAACACTCCCTACACATACAAATGGTTGCTCTGGTCCTGCCTCAAACAGATCTTCTCATGGCAACACGGTGTGCTTCAATATTAATTCAGCAGAGAACAGATAGCTAGATGAGGTGAATATGTAAGGAAATGCACCATTGTCATGACAAAAATCTCACTGAAAGAATTACAATCACTTAAGTTACAAGCCCTTAATATCTGTTTTCATGTCATTTCTATTTTCATTCAGAAAAATTGATCAGCTGCATTTTAAAGCTGTTTTCAAAACTTGACACAAAATCTTGCATAATGATTCCCATATTTCTGTAGCAAGAATTTTTTTTTTTTTTCCCCCTCATTTTCTCTGTCATTTCACCCTTCTCCTTCTCTGCCTGAGATTGATAATGTTATCTTCTTACCCTCCTGTGGACTGTTAGTTCCCCATTCCTTACCTATTGGAGGTAAGCAGGTGGGTATCAGCAGGTGGCTTCAGACTACATTCTGCTCTATGTTCAGCTTTTCTGCTGGCAGAAGTCACAGAATCACAGAATCGTAGGGGTTGGAAGGGACCTCCAGAGGAGATCAAGTCCAACCCCCCTGCCAAAGCAGGTTCCCTACACCTGGTCGCACAGGTAGGCGTCCAGGCAAGTTACAGGTCTCCAATCAGACTCTGCACCATCAATGATGACCTTTTGTGCTCTGCCAGTCATCCAGTTCTCAACCTATCTCCCTGTCCACTCATCTATCCCACATTTCCTCAGCTCTGTTATAAGGATTTTGTGGGAGACAGTATCAAATGCCTTGCTGAAATCAAGGTAGACTACATCCACTGTTCTCCCCTTATTCACCCAGCCAGTGACAACAACATAGAAGGCTACCAGGTTGGTTGAGCATGACCTCCACTTGGTGAACCAATGTTGACTACTCCTGATAACCTCCTTTTCTTCCAATTGTCTGGAGATGGCATCCAGCACAAGCTGTTCCATCACCTTTCCAGGGACAGAAGTGAGGCTGACTGGCCTGTAATTACCTGGATCTTCCTTCTTGCCCTTTTTGAAGACCAGAGTGACACTGGCTATCCTGCAGTCTTCAGGCACCTCCCCCACTCTCCAAGACCTTTCAAAGATGATAGAGAGTGGTTCAGCAATCACCTCTGCCAGCTCCCTCTGTATCTGTGGATGCACCCCATCAGGTTCCATGGATTTATGAACATTGGTGTTGCCTAGTTGCTCACGAACCACCTTTTCCCTAACTAAAAGGAAGTCTTCCATTCCCCAGACCCTCTCACTAACTTCCCAGGTCTGGGATTCCTGAGGGAGAGATTTATCACCAAAGACAGAAGCAAAGAAGGCATTCAGTATCTCCCCCTTCTCAGCATCTGCCGTTACCAGAACACTGATGTGCTCCTCACCAATTCTGAAAGCAGAAATCTAGATTTTAGATGTGCCCATATCAACCAGCACATGCTGAGGCTAAATAAATAAAGAAATACACGAAGTTGTTTGCATGGTGTCATGATGCACTAGCTTTGTGCAAAAATGCCTCTTTTTCTCACATGTTTCAGCTATTGCTTGATTCTGGTGTATTTGGGTGTACCCAAGTGTATGTAAGCAACTTTTCTCCTTTGTTTGTCTCCTTCCTCTGCTGCCAAATTAAGTCTGTGCAAAAAGGAATCCATGAGAACCTTTTAAGTAGAGATAAAGTGGGCATTATTTCAATTTTTGTTCCCACTGTGTTTCCCTGAAGTCCCTGGATTAATTATATACATAGACACAGAGACTCGCCTGATAAACATCTTCTGACCCAATGCATACAGTTCAGTCTGAACTATCTCAATCTTAGAATCAGAAAAGGGGCAGCTGGAGTCTTCCCACTGCAGAAAATCTTTCAGGAGAATACCCTTTGATTGGCTAAGAGAAAGATCGATACAGAATTGAAACAAAAGATGTTTCCTTATCATGTAAAGAGTGAAGCTGGTCAATGACCATTTTACTAAATCTTGAAATACTGGAGGACACAAAGAAATTCGCAAGAAGGCACTAGGAAATTTTAGGGAGCAAGACCTGAAATATCTGGAATGAAAATGATGGTAGGAAAACAACAGTAGACTGTTAGAGAATTGTTAGCAGTACAGCATCTGTAGGAACTAAATAAGCCATAGAAGATGTCACCAGAGTGCAGGAAAGACAAACACCAAAGCAAACAGAATAAGAGCACGAGAATCTGCTGTCATAAACCACCTCATACATATTGCAGCAATTATTTTGGTGCTGCTATGGAAATATTAGGTATGTTTGTGTATCTAAAGCATTTTGTTATTCCAGGATTCCAGTAAGTCCCCATGTAAAGTTCACAAAATATAGCTAACACTATCTGCAAGGAGCTAGAAAACGAATGAGAAAGAAGGTATAAGAATGAGCATCACAGAAAGATCACACTCTGGGAATATGTGAAATGTTACTCAAATCTTATGAAAGACAGTGTTTACCAGCAGTGGAACTGCAGTGTTATTTCCAGGTGATGCAGTGAATAACATATCTCTAAAAGGTAGTGTGAATTCTAAATCTAAATCACAACAGTGAGACAGTTGCAAGCAGACATACTTTTGTGTGTGCGTGTGCATGTATGCCTCACAGTGAGATACAGGAAACAATAATAATAATAATAATAAAAAAAAAAAAAAAAGACTTTCTTTGGCAGAGCATGAACAAGCACAGCCTGCATATCAGACTTCATCAGTGAAGAACAAAAGCATAACAATTTAGATCAACCTGATTTTCTTCCCTAGAGTAAGATGTGGGATAGGCAGTGATAGAAAAGGTCTTTTACCCTGCACTCTTAGCAATCTATATGCTGAAAGGCAAGGAGAAAAAATAAACTAATAAACAAGTCTAAAGACAATAAAGGTTTTCACAGAACAGAAATAGGTAATTTTATCAGTGACATTTGAAATCTATATGTTTCAGTGAGCACATGGCCATCCCCAGCAAGTCAAGTTCAGCAGCAAAGCACAATCCTCTCAGTATTCCCTGGATTTTTGTTGGTAACAGGTACTGAGTAAAGATCTAAGTTACAAAAGGTAGAAGAAAAAAGCATTTTACAGAATTATTACATCCACCTCTGGGTCAACAATCTGGACCTCCAGCACAGACAGGGAAAGAAGAATAGGATGGTGCACAGGACTCTACAGATTTTAGAGAAATAGCTGGATCCATACTTTAATAAACACACCTTGCTTTTCATGTTTATGCAGAGAGCTCATTCCAGTTATTTCATTATGTATGCATGGCCAGTATGACTGTCTTTGCACTAGGTGCATTGGCTGTTGCTAACCATACAGCTGTAACACCAAGAAATGGGTGCAGTTTAGTCTTGTCTGGATTTACTTGCATTTTGAGAATTGGCAGCTTGCACCATACTTCATGCCATGGCAGCAGCACAGCTGTCTGTACCTGAGCTGGCAAGCTCAAGGCTGAAATATCTTTACTAAAATCACCATAAAATTCTTGCTGCGTTGTTAGAATTCACACAGTACATTAACATCTGTATTCAATCTATGTGACTTTATTTGAATGTGGGAATTATTGTTCATGTGCATTCCACTGATCTCGATTATCATTATGTGCATTATTTATACACATCCTATTGATCTTGTGGTCCATGTCAAGGCAAGATGGATGGAATACTGATGTTTCACAAACTCACTGCTCAGTCAGATAAAGAATATTTTTAGAATGGAGAGGAGAGAGGAAAAAAAAAAAAAAAAAAAAAAGGAAAAACTTTAAAGAATTTGTATCTTGGTGTTCCAGTTTTGCCTTCTTCCTATGTCAAACTTCCTATGATACCAGGCCTTAAGCATCAATCAAATAATGCAGGTCTCCTGAGTTGCCTGCACAGATATGGCAAGATATGTAGATATGGCACGAGGCTTTGACTGAATGTTCAGAAAGTGTGACAGTAGCAACTGCTACCATTATGATTAAATGATATACTCAGGAGACAGTCAATACTTGAAGGAAACTCACAGGCAGAAGAGTGTCTCTTTGGTATTCAGTTCATTTTTCACTTATAGTGAAATAATAGTTCCTTGAAACACACTTCCATAGCAATTGTTTGATAGTTATTGTCCCTTGTTTTCACTAGTTAGAAAAAACACAGTGATTATTTCTCAGTGTTATCCACCAAGGAAAACAAGTACCTGTGTTGAGGCAGGAATCTAACTGGAAATGGACTATAATTGTTTTCACGCCACTTCCTTCATCATACGTAATGGCTGTGGAGATAGTTTTTGTTTTATAGTATCTTGTTCAAATTCTAATATGTTTCAAGTGAAAGAGAACTCAAGTTACAGAATAAAGTGCCTTAATATACACTGACAAAATGGAGAGCTCCCAGAGAAATGACTGCCTAGTTCTTACATCATACTAGCCTGGGGTCATTTTATTCAGCTTTTGTCCCCAAGACACTATCTGTACAAACACAATATTTCTGAGTATACTTTACTACGTTTAATATCTTGAGATACAAGTAACTATGCCACACTTCTCTAAAACACATCTGTGCACACTTTCCACAGCTTACTGTGAAGGAGAATGAAAGCTTAAAGGATCAAATTAAGCTAATCTGTAGGGAGCAGGAGGTGAGGACAAGCAGTGAATAAGTAGAGGTTAGGATATAAAAAAAAAAAACCAAAACAAAACAGCAATTTAAACTGACTACCATCTCTGAGTCTCAACCTACTTCCTTAGTACCTACACATGCCCTATTTAGACACGTATAACCACTTTCTAAAGTAAGAAACTAAACAGAAATATTCAGTAAAATTGTCTTCTATATATGAGAGAAAATAAGCTGAAACTGGCTGTTAACTTAACTGGCACTAACAACTAGGTTCCTGGTAGCAGAAAATAAATAAATAAATAAAAATCAGCCACAGAACATAACTGAAAGAGAAGAGCAAGGGTCACAAATAAAATGGTGATACACAAAATTTCAAATAGTTGAGAAAACATTCTTACTGTTTCTTAGTGTTCTTCCTTGCAATTTTATCTCATACAGGAATGATTATTTGGACAGGCTTTCATATAAACACTTTTAGAGAAAGTAGATTCTCTCTAAAATAATTGTTGCACAGGACAACATGGCCTACTATTACCTAACACAGAGTATTTTGATGACCATGGGCAGCAGAAGACTTCGTAGGGCAAATTGGGACAACATAGCATTGCACTGAACAGGTAAGGGACTAAAAGGACATTAACACTTCCAAGTTTTACCAACAATATTCAGCTGGTGTTGCACCAATCAAGAAATAGCATGGCCCAGAGTAGATAGGACCAGTCAACCATGTCAGTGACTAAAGAATATTCACATGCATACATGGGGCCAAAAGAAATAAACAAACCAAAAAAAAACCACAAATACAGTGTAGGCCACAGTTTCTTACTGGATTTACAGAACATGAAAATAAGTAACACTTCTTTATTTTGGTCCTGATTCATGGAAGACTACTCATATAAAAGCCAAGAAGCAGCTTAGGAATAGACATGTCTCTCATTAACAGTGGACCTGGGAGCATTAGTTTGCATTTAGGGTAAACTGTGAGATCTCTCTAGAAACTTCAGTTTTTTCTTTAAAACTATTGATTTGGCTAACAATTTCGTTTTTCAATGTAATGTGTTGCAGTAGTCAGACTTGGCAATCACAAGCATGAATTAGCACAGCCAAACAGCGTAGGAAGACAGGGTGCAGTTTCCTGTCCAGCCTCAGGCAGAAGGGGACATTTTGCACAGCTGGCATTGTGCACGTTTGCAAAAACAACATAACTTGCAGAAGGCCCCACAGGCTTTACATTTTGACACATCCCAAAGTTCAGTCTAGTTAAAGTGCTTTCTTTTGCCAAAAGAAACCTTATATAATGTTGGAAAAAATATATTTTTAGAAGCACAAAAATCAGCCTAGCTGCAAACTAAAAGTCAACATCTATCATTACAACTATATTTTCTAGAAAATAACAGGGAAAAAAAGCATGGAGAAATCCTGAATTGCTTGCAGATTTCCTTTTTGATCATCATTATCTTCAAATTCTTTATGCAACCTCAACCTTATCAAAACAGAAAATGTCACTGGCAAAGAATCTTCCATAACATGGACACAGTTTTGTACATCTGATACCTGGGTTAACAGGCAATATTTTAGTGAAGAAAGGAGAACTAAGTGTGGTTCTAGCAAGACTGAAGACAAGGTAACCTCTCCCTTGATAAAAATACTACCGTTTGAACCTGTTCTTCCTGCTTTCTGCCTTTGATTCATAATCAATCTTTCATTTTATTTCCAAAAGGAAGCTGCAGAAGTTTGGTCTGAAATTTGACTAAAGTTAGACAACTTTTCAGCTATGAAGGAGCACAGGTTTTGCCTTTAGTATTCCTCTACAGAACCTAAACTGATGCACATACCAGAGCTAATCAATACAGGATGCTTTAAAGAAAGACATAAAAACTGAAAGTGACCAACTTTTTTTCATCTGAATATTTTATAGGAGGAAAAAATGAGATTTTTGAAAAATGTCTTCTGGGTTTCAACTGGAAAAAATACAATGGTTTCATGGGCAACAGTAAGTGCAAAGGTGTTGGCTTTAGGGAAATAAAGATGATGTAAAGGTAAACACAAAGGAGCAGCTGCAATTGTGAAGATACTTTTTTCAGGGAATTGATGGAAGGAGGAAGGAAAAACTTTTGACACTGTCCCTGGACAAATCTAGGTGACATTTTTGGACTAGCCTCACATAAAGTAAGCCATGTGATTAAACAGTATTCGTAGTGCAAAGTGCTCACTTGTTAAAAGTCTAGATGCTGTGTCTGTGATACAGTTTATGTACCTTTCTCAGCCCAGATGTTCTTACATGTTAACTTGTCATAAAGAGCAGAAACTTGTCATGCATCGAGAAGTAATTCCAGACAGTATGTGACTTTGCTACCCCACATTCTGAAATGGAAAGCACTTAAGTAAATTACATAACTCTTTTGAAAATTTAGCTTCAGTTTTTACCATCTGAGACACAACAATTTCTGTTCACATGTGACAGTCTCAGAGTCCTTATCCAGACTAGATACTTACACACAACAAGGAACAGACATCTCATTTTCCATTAATTCCTTTTCTAAGGATTTAGATGATGTTTTTTGTTGTTACAATTTCAGGAGAATTTAATGTTATTTTCTGTTCTCTCCTCTGTGGACATGCCACCAGCATCAGTTACCAAGGATATGTGCTGCCAAAGTATCCTCTTAAATTGAGGTCTCAACATCTGCTATATTCTACATAATCAGAAAGCTATGACAAGAAAATCTACCCAATTATCACTCTTAACAGCTTCTGAACTGCGTCTATTTCTGTCTGGTTCTGTACTGAGGCATAGCATCATTCGTATCTCTCTGACAGAGAAAAATCACTGGAGAGAGATGGGACTGCTAGACAGATGTGCAGCCAGCACTGACATGAAGCTTCTGTTACAGTTTCCAATAATTGATTTTGCTAGTCTCCCTTAGCAGACATTTTACAGAGAAGCAATCCAAAAAAAATAATCTCTATGGACTGCAATGAAATTAAGATCTGGCTAAAAACAACTCTAAGTAGAATTATGTGACTGTTATATAAATGGAGAACCAACAAGAATAAGAACCATTGGGAAAAAGGAACGTAGATTTTTTTTTCCTTGAATTTTTGTTTCTTTTTGGAAACATTTAAAATTCCATAGACAATATTCAGTGCAGACACAACAACAAAGCCCCACATCCTATTCCCATTCTATCTGATAAAGAGAACAGGGAAGACAGTATCATAGAATCATTAGGGCTTAAAATGACCACTATGAGAATCTAATTCAACCATCAGTCTGTAACCCATGCCCACGTGTTGTCCTTTCATCAGTTCCTTAGATGCTGTTGAATTGGTGTGACTCAAGACCTGCCCATTTAAGCAGCTGCACCACTGCATGCCAGCCTCCATACCTTTTGAGTGCTAGTCTAGACACAGCTCCATTGTCTGATCAGCCTGGAGCTGTGATTGAGTGGACTGAAAGCATCTCTGTCCCACTGCTCTTCTCCCACAGCTGGTGCAGGCAGAGATAGAGTTGGGTTCAGTGCTCTGGCAGAACAAAGGAGCTTGGCTTGGCCAAGGTAGTAGCTGACTACTGTCCAAAGACCAGGCAGAGTTAAGTCAAGAAAGTGATGGCTTCCCTGCATTATTTCTCAGCATTTTCCCTGTGCCAGTGCAGGGCTCTGCCAGAATTACACCAGGATGTGAGTTTAGATACCTCTGATTTTACAGGGGATATGACAGTGGGTAAGGCAACATGCCACCAAAAGGTGATTTTGTTATATCTATCCCTTTCTAAGGCAAAAGTGAACTGCAGGGTGTGGATACAGCAAACAGACTCACAAGCTGGAAAGAAATTCAGGAGGCCGTTTCACCAAGTCTTGTCCACAAAGCACAGATAACACTGAATTCAGATCAGGTTTCTCAGGATTTTGAAAAAAACTGGGCCATAGAATCCACAGCTGCTCTGGGCAATCTGTTTCCCTCTGCAATCATCTTCTGTAAGGGGTAGCTAATACAAAGATGTTAACAAAGATGATGGTAAATATTCAAAGGTTATTTGCAAAGGAAAACTCACCAATGTCGATGCCTTGGCTGGAAAAGCTGGAACAGTCTTCACTGAGGAGCAATCTCCAAGAGATGCTGCCTCAGTGGGGGGTCAGCACTTAAATGAGGTCTTAGAGGAGGTGGAGTCAAGCTCCATCCCTTCCGGGAGCACAGTTACATTACTCTCACCTGTGCTCCCACAGCTGACCCAACATTTGCCTCAGCTGATTAATCAGAGGTTCAAACTGTGATTACCGATTTCCCATACATCTTCATAAAACAAAACACATGGAACTATATTATATTCAGTGAGAAACTCTCAGGGAGATGACAGTCTATCCTCCTTGATCACTACTGACAGGACACTCAGCAATGACACAAAGAAAAGGTTCAGAATGGACATCAAGAAAATGTCTTTACTGTGTGAGCGGTCAAAAATGGGAATAGTTTCTAATGGAGATGGTTAATAACCTATGGCCATCAGCGCTCGAGAGGTAACACCCTCAGAAACATGTCTTAACTTTCAGATAGACCTGAAGCTGTCAGCAACTTGAGCTAGATGACCAAAACTGAGGAACACTACCAGGGACCATTCCCCAGAAAGATATAGCCCCATTCCATCTTTCAAGCTCTACTTCTGAGCCAGTTCATTATGCAGCTTAGCATGAAGCCGTTTATCTCACAGCTGGACAATTTGTCAGAAATTTCTCAGAAAACTCCTGACACTCCCTGGGGCACTGCAAGCCTGGTAATCTGCCCAGCACACAGTGGCTGCTGCTGCCAGAACCACTGGAGTGATGGCTTCCTCCAACTCCCTGGCATCAATGATCTGAACCTATAATCGTCTTTTTGCCCTCATTTTATAGGCAAGTTATCATCTGTAGACTATGTACATATTTCTGTATACAGAGATTTACAGAGTGTTCAAAGAGTGAGCCAACGGACAGGTTTGATGGTAATGTCCTCTCAAAACAATTACTTAGGCTAAGAACTGCTTTCACTGTTGGTAATATAACCAATTCAAGTTCAAAACATTTTTTTCTCGAATATCAAAGAAAAGAAAACAAAAATTCATTTTTGCAGAAAGCAGTGTATGAACCCCGTCCCAGCTTCAGTCTTGGAACACCTCTTATTTCCCCAGATAAAATGGGGTATGGAACACTGTTCAGTGCTTTCTTTGCTGCCTTCTAGCACACTCTTCTCCTAAATTTTTTCTAATATTTTGACTACATTGTCTTCCATAGTATTACATGTTAGTTTCTCTCAGAGGTGACTGATCTTTCTGAATGTAATACCACTTACTCTTCAACAGTACCCTTAATTGCTTACAAGGGTGTCTTTGATGCCTCAGACCTTTTCTTCAGAGGCTCACCCTTCATTCTGCTTTTATTTAGAACTGCTCAATCAACAGAATTCCAGACCCCTGTTACTAAAAGCTTAAAGCTTTAATAGATTCATTTTGTGTGTCTGAATGTCTCATTCTTTCTGGAAAAGAGAATTTGTCAAATAAGCAGACATTGCCTAGTATAGATCTAAGGGTCCTTAATACATACATAGCATATCTTTAAACAAATATGTGAGTATGCTTGATATCAGACACAGTAGTATCAGTTCATATCCAGGTGGCTAACAGCTGGAAAGTCCAAGACTATAGTGAAGATAAGCTCCAGGTCTGTCTGAAATCATAAACAAAGACGTATATATGAACATTTCATGGGGCTCTGCCACTGCCTTGCTGACCTACACATCAATAGGAGGTTATACATTGAAACAGAGAGCTTTCTGTGCATTTCTGCTGTCATCCACTCCAACTAGTGTGACCTCTATAACCAATTCTGAATGAGAACGCATCCTGCAGCTAAATGAAGACAGCACATTGTCATCTTGTGAAAGATACAACTCCATTTTTATTATGGGCCATGCTCTACAACTTAATGGTTATTAGTTAAACGGAAAATCAAATGCAAATGTATTTTTGCACAGCAAACTTGGGTTTTTATAGTGATCTTTTTTTTTTATTTAATGTAATGTGCAAGTTCTGAACACTTCAAAGAATAATCCCAGTTCTTCTTGAACATGTTTTTAAATTAAATGCCTACAAAAATTAGAGGTCCTTATTAAAGCTTTGATTTAAAGTAAAATGTATAAAAATTGAAGGAAACGAAAACAGAAAGAATCCTGTGCACAGGAACTGGAGGCCAAGAATACACAGTGCACAACTACTACACAAAACTCCAAACTGTGGCATGCTGTGATTCCTGGTGCAGTTAGATTCTTGAATTGTTCCACCCGCCAGAAGAATTGGAGAATGCTTTCATTCAGCACAGGTGGCAGCCTGCAGGCAAGGCAAACTCAGGGCAAGGGGAGTACATTCAAGCTAAATAGAGAAGCAGTACCTGTCCTCTGTTTCATGGTTAAGAGTTGTAACTGTATTTTACTGGTAACCTTCTCTTACCAGTAAGCTGTCCAGTAAGTGAAAACACATGGACACAAACACACACACAGAAACACACACACAAACATACACACAGAGCTTGTAAGAGGCCATGCAATTGACAATTTGGCAAGCTCAGAAGTCACAGCAGAATAGACCTGCTTTGAGAGAAGCAGGTCTCAGAACTCATAACTTCTTCAGTGACAGATACTTAGAGCTATTTCTGTCATTATCACACCACCAGGCTGAGGCTTTCAGATCATAGCTATAAATTCCAGTGCCCTAGTTCCCCTAAATCTCACCTATTAATCTAAAAATAAGTTATCAGGGCTAATATTGATTATGTGTTTCATAACACAGACAACATATTTCTTTATATTTAATAATACAATAAAAGACAATAAACTTCCACAAAGAAATCTTAATTATCCAGTCTTTCCACCATATCTACAAATGAATATGTCTAATGATTTTAAGAGCACCAGAGCACACTTTGAATTCAAGGGGATATATATACTGAATATACTTATGATAAATAAATATATACCTTGAATACACAGATGATAACTATTAGCAACATGACACCTAGTAGTGCCAATTTTTAGCCCATTCCTTAGTAGCTCAAATAAGGAAAGCTGAGAAAATGCTAGTGGTATGTCTTTTTCTCATTATATATTTATATTTATGATAACAGTTCACTTAGATCTTCCCTCTCCACCAACCTTAAAAGACAATTCTGAATACACTTGGCCTCTAAATGTAGCTATACACCTTGTTATCACTGATTACCTTCTCTTTTTCCAGGCAGGTCTAGCTTTACAGCTTATTCTCTGATGTGAGACCATCCCAACAGTGGCCAGAGGTCCATTCGAGGACTGTACCATGCAAGAGACCAGAGCAAAAGAAAGATCCAGAGAGCACAAGAACTAAATGTCGCACTGGTCTACTGAATCTAAACTGTCTCTCCAAAATAATCAACTGAAGACCTGGAGCAATTGCTTAGATAAAAAAATATATCCTTCCATTAGTCAAGTCTGGGCCTTCTGAATCCACATTCAAAACAGAAGATTTTAAGTCTCCAGCTTACCTATTCTTTATCAATAAATGTACATGATCACATTCACAGCCCACGTACACTTCTACCCTTCATAAAGTTGAATGAGGAGTGAACTCACAGCATAATAGTACATTGTGCAAGAAAGTAATTAATTCAGTTTTAAATCCAATAATTCCACTCACTGACTCAAGTTCCCATATTTTGAGAAACAGCAATTAAATTACTTCTTGCTCACATTCCTCATGTCTGTCTTGATTGTATAAGATCTCTGTGACACTGCCCTTTTTTACAAGCTTCCAAGCCAAAAGGTGTGAAGTGTTACCTTGTTCAGAACACATGCTCTGCTTCTGACCAAGCTCATAGCAACAAAGTGACATGAGTTATGGAAAGAGCAACGTGAACATGATTAAAAGCTAAACCAGAATAGCTGTCACACCCTAAATTTTACGTTCTCCTACCCTCTAGGGTAGGGTCTTGAAATATTGATATAAATTTTACACTGAGGCTTTGCATACCATCTAACAAAGAGCTAGGCTGCCTGCAGGCTTTTCAGGCAGACTTTCCAAGGCAGACAGAAGCAGCTCCAATTCAAAAAGTTCTGTGCTCTCAGAAGGGCTTATTATATTAAACTCAGCACAGCACCTCCAGAACCGAGCTGGCTTGGGGCAAAGCAGCACACAAAATGCCAAATAGGTTGGGTACATAGATTGCAAGGCTCATAAGGTGGATGACAGCAGAGACATCCCTTACGTGAAGAGTGAAACAGTGTGCAGGGAAAAGTCTGTCCTGTTTAGACAGTACTCATGCTAAAAGAAAGCCAGTAGAGCAGCATGAGTTGCTAAAAGGTGAATTCCCAGGTAAGGGCTTTCTGCCAGAAGTTTTAATGGTACTTGTTTCCCTAAATAAAAATTCTGAAGAAGAAAAAGGTTTTACTTTATATATCATGTTTTGTTTTGTTTTGTTTTGTTTTGTTTTGTTTTAAGGAATTATAATAATTCAGTATTTTCTGTGAGGAAAAATGTGCTTCAGTAAACAAAAACATATTACTAGGAGATTTAAATAATGAGAACTAAAACTTTGGCATTAAGAATTATTAAGGTTAGGAACATCCATTGAGATCCATCTAGTCCAACTGCCAACTCATCTTCACTATGTCCCCAAGTCCCACATCTACACATTTCTTCAACACCTTCAGGGATGGTGACTCCACCACCTCCCTGCACAACCTGTTCCAATGCCTGACCATTCTTTCTGAGAAGGTTTTCCTAATATCCAACCTGCACCTTGCTTTGTACCACTTGAGGCCATTCTTGCTCATCCTATTGCTGTTACCTGGCAAAAGAAGCCGACCCCCGTCTCACCACAACCTTCTCTCAGGGAACTGTAGAGGGCAGCAAGGTTTCCCATGAGCCTCCTGCTTCTGGAAAGCAGTTTGTAATGTACATTCAGTTAGTCAGATAACCCAAGAAACTCAGAAAATATTCTGTCATTGTTTGTTATAACTGTTGTTAGCTGGCTATCCTAATAAAATGGAACATAATGAATAAAGAGTAAGGAATAATAAATACAGTATCAGAATTCTAAGAAGGAAAGTCTTGAATTCCACTTTTATAGTTTACAGAAACATAATTCTTTTAAGGGAGGTCTTATTTCATTAATACAGTAACATCAATCGGTGACTTTGTAATTTTATAGGAATATGTTATAATATTCATATAACATTAGCTCTGCCATTTAAGCTGTTGTTAACTCTTAATTCTATTACAAACAACTAATTCTAGGATATTCTACTTTGCTGTGAAGTAGCCAAGGTGACTGTTTTTCTGTTCTTGCTTTTGTTTGTTTGTTTTGTTGTCCTTGTTTTTTTCTTCAAGGACATGATTGTATGCATGTTTCCAATATGAACGAGTTCTTTTTTAAACTTAGAGAAATGCGGCTGGAATCAGAATTCAGCTTACTGTTTATATACTTAAACTGATTTAGTTTAGTATAACAACAATATAATAGAGTATAATAATGAGTGCCTTGCAAAACAGATAATTTCACCGGGAAAAATATTTTGCTATAATTTTTGAATTTGTGGCTTCACTGCAAATATTAATATTTAATACATAACTATTTTATCTGCTGTCTAAATAGTTACTTCTAAATTCCTTAATAAAAACAATAAAATTGTATTACTAATTATAATTCTCTATATATTATAATTAAAATTTATTTTAAATAGGATCTTCCATTTTAAAATATTATTTATTTTTATAAGCTTAAGCACATTGTCCTTACTAAACATCACTACTATTATGATAACTGACTTTGTCTATTTTACAAATACCTCCCCCTAAAAAAACAAACAAACAAACAAACAAACACACACAAAAAAAAAACAACACCCATGAAACCCAGAAGAATATTCAGATTCAGAGCAACAGCTGAACAATATGTAAACAATATTGAACTGGACAGGTAGGACTTATGCATGCTGACTATATCTCCTAAGTGCTCAAGAGGGAACTTCACAGTTCAGTATGAAAGATAGTCTCTTAAGAAGAAAATTGACAAATAATTCTTTCTTTTTTCTGTGGATGCATTGTGTACTACCAGCTTCTGAGAAAATCCACAGGGCCATGTAGAAACAGAATGGTAAAATATATATCAAGAATTGTCTCAGCCTACAGTAGAGCAGAAACATTTCCCGTTCAAACACCTCGTTCTGACACGAAACCCATTCCCTCCTCTGTCTTGAACCCTGACACTACTGATAGTATTCCCACTTGTTATCTCTAAAGAAAGTCATCAGGTCACTCAGTTCAGGCCTGCTGTCAGACTAGACACTTCTCTTCTCCGATAACAGGAAAAAGTGCTTCTAATCTCCTTTCTCCAGAGGAAAGTAAAGACCAATTCTATAGCACTGGCAAGTCAGATCTATAACTCCTGTCAAAGAGTACTGCATAGAAGAGGTGGCTTGAGGGTGGCAGGGACTATTTCAAACTCTTTCCAGGTTCAATTTTTTCTGAAATTACAGCCTACCATGTTTGGTGGAAGACAGAAAGAGTAATGGTGTGCAGAAGTATCAAAAGCTTTGTCTTGATGCTGACGTACAAAGAGATGCAAGTCCCATTTCTTACTGCCAGCAAGAAGTCTAGGAGTTCTTCCTCCAAGGAGAACCACACATAAGTCTCCTCTTTGAAGATGAATGTCATACCCCACCTAACACAGCTATTAAGTTGTTGGCAAGAAAAAAGTGTCTCAAAAGTGCAAAATCAAAGCAAAAATATCAAAGTAAAAGGAATTGACTTCTACAAGTTTTCAGAAAATAAATGTGTCTTGGTATGTTGCCATCATGCCTTTGCACTCAGAAGAGATTATACAAAGCGCAGTATCTTTCACAATTATGATTTGAAGAACCTGACCTGACATTGTTATTGCATTTTGAAGTAATGTAAAAATCATTTTCCTAGTGAGTAAGCTGCTAATGACCTACATCTAGATACTTGTAAAACTTTGAAGCAGGGCACAGTTTAGAAGAAAAAGCTCCATCCAGGCATCAAGTCAGAGGCTTGCAATGGAAGATGTCAGCACTTGGGTATCACTTTTTACCCAGAAAGTGGGTGTTTCATCCAATTCTGAACACTGCCCTCTCACCCTGTTTAAGAGGCTGAGTACTTAAGAGGACAGACATATTATGTTGGAGAAGAACTCTGAGAAAAGCTCTCGGAAGAAGTAGAGGCAAATATATTTATTCAAAAATAATTTAAGCTTTTTAAAAATACAGTTTAGAGATGATACTTATTTTTAAACTGTTTGCACAGGTGAAAGACTGGGTAAAATATTCCTTTTTGACCTACCAAATGGATATTCCAACATTTATTTCTCAGTATGTAAACAGATTTTTATCATTTCTCATATTAACAATCTAAATTCCATTCAAAGAATCCACATATCAAGAAACAAACAAGAACAAAATAGATTGCAATTGATTGTATCTGTTTCTGTATCTACTTCTGCTGTTTTACTGTAGGCAGGTTAATTTTGGAACTGGAAAGAAAAAAAAAATCCCAAAAAACGGGTTACCCTTATTACTGTATTTTGGCCTTAGTTTAATTAGTTTAATTTTAATAGTTTGCGTCTTGTGAAAAAGACCTGCCCCATAACATTTTTTTTTTTTTTTTTGTCCATAGCCCCTTCAACAGTTTAAAGTATCATATAAATTTCATATTTCATACCCCTTGTTCCATCCTCCACTTCCTGTTGTTCTATTCCAGCTGTACTGATATTTTTCAGAATACGTGGCATTGGTCATGATCTTGATGTGCTTTTGCTGTTTAAGAAGTTAATTAGTAATTTACAGGAATGTTCTTAAACAATCTTTTCAGCAAACATCTTCTGTATTCTTGAAGTGCATTAGACAAGATTCCAATACAAATCTTTTCCCTGTGGTATTGTTTTCTTATTTGCAAAAATATTCTTGTAGAAAAACCATGCTTTGAAAAGAAAATATACAGATTATTTTCATAGCTGACATGAAGTTATGATGTTTGCCACTCTTATTTCAGAATGGCTCTTGACTTCAGCTATGCTTCTTGTAATAAGTTACTGATATGAAGACGGACATCTGTCAGACTTTGCTTCCTGAGGCAGCAGCAGAAAAAAACAAGCAAACAAACAAACAAAAGCAGTAAATAAAGACACTGAAGTAACTGCTATTCATTTTTGTTTCTAATAGCAAACTGAACACTTGTCATAAATTGCACACATAGACTAATTTAGAGTGACATATATCTAGACTCTAATTTCAAGTTGGTGTCAGATTTGCTGGGAACTTGAGTCTCTCAGTATTCTAGCTTTCTCTTAATTAAAATGGATCTAGTAGTTCATGCCTATTTTTTGAAGACTACCTGAAATCATAGGGGAAAATCTGATTTTATACTTAACTTGCAACACCTACATTCAAAAATACTGAAATTCTCAATTTCTGTACTGAGAAGGCTCTATAATAATGCAAACTAATGCTGTATTCAGGAGTTTACTTCATAAAGACTTTGACAAAAAGAAAACTTAAAAGGAGCCCTGCTACCAACTCTACAACAAATATTGCAATACAGTAGTACATTGAGTTACTGAAATATAAGTATCTAAAGTGGGTCTGTAAGAAAGAAGGGGACAGATTATTGAGCAGGGTCTGCTGTGACACACCAAGGGTAAATGGTTTCTAAAAGAGAGATTTAGACAGGAAATAAGGAGGAAGTTTTTTATTGTAAGGGTGCCACTGGCACAGCTTACCCAGAGAGGTGGAAGCCCCATCCTTGCAGACATTCAAGGTCAGGCTAGACAAGACTCTGAGCAATCTGATCCAGCTGTATGTATCTCTGTACACTGCAGAGGGGCTGGACAAGATGACCAATAAGAATCCCTTCCAACTCAAATAATTCTATGATTCTATGATAATCTTTCATGGCTGAAGTTAGAAAAGAATTAAGGTAACTTCAAACACATTAATTTTTCTAATGATGCCTTTTTTGACTACTAATAGTAAGCAATGGAACACAATGAATCCAGTAAGCTGCTATACCAAATTCCTGTTTTGTTCAGTTTAGCTTAGAAGTCTAGGAGTAAAGCTTTCTGATCATCTTTTGAAACTCATGGGTCAAAAGTTATTACCCTGCAAAAAAGCTGGCCAAAAAACAAAACAAAACAAAACAAAACAAAACAAAACAAAACAAAACAAAACAATAAGCCCACAAGCCAGGCTTCTGATATATAAACTACGATAGACCTTAGTGACTAGAAATTATTTTCAACTGTTAGAAAGTGTTTTTATTTTTAAGCTGTATTGAACAGTAGTCTTCAAAGCTGTGCATTTTATAGACTTACACAGGGATATAAATAAATATGAAGGGACTTGTTTGTTAGGGCAGCTGTGGGAAAATGTTGCGTCATGCTCAGAATAGAAAGGTCAAAATGAAAATTCAGAAGAACTACACATGAACTTCCAGTCAAGTGCATGTCAGTTCGTGCTCACTAGTACAACTTCCTACTTATTAAGGTAGAAAAATACTCACTATATCTGAAGATTTTTGTTTAGTTTTGAGATTAAAAATAATTTTAAAAGGAAATTTGTCAAAGTACAATGACAGTCTCTTGGAGAAGATAGGGAAATGGTGGTACTAAATCAAATAATTCTTGCCAAATATATCTGCTTCACATCAATGGGATAAATAGCAATTCCCTGTGTTAAAAACATTCCATGAATTATGATTCACTTTCACTGTGGAGTCATCATCAACCTTCATTTCTGTGCAGGTCTTCTCTGCAACTGAACAGATTTTCAAACAATTTTTGTCAAGTGTTCAATCCTCACAGCCACTCAGATGGGAAGAGACACTGATTTGCACAGCTGCACCTCTAGGTGGCTGAGGCAAATGTAACACAAGATCTATGGAAGACCTTATGGAAGCTGGAAACTATGTGGGATGTCACAGGACATAAGAAACATAAAATTGCTTGGGTTGGAAAGGACCTTCAAGATCACCAAGTCCAACTGCAACCTAACCACACTACCCTAACTCTAACAACCCTCTGCTAAATCATGTCCCTGAGCACCACATCCTAACAGATTTAAAACATATCCAGGGATGGTGACTCAACCACCTCCATGGGAAGCCTATTGCAGTGCTTAACAACCCTTTCTGTAAAGAAGTTTTTCCTGATATCTAAACTAAACTTGCCATGGTGCAACTTGAGGCCATTTCCCCTTGTCCTGTCACCTGTCACCATCGAGAAGAGACCAGCCCTGCTCTCACTGCAATAACCTTTCATGTAACTGAAAAGAGCAATAAGGTCTCCCCTCAGCCTCTGCTTCCTCAGACTAAACAGCCTCAGTTCCTTCAGTCTCTCCTTGTAGGGCACATTCTCTAAGTCCTTCACAAGCCTTGATGCCCTTTTTTGGACCTGCTCCAGCACTTCAATGTCCTTTCTGTTTTGAGGTGCCCAAAACTGAACACAGTACTTGAGACAGGTCCTCACCAAGCACAGGTGGAGGATCTCAGACTGCAGAAGACACTTTTTCCTAGGCATAGCATACCAGCCACAGGTAAGCTGCACGTATGCAGTATACATGAACTGAGATAAAATATAGGATGATCTTGAAAACATTTCTTTCCTACTTCATAAAATATAATGTTGGTACCTTCAGTGGTAATATCTTGACACTTGCTTGACACTGTCAAAACATTACAGTTTTCCAAAGCAACAAGTATAGACCCACTATGCTTCAGTTTACTGAAATTTATCTCACATTACCATTGTTTTGTTTGTTTGCTCCTTTTATTGTCTCCATGACAATAAACCTCACCATCAGTTCCAGCACCTGACATGTTATCTCTTCCCTTGGTATTAATGTAGCTGGAAGCCATGGCAGTCATAGGAGCTAACAGAAGGCCTGTGCCCATGTCCAGAAAGCTCTGTAGGAAACCAAGCATGAAGGGGGACATATGACTGACTGTATGTGCAGTGAAGTTAATCTTTAAGAGGTTAAGCAGTTTTCACTTACATCTATTATTTCCTTTGTTCTCTAAATATTCATGAGTTTGCAAACAGTTGAAGAACAATCTCATGTTGGCAACTATGTGATAAAATAGCTAACAGAATTCAGTAAACACCTGGAATGAGCAATCCTGACTGCACTTAGCTCATTTGTTACCATGTGAGAATCATAATGCTCTCTATGACGCTAAGAAAGGTGTCTTAGCCTTGCTGCAAATAGGTCTGTGGAAACAAACAGCAAAGAGCTCATTTGTGCCCAGAAGGACAATGGAACATTAGCAAACAGGCACAAGGCAAAACAGGGACACATTTTATCATGGCATACATCAGTAATCAAATTCAGAATTATCTTCTCTGCATTTCAAAAGTGTGCTATTACTAGAAAAAGAAAAATAAGCAATGAAAACAACAGTACCTTTGTGTAGATGCTGCAAACAAGGAATGACAGAAGGGGTGCAACAGAAACCTGCAAAAGGAAAAAGCAGCATGCAGTGGGTGAGCAGCAAGTGACTTCTCACTGCTCCTGATAACAGAAGTGCTAAGGGTCACCAGATGAAAAAGATCAGGCTTAAAGCAAACAGCACTAAGTATCATTTTAATTCAGAGCATAACCAGGCAGCTTGGTTACCTCAGAACTTTCTAGAATGTTGCAAATGAGTTCAGCTCAGGATTAGGCAAACTAATGGAACAAAAGTCCATTATGAACAGTTAAAGACAAAAATGCAGATGTGAACACTGGCTCAGGAGGAAAGCCTTTATGCCACAGTTTGCTGGATTTACTGTGAAGGAGTAGTCAAAATTACTGCAAACAAATACTCTGTTTAAACTTGCAGCAATCCACCAGGACGTCAGGAAGTGTGTGATATTCTCCATTTAAATTCTAAAGCGCACAACTGGTCTCATAATTAAAATCACATTGCTTTTGCTCTGCAACTGAAATAAACAGCAGGGGATTTTAAAACGTCATCAGGATTGTGATTCCTGCAGAGTGAAGGTGAGACAATCTGGAGAGAAGTTAGGAGGAAATGCTGGATTATAACAGAAACCTTTCCTTTTATGTTCATTTAAGTTTTGCACAGGACACGCTTTCTATAGAAATTCATTCAGATTCCAGTAGCCAACATGCTCTTTTGAGAATCATAAGAACTTTGTCTCCCCTTTCTTGCCACTGCTGCTGATTTACTAACACCCTCATATCTTACTTGCTTTAATTATCTCACCCAGAAAACTGAGATTGTGAAAAGTTTCTCAAAAACAGCCACTTGATTGAGATCTATGAATTAAATTATAAGAATAAATTGCATTTATTGATCATCAGCCTACAAAATTAATCCGATGTAGCAGCCTTATTCAAAGACAAAGGTGGACTAATTTGAGTAATCTGGCAGATTAATTTAGAAAGAATGATTGGAAAAAAGTGTCTTTATGGAAGTCTCTGTGCACTGTCAATACCTTCATTTATTTTGCTGATGATCCCCTTTGTCAAGATTTCCACAAGATTTTTTTCTAAGCTTTTACTGAAGTTTTTCTCCACACAGATCTGTTCTTCCCTCAGAAAATGGGAAGATGGTGGAAGGAGGAGACTGTCAGGGCTGTCTCAGGTGGGATACTGGTCACACATACTTCATTTCCTACAGGTATCTGGTTGCCTCTAGTATTAGGTACTTGAGTACCACAGAAACAAAGATGTGCTTGTTCAAGTAAAACCTTGATAATACATCAATGTCAAGGCCTAAGTTTCTATCAAAACATTCTTTTTATCTTCCACCAAGACACTAGCCAATCCAAGGATAGCTTTGTTAAATGCTAGATGTAATACCTTAAGTCTATTCTGTATGCAGCAGTACATCCTGGAAAGTTTTCTCAGTAAAGTTTGCACTTTTATCAATCTAGATTATAACAATATTCTGTAGTTCCAATTTTAATTCAGTAGTTAGGGATATTAATTAAATATTGGGAGAATACTGAGAGGAGGTGGCTTCCTGATAAAGGTCTGACTTTACAACATGCCTCTCTAGATGTTTCTATATGACTGTTTCTTGTATATGCAAATCAGAAAGTTAATATTGCCCTCACATATTTCCGTATAGTATGACTTAGCTTATTAAGAGATAGCTTTTACCTGTTCTCAGACAATCATAATTATCTAGGTCAGGGAACTGTAATGTGTCAGGGCCTGCTGCAGGGTGTTTTCAGTTCAGAATATTCACTTCTTGATCATTTGTTTATCCTCAGATCCCATGTGATGCATGTAATTTTAGCCCACATACACTGGGAGAATCATGTTACAGCAAGACAAACATATTACAAAACTGAATCAGGTTATGGTCACATATCACGTAGAGGCACTTTGCTTGAACTTTCACAAGAATAGAAATACAGTAAGAGATTTGTAGTTTGAAAATACAGCATACTAAGATTGTTTTATGTATCCTTAGTAATAACAATAGGAAAAAAAAATTACATTGAAATCCTGGTATGCAGATCTATCAAGCTTAGTACTTTTTAGATACAGAAATATACCAGTATAAAGCAGTCAACCTAACATCACTCAAATATGATTAAAACGTGCTTATATTTCACAAGCTGCATCATTCTTCATTTGTCTCACAAACAGAAAACATAAAAAGTTATAATGCTACGTCAGGACAATACCTGTATGCAGCCAACAGTGATAACAAATTATGTACTTGGATGTAGCATGCTGAGAAATGAAAATATACATCAGAGTAGATGTAAACAGTAGATTCAAAATGATGGCATACCTCAGAAGCTCTGTACGTGGAATAAACATTTTAGATTGCCCTCAACATAAAACACATTTATTTTACTTTAAGTTGAAGGCCAAAGATGAATTCAGCTTTCACAAAGTTTATAAGACATTCTCATAAGAGTTCATCCCAACATGACAACAGCTCCTTTGAAACTGGTGGTGCTATTTTGGGAAGCAATAGAAAGGGTATATATATATATATATATATATATATATATATATATATATATATATATATATATATATATATATATAAGTGGAAGAAAAGAAGCTAAGCTACAGTAGAGAGCACACAACCACCACGAAGCTTCTGTGCAGAGGCTCTGTTGCCCGAATCTAAACTGAACCTTCAAATCAAACTCATTGCCATAGAAAGTTTAGTGATATTGAAGATTCAGTAGTTGTTTTTTAAAAAATATTGCTTGCTACATCCACTTTGGATTTCAGTGTGAAGTCTTCTTAAATCATGATAAAAGCACACACTGCTGCGACTCAGTTTGGTATGATTTTATTAAGCTGGCCTGAACAGAAGGATGATGGAAGATGAGTGCTGTCTTCCTAATCTGCTTTGCTATTTCTTGTTTGGTTATATATGTACAATTTTGTAAACAGAAGCCTTCCCTCTTTAAAGTCAGATTAAAAGCATAAATGCATTATAAGAAAGAAATCATAAGCACCTATGGCTAACATGAGGGTCTGCTTTTAGATTTTTAACGTTTCATAACTGAATTAGTTTAAACATGGTTTATTTCTTAACCCCAGAAGGCCAGAGTTTTCTCCTATTTTTACTACAAGATAAATTAGGGAATTTACACTTGAGTGTTTGATCATCCTCACCAAGTGCTGATTTTGAGAGTGATCATTGAGAATTTATCCTGAGATTTATGATTGAAACATATATTAGCCTAAAATCATAACTTCAATGTTAACAAGCAAAATTACTTGACTTATCCTAGATTTTAATCTCATTTGCTTAGAAGAAACTCTTTTTAGAATTCTCATTATCACATTCTTTGTCTCTCCTAATAATCTTCCAAATTTCTGTCACAAATATGCTGTTCAGAGAAAAAGCATATAAAAAAGTAAACAAATAGAAGTAGAAATGGCAGTGTCTGCAGATGTACATGTTCATGTTAGGTATGTGCAAGTAGCATTGCATGGTAAGTAGCAATGCTGGCAACACACACATCCCACATAAAAGTCAATGGCCTGAAACACTTTGAATATATTAAAAAAGTAATAATTTACAGAGGTAAATAAGCAATACACATAAGGAAAAGCAGAAGACAATGAAGGAAAGTCTGCCTGATTTTCAGGACTGACATTGTTTTCAGTGAAAAAGTGACATTTTTCAGGACAAAGATGATTAGTATCTAAATTTGTATCGACAAAGAAACACTGTCCATAATCTAGATAAACATACTATTTTTGGTGCAGTAAGGAATAACACACATCAAGAAAACATAACAGAATCCATTTCTGTTGGAACAAAGCTCTTCTGATAGCTTGGCTATTGAATATGCAAATTTATTTCCCTGGCAATAAGTATGAAAAGAAACTTGAATAGATTTTTTTGGTTGGCTATCAGAATCTGCAAGTGCAACTCAGAGCCAAAACACAGGTGCTTAAGAAAAATGTACAAATCTCACTAACCTAAATTCACTGAAAATACCCAGATTTGAAAATGTAGCATTGAGTATTTACAAGATGGTAAATATTACAGCTGTTTTTCTGTCATTCCAAAATTCAACTGCTTAAATCCCACAGATGCTATGCTTTAATATTAGACCTGTAAGTTCCAGAAGAGAACATCAGAATTATGCCTGCAAGCGTCACAAAAACAATCTCAAATTCTAACAACTTCAGTGAAGTGAACACCATTTTTTAATTTGTTTAATTGTTCAACTGTTTAACTGTTTAGTTTCAGACTGCATATATACTATTTTAAAAAGAAATAACAGGGCTCAGGGGAATCTGGAAAGAAAAGATAAAACAGCTCATTATTTCAGATGCAGCTCACTCTGTTCAGAGGCAGGGGTCTCCAGGCTCCAAAGCACAGAAAAAAGAAAGCAAGTACAGCACACTGGTAGCAACTGGGAAGTGTTAGAGAAGAATCATAGAATCATAGAATTACCCAGGTTGGAAAAGACCTTGAAGATCATCAAGCCCAACCACAGCCTAAACAGTACCCCATCTCTAAAAAAAAAAAAAACAAAACCACTCTGCTAAATCATATCCCTGAGTACCACATCCAAACGGCTCTTAAACACATCCAGGGATGGCGATTCAACCACCTCCCTGGGGAGCCTATTCCAGTACCTAACCACCCTTTCTGTAAAGAAGTTCTTCCTAATATCCAACCTGAACTTGCCCTGGCGCAACTTGAGGCCATTTCCCCTTGTCCTGTCACATGTCACTAGTGAGAAGAGACCTGCCCCACTCTCACTGTAAGAACCTTTCAGGTACTGGAAGACGGCAATAAGGTCTCCCCTCAGCCTCCTCTTCCTCAGACTAAACAGCCCCAGCTTCCTTAGCCTCTCCTCATAGGGCTGCTTCTCCAAGCCCTTCACGAGCCTCGTTGCCCTAAGAGTTGTGAAGCATCAGAGGCTTCTGAATGTAGAACAAAAAACAAAAACTGTTTTTGAACACTATAGAGGCTTAAGACTCCAGAGAATGCTTAGTATTCCATCTCACCATCAACTCAACAACAGAGCCTGAAAGTGAGGAATTCTCCACTTAGCAGGAATGGAGAGAGTTAATTATGAATTCTCCTTATTCTAATCCATCTATTTTAGGCATTTTCCCCCTCTATTTAAAAACTAGATTTTTCCTAAGCTATATTTGAGTAAAAGTCAGCTCTTCAGTGTTTTAAAGCCATTTTGGTCACTGTCTTCAGGGAGTCAGTTAATAAGAGTACATCTAGGCAGATGCATTTCAAAGCTTTGGCCAGCTCAGTTACACTGCACTTAGAATAATGTTTTCTGAAGTACGATTGTAATTGGGCTTGGATTTTCTCTAAAAATAGAACTCCAACAAGCAAGAGAGAGCAAGGGCGTCCTTTGATTCTGAAGATTCATACCCTATAATTTCTAGTATCTTATCCAGTATTAAATTTGACTGTTAAAATGTTTATGAATCACAGATATTTTGTGACATTTGTCATTTTTCTTTCATACGGGCAGACTTTTTCTCTGTGAATTCATATATAGTAGAACAGTCAATCCACAAATCAAGCAAAATAAATTTTAACACAAAACACAGAGAAGAACTAGATGTAAGAGGGATCTTAGTGTGAAGAGGTAGTAGTTCTGTTCTGGTATAAATTCTGTGAAGAACAAGATTTTAAAGTACTTTTTTGCAGTTAATATTGTGTTTGGTAAATGAATAATTATTATAACAAGAATAGTAACAATAAAAATAAATTTCTGGACTGAGACAACAAGATTTGAAATAGGCACAGTAAAGAGACTCTGCCTCATGTGATCATTGGGAATCCAAAGCATAACTAACCTGAAAACATAGGATTAGATTATAAATTATGGCTAAATTCAAATGTGAGAAATTACTTTTTGACTTTCTGGACTGTTTTAAGAGAGAAGGAAAATCTGAGCAAAACATCGATATCTCAGGTCTGTTTGGAGGGGAGACCATATTCGGGCACATTAAAAGGCAAAGGAGATCATCTTTTCCTGTATCTTGGCTTCCCGCTAATGGATAGCATCACATCTGTCTTTGAGACAGGACATAGACATCTATTCAACTCCTGGTTGACTGAGGCATTACTGTGTTTACTAGGTGAGGAGGCAATAGATATATTTTATGTGTATATGCATTTATGTGTTTCACTCCTAACCACAACCCTGACAAACACAACAATACAATATAGGCATCATTAGTTCCCCAGAAAGCCCTGTCAGTACAAACAGAAGCATAAATGAACAAGTGGAGTCCTAGAGTGACACATTACTGGCTACACAGTTAAGAGATTTACTCACATTCCTCATCAGCTCATGTACTTCAAAACAACTCAGCCCTTTCTTAGATACACTTCAGAGTGGCTGGGGAAAAACTCTCAACCCTAAATCTCACTTGCCTCCAGGTTAATATAAATCAGATTTGCTGGAACAGGATTACTCAAGTACAAATGCTTCAGCACTAGCTTCTTCATGAATGCTGATTACCATGTCAAGTCTTGCGCACCACCTACACAATGTTCTACGCAACACAAATTTCTACATGTCCTGCTAGAGCATGATTCTAATAGTACAAGACCAAGGCTGGGTGAAAGCTTACCTCTTCCTATTAAGGTGGGAGAATAATTAACATCTGCAAATCATGCTGTTTTGGACTCAGTTTGGAATTAATACATGCATAGTGGTGCAGTCACCTCACTGATTCATTTGAAGGCAGTATTTGAAATAAAGACAAGACCCTTTCCACAGAGATTTATTCTGGAATGGTTATGCATTTGACTAATTCCTGGTAGTACAGATCCACAGCAGATTAATGTTGCCTTTTCAGAAGCAGCTGACCTTTCTTCAAAAATGTTATCTCTAAATTGGAAAGATATGTATATGAAGGGCAGACCATCCAGTGGATAAGAAATTGGTTGCATGGTAGTGGTCAGAGGGTTGTAGTTAATCACAGAGGACCATTTTGGAACTGGTGCTCTTCATCACCTTTATTAATGACCTAGACAGTGGGACTGAATGTACACCCAAAAAGTTTGCCGATGACACCAAGCTGAGTGGTGCAGCTGAGACAAGAGAAGGAAGGAATGCCATGTAGAGGGAAGTGGACAGACTTGAAAAGGGGATTTATGTGAATCTAATAAGGTTCAACAAGTCCAAGTGCAAGGTGTTGTCCCCGGGTTGAGGCAATCCCAGGTATGTGCATAGACAGGGAGAACTCATTGAGAGTAGCCCTGTGGAGAACAACTTAGAGGTTCTGATGGATGAAAAGCAGGACATAAGCCCACACTATGTGCCTGCAGCCCAGAAAGCCATCAGTATCCAGGGCTGCATCAAAAGAGAAGTGGCCAGCAGGGCAAACGAGGTGATTGTCCGCCTCTACTCTGCCCTTGTCATGTCCCATCTGGAGCACTGCATCCAGGTCTGGGCACACCAGTGTAGGAGGGATGTGGAGCTGTTGGAGTGTTTTTTTTTTAGGAGGGCCATGAAGATGATCTGAGGGCTGAAGCACCTCTCCTTTGAGGAATGGTTGAGGGTGTTGTAATTGTTCAGCTGGGAGAAGGCTGTGGGGAGACCTTCCAGTACTTGAAGGGAACTTATAAATAGGAAGGAGATAGACTTTTTACATGGTCCATTTGTGACAGGGCAAGAAGGAATGGTACTACTAAAAGATGGGAGGTTTAGATTAGCCATTTGGAGGAAATTTTTTAATCAGAAGGTAGTGAGGCCCTGGCACAGATGCTCAGAGAAGCTGTGGGTGCCTCATCCCTGGTGGTGCCCAAGGCCAGGTTGGATGGGGCCAAGGGCAGCCTGACCAGGTGGTTCCTGCCCATGGCAGGAAGTTGGAAATACAAGATCTTTAATACCTTTCCAGCTCAAGGAATTTTGTGAGTCTATAAAATGTGAAGACACTCTTATCATAAAAGAGGAGTATGCAACAGCAGAAACTAGTCAAAGGTGCCTATTCTAATGTAAGTCAATGTTAAAGTTTAATGATTTTTGATTATTGGTATTCCACATCATAACATCATGTAGTGCACTGGGAGTTAAAAGAGTTAATGCTCTAGTTCCAGATGCCTGTCTGGAAGAGAAGAAGAACTACATATCCCAGAGGACTCTGTGTTCAGAGAGAAGATATAATCCCTGGTAAGGTCATGAGACCGTCCCTTTTTCAGCTCTCCTCCCTGCTGCTTGACCTGACTGTGTGTCTCACCTCAGTGTTATGGTGAGGCCTTTCCAGCTTTTGGACACTCTCATTATATTTGATTTATTAGCTTCAATTCTAATTATACTGTATTATAGTATGTTAACTTGCATTCCAAAACCATATTTAGTAAATTAGTTTGTTTCTCCTTAGATCATTGCTGCTGTTTTGTTTTGGGGCCCATCTCTCTACCCTTTTTTTCCTTATTCCCTTTTCTGTAGGCACAGATCCATGGAACTGCTAGTCACGGAACTGGGTGGAACCAGCCCGTAAGCCACTAACAGTCACCCATTTCCAATTTATGATTACCCTATGGAAGCAAGGCTGAAATTTTGTGCTGTTTTGGTTCCTGTACTAGCCACAGAATAAGCTGCTGGTAATGAATGTTGCTAGGTATACTTGCATTTACAAAGTCTCCAGGTTTACACCAGAAAGCTGTTGAAAGTAATCTATGAGGTAAGTAATACACCTCAGTTGTTGCATACAAACTCCTTATGTGGATATTGTATTCTAACTGGAAGGAATATCTATACTTCAGTAAGAACTGTAACTGCTGCATACACTGCTACACTTAATTAAATTTTAGCAGCTCGCATACTAATATCTGCAGCAAGAGAGGCAGAATTACTAACCACAGAAGCAGTGCAACTGCACTGCAGTCATGGACCTAAAAGAGAAGTGAGCACCTGCAGGCAGTTGGACCGCAGGGACACATTTTGTTCATGACATCAAGGTCTGTATCATCCATACCATGCCACTGTCAGTAGATCAGGTTCTGTGGACCTTCTCCAACCAGCTGCAGGCAGTCAGGCAGATTATCATGTGCAGTTTGAAAAAGTGGTGGGAGGTAACACAGTTTAGTTTGCTTGAAGCAAATGGTCGTCATGACAGAGAAGAAAAAGCAGTACCAGATTATTAAAATCTCTACATTTCTCTGCAAGAAAAAATAAGACCTTGTTCCTTATGATCTAAATGACCTACAAAGGTCATCTGTCTCTGAACAGAGACAGCCCAATGTCCAGAACAGCCCAATGAAAGTCCCCAGAAGGTATAATCCCACCAAAGCAAACATGACTTCTGAGCAAGAATCCAACTAGGTGAGGTGCAGATGCCTGGAGATATCTTGCACAAGTTATTTTGCAGGCACGTGGGCACAAACTCACATTGCAAGAAATGCACAGACTATCCATTAGCTTCTTTCCCCATTATGACTCCTGAGCTAAGATGCTGTGGAAAAAAATTCAAGGAATTCTGGAGTTAAAATTCTCCAGATTTTAGTTGTTTTCAACTTAAAATCCTGCACAACATTATTATGCTTGCTTTGCAATCCTTTACTCAACAGCTTGTTTCCTAAATAACAAACATCATTGCTTCTAGGTTCAACATCTCTACTTTGATAGGCAAACAAGAAAAAAAAGACACTTGCAGGAAAGCACAGTAGATTTTCAGTGATGAAGCTTAATGAAGAACGCTAAGAACAAACTTTTTTTTATTATTATTACTTTGAACTCATCACCCTGAGCAGAACAATGAAACATTCCTAACGCACAAGGCTCACAGTCAAAGTTCTGAATCAGTAGAATTAACTGAGCACCCAGGTAAGCACAAGGCATCATCTGTATTTACCAATGGATTTGCTCATCAATCATACTAACCTTAGGTGAATGAACAATAGCCTGGAGGTCAGGACTACTGTTTAAGCAGAGCTTGAGGCTAGGGAATATGCCTAGCAGGAACTTATAGAAGCTTAGCAACAATAAACCAGTGGCAAAAATAAATAAAAAAAAATCCTGCACATGGGAAAGAATAACCTCAGCTTGACATCTACTGCCTAGGAAAAGCTCTGCAGAAAAGTTCAGAACTTGAACGTGCCGTTAGCAGTTCACCCTTGTGGCAAACAGAAGAAAATAGATTGAGCTTCATTGATAGCAGTGCTGCCAATGGGTCATGGGAAGGAGTTATTCCTCTCTACTCAACACTTTGAGACCACATCTGGAGTACCATGTCCAGTTTTGGCTTCTCCAGGAAAAGAAAAGACATTGAAATACTGAAGCAGTTCCAACAGATGGTCACCACATTGAGTGAGGACTACATGTCATCTGAGGAAAGCCTTAAAGAATCCATCAGATATTAGGAATCTGACTAATCTCAAGATGAAGACACATGAGAGAAGTTGTACAGAAGCTATGGAATCTCCATCCCTGGAGATACTCAAACCTTGACTAAACAAGGCTGCTGTGAGCAACCTCACGCTGGATTCTTTTTTAAGTGAGGGAAGGACAATGGAAGGACCAGGTGATCAGCCTATCATTCTACAAAACGATATCAACTTTATTTGATATCTTCATTTTTAAGAAATGCTTTGCTCTTCCTTCCATTTACTTCTATTTCCCCTCCAAAAATAAGCAGAATAAAATGTTCCCTTATTCTCTCTCTCTCTTTTTTTTTTTTTTTTTTTTTTTTTTTTCAGGAAGCAGAGGTAGCACCTTGCATTTGGACTTGCTGAGCCTTATTAGATTCACATAAATCCCGTTTTCAAGTCTGTCCAGGTCCCTCTGCATAGCATTCCTTCCTTCTATTGTCTCAACTGCAGCACTCAGCTTACAAGGAAGCTTACAAACACATTTCCATGTTAAAGAAGTTTGTTTCTTCAAAAAGCGTGGCTAGAAAGATTCTGTTCCCTGGCATACTAGCTAACAACACCCCTCTGCAGCAGCTCCCTAGGACTTAGGTTGCTGTTTGAAAGATAAGACCAAACTGTAAAGGTGACTTATCTTCCCAGAAAGAGAAGCATCTGTTTCTTATTTAAGTAACTTTATTGATGACTATGAGATTTATGATGTAATTAAAAATATTTCCCTTTCTAGTGGAGGAAATAATTCTTCAACAGAACAGAAAGTGGAGTTTCTCTTTCAAAATACATCCTCTTTTCATCACTATCAGCTGCGTATTTTGTAACCAAGAACCAGAAGTTTAATTAGCTTAGCACCTGGACAGTGCATGCACTTAAAAATACATCACTCCAAATGGAATACCTCCTATTTATTTCCATGGAAACTACAACCGATACAGAGAGCACAAGAACGTTATTTGACAGGACAAATTCTCATCTATAAAACACTGTTTTTTAACACAGTCACCACCCTTAGTTATGGATTTTCACCAGCCAAGAACAAGAGCCTGTGTGCTGTACCCATAGCAATCTGTACCAGAGGAGGTGAACCTCTGTTGTTGTTGCCACTGCTGAAATGCACCACCTACCACATCACTGTGCTTACATCCACTGTTTGGTCTCCACAAACATTCAGCACGTGTCAGTGAATGTCAGCGAGTGCCATTTTTTACTCCATGGAATTTCCCCACACCTTTGCTTCATACACACTTCCACACCAGATGTCATTCTGTCACACTATCTACCATCTGTTGCACAGCAACAACATGTAACAGAATAGTGTTGGAATGATTCAGCCTCTAGTGCCACACCACCAGCACCCACCTCTGATGTCATGGGCCAACATCATAAATTAGGAGGCATTACTTTCAGAGAAGTCCCCATTTAACTGTCTAGAATATCATCTAGAGGTATTTGAAAGATATCTTGTATTATAAAGTATTCATTTCCAGCTCTACCACTGCCTCCATCTTCTCACATTGATAATGCTATGATTTTAGTTTTATTCTGGCTTGATTTTGGGGTTTTGTGTGTTTCACACATTTTATTCATTGCCAGCACTTAACTCATTGTACTGAGGTCAGGATTTGTTTCCTGAAAAATAATGGGGAGAAGTAAGTATGAGAAAAACATAAGACAGGCAGTTCCAATTACTAGCATAACTTTGTTTCCTGAAACTCCTTTTAATTTCTTTCCATTCTGTCCTTTCAGTAATTTAACAACTGAGATGTGAAAGTTCATGACAGTTAGGAACATGTTAGGTGGTCAGAGAAGAGAAGAAAAAAATATGCAGCATAACCAGACAAAGGAAGGCTACTAAAGCAACAGCAAAAACACTGTTCCTCACCCGAGTTGTGCCCAAACAATAATCGTACGTTTGCAGGTTCTGTTATCATGCACTGCCTATATAGTACAGTCCACATACCTCATGACATATACTCACAGCTCATAAGTGCATAAGTTACATACATTAAAATGCTTCATGGTTATTCATCTGGATTTTGCTAAATAAAATTAAGTCTATTCCACTCCAGCAAAACTGCTCATCTGACAATTATTAATTAATACAGTTTGTATTAACTTCCTTGGGTCACAGCAGAAATTGACACTAATCACCAACTTGCTGCTCCAGCTATTTCACTAGCAATAATAATAAGCTAGCATAACTTTTAACAGAATAAAAGCCTGATGTAAACAAACTGTTCTCCAATATTTAATTAAAATATAATGAGGAACATGGAATACAGTTCTGGGTACTGCTTAAGGTTGCATGGCATCATTTCGATGTCACATCATGTGTCACATCCGTTTATTGACAAAGAAGTGTAAATGACCCCTGAGCACAGACATGTGGAAATAATGCCACTCATTTTAATATTCAATTCTCACTGTTTGTATATTCAGGAAAGAACAATTTTACACTTCGCATTTTTATACACCACAACTATCAACAAGGGCTCCACCAAAAGCCCATGGATATCTATAGGTGCCTTTCCTTTAAATACAATGAGCTTTCAATCATATTACATATTATTGCTGTAAACAGAAACTTTTGGTGTTATTTTTTTAAAATCCTTTCTCAAAGAAGGACACTTTTAGTCTGCTTTACAAACTGATTAGTAGTTTGCCCGTTTCTTTTAAAAAAAATAAAAATAAAAGAAGAAAAAAAAAGAAAAACAGCAAGAAAGCAGAGAAAAGCAGAGTACAAACACTTCATTTTTAATTCACACAGCTGCTTAGTGACAAAAAGAATCATAGAATGGCTTGGGTTGGAAGGGACCTCAAGGATTATGAAGCTCCAACCACCTGCCACAGGCAGGACCACCAGCCTCCACAAGTAATACTAGACCAGGCTGCCCAGGGCCCCATCCAATCTGGCCTTGAACACCTCCAGGGACAGGGCTCCCAATACCTCTCTGGGGAGCCTGTTTCAACACCTCACCAGTCCCTTGGTAAAGAACTTCCCCCTAACATCCAAACTAAATCTTCCCTCCTTCAATTTTAAACTATTTCCCCTTGTCCTGCCATTATCTACCCTTGTAAAGAGTTGACTCCCCTCCTGTTTCAGTCCTCTTTAGGTACTGAAAGGCTGCAATGAGGTCATCCCACAGCCTTTTCTTCTCCAGGCTGAACAAGCCCAGCTCCCTCAGCCTGTCTTTGTAAGGGAGGTGCTCCAGCCCTCTGATCATCTTTGTAATCCTTCTCTGGACTTTCCCCCACAGCTTCCTGTCTTTCTTGTACTGGGGTCTCCATGCCTGGATGCAGTACTCCAAATGAGGCCTCACAACTGCAGAGGAGACAGGGACAATCACCTCATTGTCCCTGCTGGCCACCCCTCTTCTGATGGAGCCCAGGATAACATTTGCTTTCCAAGCTGCAAGAGCACACTGCTGGCTCGTGTTCAGTTTCTCATTCACCGGGACCCCCACGTACTTCTCTGCAGGGCTACTCTCAAGAACGCTCCTCCCAGTCTGTATATATGCCTGGGATTCCTCAGGCCCAAGTGCAAAAACTTGCACTTTTGCTCATGGAAACATAATCAATGGATCTCAGTATTTATAACTTGGGTTAGTTATTTATGGGGTTTTAATGGGAAAATTTACCAACTGGAGGCAAAAATTCATTGCAGAGCAAAGACGTGTCTATTTTCATACCCTGCAGGCTTTGGACCTCAAAACATCCATGGCATTGCCAGCTTTTGTAGGATTCCTCTCACTCACACTCAAATAGAAGAGTCATAAGGGTAAGGCAGGACTTTGTTTACATTCTGAAATACAGTGAGAAGAAATAAACCTGCCAACAAGACACAAAGCAATGCTAACACTTTTTTATTCTAACTTTTCACAGGTAAGTGATCTTCTAAAGCATCAATATGCCAAAACAAAATGACTGGGTCTAAAAGCCCTTTGTTTATAATTTGTTTCATAGTTCCACCTACTTTAGAACTCAGACCTACAGAAGAATGGAAAGTCTTATTTGAAGGGGACAAAAGGCAAAACTAACCAAACAAAAAAAAAACCACACACCTTAAGGACACTTCTACATTACAAGAATTTACCTCAAAAAGGAATACGGTTACACTCAAGGCAGCCCTGTATGAGTCAGCTCATTTCTCAAGTGTAAGGGGAAAACATACTGTAAAGTCAAGGACAAATACTATGATTGCTAAGCCTAGCAGTACAGGGCTGCAGCAGGTGAATCATCACCATCAGCAAGTACTGGCTTGGAGAATGCAGCACGACACTCATCCGTGAGATTAGATAGGCTAAAGTTGATCTGATTAGACTGATGCAATGTGCCAACAAGCACTAACCTGTAAAGAAGTCTCACTCAGTTCAGTTAATTTCAAATTGAAAATGTGGATTACTTCACTGATGAATCAAGGAACAATGCAGAAAAGTTTCGCTTCGCACACACTAAGTTACAGTTAGTTTGTCAAAACTGTCTTACCTTGAAAATATGTGGATAAAATCCTACTAAGCTCCAGTCTCGCTGGAGCCAACAGGTTGGTTCCATTGCCTTCAACCAAAGACTCCACACTGAGGGAACATGGTTGCTGGCTCCTGGTCTCTGCTGAGCATCAATTTCAGAGCACCTCGATGCATCTTGTAACCTGAGTAACTAGGACTCCAGACGCCAGCTGAGTTGCAAGCCATGCTCCTACTTGCTTGATAGAGTGCTAAACACAGATACCAGTTTGTTTAACTAAGTAGACTGCTAAAAAAACTAACTGGTGCACTCCAGCATAACTGGAAATCACCTCAGGCCTTCCATGTAAATGGCCTCATCACTGAATGAAAGGAGCATAGAGAAATGCGCTCTTTCCTTTCAGGTTTCATTACCTACAAGGCTTCCAAAAATGTTTCCACTTAAATATTTTTAATTCTGTTTGGGTTTGAAATGCTTTTTGTTGAACAAAACTATATTTCTAGGAAATAGTTATTAAAGTAATAAAAGTATTTCAGAGCCATGTAAAATATCCTGTTCCCATCCTAGAGGATTCAGACGAGAGGAATTTAAAAACAGTCATGAAACTATACTGTAACATGTTTTCTTCTTGCTGGAAGTCAGCTGGGCCAAGACAAACCAACAAAACCAATTCTTCTTAAGGTGTACTCTCTGCTGTCTCTCAAGCAAAAATTGCTGAAAATACGATCGGTGAAGCAACCTCAAGAAAAAATGAAGTCCCCTACATGAATCTTGAAGACTTTCAGAAATTGTATTCAATAATGCAAACTCAGTTCTGAAAGTTTATTTGAGTACACTATTGAATACATCAGTAGAGATAACCATCTTAAGCTTACCACAGAGAATGTTATTGCAAAGCACCTCACTCCTTTACAGTGGGTATTTTCTCCTGTTGTTATGACCACATAGAGAAAGCCAATATAACGTGCTGCAACACTACTGTCACAAGAATTCCATAAAACTTCCTCTAGTTTTATGTACTTTATTAGTCAGCCCTTAAAGAGCACCTATTAAATGTGTCTCATCGTTTAGTAATATTTTATAGTAAACTCTAGAAATATGATACCATAATCTTTCCTGGATTCTGTCTTTTACTCTTCATGTTGATCACTTCTGCTGTCAGCTGTGGGGAACAGAACTTCTTTACAATAAGGGTGATGGGGCACTGGAACAGCTTGCCCAGAGAGGTTGTGGAGTCTCCTTCTCTGGAGATATTTAAGACCAGTCCAAATGCCTACCTGTGCAACCTATTATAGGGAACATACTTCAGCAGGGATTGGACCGGGTGATCTCTTGAGGTCCTTTCCAATAACCTGTAATTCTGTTGCACTTTTTTGCAACAAATTTAGTGACCTGCTTGGGCATTAAGTTCACAGTGACTGGAAAGAGTGGCTGTGGCTGAGCAAAGACTGGAGAAAGAAGTATTTTCAGTAGTTCTTTCTTTGGCCACATGGACCAAAGTCCAACTCGTGATGCCTTTCACAATGGCAGCAGTTAAACTCACATAGTCTCTCTTTTCCCTACCACTGTGAAAAGAAATACATCTATTTGGCTACTTAATAGTTAGGTGAAAAGAGAAGGAACATGCAACACACTAGGCTACAGTTACTGCTTGACTGCACTGCCCCATATCTTGTTACCTCCTTAGTGATTTCTTCCACAGAAATACAATTCATGTCCTCCTTCTTGTACTTTACCTTTCTCAGTCTGCAAATATTAAGACTAAAACATGACCTGATTATACTTTAAAACTTAAAGTTCAAGACCCAAAAGAAAAGAATGCCAAAGGTAAAGAGCAAGAGCATTTCAACAGTTAGTATTAATTCTAACATTCACATCATGTTTTACTTCTGTAGTCCTTCCAGCTCTATTTCTTTCCCTCCCCGAGTCCTAAGCTGTTTTGTGAGCAGAAAAAATAACACAGGTACAATTTATGTTATCTCAAACCTCTAACAAGCTAAACATATTTCAAGCTCTGAAAGAAGAATCAGGATAATAGCTATGATTTCGTTATTTTAATGTCCTGGTTTTGAATTTCATCCAAAAAATGGAAGTAGAAATCATGATTGTTTCAGATGCCTCTTTGATAAATATCAGCAATGTAACCTATGGTACACAGGGCACAATGATAAATGTTGTCTGTATCAGCATCAAAGATGCACAAAGACTTACAGAGGAATAAGTTCCTGTAACAGTTACAGTTCACTTTTCTGAGAACTATCATTGATCTTTGGAAAAAAAATTATCCCTATGCATTTTGTATTTGCGAAATCTTCATCTTATGATTGTATTCAGACAAATGCAGACGTGATAGCTACATATCACACGTACCAGACTCCTTCAAATTGTATTAATATATTAAATATGCATCATTATTAATACATTAATGTATGAAAATATCAGCAGTCAGGCTCATTTCAGAGACTTGAAAATTGATACTAGAAGACTGAGCAATCTGGAAAAGCTCTGGTTGTACCACATGACCAATCCAAACAAAGTGTTGAAGTTCTTCATGCCTGCCCTGCAAGGTACACAATGTCAATGCAATGCCTGGACAAAGCAAGATAATGATTCAGTTGAAAACTCTTTGTGGTGAGGACTGAATTTAATCTTCATCTTTCCAGTTAAGACCTTGATTTAAAGCTGAGTGAATTCAGTAGGACTGAGGAGCCCACAGATTAAGAGGACTCTGGATTAGACTTTTAGTTTTTCATGTTGTCCACTTGCACTGATTAACAAAGAAATTGTTTCAGAATTTGATCTGCAAAATGGGTGGAGGAAGAAATCACCTTGATTTTTTACTTGACTGGTTCAAATACAAACAAACATTTTTACAATGATTAAAAAAAAAAAAAAAAAAAAAAAAAAAAAAAAAAAAAAAAGCTTATATTGTAAAACTACCCTTTGTCACATTCTCTATTATTATTTCTGTGATAAAAATCTTGCCTGGAGCAGTACTAAAACCATGATGAGAAACAATGAAGTCATACTTAACATGTCTGAGACTCCTAGTTTGGCAGGAACCTGAGAATATACACAGACAGAAGTCTGTTCTCCACAATAGAAACACATATGGCAGTTTGCAGAACTCCACAGACCAAAGGTACCTGTGAATAGAAGTCCCATTGTTCTAAGGCTGTTGAGGTCTGAGAGAGAAAATGAACAGTCATCAAAGGTGAAACACACAAATGAAAAGGAATTCTTTCAGACTGATGCCCTTTTCATTTCTCTTCCACTTGCCATACGTTAATGGAGCAGCAATTGCAAACTAAATACTTAAGAATACCAGGAATTGGTGAGGAACATACTAATTAATCAATTCATCCATTCTTATCCTGTCCTCTGCAGAGCAGTGGTTTCCCCGTGCAGCAAAAGCAAAGCACATTTGGGAATACCCATTAAGAACAGTAAGGGGAGGTAGGCCTTGGGACAAAGCAGTCACCACAGCACAAGCCCTCACAGACAGCTTGACAGCTCTACCTACACTGCCAGAAACTGGCCCAGAAGACCCATGCTTCTCTCGCAAAACAGCACTTCATGACTGGCAGCAGCTCCTCCTACCCTTCAGTGCAAGGATACACTTCTCAAAACCTTATGGCATGTTTAGGAGAGACCCTTCAGGATCTTGCATGTCCACTTACACCACTACACCAAAAACAGAAAGGGGAGAGTTGCTGTACTAGTCATGCATGACTCTCAGTAGAGATGATATATTCACACTGCCAAGGTACATGCGCTGCCTAGATGGTAAACATGTTTCTCTTGGCAGAAATAATGTGGTATTTAATGAATCCTTTTGTCCAGACTCGCCACTTCAACCTCTCATCACCACTGATGCACAGACCAAGGTTTGTCCCTTACACACTCTGACCATGCTGACCATCCCTTCTCACTTTAGATCTATAGGATTTTTCTGACTAAAAACCAAACAGATTGCAGGAAAATCAATATGGAAATAATAAACATGTGAGGATCTGCAATGGCCATGGCATCCAAAGGAAAGGGTGAGACTGTCTGCACCTTGCAGGTTTTCAGGCTGAGCTAACAGTAGGAATTAATGCCTAACACACTTCCTGCTATAGCTGGTCACCTCAGCCACATTCCTTGATGTTTTCGGCCCTCTCCTTGAACCTCTAAATGTTCTACAATGTTGTATACCACCTCAAAGTCAAGAAAGTCTCTTTTACCCACCAAAATGCCTAAAAGTTTGCAGTGTCTTTCACAAGTAAAATTCAAAAATCCCTTCTCTTTATTATAGTTATTTCCCTAAGCATCCTTTATTCAAGTTTCTCTCCTATTTCTACATCTGCAACTCCCTATTGATATTTTGCCTTACTTCTTCCAAGAGACATGTACTAAATAAATAAATAAATAAATAAATAAGAGCAACAATCACATACAATCATAGAATCATAGAATCACAAGGTTGGAAGATCATCTATGTGATCATCCTGTCCAACCATAAGCCACTAAACCATATCTTGTAGCTCCTCATCCAGACACCTCTTGAACACTGTCAGGGATGGCAACTCCACCACCTCCCTGGGCAGCCATTCCACTGCCTGACCACTCTCTGAGAGAAAAATATTTTCCTTATGTCTAATCTAAACCTCCTCTGGTACAGCTTGTGGCCATTTCTTCAGGTCCTGTTTGTTGTGTGGGTGAAGAGGCCAAACCTGTCCTCAACACAACCTCCCTTCAGGACGTTGTAGAGTGCAATGAGGTCTCCCCTGAGCCTCCTCTTCTCTATCTGTCAAGTGTCTGGTTCAAGAAAAATATTAAGTATTTTCTTATATCCAAACTATTTTCAAAATATTAAACAATAAATATTTTCAACCTGCAGTTACTAAATTTCCCCAAACCATTTATGCTTTTATGTTATTTTAAATGCAGCTTATCATGGTCACTGAAGCCAGTGGTGTGTGGGGGGGGGGGGGGGGGGGAGGGAGGGGATGGTTTTGCACAAAGTAAGACAGTCAGAGCAACATCCTGCAATGTACAACAGAAAAAGTTTATTCTGCTGTTCTTATTCCTATTATCTCCTAAAAAAAATCACCTTGAGAGCCACTATACTGTGACAGATCTTTTCCTTTAAAAAATTAGCACCTGGCTTGGAAATAAATGCTCTTAATTTCATGCTACCTCTTACAAAATCATTTAGAAAATACTTAAATAATTGCTTCAGAAAGAGATTAAGAATTCCAGATTGTCACCTGCACTTTGAAGTTAGAGTGTTATCATCACACACACAAAATGTATGGTGCTACTTTGGGTTACCAGCATATGAATAAAATTCCCCCTTTCCCCCCTTTGAACAAGCACTTTATTCTATATTTCATCATTTAATTGAATACACATATAGTACAGTGCTGAAATGGGAGATGCTTTACTGTCACAGAAGAAAATCTAGTTAACAGTTTACATTTAAGCCAGTTCATAGGATTCTATGGAAAATAAAACTGTCACCTTTTCACTTAGTTCCACTATTAGCTATGGTTAAACATGCAGCTCAAAATTCTACATGAGTGCAAGTTAAGAAAAATCTATAATCCCTTCTTCAAGCAACGATCTTAATATGGTTCCATCCATGACCTCTTCATTTTATATTTGTTTCTGACCAATGTTTGGGAGCAACTGCTTATTGCCTTTGACACAGAAGAGATATAACTAGGAAAGCTGGTGTTTTTATTCATCACTACTTCCAGTTCACACTCCAGTTAAGCCAGTGGGCTTAGGACACTATCAGACACACAGAAACTTAATGAATAGCCCATGTGTTCAGGCCAACAGCCCATCAAGTCCAGTAAGAAAAGTTCCCCAGGAATACCACAGGCTCAAACACTTTCTACAGTCTGTTCCTTTCTCCAGCAACCAGATTTCATGAATTAGGGATGTTGGTCAGTAGTAACCTCCCCTGCGCTTTAGGTATCTATTTATGCAGCTGTGGTACATAAATTCATCTAACTTTTGAACCTGCTGATGCTATCAGTCTCCACAGCTTCCTGCAGCAGCATATGCTAGAAGTTCACAACCTGCAATGTTACCTTCATTTTTCAGTTAATGCCCCTCAATTCCTGTATTTGGAATTGAAGATCAGCAGTTTCAGCAACCCTTGTCTGTTCCCTTCATGATTTGGAAACCTCAGTCATCTCACCCTTCAGTCTTTTCTCCAAAGTTGACTTAAATCTTTTAAGATCCTCCTTGAACACTGCTTCATACACTTTACCATTTTAGCTGCCACTCTGTCTGTTCCTTCCCCGATGACACTACATCCTTCTTCAGGTCTGAAGGCCAAAACTATACACAGTGCTCAAGAAGCAACTGCATAAGGATTTCAAGGAACAGTAAAGTAATGCATTTTATTTTGTCTTCAAGATTCTTCCTGATGATGGCAAAGATTATTATTATTTTTTCTTCACTCTTGACTTTTTCCAGCTGCTTCTGCAAACTGAGATAATGGATTTCAGAGATCTGTCAAGACAACACTTATGACAACTCCAAAATTTCTTTTCTGGGTTGTGACTGCCAATTGCGAGTATATTAAATACTACATCCAGAGCATCCCAATGTAGCAAATAAAGCTTTAGAAATAAACCCCTGCCTTCCTAAATCTACTCTGCAAAAAAGGATCTTGAGCTATGCAGAGTTAGAGGATATTTGCTTATTTGAGCTTAGCTTCCATTTACTAATAGAACTGATTGCAGCCTTGTTCTCCACCCCTCTAGTCACATATTATACAGCACTTTTCTGTGGGGAACCTTTTCCCACCTCTTTTTAACTTGCACTCTTAAAGAAGCACATCTCACGTAATTACACTTCATCTGCACATGATAATTTGCCATTCCATTTCCTCAGTTACCTTTGAACCTGTCAACCAATTTCAAACACTTTCAACGTAAGGATAAAAATCTCCAAGATTGCTACATCCTAGAATTTAACTGAAACAGGCAGGAAACTGGAAAGAAAAGAGACCCCAGCCAGTGCCTCCACTGAGGAAACAGTTATAACACACAGTCATCCTTAACAGAAAATCTGCACAGAAAGAGATTTTCAATGTCTCAATTGTACAAAAAAAGTTTCATTTGGAGTTTGTGCTCTAATAGACATTAGAGGATGTAATCACAAGATACTAATCCATCAGAAACCAGTCTTCATTAATTCCAACACTCATAGAGCTACGTATTGATTTACCTCCGGTAATGACTCACAGGAAACCATTTAAATTGTTTCATAGCAGGAGGGGAACCTGAACCAGATGTAGGCTCAGCTGGAGTTGCCAACAGCCCCTCTGTTCTGGCTGGAAGGTACTATTATTGAAGATAATATTTCCTAGTTAGTAGTGTGACTACTAACCAGTACAGAGAAATAAAGTGTAAAATTGCAACTTATTTTTATTGCACAGAAATCTACACTTGTAGAACAGAGCATGGTCTGTCAGTAGCTTTGGTTAACAGGATTAAGAGAAGGGAGGAAAGAGGGGATTTCCCCATGCTTTCCATCAACTAGGCAACTGCTGGTAAATGAGGAGGTGAGATATCATCTCCTGTAACAGCAAAACCCTGCCAGCAATCAAGGCAGCAGTCCCCAGTCCATGAGGAATGATTTGGCTTTGCTGTAGGACCTTCAGGTGAGGCAACGTCTGCCGTGCCTTGTGGAAGCCCTTGCCTGCTCCCCACACCATTTTACAGGGCTTTTACCTAGTCTGAGATGACAATACTGGAAGTCACTATGGATCTAAACACAGTCAACTCCTGCCTCAGTTTTGAGGACTCTCAGAACCCCAACACACCTAAATGGCCTTGATCAGCCTCACTGGAGCCTCCTCTGCACTTCACCTATGGTCACTGAGCTCCTTTTCAGCCATGGCCTGGCCTTCAGGTATGCTAATCCCTGGCCACACCTCCCAGTTGGACCTCAAATAGATTTTCTCCTGTACAGACATGCTGTAGCTCATCTGCTTGTGTTCTCCCTACTTTATGTTCCTACTGAAAGCTGACACTAGCTTCTCAATTGATTAACGTTCTCCACTGTTCCATCAGCTTCCACAAGCATTCAACAATACTTCTAATTTGCTTGGCTGAATATAACTAATAATCTACTGCCCCTTACCTTTCAATCAACTAGGAAGAAACTGTAAGTTGAAATAAGACCATGGAAAAACCACACTGGGAGCTGAATTGCAAGACTGTTTAAAATAATAATAATTAATAATAATAAATAAATAAAAGCACTCAGATAAAACATCACCACCAGGGATGGACCAAAAATCATTTGAGAACAGATGGTAACTCATGATGTGATAAATGATAGTGAAAAGCAAGACCAAAAAAAGTCCAGTTAGAAGAAACACAGTAAGAAGTGTGGTAAGAGTTAATTTTTAAGCAAGGATTCTTTCTGCTTCTTTCTGGAATTGATTTCCCATTCAAAATATTTCTTTTCCTAGTATAGACTGAAAGCAAATTGAAAAAAAAAATGAACAAAAATACACTTGTGTTTTTTGTGTGTGTTTTTTTTTTCCTGCACTTGCACAGCTAATATTAATTTAGAGAAGCTTGTAATTGATTTCTTAAATCCAACTGTTGAATTTATTGGAAGGATGTGGGCAACAGCTACCAGCATATTCAAAGAGTATGACTTTTGCACAGAAAATGAAACAAACAAAATTATCTCAATCTCTACAATTAGACAAAGTTCCACAAAACAAGCCTTTTCATACTTTCAGCTTTGGTACACTGAGACAATCTGAAAAGTACCACAGTTCTTCCTTGGGCCCTCTCTCTACCAATTTAAGCAGTTGTCAACAGGTACCAACTCTCTATAAAAATATATAATGAGTATTATATACAGATAATATATAATACTATGTACTGTACATAAACAAAAACCCATGAATAGATTTTAACATAACAACTTTTGATAAAAATTTAAATTTACATCACCTTAAGATAATATACTTAAGTGTAGATCACTCCAAAAGTAATGCCTCCTATTTATTTTCATGGAAAGCACAACCAATACAAAGAGTGCAGTAATAACACAGAAGATTCTCAGCTTCGAAATGCCATTTTTCAGCATAGTCACCACCTTGAGCTATTTGTTTTCACCAGTGTTGAAGAGGAGTCTGCATGCTGTGTTTATAACAGTCTACACCAGTGGAGATGACCCAAAGTTTCAGAGCTGCTACAAGAACATTTACTGAAATGCACTGCCCACCATCTCACTGTGCTCATATCCACTGTTTGGTCTCTGCAAATATTCAAAAGTTGTCAGTGAATGTCAGTGAATGGTGTAATTGTTTTTTCATGTGGAACAATACAATGGCACAACATCGCTTCATCTGCACTTCCATGCCAGATGCCATTCCATCCAACTGCCCCTCTGCTGCCATTTGTTGTATAGCAACAAAATGCAATGGGCTGTTGGTGGGAAGGTTCAACCTCTACTGCCATATCACTAACAGTCACTTGTGACATAATGGGCAAACATCATAAAATAGGAGGCATTCCTTTTGGAGCAGTCCTCATATAGTACACGTATATGTCTAACATATATAGCACATGCCGAAACTGCTGCACTGGAGCTACAAAATATATTATCAGTTCCAAATATAACTAATATATGTACATTTGGTGTTGTTTGTTTGTTTTTGTCTGGTCAAAACACACTAAATTTCTCACAACCTGATGCACAATAAAGTTTAGTAACCTCCTACATTTATATATATATATATTTTTAGTCAAAATCAGATATTCCCCTCAATCAAATGAAGTCCATTTTTCCATAGACTTACCTTCTAGTAAACTTAGGGCTATATTTTTGAAGTCTCCTCCTAATAGCTTTGATAAGGCTACTAAATTAGAGCTTTATGCATATAGGCAGTAGCCTCTTTTAAAGGAAATAACCTGCACTGGATAATGCAAAACAAATGGTAAAGCAGAGAAATTTGAAAACACAACAGCTTTTCTCTTCTTTTTGGCAAACCAATACCTGGGATGATCTGTATTAGCACCACTGTACTCATATTATGCCAACCTTCTGAGTGGAAAGACTGAATAGAAATCTAAACAGCTGCCAGTGTCTTCAGCTACCCTTCAATGAGCTTTTTTGTTAGCTCCTTGTTTTTTCCTTCCCTTTGTGGTATGGTTGATTATTTCAAAATATAATGGAACCACAATGAAAAAATTAAAGCAAATTCCCCAGAAAATATGCAGGTTGTGTTTCTGTTTAGCATGATAAAATGAAGACACAAAACTGCTGTAGAAATCTGTCAATGCTGAAGGGCCTGAAGATTTTGTTCCCAAGCACATACAGGCCCCTCAGTGGAGAGGAATTAACCAAAACTGCAAATAACATGACCTGCAGTGACCTGCATTGTTTGTAAACCTCTAATCATAAAGGACGCATGGTAGGATGTTGTGAATCAATGAGGCAGTTGAATTTTATAGACATACTTTGTTTCTTTTCCACTAAAACAACAAGACAGTTCTACTGTATTCAGAATTTCAAATTAGGCTTTACCAGCAACAATATTTTACTAGTAATTAGAGCTAGTGGCAATGTGGTTTTGTTTTTTTTTCCTTCTGCTCTGGACATCTTTCCTGCTAATAGTCTGCAAAGTTTTGCATCTCTTACCTTTGCAAATGACTAATATTGTGTTGGGAGAAGGAAGGCTAAGGTATATCTACATGAATAAAAACAGCATATATTTTAAGTCCTGAAAATGTGTTCCTTACTGTTGGATGCTTTTTAAAAGCAACAATCCCATTAAAATTTATCAGGTTCCCTGGGTGAGCTCACTAAATACTGAAGAGCAGCTCAGGGGCACAGAGGGCACATTCTACAGCAAACAGATTGCAAAGTACTATCAGCATCCTTTAGAATAACTCCACTACTGGAAAAAATATATATATAATAATAAAACAAAAAAACTTTCTCTGCAGTCACATCAACTTCAGCCTCCCTTGGAAATACCTGAGAATAAGAAGCACATAAGGAATAGCACATGCACAGTACTGCAATCTCACAGCTCCGTATGGTGCTTGCTACAGTCTCACATATGGTATAATAGCGGAATGGAAGTTATTTTAAAGTGCAAACTATAAAGAAATAAAAAAATTAGGAGGAGACCAGACAAATGATCTGGTATTGTCATTCTGATACCTGCATAATTGCACAGCTGGATCTCAATTCAAGAGCTTACTGAAAGACTCCATTCCAGAACTGTCATTTATCAGGAATCTAAGTTACGGAGTTAAATGTAGATTAATATCTTTGTTCCCTCAGGTTGAGTTAAGAATGGAGTAGTTATTTCCACCTTAAGAAAAAAAAGAAAGAAAAATGTAAGCAATAGAAGTATAAGTCATAAGATAAAATAACATTAAAGTAAGATACAACAGTTGTAAGAACAGCAACTATATTTAAGTTTAAAACAAGACCGCGATTTGTTATGAGTCACCAGCCACAGCAGACAACCAGGCAGTTCATTATGAATGATTTTATGCTTTTTGGCCAGCACCCCTTGGGCATCATCTTTCCTCTAATGTCCTATATGGCAGTATGTTTCTAGCCTTTGTCTTGAGGGGCTTGATTCTATGTTTTATTAACAATAATCCGGTGGACCTTTTTTCAGTCCCTAATTTAAACAGAAGCCGTTAATTAAGAAATCTCACATAACAAGAGATGATGATCAATGCTGACCCTTAGCATTCTCACACATCGATTCTAGATAAATCTCTCCCTTAGTCATGGAAGTTAGGAGTGTTATTTTATAAAAATACAGTCCATACTTCTTGTTTAAAATGCTCACCACGTATCTATTTACCTATCGCTGTGCATTGATTACATTCACAGCAACACAACTTGGAAAATTCTCATGTTAGGAGTACAGTCAAAACCTTTCATTTGTATAAACACTTCTCTGCAGTGCCTTGAGAAACAAATAACCTTTTCCCAATTACTTTTTTCTTTCACATGCGTACTTGCTTCAGCTCTCAGTCTATCTTCTTGTTTGTAGTCCTTATAACTAAGTTGCATAATGCATTCCTTTGTTCCAGTAACAAATAAAATCTCAGCAAGCTGTCCTTAATATACAAGTCTGCCACAAAGGAAACACATATATCTTTTGTTAATGGGTCTTAATTTTTATTTTTCAATATCATTAGATTTTACATGCCACAAAATGAAAACTGCAATTCCAGAAAATACAATGATGCTCTTTTTAATTCTGCAAAGGAGTGAAGTAGCCACAAGGCCATACTGATCATAGAATGGCTTAGGTTGAAGGGACCTCAAAGCCCACCCAGCCCCAGCCCCATGCCATGGGCAGGGCTGCCACTCAGCAGCTCAGGCTGCTCAGGGCCCCATCCAACCTAGCCTTGAGAGCCTCCAGGGATGGGGTACCACAGCTTCTACCAGCAGATGTGCCAGTGCCTCACTGCCCTCTAAGTGAAGAATTTCTTCCTGACACTAAGTTTCCCCCTTTTTCCTTTAGTTTTAAAGCCATTCCCCCTTGCCCTACCACTATCAGATCACATAAAAAGACAGTCCCTCTTCTGCTTTTAAGTTCCCCTCAAGTACTGGAACACTGCAATGAGATCTCCACAGAGCTTTCTCTTCTCATAAATCTCATACAGGGATTCAGCCATTTTCACACAGATTTACAACAGAACCATAGGTTTTCTCCTCCTCTGAAAAGAGCAGCTGAAAAGCACAGAGTGGTCCATGAAACTACAGCATGACTGTACAGGAGCTGTGCTCTTAGGTACCTGTTTTACATAATTCTGTACTTCACAGTAGAAGGCAGGTTACAAAGCATTTGGAGAGGCTAAATATCTTCAGAAACATCTCAATATATAGAGAAGTAAAAGGAAAAGAACAAAGGAAGACAAGAAACAACCACTTTCAACCAGCAGATTAAGACTTATTTTCTTCTAACGAAAAGACATGACGAATTGCAGGGAAGTGACTTCTGTTTTTAAAAAGCAAAGCTTATGCAGAATCTGCTTCAACAAAAATATTCGGTATGTCTAGAAAAGTTAGGCAGTATTACCAGTGTGCTTCTAATAACATACGTTCAGTTTTACTAGCAGGTCAAATTACACCGAAGTAAAACACAGCCCGACAGTATTATTTTAACTCTGCCTAAACACAGCTATAAAGGTTTGACAGCCAATGCACTTTGATATCTACAATGAGTTTAATTCATGCAGACTTTCAGAGTATCATGCAATAAAGAATGGTTTCCAATCTTCTTAACTCATAGCACCTGTGCTTGAAACAATTCACTACTTTCTATGAATTAATTGTTACTTACACAAAGGAGCAGTTGTAGTCCCCAACTTAAGAAATGGGAAAGTCAGTACAGACTTCAGCTTTTATTGGCAGAAGTTCTTAAAGAAAAATAGAACTACTTGGCAAAATAATAATAATAATAATAATAAAAATCATAGAATCAGCAAGGTTGGAAAAGACTTCTGAGATCATCTATTCCAATCATCCACCTACCACCAATAATGCCCATTAACCATATCTCTTAGTACGACATCTAAAGATTTCTTGAACATCACAGATGGTGTTCTCACCACCTCCCTGGGCAGCCTGTTCCTGTGCATGACCACTCTTCCATAGAAGAAATTTTTCCTAATATCCAATCTGAACTTCCCCTGGCACAGCTTGAGGCCATTCTCTCTCATCCTGTCAGTAGTTACACAGGAGAAGCTGATTCTCACCCCGCCATGACCTCCCTTCATGTAGTAGTAGAGAACAGTAAGGTCTCCCCTGAGCATCCTCTTCTTCTCCAGGCTAACAATTCCAGCTCCCTCATCTGTTCCTCATAAAACTTGTGCTCCAGACCCTTCACCTGCTTCATTGCCCTCCTCTGGATGTGCTCCAGGGTTTCAACAACTTTCTTATAGAGACGGGTCCACAACTGAACACAGTAATCAAGGTGGAGCCTCACCAATGCTGAGTGCAGGGGGGATAGTCACCTCCCTGCTCCTGCTGTGAATGATATTTCTGGTACAAGCCAGGATACCATTGGCCTTCTTGGCCACCTGGGCACACTGCTGGCTCATGTTTAGCTAAGCATCATCTAACACCTTGAGGTCCATTTCATCAACACAATCTTCCAATCACTCTGCCCCAAGACTGTAGCATTGCCTGGGGTTGTTGTAACCAAAGTGCAGGACCCAGCACCTGGTCTTGTGGTCAGTCCAGTGACCCCTACTGTCCAGATCCCTCTGCAGAGCCTTTCTACCCACAGGCAGATCAACACTTTCTGCCAACTTGTTGTCATCTGCAAATTTACTGAGGGTGCACTCAGTGCCCTCATCCAGGTCATCGGAAAAGAAGCTGAAGAGGACAGGCCACAGTAATGATTGCTGGAGAACACCAAAAGCAATGGGTCACCAGCTGGATTTAACGCCATTCAGCACCACCACTCTCTGGGACTGGCCATTCAGTCAGATCTTCACTCAACAAAGAGTGTACCTGTCCACATTTGAATTAGAAGCAGGATGAGCAGACATATTTTTTTTTATGACAGTGGATCATTGTAGAAAATAAATCAATGCAAAAAATCTTATTACAAAGAGAATTCAAAAATGATCTCTGTAATGACTTGATTAAAGTGAGCCACAGTGAATAAGCTGATCACTGAGCTCAGTACTTATCTCAAAATAAGCTACCGAACTCTGTCTCTCCAAATGCTGACAAAGCAGAAAAAAAACACCAGGATTACCAGCAACTCCAAAGAACTTATTGAAATATTGCTTAAACAATTTTCCTCTCACCTTCCTGTTGTCTTTGCTTTATATCTTCTCTCCTTACCTATTACGAAGATTTCTAATTCAGCTGATCTTCCCATTTCTAATGAAAAATCTCAGTGACGTTAGGCAGATCCTGCCTGTGTGCTTCAGCAGAACATGAAGGTCACCAGCTGCTCAGGCTTCACTGGGGGCAGAAGACAGAGGAAGGGGGTTCTCCTCTACTGTCACTGTCTCTCCCAGATGCTTCTTCCAGTTCAACTGAGCATTTGGCTTACATTTCACATGAAACATCCAAGCTGCTTGTGAGCTCCAAAAGCACAGAGGGAGGGCAGCATCTTAAAGAAATGTAAGGCAAATAGCTTATGCAGCTGTATCCAGGCTGAGGGGAATAGGGAGCCCTGACCACCGACACAGCACAGTTTAAAAACCTCCCTCACCCTTTCTCTGAAGCAGCACTGTGAGTATGAATTTTTTTATTCTTCTAGAGCTACTGCAGCTATGAGGTTTATGTTTCTAAAACACAAAACAAAACAAAACAAAAGAAAAAAACGCAACCATCTGGGAATAATCTAACATTTCTGGCTACATTTTTCATTGAAAAGTGAAAAGGAGCTGCTGAAGAGTTTTGAGATGTGTAAGTGAGAAGGTCTGTGGAAGCTCAGGAATACCAAAAAGCATCTGGAAACATTTTATAAAAACATGAAAACAGTTTACAGCATTAATTCTTAACAACCTGACACCTGAAGGGAAAAACAAGCAAAACAACAACAAAAACAAAACAAAAAAACAACAAAAACAAACAAACAAACAACCCACAACAACAAACAGCATAAAGAGTAACAACTAACTCCCTCCTGAAAGGTATTCTAAGGCACACGGAAGAGAGGGAGGTGGTAAGGGATAACCAGCATGGCTACACCAAGGGCAGGTCCTGCTTTATGAACCTTATTGTTTTTTATGATAGTATAACTGCATCAGTGGACAAGCAAAGAGTCACTGATCTATCTGAATTTCAGAAAGGCCTTTGACACGGTCACCCATGATATACTTCCCTACAAATTGTAAAGATATGGATTTGATGGGTGGACTGTTCAATGGTTGTGAGACTGTACCCAGAGCGCGGTGGTCTTTGTCTGTGTCTGGATGGAGATAGGTGGCAAGTTGTGTCCCTCAGGGGTCAGTGCTGGGACTAATAGTCTTTAACTTTAATCAGTGACATGGTCAGTGGGATTGAGTGCACCCTCAGATGGTCTGCAGATGACACCAAGCTGTGTGGTGTGGTCAACATACCCAAGGAATGGGACACCGTCCAAAGGGACATAGACCTAGGTTATAAGCACCTAGACAGTACACTGTGACAGTCCTATAAATACCTTGACATTGTACCCAGATCCCTTCAAAACACTTTTTTATTAACACAGATTTTTTCCTGCCCAACTTGTACATAGAACTTACCATGATGCAAATATGTCCAGAGTTGTGTGCATAAGCAAACAACCACACAAAGAAACGTGCAGAAAAATGCAAAATTCAAACAGACACATGCACTTTTTTCTTTTAAACAAAGGAATCTGTTTTGATGGTATTTTATAAAAGCAGCTACTTCCTATTCTACACCAAGTGAATCTGAGGTCTTAGTTCTGCCCTTGGTTTCATCAAGCCAATGCAGATTTAAAACCATGATATTCAGTGCAGTTATTTCAGAACTCCACTGATAAACAGGAAGTAGATCGCATCCTTTAGACTCATGGGCTTGGCCTCTGACAGCAAAAATATGGCAAATATAGAAGGAATGGTTTAATCCATTAACTCCCCCAACTCCAAACTATTCCTCTATAGATGTTATTGTATCACAACAGACAGGAATGCATGACTTGGTTACTCCAGATCACAGAGCAGTACATCAGCTTAAAGCATTATTGAAGGTGCAGATCATGTGAATACATCACAATATGAACTAAACCTAAAAAGGTCAGGCAAATATTTTACCAAATCTACAGAGAAGGCAATTTGTTTGGGGATATTGAACCTAATGCAGCCGTACCTTCATACATGTAGCTACACTGATTTGCACAGTAAGCACAAGCAAGATATCCCAGACAGATGAGTACATTCCTTGGGTGAGCTGGAAATGCACAGTCCAGTTGCTTAACTGACCATATCTTCCAGTCATCACTCTATTTTAATTGACTCTCCTGGTAAGTTTGTAACCCTTGCAAAAGACTAAGCCCAAGTCAGATGTTCCAAGGCCTTCACTATCTTCTATGAGATTATTTAATAGAAAGTATATAATTTATATTTAGAAAGAAAAACAAAAACAATTAGTTAGAAATAGTTCAGAGTTATATATTTTTTTCCTCAGAAATCAGGAACAGAAGACTTATCACTTAAGTTTCTGCATCCAGGCTCCTACTGTCACGGAGTAATAGCATCCAATCATATATAATTTCTAAGTATAATTTCTAAGAAAAAAAAGTTATACCTGGCTAATCCAACTTCCTGTTAATAAGTTCTCCCCGGTTTTCTCTTGTGTTACTCAAAAAAGATAAAGAATATCAGTGGCTAATAGAGAGGGCTTCCCTTCCCTCCACCTCAAATCGATGGTCAAATACTGAATTCTGTTCCTAGGAAAAGTGAGAGGAAAATTATGAATGAAATTTGTTTTATTTGCATTTTCATGCCTACATTCATAATCCATGATTATCATAATCTCCATGAACCATCAGAGTGGTTCAAAAGCCACTAATTAAATGTGATAACTGCAGCAGAAATAAAAACTTAATTTTATTTTTAAATATTCAATGATCTAAAAAAAAAAAACAGGTGGAAAAATCAAAATCTAATGTTTAGGAGCTGATGATAGCTAGTTCCATAACAGTTCATTTTCCCTTGGAATAAATTATCTGATGTACATACTGTCCTTGTTGTTGTCACTACTAATTTCATTTAAAAGCTAGAAAATAAGAGAAATATACGAAAACATGACTTTGCTTTCCCATCCCCCTCATCACAAGAAAATAATTGTTTATTTGAAATTCAAATAAAAGCCTTCCAAGCACGACAGTGATATTTCAAGGAGACATTTGGAAACAAGATAAAATAATAAATTTTAAGAGGAATGAAAGATGTTTTGCAGTACATTGAATAGAAGTACAGTTACCACGTAGGAAAGTGCAAGAAACTAATCTTAGGTGTTTGTGCACAAAAGAAACTGTTTTTGTAACCCATAAATGTACAGCCATTCTTTTGCACCCCAAGCTTCCAAGCATTCATCTCTTTCTTGTTCTACTCATTGGATAGACACTGGAAGTCTTCTAGGTTGAAGATCTAAGTCATTTTCTACCAATTCCTTCCTTACGTGCCTCCCTGAGAAGTTTTAATTCATGGATATTGTTTAAACTAGGTTTATTTTTCTAATCCAGTGTTTCTGTATTTGTGTATGTGTCATCTAATGTAAGGGTTGCAGTGGTAATTGCTACCCTTCTGTGGAAACGCTCAGTAATCACTGCAGTCAAACCTTGCATAACATCCAGAAAGCAGCTCAGACTTGGCTCCAGACAGCCTTCATTTACATATTCAAATGTATTTCTGTAAAGTTGAACAAAATGCTTGTTTATCGGACAAGTCATACTTTCAAAACTAGCATGTCCTCAGCCTCTTCTCCATAAAGAAAGCCCTTAGTAGGGAGCTAGAATTTGTTACTAGGCTGCCAGTTATCAGTGAGCTGAAGCTCTTCTGCCTGGGGAGAGCACATACTAATTCCATTCCCGGACCAAATCTAAAATTTTCCTAAAGCAAAATACTTATCCCCATTGCATAATCAGTTATATCCACTAGGGAAAAGAAAGTACACAAACAAAATACCCAAAAAACACACAGTCAGAAAAACGGGGTAAAAACATCTGTTTCCCCTAGAGTAAAGATAACCTAGGGTCTTGTGCCCATCTACAAACGTCACTAGCTGATATGGTGCTTACAAATACACTACTGATCTACAAAAATGAACAGCAAAGTGCCAAAATTTGCTGGTGGCATAAAACTGTAAGTGATTTGGTTTAATTAAGCAGTTAAGAATAAGGTGATTGAAGTCTTCTGAACAGAGCAAGCAGCATCAAGGACCAAACTCTGCATCACGATTAGGGAGTCCTTCATCCAGTTGAATATATCCAGAGGATCTACTTACAAACATTATTTACTGAATAGCTGACTGTGATAATGCCCAAGAGATTAAATAATGCAAATAGTAATATATGCAAACACACACATTTCTTTTTTTAAAGAGGGCTTACCTCCTGAAATGGAAAAAAGTCTGTAAGGAATTGGCAATAAAAGAGCAAGAAAAGGTTGTGAAAGCAGTAAAAAAGTGGAATCTTAATTAAAGGAAAGATTCAAAAGCAAGAAATAACCAAATAATAAAAATGTGTTGGGGAAAAATAAATAGATAATTTGGAGCGTGGGAAAAAAAAAAAAAAAAAAAAAAAAAAAAAAAAAAAAAAAAACAACAAAACAAGGAAAGCAAAATATATTGGGGAAAAAAAGATGAAAACAGGGGAATTCAAAGAGATCAAATTGGGATGGAAGAAGACTGTTACCTGTAGCTTACTATCACCTTAGCATAGTCAAAAGTCAATATCTTTTGCTTAAAAAAAAAAAAAAAGTCTAAGAAGAAAAAACTGCTAAAGAATATGTTTCCAAAAGGTGTTGGAACCTATATGTTAAAAAACAAATCTGCTCACTGACAAAAAACAAATCTGCCTTCAGATCGCGTTTCTGAAGGTCACATAAAAAAAAAAAAAAAAAAAAAAAAAAAAAAAAGGAGTTAGGTGCATAAAACAGAAAAAAGGCAAAACTGAAAGCAACCAGACCTCTGGCTGAAATCCCCCATTCCCTTTCCACTCACAGTTGCCACCTAACCTTGAAAGCATATAAATGCTTTATGTGTGTGTCAGTCTCTGATCTGAAGTCACTGAATAGTAACTGCATGCTCAGAAGAGTCTCAGGTTCGTACAGCACCATCACTGGTAGGCTGCTGACACCATAGCTTGAATGGTATTTAGAAACAGGGAGATCCTCTACATAAATCTGCTGAATCACCAGGGTGGTAGTTAACTACAAAGGCAGCTGTAGCTTTTTCCCTGGCTTCAGGATTTTTATACTAAAAATTATTTATATTTGGCATTAAGCAGGCCTTGGATTAGATACACATGCTGATCTGGAAGAAAGGACAAGATGCAGGAGAACCATACAATCCTAGCTAAACACCAAGCAGGGAATTCATCTCCTATGAAGGTGTCTAAGGTCCCTCTACACACAAGAGAGAGCTGACCAACATAGCCAGAGGAGACCAGAGAGCAGCTACTACCCCACAGCAGATGTGTTGGATCATTGCTGACCACCTGATTCCATCATAGACTGTGATGGAGTTCTGCCACTGAGATAAAATTAACAGCTAGCTGCTGACACCTACAGTTAAGTTAGAAATATCATATAATAGATACTTGCTCCTGTGTTGCCTCACGTAGAGGAAGTCCACCTTCCTTGTTATGCAATAGGGTAGATAGAAATGGAGAGCATATATACCCAAGCCTAGCACGGCATCAAGTGGAAAGGACCTCTAAGACCAAGAGCAACCACAAACCCACCACCACTGTACCCACTAACCGTGTCCCTCAGTGCCACATCTCCATGGTTCTTGAACACTTCCAGGGACGGTGACTCCACTGCATTCCTGGGCAGTCTGTGCCACTGCCTCACCGCTCTTTCTGAGAAGAAATTCTTCCTAATATCCAATGTGAACCTGCCCTGACACAACACCATTATAAAAATGAGCCCTCCCAGCTGAGAAAGGCAGCCAGAAGTGAAATTTTCCAAGTCCTGAAGAAGTATTCTCACTATGTTTTTAAAAATGCACAAGGTACATTCAAACTTTCTCATTAAGGAAGTCTGGTTCACCCTCAGATAGGTATTAGATAGGTCTTGTACTTCTCACAAGCCTGCACAGCTGCAAATCTCAGGCACATCCCCAAAAGTAGAGACCATGCCTGAGAGGGAATCAAATCTCTCCACATCAGATCTCTTCCCATGATTTTGTATGGGCTGGCCCCAGGTAGGATATAAAAATATTTAATACTGCACCCCCATTAAGTGCCTAAACATGTGGACCTAGCCCATTCAAAAATCTGCTTTGCAAAATCCAGTTATAAACATCTTTTCCATTATCTTTTTACTTTCTGAATCACAAATGCATCCAGATAATAACACTAATTTTCAGATTCTCAATTGAAGAATATTCAACACATTCTTGCAATACTTACAGAAAGATTTAAACAAAAAAAAGAAGCCATGCATCCCAAGAACAGAAAGGTCACTTCATGGCAGACAGTTACCTCAATAGTTCATCATTTCCTCCCACTTAAGATTTATATGCCTGAGTATGCTTCCCCATTAGTGAGCTGTTTCTACTTTGAAACTTAGTGAAATGTACAATATTTTAGAGTGGCAAAGAAAATTATATACCCAGGCTACAATATGTAACACATTAATAAAAGCCAAGGTCATTTCAGGAAAGTGAAACGGAACTCCTCAACATTCTGTTCTTGAATTCATAAACAGAGCAGTCACAAAGTGAAACGTTTTTGTCCAACAGGAATAAATCTAGAGTTATGAGGTTAGGAAAATGGTCTCAGCTCTCACTTTGATGTGCAAAATTACATCAAAAGAAACTGCAAAAGAAGAGGCATGCCTAACTTACGTTCTGAAGAAGAATAAGTGAGGAGTACAGAGAACAGCATAAACATGCTCTGATATTAGTTAGAAATATTTTAGTTCACTTTTGTCATCAGTTTTACATCTTTTGAGCATTGAGCCCTTGCTGCTAAGAAGGTTAATGGCATTGTTGGCTGCATTAGACAGCATGATCATTCCTCTCTACTCAGCAGTGGTGAGGCCACATCTGAAAGACATGTCTAGTTCTGGGCTGTTCAGTACAAGACAGATGTGGATACACCATAGTGAGCCCATCGGAGAGCCACCAAGATGATCAAAAGACCAGAGCATAATTTCTATGAAGAAACCCCGAGAAAGCTGGAATTGTTCACCCTGGAGGAGACTTTAGGGGTTAAAGCTAGCTATTTTCAAACCTGAAAAATGCAGTGCATTGCTTGCCATGACAGAGCAGACGTTAATCCTGGTCCCTATAAACACAGCATTTCCAGTACTTTCAGATTCAGCTTTTTCTTTTTTAAACTGACTCGTGAAAAACAGTTACTTACTTGGAACTTTAATGTACTTACATGACATTTTCTTCCTCATCACTGCAGGTGACCAGCCTGTGTCCTGCATGAGAAGCAATAAATGACTTTCAGCACTAGGAGAAAAAGCATAGAGAAAGAAGAGTCTTACAGAAGAAGGAAGGAATTGCTTGTTGGTAAAACAATAAATAAAGAAGGTAAAAATAAAAATTAAAAAAAAAAATAAAAAAATTCTTTTACCAGACTACAATACAGAAAGAAAGCCAAAAACTAGGTGCACATAAAATTAATAAATACATCACAAGATTTTGTTACTCCTGAATGCCAAACATTTGTTGTCTAAGAAAATTATCCTATTAAAGTTTTGTACAGCATTCAACATACACATTGCCTGAGACAAAGTGAACTTGAAGAGTATTAACTTTGGTTTTCATAGGAATAAATCCACACTCTAAATGTAGCTTTCTGAGCATTAATAAACTTAACTGCACAAAAGTGCAATATAAAAATGATAAGCTAGTATCTTTTTAGGTTTGAAACATTTCATTTTGAGCCATAATTTCTCATCAACTCTACGAGCAATATCACGCCCAGTGGCAGGCTGCAGAAGGTCTTTGAAAACTCAGTTAGATACGTAATAGATGTTCATGTTTTCATATTGGATTAAAATAAATACAAAATGTGATGTAACAAGGCAATATAAGTTGATCATAGCTTACCATCATAAGCTATTGATTTCTTAGAAATTCCACTGAAAACAGCCCAGGGCATAAGAAAAAAATAGTTAAAAAAATCTTGTAAAACACCATCTGTGTGCTCCGAAAGAATTTAAATTCAAGACTGGTTAATTCTCTCCAAATCTCTTGTGGTACTAGACAGAATACCTCATTTTGTCAAATCTGTTTATGAAAAGTTCAAAGAAACATGGCAAGCATTTGGCAATATGAATCTATAGATCATAGAGACATGAATCATAAAGATATATTTTCTGACAGTAGAAAGATGCTTAACATCCTTATCAATTAATGAACAGTCCTAAAAGTAAAGCTATCCCCCTCAGATCACACATTAGCAGCTCACACAACTTTGCTTGCTGTGCTTAAAGCTAACTATATTTAGGGAAACTTAATGGCTGCACAGCTTTATTTGAAATATCCAGTTTCAAAGACAACCAGAGAGCTTGACTTTATGCTGGGAAAGAGTACATTATGTTAAGAACAGAAGTCACAAAGGTTTATGAATAAAATCAACTATGAGCAAAGAGATGCAAAGACAATTATCCTTCTGCTTCACAGCTCAAATTTTAAATCAAATGTAACATCTTTGAGAAAGGAACAGACTGCTTTAGGGAAACAGTAGGTGACCTTTATAAGCACAATGATATTATCAGCCTTAGAAAAGATGTGATTCCTTTACCATGAAGATACCTGCACCAAAGCAGAGAATGTATATTTGTGGTGGAAATAAGCCGCTTCCAACAACTGCAGAGATTCAGTTTCTGCATCCACCCTCATTAACAGACTCCTATAGTTAGCGCCCAGCTTATTCCCTCACCAAAGCTTCAGGGAGACAGCTTTAGCCACACTTGCACAAATACTGTCCCCAAATGCTGCTCTAAAGTGCTGAATATGACAGGACAGAGTTTTGGTGCAGAGGCTGAAATGCAGCTCCTGGGCTCATTGAAAGAGAATGCTGATAAAAAGTCAGATGAGTCCAATTAGAGCCCATTAGTGACACCTGTAAAGGGAAGTAACCACATTAAACCTGAAAGCTCAACATTAACATCTCTGAACTCTGGTTAAGTCCTTTTTTGCTTTGCTGAAAGATAGTAATCATGTCAATTTAAGGACCTCTTCCCACATCTTCTAAAGTCTCTTCTGATTTATGAGCTCTACTCAAATTCTTGCATAACTTCTGTTCCACAATGCTATATGGCACAGATGAACTGGTCTGGATTGAGTTTATAGAATCTGAGCTAGTTCTAAAAATGAACTGACTATCAGACCTGAGAATCTTCAGAGACACATCTAGGCTGCAAACTGTATAATACTTATGCATTCTGTTGATTGATATGCATATTTATGCTGAGGATAAAAATTGCAGTGTATCTTCAGAACACAGTGATACAAAGTATCATCATAATGAGAACTGGTGGTCAAAAGCAAACAAATTAATTAAAGCTATAAGCAAAACAGCCACTGTCTGCATTGAAAAGTTTAAAAAAGACTGGCATTGCTTCTCACCATTAAATAACTTTTTGAAAAAACTCATGAGTACTAGGTTTTATTTACATACCAAAGAATGGAGCCAAGTTGCATACAATCTAAACCTTAATTAACTGCTCATTATGTCCTTCTTCCCTCTCCCTTTAAATATTACACAAATATGCTTATCTGCTCAAAGGAAAAAAGATCCTCTGCCCTTTCTGGAAGCCTGAGGAGTAAACAATAACATCACACTGAAGACTACCAAATGTTGAGCAATTATGATATCTGGAGATAGCTAAGAAAGATGAAATTTGTACTGCAAGAACACATTTTAAACTGAAAAAAAATCCGTGTAGTTCACGGATATAAAATAACAGAGGGGGTCGGTCTTCTTCACATTTTTTCAGCCAGTCAACATTTTCTTCTCCCAGTTTACAGATCACACCTTAGCTCCTTTGCAACTTCTGGCCAGATGTTTATCATGTGCCATCCCAGGAGAAGTCTCTATTAGCTAACCTGATGCTGTCCACAGCAGCAGTGCAATCCACATGGGATACAGATAGACACAATTAAACTGATTATTGCACAGTATCACCAGAAGAGCATACGACAGCAAAGGCAAAGCCACAACTCATTCATAGTTTCTAATCACAGTATCTATGACCTGATTTTGCTGCAGAAATATTATATTAGCTGAGAATAGCAGAAAATTAGAGCTAAAACACATTCCTCCATGATAAGACAAAAATAAAGGAAAATCTGACCAGCCATTTTTAAAAATACTCAGTGATAGATACTCTACAGCTTCTATATGCACTCTTTCCCAAGGCTTCATTATCCTAATCATTAAGGAAAAAAGACTAGATTCTAATCTGAATTATCCTTAATGCTATTCAAGATACTTGCTACTCTCCCCTGACACAGCAAGTAATTTATTCCTTTCTGTGCAGCACCTTCCACGTGCTTGAAGGCTATGAAAAACAGTATCCTGGGATGAACCAAAAGAGGGGCAGCCAGGAGTGGGAGGGAGGTGATTTTCCCCCTCTGCTCTGCCCTTGTGATGCCCCAGTTGGATTACTGCATCCAGGTCTGCGGCCACCAGCACAAGACATGGAACTGTTGGGATAGGTCCAGAGGAGGGCAAGAAGATAGTCAGAGAGTTGAAGCACCTCTCCCATGAAGAAAGGCTGAGAGAGTTGTGCTTGTTTAACCTAGAGAAGAAAAGGGTCTGGGAGCATTTTATCAATGTCTACGAATACCTCAAAGGCAGGTGTAAAGAGGACAATGAAAGGCTCTTTTTGGTAGTGCCCAGTGACAGTGGCAGGACAAGAGGCAATGGGAACAAACAGGAACACAAAGTTCACTCCGCCATCCTGTGACTCTGTGAAGACAGACAAACTGACTGGAAAAGGAATTTTGGTGAGATGAAGTACAAAACAACATGCATAATGTTAATGGAAAAGAAAGGAGGAAGGGCAAAATAAAACAGTGGAAATAAAGAAAGCAGATTTCAGGTAAATCTGAGAATAAAAGTCCAAGCTACTCCACTGCAGAGGAAAGACAACAGATAGGAAGTCTTGGCCTTACTGATATAAAACATGAAAATACAGAAAATTAGTAAAATAAAACTCACATCACTGTAAGTACTAAAGAACAGCACAAACAAAAGAAAAGAAACAATAACAACAAAACCACAAACCAAAAAAACAGCAACAGATCAGACCACAAATCAGAGCACGCAAAAGCCAACAGGAAAAGACTTTGTTAGTAGTAAGGGAAAAAGAATTATAGTTTAGGTCTGCTAGTAAGGTCATAGAAAGAACAACTGACATGGAACACCCAGGAAGTTTAACAGCATGAAAAAAATAAGTAAATGAAATTAAAAGGAAGACATTAATTCTGGTAATCAACCAAAGTTGAGTTTATATTAATAGCGCAGGAATTCAGCCAGAAAGAGAAAGAATTAAATATTGTATGCTAAATTAAATATTCTCAAACTGCCCAGTTTGAATGAATTCATGCAAACATAATTAAAGACCTTGTTAAAGTGGCCTCACAACAATTAAATGACTACTTGTAGAATCTCAAGGGAAAACAAAATAGTAAGCCATCAGAAAAAGAAACAAAAACTACACAAAGAGTGGGGAAAAGAACCAGGGGAATTTTCATTTAGCATACATTCAAAGATCATTGCCTAAAAATAAAATTAAAAAAAAAAAAATTAAGCACAAGGATAATTAAAAAAACATAAATAATAACTAAGACCTATTCTTTATGAATAATTTGTATTAACCAAAGTAATGTGCCTTTTTGGCAGAATTACATGGCCAGTGAGTAATGGAAGTACACCAAAATCTATAAATTATAAAGATTTTTGCATGATCTGAGGTAATATTTTTTTTAAGGAAGCTAGGAAACCAAGGTCAAAAGCTACAAAAGTTACAAAATCAATAATTACATTACTGCTGTGTCGTTAGGGCTCCACACTGGTCTGCACAGCACTGCTAGATATTTTCATTAATCATCCAAATAATTCACCAGAACATCTATTGTTACTAAATTAAAATGCATCAGCAAGTTGGGTTGTAGGGAAGAATGAACTTAGAAGGATCTCAAGATATCACTGAGTGACAATGATTAATATCCAATAATGCAGTGCAATTCCTGGGGCAGTGGCCTTCAGTATAAGCATCCTTAAAATGCTCGTCTTAGAATTACTGATGTTCCAACAGTGTTTATGAACTCAAAAAAATAAAAGTCACATTACTTTGTTTCATTCAAATGGTAATGGTAAGGCTATTGTAATATGAAAATACACAAGATTTATGTTTTATTTCAATATTTTGCCAAGGTAACTGTAGAAAGACTTACGCTATGCTCTAACTTACAGGTACAATCAGCAAAAATAAGGACAAAACAAAACTAAAATGTAATAGTAAGCATTTAAAAACACATACAAGCCAGCCTTAACAATACAGCTAGTTTTCATTAATGCTTGCAGGGATTACTGAAAAGGATTGCTCTACTGAGTAAACATTTGCATCCAAAGTAGCTGCCTAGAGCAGTTCTGTAGTCAATAAGCAGAAGCATAGACATCAAGGTACAGTTATCTCATCCTAGGATACACATCAGATCACAAGCCACACCTACTGCCACATTTTTCTCTCCACTGACCGTAAGGGAAACTACAAAACTAGCTTACGCACATATCTTAAATTAGAGGAGCACACTTGTCCACAGTACTTAGTACATATAGCTCAGAATATCTACCTATCAGTAGAAACATCAGAGTTGTGCAGCAGTCCTGTCTCTTCTAGATAGATTACTGAAAAATCAGTGAGAAGTTCAGGTTGTCCGCTTATGCTCACATATCTGTTGTCAATTCAGATGAGGTTGATGTAAGTAGGTTATGAAGAGTTAGGTTTTTCAGGTCATAAACAAGGTTAGTACCACAGAGCTCATGTTTTAACCAAGGTATGCAGCTGGCCTCATGCCTTGTAAGCTTTCTGAGATTCTTCTGATGGTAGAAGCACTGACTTTCGTGCCACTTTTGGATAGACTGCCCTATCTGTTCTCTTTCCACCGTGATTCATAATTTCTGTTAGATGGCTCAGGGAACATTCCTGTGGCTCCTTGCAACTTGGTTAGGACTCCTCAGGCTCTGGCCCAACAATGTCAGCAGGAGTTTTGCCTTTGATTTCAGTAGCAGTAATATTTCACTCACACAGGTTTTGGAAAAAGGTGAGTACAGGGTGTGATGTTTAGCACAGTGCAGAGAAATCAAACAAATGAGTCTTCTTGTGATATTTCTCCATGGCTGACACTTTCAGTGAAGACACACTGCTGGAGGATTTTTATCACTAATATATAAGAATTAATATTTTATCATTAGAATGGATAATCACATTGTTCAGCAGCATTCGAGTGTGACCAGAATAAAGTAACTGCCGCCAACTATTCTCTGGAAAGGTATCTTGCGTTTGTACCCTTTGGCTACTGATTATATTCAGTGACCATTTTCAAATGCATCTTAATGCTATAAAGGCTGCAAGAGACCTTCCTTGGTGGCAAGTGAGACAAGACAGTCCTTAGAATTTTAGGAATAACAATATACAGAATGTTCTCATTTTATTTAACAGCCACTTCTAATTCTCACTGAATTCAAAACCTTAAAAATACACAAGAGTGATTTTAAGAAGAAAATTAAGCACACCATACCACTCATTCAAGTGTAGAACTGATATCAACTGTGGCTGCATAACACACAAAACGTATTACTGAGAAGTCAAGAATTAATATCAGCTGGGTGAAATATCAGACCTCTTGTCTGAATTTGAAGAAAACCTGAACAGTTGCTTAGAGGATCATGAACCTTATCTTGCAAAACATGCATACAACAGCATACAACATTATATGATTGTAAGTAGTAGTATTAGGCTTCAAACAAGGAAAAAATAGAAGCTCTTACTGCTCTTCTGATATAGGATTTTTCACTGAAGTGTTCACAATCACTGCACAGTTAATTTTTTTAGACCGTTTATGAATTTTCTTTCCCTAAATTCAGCATAGGGCATGACAAAAATACAAATGTATATTCACATCAGGACACTCTGAAATGAACTGTGGATATATACTAGAGTGGTCCTTCAGACAGCTGGGAGTGGGTTCCTGAGAATGATGAGCAGGAGATGTGCAATACAGGGACTGTCATAGTGGCAGTTCTGACCACTGTGTATTTCTTCTCTGACAGTAGAGATTTTGACCTTCCTGAAGGCCACTTTTAGACCACTCCAGTTTGACTTAGTTTTTTTTTCCTCATTTATTTTTCTAACAAAATATTTTATTTATGAACACTTAAGCCTTAGATTTTTTTTTTTTTTTTCCTACCATAATTCATGTGGTCCATTCTTCTAAGAGGCACGAATTCCTGATAACCAGATAAAAACCCAAGGTCAAAACTTGCTGTGCTCAGGGAAAGAAGGATCTAGTTATCTCATCAGATACTGCTGACATGTTGCCTATGTCAACTGAACGTGTGAGGAAAAGGATAATCTGGAGTGGCTGAGGAAAAACTATTCAAGAAAGGAGACTTAGTTTACTCCTTTCTATATTAGTGATAAATGCAAAGAAATATACTTTCAACAAATGATCAAGCATGTTGCTAATTGGCCAAGGTTAGTCACTGATGCACAGTAGCTGAAATGAAGAGCTCTGCTGGGGGTTAAATAGTTGATATATAATGTCATGTTGATATTACCATACAAAAAAACCCTCTAAAGCACAACATAAATATTTGACTGAAGAATTGGTCTATTTTTAGAACTAAACTAGTTTAGAATTGGATCTAGTTTTAAAATTCCTCACCAATTTTTCTATTGCTTTCTTACCCATACAGTTAATGATCATAGCTACTTTCCAAACAGAAGACTACAGGAGCTCAAAGTAGTGCTAAGATTGCTCCATGTACAAAATTCAGCCTTCCCAAAGAATGACCAAAAAAAATCCCAAAAAAAGCAACCAAAAAACCCCACCAAAATTATTTTTCTAAATGTGCTTTGTTTTAAGACTGTGTACATGTAACAAAAGTGGAAAAAATAAATAAATAAATAAATGTACCTAAAGCATTGGAATGATTATACCATAGATGTACACTCCACACTGAAATGATTCAGTATCAGTTTGGATCCATCTTTGCACATATCCACACATACAAGTAAATATTTGTCCATTCAGTACACTTCACGAAGCAGGCAGAACTCCAAACATTTGCTGTAATATGAAGAGCAGGAAGAGCAAAAATTGAAGGTATAGAATCATAGAATCATAGAATCATAGAATTATCCAGGTTGGAAAAGACCTTGAAGATCATCAAGTCCAACCGCAGCCTAACCAGTACCCCATCTCTAAGAAAAAAAAAAAAAAAAAAAAAAAAAAAAAAAAAAAAAAACCTCTGCTAAATCATATCCCTGAG